>NC_090929.1:1208958305-1209583305 GCF_040938575.1 Ambystoma mexicanum | reverse complement strand
TCTTTTCCTTCTGATGGCTTTCTTATGGCAATATCTGTATCTGTTTCATAGTTCCCGTTAGTAAGATATCTTCAGATAGCCTCTTGTCACCTTCTGGACACGTCATATTCTTCTATAATGTACTTAGGTTTGCTCTCCCCTCTCGGGATAGTTATTCCACAAGGTTTTGTAATTGTCTTTCTTACATTGGGCCTCATTACGACCCAGGCGGTAAGTTACCGCCTGGGCCGTGACTTTACCACCATGGCGTAAACTACGTTTACGCCATGGTGGTTGGCGGACTTACCGCCCCATTCCGAGTTTGGCGGGGCGGTAAGTCCCCAATCCCCATTTACCCTTCCCCATTCCCATTTTTGCCCCATAGGGCATAATGGGAGTGGGGAAGGCGTTAATTACGCCACCGTAAATTACGGTGGCGTAATTAACTCCATGGTCCCTTAGCGCCATGGATTTTAACACCTGCTAAAAGCAGGTGTTAAATCCGCCATGGCGCTAAGGGACCTCGTACTCAGGCGGTAAGGGTCGGCGCTGTTTACGGCGCCGTAAACCCCTTACCGCCTAAGTTGTAATGAGGCCCATTCTCTCCCAGGTGTATATGACTTTCCAATCCCTGTAGCTCTGGCTTTGTTCAGATGGCTATTGTTTGTAGCAAGGTGAGCCTTCCCCTTTCCTGGTGTGGCTCAGTTGTTTACTTATTCTCTGTCCTGCTTCACAGGACTTCAGTTCCCATTCAGATTCCCACCCTTTTTCCCAGGGTGTTTGTATGCAGTTATTAACACCTTTTCTTTCAGGTTAATTCACTATTCTCTGAATCACCTTAATATACTTCTACTTTACAGGCTTTATATTTAGGGGCTCGTCACTTTCACTCAGATGAGTTTCTCTTGGTATCTATTCCTTGATACCTTCTCTCTCAGGCTTATTCGTGATTCACATGGTTATGTTCATACAGTTCCACTTTACTGGCATTAGTTTCAATATCTCGTCAATTTCACTGGGACGAGTATCACTTCTTACTGCTCCGGTTGCCTCCCGGGAACTCCCGTTCTACCCATTACCTTTGTATTTGCAGATACATTTTTTTGAGATCGCCGCTCGCTCTGGTTCTCTTCCTCTGCTTTGCTGCTCGTGTTCCTCTTAGCGTTGGTATCTCTCACTCGGTTCTCTTCCTCTATGCAACCGCGACAGACTACAGTTCATAGGGTGTCTTGTGGGCTCTTGCTTGGTGATTTTGGTGATTTTGATGGCTGGACTGCCCACCACGAAGTGCTCGTGGTCACTCTCTCCTCTGAAATGCTGAGTTTCTTGCATTTTCCTGTGCTGCCCAGGACTCCTACGAAAGTCGTGGGTTCCTTGGCTCCACCGCCTCCCGGCGTCACCTCATCATGGGACTTCCCCAGCTTACGCTCTTCTCTCTCTCACCTGTGCTTCACCTCTATGCTGGGTACTCTGTCGCACCAGCGTCCACGTCTCAGGTAAATGTATGTCTACCTTTAAAGAGACAGATCCTCCTTTTTGGACACACTGGGATATTTTAGATTTGTCTTCAGTGAAGTCCCTGGAGCTTACTATGTTCTTTACATCTGCCAATCCCATATATGCAATTATGGTGGATGGTCTAGGGAGTTCCTTAGGGGAACGGACGTCCTTGTCCCCTAAGAGGGAGTCTCTCCCAGTGAGGTCCCACTTGCTCAGACCCCTAAGGAGGGTCTTGTGGACAGGCTGCCCTCCCTAGCTTCAAAGGGGAAGACTCCCCCTTGGGGAGAAGGGGCGAATACCATTGATTCATCACACAACCCATTATCAGAGACATCACAGAAAACAGAACATAAAACCATGACAGATAGCAATGCAATTAACTGCGCTCGCCAACCCACCTTTCATCTGCTTTTCTTCTGCATCTGCTTTGCCTACCTCTGCCGACTCCCCGAGTGCACCTGCCAGTAACACCGTTTTTTAGACAAAATCGTCTTAACTTGGGAATCACTGGGAGTCGGATCCATCGACCCCTGGGTTTTCACCGCAGGGCAGTGTTGAACTTGAGCCAAGGCATCAATGTGCCATTGAAAATCACCATACAGCAATAATCCAATCACAGAGATTAAAGTATCTTTAATGGCAGTCGGCAAAGCAGCATACAAGCAATACACAGAACAGGACACAAAACCAACGTACAAACTCTATACAATGCAGCAACCCCCTTTATATCGTTTATATACTTACACCTCACACAGTTCTTCCAGCACTACATGATTCTCATAATATGGTCTACAAGTATCAGTGACATTCTCATACCTTGGTGAGTAAACTTTGCAAAATGCAGCAGACATTTTCAGAATCATTTCTAGTGACTGAGCGTTTTCTGCTATGACTACTGTTCTCGCACGACTCAGGCAAAGCCTGGTCAGCCAAATGTTGCCAATTCTACATGCTGAAGCCATCTCACCTGGCAAGACAGAGATCTAAAACACGCTTTCCTGTGCCAAACAGGAAACACATAAGAAGCAGGAAGACTATGGAGGAGGGTTAAGAAGTTATAGGCAGTGAGGCATAATTCAACATGGCCACCAATGGTGGCTGAACTTTCACAAGCAAGGAACAGAGTGGTACATAAATGGAGAGTATAATTTAATTTTTCCCACCACAATTCCCCTCTATGAAACCGCCACTACAGTCTCATCCATTCACAGTGTTTGGGGAACCACATTGGGCATTCCTAGGTATACAGTGTTTGCGTAGTCTATTCTTGATAATACCAGGGAGATGACAAGTGTTTGGTGTGGTATGGTAAGGTCTGGGAGGATGCCTCTTATTGAGCATGGATGGTAGAAACATTTTCCTACTATTGCATTAAGTTATGGTTCTAGTATGAGACCACTGTACATGAGCATTCCCAGATGTTTTATTACGGTTGGCGTTTCGGTTGAAGGGACAGGTAAGTGATGTCTGTCTTTGGTTGCTCTTTCGTTGGGTGACCATTATTTCCGTTTTGGTTGGTTTTTGTTATTGCGTGTTATTAATCATCCCTACATTTATATCAATGAGGCATTTATTGAGAGTGTTGTCAAGAGTCATTGGGCCTCATCACGAGTTAGGCGGAAGCCCTTAAATGCAGAGGTAACTGTATAACCGCTGCATTTAAGGGCTGGCCCTATCACGAGACTGGCGTGTTTATCCCCAGCTAAGAGCTGGGGTAAACACGCAGAGAAAAAGGCCATTTTCAGCACAAATACCCCCAGCTGTATTACAGCACGGTAATTGCGCTGAAAATTCCCCATTGGGTCCAATGGACCCAACGGGAAATGGGGACTTAAAGTTAGCACCCAATTTGTGATCCTGCGGTAATACCACCGGACCAGTGGGCGCTAACGCTAATAAAGTTGGGCGACATTACAGCCCAGTTACCGCCCAACCATCTTCATAGTTGTAGCATGTGAGTTTGTAAGGAGTGGTGAATAGTGAGGAACAGTGAGAAGAAGAGTTAAAGCAGGAGGGGAGAAAAGTGACAAGAGTAAAAGGAGGAGGGTTGAACAGTAACAAGTGTGAGTGAGAGGATGACTAAAAAGGTGAGAAGTTAGATGATTAGGAAGAGGGGGATGAGTACCAAGAGAGTATTCGAGCGGGAGAAGGAGTTAGAGGTAGAGTGTGCTTAGTTCAGCAAAGTGGACAGGGTTAAGACAGGATTGAGAGGAAAAGACTGCAAATCACCACAAGAGAGACCATCCCTTTTAGGTAATTTAGGAATTCCTGAAGCTATTGAGAGAGATAAAGCCACAGCATTTAGGCCCCCATATAGGCAGGGTAAGATTAGACAGCTAGGCAACCCTGCCTGAAGGCTGTTTGGTGTGGCAGAAATTGGATTCGGACCACAGGACATGTCTCAAACAAGACATTTTTATTAAATGAATAGTGCTCTCAAAAATGTTATTGCCCCGATCGTTCGGGCAAGTCATTATAAGCATACGTTGATTGAGTGTAAAACAATTCCTATGCATCTAACCTTAGTTTTCCACACTTTTACACATGCAAAATAAAGGAGTTGTGATAATCTTATCCGTTGATCGGTCTGCTTAAGTTCGAGTGCCCCTGCTGCACTAAAGCATATCACCCGCCCCCGAAGCTGACATCACTATTGCTAGCGATATTCTCCACCTACTTTCATGACGTTAGTGGGCAGCGTAGCCAAATGCGCCCAGTCATCACGTATGTCTTAACGTCAGTTGACGCAGTACCCGGAAATTCAACAATCAAATCCTCTCACAGCACAGCGTGTCCCAAATCGGAATAGAAAACACTATTTTTAAAGGAAACATCAATACTCTGCAATTTATAATGTTCTTTCATTTCACAAACAAAGCTCTGAGAACATCCGCAGATTCCCATTTAACACCATTTTTTTAATGTCCTTGGGTTACAGCATCAAAACTTTATCATGAGGCACACAGTGTTCTTTTTCGGGAGAAGATGTGCATTAGACGCACCTTGATTCTCAAGGCTTCGGCATCAGCTTCTTGCTAGACCAGCGTAAACAATGACAGGTTGCTCCTTGTACCTGGTACCGCCAAAGGGCATATCGGTCCCAGGCGATCGTCCCACATCAGCGTAATGGACATCCATCCATTTAGGCATATGTGCCACTGCTGGTTGAAAAAACCATCACTTGGCATCTGGAAATGAGGGCATTCACAGAAAGGAAGAATGTAGCCGTGTATAAAACAGAATGAAAATATATTTCAGTAGACATTCTTTATTCAAATGTATCCATTTACCCTTTAATTCTGCGCCGGGTGAAATCTAATAACCAACACAAACAACAAACAATGGAAACACACAGAAAACATCGGGGAAAGTTGGAGTCTACAATGTGCTTGAGAGGTTAGCGCTGTGGAGTATGTTTAGCTCCCAATGGGATGCAGAAGCTTACGGAAAAATTCGAACAACACATAGACAGCATTATAACAGAATATTAGCAATGAACTTAGGTTTGGTGGAACCTGGGGGAACCCAGATGTGGACTGCATGCTCACTGTGCTCAGAGAGGCACAGCTCCACCTCACTGATGAGGCACAACAAGGCTGAAACATGTGTATGAGGTTGCTGTAGGTACTCTAGTTGAGAAGGGAATTGCCATAGCATTTTGGTGCTGGACTGCCCATGTGCCCTGGGATAAAGACAAATATGCAATTGGATATTTCCCATCTGTGAAAGGTACATTGAGCTAAAGGCGATGGCTGCGGACACTCAAAGTGTCAAAAAAACACATAACAGTTTATCATGCCATGTTCTTTCTAGAGAGGGGCGCCTGCTACCCAATAATACAATGTTGATAGCAAACACTGATATGCCATGGGACAAAGTGGTTTAGATATCACTAGCCTGCATACAGGTTGTGTTTGCGTGTCGTCACAGTATGCCCCAACCATCAACCCATAACAATGTAAGCAAGCAATACCGGTCAGAAAATGAAACCTTTACTCGTTCGTCTACAAACTCGGCTTTAGTCAAACATACATATTTGGTATTTCCATTCTCTCGGCGTAACGCAGAGTGTCCGCTCAGAACAACGGTTTTCATAGAATTAAAATAAATGTTCCAATGTCAAGTTTTAAAATAGTGAACCTTATAATTTTTTCAGGTATTCCACAACTTCCGTCCTTCAATCCATAGCAAATCATCAATTTCTTCCAAGGTCGAACAACAATTGAACCTTCTAAGGAGCGTGTATGGTAAATTTTGTTTTTGTGAAGGAAAGCCACAAATCAAAAACATACTGTACAAGATGCGTAGGTGTGAACTACACACAAACTACATCAAACAAAGTGACCTTCACTCCATGGGAGCGATTAGCCCACCAGGGCCGACCAACGTGGCATTTGAAATATTTTCCAAAAATAAAGAAATTGTTTGCTGGCATCCACCAATAGCGCGCTATTGTGAATACTTTTTTACCCATCAATAGTGCCAGTGATTTTGTTTTTTTGGAAAACAGTTACAGTTAGGGTAAGTAAAACAGATAACAAGGGAACCATTTTCAAATACGCCCAATGACATCTTTCTACTAGGCCTGAAAATCCATCTCTCTTTGTACAAATGCAACTCTCCCATCCCAGCGCCTAACTCAGCCAGCCCACCCAATGTCCTTGCCACGTCTGCGTGCGCCCTGTTCTCGCAGAGGAATGTGCTCTGCGGATAACGTGAGACACTGACAAGTCATAAATACAAGTGCCCATTCATCTCTACTGAACTCCCCGTGCACTAACAACCTAGACCCCGCCGGGCCTGAGCCCAGCAGCTCAGACCCCACTTTCATGCTGATATCCATCTGACCCTCCCGTGCCCTGATCAGTCAAGGACCCACAAGAGCGGGGCAAAAGCACGAGGGTGCAAAACACAGAGTTACACTATGGCCACCTATGTCGAGCTTTACAGACACCAAGCAACCACAGACAAGCATGTTATCATTCGTGATATCAATTAATTAATCATAAACCGGATTAAATGTGCATAATTAAATACTTCTTAATACTTTTACTAGCTTTGAAATTCGAGTTTAATAGCATTCCATTGTTCATGTATGAACACCGCTGCAAATCATTTATACCGGGAAGTCAACTGTTCAATGAGATCTGCTTTTGGTTGACAAAACTTATTTGCAATGTTTTGTGGCACTGTATGTGTCCTAGGAACAAAATCAGGATTGATTCCATGAGTATGCATGGCCAACACAGTCAAAGTGATCTTTCACAAAATCGAATTCCATTTCCTGGTATATTGGCTTGGCCACCCATTTTTTGCTTCATTTTGCAAAGGCCATTGTGTAACGAAGCATCAATAAGTTTCCTGCAGTTCTCGATTGTTCTCTATGAAGGTTCTTGTTATGCGCTAATACGGCTAGTAATGTTCGAGCTTGCATCCCGTCTATGCCGAAATGCAACTTCTTGGGCATGTACTTTAGGCACATATTGTGTAACACCTCCAAATCTCTGGTGTGACAGAATTCTGTGAGTCCCTTTAGGTCTCTTTAGGTCTCTTGAAAGAGTTTTATCAAACACGATCTTCTCAAGAGCTTTGTGTGGAGGTGAAGCAACCACTTCTTCTTGCGTTCCTGCTCCTCTGCTAAAGGTCCATGTGCACATTGGTGAAAATGTTGGTTTTCTGTCCATGAGCGAACGTTGGAACAGTGGTGCATCAATGAGTGCCATTTTTCAAGTAGAATTTTCACAGACCCCTAGACTCATCACAAGTTTTGGAGCTCCACAAAAGATTATTGCTGAAATACTGAGACCACTGTAAAATATTTTCCGAACCCTTCTTTTTACCAGCAGCTGTAATTTTTTTATTGACTGATTTGGCAATATGCCATACATCAAATTGATGACGAATGTTTGGAAACTGCTCCCGCATGGCCTTGGCTATTGAAACATGTCTGTCAGTGGCTATGAGGTCTTTTTGCATTCCCCTCGATTGAAGATGTTCGAGGGATTTTATGAAACCATGTTTCTCCTTGGCCACAGAGGACACCTGCACAATTTCGGAACTCACAATTTCTTTTAGTTTCCATGTCTTGAAAGTGGTATGTGCATAACTTTGCTTAAAATCTGGGGCTGTCACACTGTCTGTCGCCAGCTAGCTTGAACCGTTTGCCAGACAATGTGCTTTCAATTGACATTTGTTAAATTTTCCAGGCTTGACTAATAGCGGGGAAAAAGAATTCTCTTTGATATTTGTAGTACTATGTTTTAACAAGGAACTGAACTCCCACAAATTGACAGAAATTGGACAACTTACTAAAGGTCGAGCCACTGAAAAGTAAAGCTGCTGAACACAGTAGATTTCCAGCTGGCACTTTGCCCGGCATCGGTTGAGCGGACCATGAAAAGGAATCATGGAGGTGGACACAGGTGGCTTGGATTTTCAGGTTAGTGCCTTGTAATACACGAGTCACATTCACCAATGGCTGCCCGCATATTTTCCCCCTCACTGGATGGACACATTTCAGCATCAGTATAATTTCTTTCAGGCAGCTGTCGAATACATATATTTAGGCTCCTTCATTAGCCAATCATCCTGCATGAATGTGGTTTGTGACTCAAATGTAGTGGACAAATCGCCCAAACTAGACAAACTGTAGTCGAGATCTTTGGCAAGTTCCTGAGTCAATTGCATTGAAGCTTCAGTCTCTGTTAGTTTAGCTTGTGTTATTTGCACAAGAATTGGAGAAACCATCAACGTCGAATGTTTATTGGGTGGACCTTTTTTTGCGGGTGTAGATTGTGTCAAGTGGTCAAAAGCATCCTCATTATATTCAGTTTCATCTTGTCGACTTCTCACATTGTAGCAAGGGTCCATGAACACTTTGCTGGCTTCGCCGGTCACATTGCAATCAGTTTCAGGCCATTGGGCATAAGCATCACAAGTCTGCTTATTGACTGGACCATGCTGCGCCTGAAATAGAAGTTGATCCATGATGAAATCTGTTTGGCAAGCAACATCTTTGGTTTCATTTGTTGTCTGTGTCTTTTAACTTCTTTTCCTTCTGGGCCTCTAGGAGATGGGTTGTAAAAACATGTTCAATGTATAGCACACATACAGTAGATAGCACTTTAAATACAAAAACATGTTATAAAGAAAAGACCAGCCCAAAACACTTCTAGAAAATAAAATTAATTGTTAGATACCCTTGCTTTCTTGATGTTCTGTGAAACCGTGGTCTTTTCTGTAACGACCTCACCAGCAAGCTGATCCACCACCTCTGATCCATGTGCCTCCTCTTCTAATTCCACACCTTGTGTACATTCCTTGAATAGAATATTCAATACAAAAAAGAAAAGTCAATCGTATTGGAAATTAAAATCTTTCATCGCACACATTGCTTACTCACATACCCTCGCAAACAGTGTACGTCATTTAGTCAAAATATACATTTAGAATTTCACCTGATTCATGGCAAGTGTACTTGATCAGAGATCACTGTGCAAAACATACTGATTGTAATTTTGCCCTCAAATATTTTGCAATGTATTCTGCATTAGGGAGGAAGTGTAACGTTAGAACTGAAATTGGAAAAGTTTGAAACACTGCACGTTTATATGAATGTCACTGTCTAATAGTATCCTACATAGGATTTAATTTATTTCATTCAAGGGAACTGCAAGTACGCATACCTCATACTCTTGACCAGCTTGCAAAGGACGATGTAATTGTAGTCGAAGTACCATCATCCCCCTGTAACACAATACCTGTTTTAGTACGGATGAAAACAGCAAAACGGAACAAAGACAATGAGATGCAAACAACGGTACATATAAAGCGGAACCCAAAGATGACACCTAGTATAAACAACCGACAGGATACATAAACGATTTCATATTATTTGAAATTCCAAGCATAACACATTCTCCTAATTGAAAAGTGAAATAAAATTACCTGATAGACACTTGAAGTTGTTGTTGACTCATGAAAATAAATGGATGCACACTCTTGCGCCTTCATTTTCAGTGCTTTGTCATGAAGTGGTAAAAGGGAAAATTAGATTTGCATTAGATATGTTGGAAAATGCAACTGTCGAGACTACTGTAGGGCTCACCATTGGTATACTGGAAGTGTCAGTGGTTTCATCACTTGCGAGGGTCTGTGCTTCCGTCAGTATGCTTTCCAACAAAAATGGACATGTCAAGCAACCGATTACGAAAATATTATGCTTCTTGTGAAGGCCACTATGGCATTATTTTCCATGGTCATAATTACTTCATTTGAGTCTCCATAAACCAAGGACAGATGTGTAGTAAAATGTGCTATGGTTAAAATGTAATACAATCTGGTAAATATGCAAACTTTAGTAAGACACATTTACACCCAAAGCACCAATCCATTCATGGAGTTACCTGTTAAGTATCCCACCGCCTACCGCTAATTCATCATCCGGGACTCACAAGAGGCAGCGTGTGCATCAATAGAGTTGAAATTGCATTTGGAAGCAATTTATAAAATATTCTGGGTCGGCTCGGCCCTTTTTTGTGTTCGTTGATTGGTCGTACATATCTTGGGTAAAGTGCAGGCTGCAGATGCGGAATCGATTGGCCCTCAAGTCTCCCAAGACAGCCTGGGCTCTACTTGCAATCTCGTCTACCGCAAAACCACAATGTTGAATCCATTTTCTTATTAAATCAATATCCTTCGGGAATGTATGCATGATTGTGCCCTGACTTTTGACATGGCTCCTAGAACGGCAGCCCAAAACCATACAAGCAGGCATTCTTGAAAAATCAATAAGATCTGTATAAAAATAATTACAAAATAATTGTACTGAATGCATAAGATTGATGGAATTATATCACAGTTTTCTATTCAATGTTTGTTTTGGTCAAAGAAGCTAAATCTGTGTAGCGTAGTCGAATACTACATACATACAGAATTGACATACATACAGAATTGATCGATATGATGCAAATCGTAAAGTGTTACTCGTCCGTTAAATGTACTTTCATGCAGGGCGCACTGTTGCGCGCAATCAAGATGGACGCCTGATCAGAGAGCTCCGACCCCATGAACATTCTGCTTTTAAATTAATCCTAATTTCAGGAAATAGCCTTCCTGCTTGGTGCCCTTATTATACATGGCACACCCGGACCAGATTTGGGCGAAAATCATGGGGGCACCGCGGAGTTCGCAGCACAATTTGTAGAGGCGGGCGGGCCTTCTTGCTGAGAGCCGCAGCGGCGAACTGGAGAGAGCCTGCACCATACCGTGGTCGCACGACCAGCACAGGGCTGCGCGGGGGAGGAGTGTTCTCACATACGCGGTAACACAGAGGTGCCCGCTCACTTCCCGCCTCTGCAATAGCAGTCTGAGGCGACCCACCTGTGCCGGCAGCAAGATCCTAGGTCGGGCGGCGGATCGGCCACGGGAACCATCTAATCCCTGATTCACTGCTCCGGTGGGCAAGCCACCATCTGTGCAGGGACCCCTGCTGGTTCCTGGCTGACGTCCCTGCACAATCCGGGCCCTCCAAGGAATGTTGCGGAGTCCCGCGGAAGAGACTATCTGAACACAGACCCTTAGACAAGGAGGAGGAGGGCCAGACAAGGCGAGCGGTGAGCCACGACCACATCAGAGAGCGGGACACGGCCTGCCAACATTGCAAAGGTACGCGCCCCGCACCACAGGGGGGAAGCCATTATTAACTGGACAGTTTTCCACATTCCCATAATACGTGGGAGAATACAACCTATCCGGGTCAGGGCCAGAAAGTTGCTAAACGCCTAGAAGTCCTATATATTGGCGCTGGGTGTGGGAGATTGGTGGAACAGCCCAGCAACACCTGACACTACGAGGGGCCTGCATTTTCACATCTGGAGGCCCGCACTCGGCTCCAATCCAAGCCAGCACGCAGGTGGGACACGCCGGTCGCAGGGGTAATTCTGGTCCACAGCCCTTACATTTTCAGCTACCATACCTCCAACGCCCCGGCCTGACATTAAACAAGCCCTGTTTTACAGGATCACGCATCTCTGAATGATCCTGTGCTAAGTCCTGCAGTTGGGGACCCCCGCATTCGCAGCGGGAGGGTGAAGACAACACGAGGCGTCCCAACAGGAAAGTGGCTCAAGGCTCCTCTACCACTATTTTCAACCTTAAAGTGCAAGGGGAACACAAGACAAATCACCCCTCCAAGCTGGCTACAACTAAACAAGGGCCTGCCCTGAAAAGAAATAAAACATTTTCTTTACTCCATAGCAAGGATCTGACCCATGTGAAGTCTTATCATTTACGGAAGGGAAACAATAACTAGGAGGGGCTCAGGTGACACAACCCAGTGGCATTGCACCCAATCGCCTTGAAAATAACACCAGTGACTTGCAGAGGGGCCTACCAAATTGGAACCCAGCAGGTAGGAACATGCAGGCCAGAAACCTGATCTGTATAGGCTGCATAAAACCAGTATAAGGCTCCATTCCAACGTAATCCGCTCTTGATTGTTGCCGGCGATACATGGGCTGCCACGAGAAGAAGAGTACAAGCGCGAAGAAAACCGGCCCAATGGACTCCTTTGCTAACTCCCAACCCCACGGGACGCCGGCCAACACATCGATGGGGACGGATAACCCTGCTGAGAAGACCGCCTAATGACTATGGTTCAAAATGGCTTCCTACCAGTAAATGTCAAGCTAGATGATATTGTCGCAACAATAAGCTCTCTCAAGGCTAGAGTGGACAAGGAAAGCGCTCGCATCACAGATGCCAAGAACAGGATCAGTACAAACGAAGATGCGATAACCCAACACAGCTGGGACACTGCACAACTGAAGGAGAACTACGCCAAACTCAAGCTAAATGTGAGGACCTTGAATCGAGATCCAGGAGGAACAATGTCTGTATTGTCGGCATCTCAGAATCCTTTTGTAAGGGCCCAATGGAGCGACATGTGGAAAGCCTGCTGAAAACACTTTTAGGCACAGAATCCTTCTCAGATCACGTTCTTGTTGAAAGGGCACATCGCACCCTGGCACTACCACCCAAACCTGGGGCACCGCCCCGCACAATCATTGTTTGGTTTCTCAACTACAGAGACAGAGACGTGATCCTGAGGCTGTCAAGAGAAAAATGTACCGTACACTATGAGGAAAACAGAGTGCACATCTATCCAGATTTTTCGACCAGCGTCCAGACACAAAGGAGATCCTACGAACAGGTCAAGAGACAACTAAGGCTTCGCCAAGTTCCCAATGCTCTCATCTTTCCGCGAAGTTGTGAAACCAACTCGGAGGCAGATCGCACTTCTTCGAGAACCCCACAGAGGCTATGACATATATGGAGGCGTCTATCCCTATTCCCCCCAGGGATCAGGCACGGGATCAGAACATGCTACCGCAACCAGATGATGACAGACTAGGCCCAGCTGACTGAGCCGGGTCTACAGTGATATCCTTTTACGTGCTGCGGGCCCCCAGCTGGGATGAATGGCTCCAATTGATAATAAATTGTTAAAGTTGGGATTAAGGACCTCTGCTGATGGAGGCCATGCGGCTGCAACGAGCAACCCTCAGGAAAGTTCCACAGGTTATGGGGAATGGGACACATCATCGGGTTGGGGTTGATGGTGCAGGAGGGGGTGGGGGCTGGGCACAAAGTTTTGCCACAACTGGCAATCATTTAAAATCAGAGAGTTCAGTTTCATCGAGCATAGCTGCAACGGCTGAAGGCACTCATAGCCTAAGTCACAGAATTGTAGTAAAGGAAGACTATGGCACAGGTTGATAGGAGTATAACCATCAAACTCCTTTCATGGAACTTTCGTGGCCTTAATAACCCGATAAAGGCCCGTAAAACTGCAGCATATATCACCAGACATAACCCCTAGATCATACTACTACAGGAGACGCATGCACTTGGTCAAGTCTGTACTAACTTTCTTCTAAGGTGGGGCCCCCTAAAATATTATACTGAATACTCATCCCATTCCAGGGGGGTTCTCACTCTGATACACCCGAAACTGGGTTTCCACCTTCGTGATACCAAAATAGATGCCCAGGGGAGATCTGTATTAGTCTGGGGAGAGGTGGCACAGCGAGAGGTGGTTATAGTCAACACATATGGTCCCAACATCGATGATCCCGATTTTTACAACACCATTCATAACATGTTAACCACTGCTGATGACACAGCAGTAATTTGGGGAGGGAGACTTCAATACGATCCTTGACCGGTCCTCAACTTCCCTCAGATCCCCAACTAAGACTGCATTAGCCATACGGCAAATAATGCAACAAATGTACATGGTAGATATATGGCGGGAACTACACCCCCAGGAAAAACGTTTCACTTTTATTCATCAGTACATGATTCCGAGTCCCTCATTGATTACTGGTTTATTAGCTCAACCCTTTCAAACACAGTCTTGACCTGTGAGATGTACCCACGTACGCTCTCGGACCACTCCCCAATATCAATTACTTTAACTATCTGCAACACTACACCGCAGACCAAGCACTGGAGAATGCCCCGCGCTATGTTAAGAGACCCACACGTGTGTGAATCATTACACATCAAAAAAGAGGAATTCTTTCAATTGAACGAAGGATCTGTAGACCAATATGCCACGATATAGGAAACATTCAAAGTATGGGTATTGGGCGCAATCATGGCCAAGTCTACCGGACTATTGAGATCTGTCAGGAAAGAATTAGACACTATGGAAGCTAAGCTCGAACTACTTGAGTTTGATTACACCACCACACATAGCAAAGGAGCCCTTTCTGACATACACACGACATTGGGTGAATTCAATAAACTTGCTGAGCGGGAGGTCCAGTACATGGCTGCCCCGGCCCGGGCTTGACGATATGGGGAAAGCAAGAAGGCAGGGACATTTCTGGCTCAGATGCTCATGGCTGAGAGCCGCCATACCCCCATTGCTGCCATCCGGACGCCCAATGGGAACATGGCGAATCGTAATCAAGACATCAATGATACATTTACCAAATTTTACAAGACGATTTACTCCAACCAAGACACCAAATCAAAGGAGGAGATAAGAGATCATTTGCATACACTCGATCTCCCGACTCTCACCTCAGAAACATGAATGCTATTAGATACCCCCATATCGCTAGAGGAAATAACAGAGGCGATTAAAGCGTTAACACCAGGCAGGGCCCCGGGAACCAACGGTCTGGGAGCCGAACTATATAAAGAATTTCAAGACATGCTAGCCCCAGCTCTGCTAAAAGTTTGGGAAGAGGCAATGAACCGGGAATACTGCCGGACTCCATGCATGAGGCAGTGATAACAGTCCCACTCAAGCGCCGGCGGCCCCCACAAAGCATGGGCTCGTACAGACCCCTTTCACTTATCAATACAGATGCCAAAAATCTTTGCAGAAATTCTGGCGACCAGACTATTGCCCTATATGCCCATATTGGTGCATCCCGACCAGGCCGGCTTCATACCGACTAGGTCCACGGCCCTGAATCTGAGACGATTATTTGGAGTGATGGCACAAATAAACCCAAGGGCGAATGCGGCTGTACCGTCGCTAGATGCCGAGAAGGCTTTCGATTCTGTCTCCTGGTCCTACCTATTTTTGGTCCTCAAGAGATTCGGGCTGGGTCAATACTTTTTAAAATGTGTCTGGCTACTCTACACGTGCCCGGGTGCGAGAGTACTATCCAACCAAACTATGTCATAATTATTCCTGCTGGGTAGAGGTACCAGGCAGGGATGCCCCTTCTCCCCTATCTTGTTTGCACTCACAATAGAGCCTATGGCTGAATACGTGCGGCATAACCATGCACACAGGGGTCTCAGAATGACTGGGGCACTGCAAATAATTTCCCTGTATGCAGACAACACTCTACTATACATCCGAAACACTGAGGAAAATTTGACACCCATCATGGCGGAGATCGAGAGGTTCTCCGAGTATTCAGGATATTAAATTAATATATCTAAATCTGAACTGTTTCTGCTTACTCCCAACACTAGAGATATGCCCAACATACAGGGGTTTAAATGGTCCCCTGTATGCGTCCGCTATTTGGGGATCATGGTATCAAGAGATAAAAGCACACGATACGCAGATAATCATGGGGAACTATTACTATCCCTCTCCGTCAAACTACAACTTTGGGCCAACCTCCCCATATCTCTCTACGGTCGAATATCGCTTCTCAAAACGGTGGTGTTCCCAAACTATTATATCTTTTCTGTAACATCCCGATCTGGCCGGGCAGAACATTCTTTACAAAACTCAACACATTAACCACAACATTTGTGTGCGGGGGGGGGGGACTGCAAGGCTGGAATTGTCCAAAATGGCAGAACCTTTAGCAAAGGGAGGGATCTCAGTGCCTGATTTCGAACTCTATTACTTAGCATCACAGGCACACTTTGCGAGACATTGGTTCGACTTGGAGGATACAGCAACGCATTCCTCTCAGATTTACGTGATGTTCGATCCCAAACGGGAAGACCCCTGCGAATATGGCCCCGTGAACACTATTGCACGAGCATGGTTTAAGATTTACAGGAGAATTGATCTCACGACCCCATATGACCCACAAATACCGTTATGGAACTTCCCTGGTATAACACCCACATTTGATAAGGCACTACAGGGGGCGTGGGACCCAAAGAAACAGTTTAAGATTTGTGACATGTTCCCGGGAGGCAAGTTTTGTGAACTAGAAGACTTTACTGAGGCAGTGGGTGGCGGGTAACTTAAACAATTTCAATTTCATAGAATGAAAGCCGCCTTTACTGCTAAATGGCCCTCATTCCCACCAGAACCACCCACACACAAATGTATCGGTGCCATTACAGAAACAGGTGGGCACAGGAAAAGTGTGTCTGCACTATACAACTTAGTTCAAATGCACTCCAAGACGTGTAATAACATTAAAGAGACCTGGGAGCGGGATTTGGGAGTGGAATTTTGTGAAACCACTTGGCTGAGGTACTGCCAACTGACTAAACATGTCTCTATGAACTCAGGGCTGCGCCTGGTCCAATTTAAGATACTAAATCAACTTCACTATACCCCCGCCAAGATGACTACGTTTGTAGACAGTCATACGGGGAAATGCCCCAAGTGCGATGCCCGTAAGGCGGACTCGTACCATATGTACTGGGCCTGCCCACCCGTGGCCAAATTCTGGGGGGAGGTGGCAGAAATCCTAGAGGACATCACCACAATTCCGGCCACACCCTCCCCACGGAAGTACCTATTTGGGGATATCGGCAAGGTGGTGGTAACCACTAGACCAGGGGTGCACAACTGATTTTGACAGAGGGCCGAAAGTACCTCGCATGAGGGCTATAGTGGGCTGAAAAGTAAAAGTGGGCGGGGCGGTAGGCGGGACATGTCAGGAGGCTTTTTCAACCCCCAATTTGTATTAAACACATGGAAAAAAAATATGTTTTTGAGGGGTAACAATTTTTATTGAATTTCAAACTTACATTTTGTACTATACATTTTCCATTGTTATCATTTATTTCGATTTAGTTATTCTATATCGTCTGTTTAATTAAATTATATATATTTTATTGATCCTTGATTGGACATTCTGTTACTTTGGACTGCTATAGTTTGCTGTTTGGGTTGCCCAAGAGGAGTATGGCCTTCGTTGAGCCAGACTTCCTCAAAAAAGCAAAGGATGTACATTTCCTAACTGTGCCTGTTTTAGCTTTATTATTTAGTTCACTCTTGGAATGCAACACTATGCCCCATGGCTCCCACCCCCAACCAAACACTATGCCCCATGGCCCCCTCACCCCCAACCAAACACTATGCCCCATGGCCCCCTCGCCCCCAACCAAACACTATGCCCCATGGCTCCCACCCCCAACCAAACACTATGCCCCCTGTCCCTCACCCCCCAAGCAAACACTATGCCCCCTGTCCCTCACCCCCAACCAAACACTATGCCCCATGGCCCCCTGACCCCCAACCAAACACTATGCCTCATGGCTCCCACCCCCAAGCAAACACTATGCCCCCTGTCCCTCACCCACCCCCCAAGCAAACACTATGCCCCATGGCCCCCTCACCCCCAACCAAACACTATGCCCCATGGCTCCCACCCCCAACCAAACACTATGCCCCATGGCCCCCTCACCCCCAACCAAACACTATGCCCCCTGTCCCTCACCCCCAACCAAACACTATGCCCCATGGCCCCCTCACCCCAAACCAAACACTATGACCCATGGCTCCCACCCCCAACCAAACACTATGCCCCATGGCCCCCACGCCTCAAGTAAACACTATGCCCACTGTCCCTCACCCCCAACCAAACACTATGCCCCATGGCCCCCTCACCCCCAACCAAACACTATGCCCCATGCGTCCCACCCCCAACCAAACACTATGCCCCCCTGTCCCTCACCCCCAACCAAACACTATGCCACATGGCCCCCTCACCCCCAACCAAACACTATGCCCCATGGCTCCCACCCCCAACCAAACACTATGCCCCATGGCCGCTTCACCCCCAAATAAACACTATGCCCCATGGCTCCCAGCCCCAACCAAACACTATGCCCCCTGTCCCTCACCCAGAACCAAACACTATTCCCCATGGCCCCCTCACCCCCA
This sequence comes from Ambystoma mexicanum, assembly GCF_040938575.1. NCBI lineage: Eukaryota > Metazoa > Chordata > Amphibia > Caudata > Ambystomatidae > Ambystoma > Ambystoma mexicanum. Next base: position 1,209,565,211 of record NC_090929.1, on the reverse strand, counting down.
ACCAAACACTATGCCCCATGGCTCCCACCCCCAACCAAACACTATGCCCCATGGCCCCCTCACCCCCAACTAAACACTATGCCCATGGCTCCCCTCACCCCCAACCAAACACTATGCCCCAAACACACTCTCAAGCATGCACCCATACAGACCCGAACCCCCCCACCCCCCAACTCACCACACACTCTCAAGCATACACCATGCACCCATACAGACCCGAACCCCCCCACGCCCCAACTCACCACACACTCTCAAGCATACACCATGCACCCATACAAACCCGAACCCCTCCACCCCCCAATTTACCACACACATTCTCAAGCATGCACCCATACAGACCCGAACCCCCACCCCCCAACTCAGCACACACACTCTCAAGCATGCACCCATACAGACCTGAACACCCCGCCCCAACGCAGCACGCACACTCTCAAGCATACACCCATACAGACCAGAACCCCCCACCCCCAACTCAGCACACACACTCTCAAGCATGCACCCATACAGACCCGAACCCCCAGCCCCCAAATCAGCACACTCTCAAACATGCACCCATACAGACCCAAACCCCCCAACTCAGCACACAAACTCTGAAGCATGCACCCATACATGCATCTCAACATACACAACACAAACATACAAAAACAAACATTCATGCACACCCGAACCCCCCACCCCCTCAACACAGCACACACACTCTCAAGCATACACCATGCACCCATACAGACCCGAACCCCCCACCCCCCAACTCAGCACACACTCTCAAACATGCACCCATACAGACCCGAACCCCCCACCCCCCAACTCAGCACACTCTCAAACATGCACCCATAAAGACCCGAACCCCCCACCCTCCAACTCAGCACACACACTCTCAAACATGCACCCATACAGACCCGAACCCCCCACCCCCCAACTCAGCACACACTCTCAAGCATACACCATGCACCCATACAGACCCGAACCCCCCACCCCCCAACTCAGCACACACACTCTCAAGCATGCACCCATACAGACTCGAACCCCCCATCCTCCAACTCAGCACACACACTCTCAAGCATGCACCCATACAGACCCGAACCCCCAGCCCCCAACTCAGCACACACACTCTCAAGCATGCACCCATACAGACCCGAACCCCCCACCCCCCAAATCAGCACACTCTCAAACATGCACCCATACAGACCCGAACCCCCCACCCCCCAACTCAGCACACTCTCAAACATGCACCCATACAGACCCGAACCCCCCATCCCCCAACTCAGCACACACACTCTCAAACATGCACCCATACAGACCAAACCCCCAACTCAGCACACACTCTCAAGCATACACCATGCACCCATACAGACCCGAACCCCCCACCCCCCAACTCAGCACACACACTCTCAAGCATGCACCCATACAGACCGAACCCCCCGCCCCCAACGCAGCACACACATTCTCAAGCATGCACCCATACAGACTCGAACCCCCACCCCCAACTCAGCAGACACACTCTCAAGCATGCACCCATACAGACCCGAACCCCCCACCCCCCAAATCAGCACACTCTCAAATATGCACCCATACAGACCCAAACCCCCCACCCCCCAACTCAGCACACACACTCTCAAACATGCACCCATACAGACCCGAACCCCCCCAACTCAGCACACACTCTCAAGCATACACCATGCACCCATACAGACCCGTACCTCCCACCCCCCAACTCAGCACACACACTCTCAAGCATGCACCCATACAGACCCAAACCCCCCACCCCCCAACTCAGCACACACACTCTCAAGCATGCACCCATACAGACCCAAAACCCCGCCCCCAACGCAGCACACACATTCTCAAGCATGCACCCATACAGACCCGAACCCCCCACTCCCCAACTCAGCACACACACTCTCAAGCATGCACCCATACAGACCCGAACCCCCCACCCCCCAAATCAGCACACTCTCAAATATGCACCCATACAGACCCGAACCCCCCACCCCCTAACTCAGCACACACACTCTCAAACATGCACCCATACAGACCCGAACCCCCCCAAGTCAGCACACACTCGCAAGCATACACCATGCACCCATACAGACCCGAACCCCCCACCCCCTATCTCAGCACACACACTCTCAAGCATGCACCCATACAGACCCAAACCCCCCAACTCAGCACTCAAACTCTGAAGCATGCACCCATACATGCATCTCAACATACACAACACAACACCCAAAAACAAACATTCATGCACATCCAACATGCCCCCAGCCCCCATCTCAACATACACAACACAAACGCTCAAAAACAAACATTCATACACATCCGACACGCCCCCACCCCATCTCAACATACACAACACAAACACTAAAAAAAAAACATTCATACACATCTGACACCCCCCCACCCCCATCTCAACATACACAACAGAAACACTCATAAACAAACATTCATACACATCCGACACCCCACCACCCCCATCTCAACATACACAACACCAACACTCAAAAACAAACATTCATACACATCCGACACCCCCCCACCCCCATCTCAACATACACAACACACTCAAAAACAAACATTCATACACATCCGACACCCCCCACCCCCATCTCAACATACAGAACACAAACAAACATTCATACACATCCGACACCCCCCACCCCCATCTCAACATACACAACACAAACACTCAAAAACAAACATTCATACACATCCGACACCCCCCCACCCCCATCTCAACATACACAACACAAACACTCAAAAACAAACATTCATACACATCCGACACGCCCCCCCCCAATCTCAGCATACACAACACAAACATACAGCAGAACAGACCCGACACACAGACCACTTACCGGAGACGTGCTGGAAGGCAGGTAAACTGTAACGCTGGCGAGGTAAGTGGAATCGTACTACGGCTGGTGTGGCAAGCAAGGCTGAAATGCCTTCCGGCATCAAGCCTTACTGGCCACGCCAGCCGTATTGCTGGCACTCCATTGGTGCAGCACACACGCACTACGTGGCTCGTAGGAGTGACGTGGTGCGTGTGTGCTGAGCCAATGACGGCCAGTGTTTTGTCCTGCCCGGAAGACAACAAAGACTTTCCTAATGGAGGGCGGCCGATGCTGCTTGCGGGCCGCCCTCCATTAGGAAAGTCTTTGGGCCTCATTACGACCCTGGCGGAAGACCATGGTGCTATTAGCACCATGGTCGATGCCAGAGTCTGCCATGGCGGAATGGGGAATTACCACCCCATTCCGAGGTTGGCGGGGCGGTAATTCCCCATGCCGCCATGGCCCTTCCCCATTCCCATTTTTGCCCCATAGGGCTCAATGGGAATAGGGAAGGCGCTAAGTACGGTGCCGCAAATTGCGACACCGTACTTAGCACCAAGGTCCCTTTGCGGGTCCCTACTTTAACGGCTGTGCTGAGCCAATGACGGCCAGTGTTTTGTCCGGCCCGGAAGACAACAAAGACTTTCCTAATGGAGGGCGGCCGATGCTGCTTGCGGGCCGCCCTCCATTAGGAAAGTCTTTGGGCCTCATTACGACCCTGGCGGAAGACCATGGTGCTATTAGCACCATGGTCGATGCCGGAGTCTGCCATGGCGGAATGGGGAATTACCACCCCAATCCGAGGTTGGCGGGGCGGTAATTCCCCATGCCGCCATGGCCCTTCCCCATTCCCATTTTTACCCCATAGGGCTCAATGGGAATAGGGAAGGCGCTAAGTACGGTGCCGCAAATTGCGACACCGTACTTAGCACCAAGGTCCCTTTGCGGGTCCCTACTTTAACGGCTGGTAAAACCAGCCGTTAAGGTCGGTCCCGCAAAGGGACCTCGTAATTAGGCGCTAATAGGTTAACGGCACCGCAGCCTTTTACGGCGCCGTTAACCCATTAGGGCCTGGGTCATAATGAGGCCCCTTGTGTCTCGCGGGCCGGAAAAAACAGCATGGCGGGCCGCAACTGGCTCGCGGGCTGTATGTTGTGCACCCATGCACTAGACCTATGTTTAACGAGGCATGTGTTGTTGCAAAGCAAAACATACTGAAATGCTGGAAATTCACAGAAGCCCCCAGGAGGGTAGACTTTTTGAAAGACTTGTCAATGATCAACAAGTGTGCGGAACAGTTTATTATAACCCTACCATCAGCATGCTGACCTAAGGACATATGTGGCACTGTTCATACTTTATCTATGTAACATGCTTCCTGAAGAAGAAAATAATGTGCCTTCACCTTCCTAAACACGCGTGTACAATATGACATATGTAAACAGATATGTGTATACTTCCTTGTTTTGTATTTGTTGCTATCATGTGACATTCACCGGCAAGTTCAGTCTCAATGTAACTCTCGTTGAACAAAAACATTTAAAAAAAAAAAAAATAATGTACTTTCATGCATCAAAAGGAAACATGCTTATAGACATGGTCGGAGAAAGATGCGATTCTATTACAATTGACAATGATGACATTTGCTATATATCGAGATCAGAACACTTGAAACATTAGACAATGGTAAAGTCATTGGCCCTCATTACGACCCTGGCGGAGAGGGGTTTACGCCAGCGTAATGCATGGCGTACCTCTCCGCCAGATTACGACTTTCCGTAGCGCCATGGTGATTTTTACGCCTGGATTTTCCGGGCGGAAAAATCCATGGCGCTACGGGACCTCTTGTTAATTACGCCACCGTAATCTACGGTGGCGTAATTAACGCCTTCCCCACTCCCATTATACCCTATGGGGCAAAAATGGGAATGGGGAAGGGTAAATGGGGATTGGGGACTAACCGCCCCGCCAAGGTCGGAATGGGGCGGTGAGTCCGCCAACCCCCATGGCGGAGTTGGCAGGTCTGCGCCATGGACCATGGTGCAAATTGCACCATGGTCCTCCGCCAGGGTCGTAATGAGGCCCATTGAGATCAATGAACATTACATTACTGGGTACATTCGGTCGAAATAGACATTTTGAGATCGGAAAGAGATGAGTATAGTGAATTTAATAGGTGACCTGTCCTTACCTTGACTAAAAAAAAATTAAATTCAGCAAGCTGGGGAGTTAGTAGTAGGAGAACAGGTAACACAATCAAGAGTTGACTTCCAGTGCTCACAGATGTGCGCAGGTAGCACGAGCAAGAGTTGACATCAAGTGCTTGCTCACAGATGTTCACAGGTAGCACGATCAGGAGTTGACTTCCAGTGCTCACAGATGTTTGCCGGATAAATATCAAGAGGTTTATAAAGGATTAGAAAAGTAGGTGTGTATGTGAATGTGTGACATGTTTCTGGCACGGCAAAGAGGGCCAGCGCACATCCACAGGTGCGCACTGCCGTTGATAGTGAAAGGGGGGATGGATGGGCCAGAGGCGTGCAGGCAAGGCCCGGAACATTGCTGAAGGGAGAGAAACACTTGTGTGGATTGCAGGGGCGCGGCATACTTCAGGGGAGCTTGGAGACACTGGGTCTGCGTAGGCCATGTGAACAATGGCCCCTGTGCGGAAGATACCTTTGAAGTGTACATGGTGTTTGACACCTTGGCCGTTTCCATCCATGCCAGCCCCTTTGGCAGCACACATCCACAGGTGCAAACTGCTGTTGATAGTGGGGGGATGGATGGGCAAGAGGCGTGCAGGAAAGGGCCAGAACACTTCTGAAGGGAGACACACTTATGTGGATTTCAGGGGCGCGGTCTGCTTCAGGGGAGCCTGGAGACACTGGGTCTGGGTAGTCCATGTGAACAATGGCCCCTGTGCGGAAGATACCTTTGAAGTGTACATGGTGTTTGACACCTTGGCCGTTCCCATCCCTGCCAGCCCCCTTGGCAGCGTACATCCACAGGTGCAAACTGCCAGTGATAGTGGAGGGGGGATGGATGGGCAAGAGGCATGCAGACAAGGCCCAGAACACTGCTGAAGGGAGAGACACACTTGTGTGGATTGCAGCAGCGCGGTCTGCTTCAGGGGAGCCTGGAGACACTGCATCTAGGTAGGCCATGTGAACAATGGCCCCTGTGCGGAAGATACCTTTGAAGTGTACATGGTGTTTGACATCTTGGCCATTCCCATCCCTGCCAGCCCCCTTGGCAGCGCACATCCACAGGTGCGAAATGCCGTTGATAGTGGAGGGGGGATGGAGAGGCAAGAGGCATACAGAAAAGGGCCAGAACACTGCTGAAGAGAGACACACTTATGTGGATTGAAGGAGCGCGGTCTGCTTCAGGGGAGCCTGGAGTCACTGGGTCTGGGTAGACCATGTGAACAATGGCCCCTGTGTGGAAGATACCTTTGAAGTGTACATGGTGTTCGACACCTTGGCCGTTCCCATCCCTGCCAGCAGCCTTGCCAGCGCACATCCACAGGTGCGAACTGCCTTTGATAGTGGAGGGGAGATGGATGGGCAAGAGGCGTGCAGAAAAGGGCTGGAGCACTGCTGAAGGGAAAGACACACTTATGTGGATTGCAGGGGCGCAGTCTGCTTCAGGAGAGCCTGGAGACACTGGGTTTGGCACCTTGGCCATTTATAATGGACGGGGGATGGATTGTTGCAGAGGAGGTGAGCGTAAAAGGGCACCAACCATTGTTGCATGTCACTCATAGACAAGTGAGCGTGTCCTTGATTCACTGAAAAAATGAAACAACTATTCATAAAAGATCATTTTTATTTTATTTTGTTGCTGATGTTGATGGCACAAATGTACTACACATTGTATACTTCGGGTTGCATCACAGTGTGGGAAAATCCCCTTTACTGTTCGCTATCACTGGGGAATTTGGCACAAATGGATCCAACGACACAGGCGGGTATTACTCGTCCAACACGGTATCCAAGCCTTCCATGAAGCCACCATGTATACGAACGATAACCCACCAGCCTGTACCACATGTGGAAGAGAAACATACTTACTGTATTTAAATGAACCTAGGAAGTGTATAAACCTTAGTTGAAAATGCATCCTGTATCCTGTGGCATAGATGCCCGTACAAATGTTACTTCATGGATCAATCAACTTGGGCTTTAAAGTGTAGACACATTACAAAAGTGAGCACCCATGCAATCCATAATGTTTGGGGAACAGAGAAATATTGTTTCTTAGTTGAAATTGAAAGACACATAAGATGACCACTATGATTTCCCCAAAGCGCGAAAGATGTTTTGAATTGCTAGACTACATTCATTTGGCAGTGACAGATCACAGTTACGACAATATAGGAGACAAACAAGAAATGTTAGTGGCCTCAGTGGTCAAATTGACATCAAATCTAGAGTACACTTACTCGTTACTTGGATTGCGAGGGCGAACTGTTGCGTGAAGTTTGTGCATAAGCACCATCATAATCCTCAACACGTACCGTGTGAGGCAGGCTGACCTGAAGTCATGCAGCTTGGTAACGCATAGCGGCGGTGTCTTTTCTTCCTATATATAGGCCAAGCATCCAGAGATTTCTCTGCAGCAGCAGTTCTCCCCCTCGGTTGGCAGGACCTTGCGCCGATTGCGAGTACACCAGGTGGAAACGTCTTCCATGCGACTAGGCTCTGGCTCAGGATCCAGTGATTCGCCTTCCCAACTGTCGTCCGATGCCCCATCATTTCCGCATCTTTCTCTATCAAGTAATTCCACCTCGGAATACTCTGGCTCGTACTGGTAGGGCTGTATTGTTGCCATTATACGACAAAATTAAAAACAATAGTAATGCTAGTACAAGTATCTGTTTGCACAGGCTCTGAGCAACGAAGATAGCTGAACTGAGCAGAAACGAGTCATAGGCTATACAAAAAAAACAGTGAAACGATTGAAAAAGCAACTCTGATGTTTTCTGATGAGAAGCAGTCTGTTTATACTTATAGAGGAAAGAGGTGTCCTGCCATTTCCATGGAGACATGTCATTAGCTGGGGCACAGAGAACATTGACATGAGACGTGCATTTGCATTGTGAAATGGGCCGTACCCGTCAAGTGATGTCAGCTTCAGGGGCGGGTGATATGATTTAGAGCCGCAAGGGCAGTGGAAGTTAGGGTGATGCAGCAACGGATAAGATTAGCACAAGATGGCTGCGCCAGCTCATTGATTTTGCATGTGTAAAAGTGAGGAAAACTAAGGTAAGGTGCATAGGAAATGTTTTTACCGTCGATCACAGTTTGCATAAAACCACATGCCCAAACGCTCGGGACAATACCATTTTTGAGTGCACTATTCCTTTAACTTAAAGGCAAACCTGCCTACTCTGGCCCTATTGCTATCGTGGAGATGCATATCTTCAACTTAAAACCTTTGGTGCTCGTCAGGACATCTCGTCAAATTAAAAAGGTCTGTCCTCAATCCGAAAGCTAATCTAACTAACTGGCCCTACCACCAAACACAAATGATAACAACTAAAGTAAATGCCTGGTAGTCCAAGGCTCTTATAGCTGACCTCCTCTTCTTGTGACAGTTCTTGAAAATAAATGTTCATCAAATTTCTCGGTATTTGGCCCTTGCCAACAGCCCTTTGCCAAAAGGTCACTTGGTTAGGTGAACAGCTCTGGAAAATAAATGTTTGTCACAGTTCTCTGTGTTTGGCCCCTGCCAGCAGTCTCTTGCGCAAAAGTCACTCTGTTTTGCAACAGATTAACTTCTGAAGTAGTTTGCACTGAACTGGTTCTCCTTTCAGTTCTCCATAAACTTTGTAGTTTCACTAAAACAGAAAAAAGGTTACTTTCATCATTCCTTTCAAAATGTTTGGGATATTTCTTGACAACCTTCTTTTCAGGGCAACTACGCTTCTTCTCAGGGTTGTAGTTGATATTTTTACTGTGTTCAACTTTCTCTCTTGAACCTCCTGGCCCACCATGTTATTTGTGTCTTGGCTTGGTCACTTTGAACCTATACTCTTGGTTTACACCCTGCTTAGGAATCTTTTCAGGTTTACTTTGTTGCCTCGATATGCCTGCTTTGGTTTTTATGGGGTCGTGAGTAGCACACTCATAAGCTTCGTCTTCCTTGTGTATCACCAGGTCTTGTATCTCCCTGTGTTTGTTCCAGTGCTCAACCACCACCCACCTCCCTTTCTCGTGTCCAAACCACGTACCTGATTCTTTGCAGTGTTCTCTCCAGAGTGGGTCGGTAGCTCCGGTGGTGGCACACTCCCTCTAGCCGGACTACTTTCTGGCGCTCTCCGGCGAGAGCCTTATTGGCGATATCTCTTTCCTTGACTTTCTCCAGCGATAACCTTATTGGTGGCCCGCCGGTATCTCTTTCTCTGACTTTCTCTGTCAACAATCTTCTTGTTGAAAGCTCACAGGAATAGCTTAATTTCTCTGGTCTGTCCATATTGCCCAGATGCTTTGGAAGGTTTACAACTGTTCCTCTTGTGTCCTTTGTATCACGATATACGTAGAAGAAATGTAAAACCTTGCCTCTTAAATAGTGGTATCCGCAATTTAAATGCGGTGGAGGAATTGTGCAAAAGCCCATGTAGCAATGATGTTATCTTTGCTGCATTGAATTTCTTATAGAAAGCATGGTGGAGGAGAACAAACATTTTATTGTTAGGATAAAGATGTATTTACAGATGGGGCATAAGATTCTAGGATTGATGATTTTACCATGTAATCATAACTCTTATATGTCAATGATTGGTGGACTATTTTAAATTGTTGGATGTTTTACAATTCACTTTTGTATTAATTGTAACCATTGCTTATGCTGCACCCTTTTATGGTATGAATTACCGAAAAAAAGGTTTGCTTGATTGATAAACTGTGAAGTGAATTACAGAGAACCAAAAACCGACAAAAAAAGGGAATGGGATCAGAACAAAGAGGAGGAGCTGGGCCAAGTCCAACTCCCATTACTTCACTGTATCCTTGGCGATAATCCGAAGTAAGACAGGGAGGAAGATAAGGAAGAAGACGGGGGTGATGTTATTGACATTCTAGGTGCTTCAAAAGTGCACTGCAAGGCCATGCGTGTTCCTGCAGCTGTAGCAAGCATTCCTAGCTACACAAATGCAGCCCTAACAACAGACGGTGTGTGTGCAGACACATACCCATTCCACAGCGGACTGCGTTCCAGCTGGACAAGCCAGCAGCGTTTCCATTTGGACCATAAGCCCCTCACAATTCGCAAGTGTGGTGTATAATTCAACACCTACCCAGCTACAAGCCCATTGTAGAAATTGCCAGAGATTGGTGCAGATTGTGCTGGTAGTTTGGTTATATAACATGCTCCATGGACACCTTGGGATTTGAAAAAAATGTGTTTAAGGATTTTCCGAATGTTAAGGAAGAACCTGAGAAATGTATGACAAGCTAAAACCGGTGCTGATATGAACCAGTTTATGAGGGTAATAATGCCCACTGAGTCACACAAGCATTTTACTGGGAAACGTGGTTGGACCAGTAAGAATTTAGGAACGGCTGCTGAATTGGTAAAAGCAAGGGATAATTTGGTTCAGGCCCTAGGTGAGTCAGGGCTAGACTTCAACATGTCTGTTGCACATGTCCTGTCCGTCTGCACAGCATGACACTGATAAGGAGACGCTACCCTGCACTTAGTGGGTACAATCAGTCGAAATGTGAGGAAGAAGGCTGTGTCCCGCAGGATAAAACAAATTGGGAAAATAAATAAAAGGTGTCTCCAGAGCCCCAAAGTGGGTCTGTGAGGAAAAAGGGGTATGCAGCTAAAATAACTTACTTAACGATGCAACAAAAAATAAATGTAACTGTTGCGCCTCCAAGGAAATGAGAATGAATTGAAATATCTACTAATCACAGTTAGCAGTCAGTGCTCATTCATGCGTCTCCTTGAAAGCTGATGTGGAGTAGCAGGATTATAAAGATCCTCCCTCTGATCATGGTAAGAAGCAGTTACAGAGTGAGTAGGATGAATGTGAGGAATCAAGGGAATTAGTCCCTTCTCCACAAGGGTGAGACCCTTCCTGTAAGTCTAGGGAGGTAAGCCTGCTCCGCAATACCCTCATAAGGGGTAGAGGCAAGTGGTACTTCACCGGGAGAAACACCCCCAAGGACTCCTGTTCCCGTGAGGATCTCCCTCAGTGGTACATATTGTGGCCTACATTAGATGTTTTGATATACCAAAACCTGTACATTATCAAGACTGGGCTGAAGAAGCCACAATAACAGAGTATCTGGGACGAAGACACTCCTAATAGATATGGTATAGAAAAAGATGTCTCTTTAAATCAAAATGCCCCATCCACTGAGATGAGTATGTGGATAAAGGTGCACTCAGAGACGTGAGAGAATGAGACGAAGAGAAGAGAGAGAACCACGTACACAAGCCAGGGGAGGCCTCAAGCTGCGTCTGTCCTGACAGACAATGAAATCAGGAAGCACGCAAGCATCTCCGAACGGTACACGAGAGTTACGGCTTACCAGAAGCGCAAGAAAGTACAAGGGCAGAAGCCCAATAAGAGTGGGTGGCGAGACCACCAGAGGGTGTTCGTGGTAGACCAAGGGTCCAAACAACTTCACCAATACCACCAACCCAAGAAGTCTGTGGGGTCTCCGGGCATGCAACAGGGGACCGTGACACTGCGACGGAAACACAGGAAAGCGCAACGAGAGAGACGCCAGGTAGGAAAAGCCTCAGCAATCTGTAAACCGAGAAAGGGCCTCCAAAGAAGAAGGCTCCCGAAGACGTTCTCTGGTCAAAACGAAGGTGACGGGAGAACGGGAAGCCCAGTAGGACCCAGGGAAATCATTATGCTGCACAGTTAACTCGTCTGAGTAGAAAATATGAAACCGAGTTAAATGTGAACTAAAGAAGATTCAGCTGTTGTGGCTCTAGAGAAAGAACTGTTGAACAAGTGAGCAATGAGAGAAGAGAAAATTGGATAAAAATATCCTGGGAAAAGGGGGAAGTAATTCGACAAATTATACAAATTATACAAAGTGTAAGGGTGCAGAAGGAGGAGACTGACACACAGGTGGCAGAATTGTTGGTATACACTTTTATTTAATCAAAATAAAGAGGACAACTCTCTCTCCCTAACTCTAAGAGGGGCTTCCCTTGGCGACCAAGTGTGAACAGACACATACCCCACCACACAAAGAAACACACAACTCAGCACATGCGCACTGGCCATGCACTGACAAGAACACAGGAGGACCAACACATGTTCCAGGTATCTCGCATGCACCACAGCTGATGACACACTGCCCACCCACAGACCCACACCCTGTTCAGCCACCCCATCCCCTCCATGCATGACTGCCTGACTGCACATCATGCAACATGGACTGCTGACCATTCCCTGCCTGATCCGTGCAAGATGGGGAAGGCCCACATCCTGCTGTCAGTGTCCTGCCAACCAACAATTCCCTGTCCAGCCTCCATGGGCCTGACGACAGCAACAGCCGACCCTCATTTTACCTCTCACCACCCTTTCCCCCCTCATGCACATCCTGATTATTCATACTGTCAGGATAGGCATTAAACAGCAGAGAGCAGCGGTTAATCAATAGAGGCAGGTGAGCTCTTGGGTAGGGCTCAGAGAGCTATATGTATGCTGGGCAATGACAACAGTGCCTTTATAGTAGAAAGGTGAAGAAGCATCCTCATAAAGACAGACCCTAAGCTTGCGGACCTCGCAGCAGCGGAGTCAATGAGAATGCAAAAGGCATCCTCTTTGGTGACTCATTTCTGAAGTAGATGTCAAGATTTGTAGGGACAGATCCCGGCCTAGACAAGACTCACACTTCCATGAAGTGCATATTAAATGCCAATGTTTCTGAAAAGGCGGCCAAGGCCCGGCCGCTTGTATGGCCAAAGGCTCCGCCAGCAAAGGTCCCAAGCAGAATGTAAGAACTACTTCAGCACAGGATCCATCATATTCCCTTCACATGGCAGAAGTGCCAGAGGGAGAGGATGGAAGAGAGTTCAGAAACAACTTCCAGCCCCATTAGCTGAGCAGCGCAAACCCCTCTAGGTGGGAGAATTGCACTGTGCATAAATTACTGGTGCAATAGTATAGGTGACATACAGATGCAGCAGCCGGGCAAGATTTCACACTTGTATTTTTTTCCGAGTCCACACAAATACAATCTCCTCCCCTAAAAAGGTTTTCTAAGTATGAGACACAAATTATGGACTAGGAGATCCAACAACTAGCAAGGAAAAATTAAATAGCAATGACTCACAATGACTACATCAGTTTTTTCAGAAACATCTTCCTAGTAAGAAGGAAAAACAATGTCACACTTTAAGATGGAAGGAATCCATCTACTAAGAGATTTGCAATAGTCCGAAGACTAGCTGGTTAGGTTGGTCCTCAAGGGTGATTATTGATCAGTCCCCATATTTCCCCAGCACAGAAGGTTCTTAAGGTTCTTAAGGTCCAGAAGGTTCTTAAGGTGAGAGCCATTGAATCCCACACTGCATTCCGCAAAGCCATCAAAACTAACCTCTTTGTCTGAACTCTCAAAACCTACCTGCAACGCACTGTAACCTGTAACTACCCAAATGTTTTCAAGTATTTTTTTCTAGGGCGGCTTCAATGTAACCCTCAAGTAAGCACGCTTAACCACTGTTCCAGCGCCTCGATGTCTGCGGGCTGTTTGTGCGCTTTACAAATTCAAATAAATAAATAAATAAATAAATAAATTGTCAGGTCAAGTATGGAAGTGTACATGTCTTCCTTTTGGGCTATATTCAGCCTACTGGTACTTCACAAAGCTTTCAGGACCTGTGTAGCCCATTTGAGGGTACAAGAAATGAGAGTGATAGTAGATCTCCATGGCATGATAATAATTTTGCAAGATAAAGGTATACCAGGAGTGCAAGTACAGAAAGCAGTGTTTCTATTTCAGAATCTCAGCTTTCAGCTCAACTGGGAGAAGTATGAGCATTTTCCGACCCACAGAATGGAATTGCTGGAATTCCAGGTGTACATAGTGGATGCCAAGATGACCCTACCTTCACAGAAGAGAACAATTTGCAGAGAGATCTCTGACGCTAGCAAAAAAGACCACGTAGCTTTGAAATACAGCCAGGATAGTTGATGTGTTACCATCTACCATTCAGGCCATCTTTCCAGCACTTTACCTTAGCGAGTGCTACAAAGGCGGAAGATTCCACACATGTGTAGAGGGCTGAGTTATGATCAGGAAGTTACGATAACCATCAATGTAAGAATGGAGATGCAATGGTAGCTGGATCATTGAACCCAGGAATCGGAGAGCAATATCTGGATAATCTCCAGGCATGGTAGTAAAATCGGATGCCAGCAGATCAGGCTGGGAAGCCTGACGGTGGACACTGGTCACAGGAGGCAGATGGTCTCGGGAAGAACTGAAGTATCAAATGAATGGTCTGCAATTGTTAGTGGGATCCTTCACAATCAGAAATCTTACTCCACATGCTGTTAAAGATGCATACTCATGAGGATGGACAATATCTCAGCGGTAAGATATATCAACCATCTAACGGGCATGAGATCGCAGCTGTTAGTGGGATTGGCCAAACACTTTTGAGAAACATTTAATTCTGAGCAAAGAGACTGATGGGTTAAGCGAACACAATAGCTGATTGGAATTCGAGACACTTGAAGGAAGCCAGTGACTGGACACTGCACAAGGAAGTGTTCAAGATGCTGAGGGCCATGTGAGGACTTTCTACAACAGACTAGTTTGCCTTAAGATTCAGTCACCAGTTGGTGACATTTTTCAGATGGTAGACGGGATCCAGTAGCAGCAACAATGTGTGTTAGGCACATTTTTATGTTGTATTTTGACTGTGTAACTGTGTGTAATGTTTGTTTTTACACACATTAAATAAAAAAACATTTTTTCGAAATAAAAAAAAGGAAGCAGCAGCAGTTGCATTTCTCCAGCAATGGGAACGAGGACAGAATATGTCTTTCCCTGTTGATCAATCACTCGTACACAAAAAGTAGTCGGAGACAGGCAGCCAGACTACTGATGATAACACTGTTTTGTTAATCTCAAGCATAGATCCCGATTCTCCTGGAACTCTTGACAGCATTATCGATACGTTTACACAAAATACCACACATCATACAAGACTTGACAGGAAAACACCATCCGATGGTGCTGGATGGGACCTTGTCTCTAGTGGAATGGATGATATCTGGAGATCCTGGGAAAAAAGCCAGGACTTGAGCAGTCCACTGGGAGTTTCATCTGCAATTCTTTGGCTCCAGAAATGGCTATGTCATACAGAGCAGCTTGGAACTGTTGGCATAGCTGGCGCGTGGAGATGGGAGCGAGGCCCCATTAAGAGAGATGTGGGAGAAGTTGCACATGTCCTCTCATAACTGGCATAGGTGAGAAAAGTGCACAGGACAATAAATGTGTTTAGAATTGTGAAAAAAGCTAGTCAGACCCTGATGAGAGAATCCAGGCACTCCATAGGGAAAACCCCTACTCTTTCTTTATGTTAAAAAATTTACTTTTCACATGTCCTACGTGTTTATGGTAATAAATTCATCAATATATCCACAAGTTACTACAAAATACATCAATTAACATTTATTTTAAGTATGTTCATAATTTGAACTTTTTTAACACACATGCCTGTGCACCAATGATGTGTACAGAATACAAATATGTTATAGACAAATTAATCATTTGTTACCCCTGGTAATTTCAACACATCTAAAACTTCTCATATTACTTTGACACAGCGTCACAATACAATCCACAATAATGAGTAAGAACCGGTCAATGATCCAAGAGCTATTGGATGTTATTCCTGTGTCCACTCATTTGTTCACTAAGCGTTTCATAAATGATTCCATCAATCAGGTGATTGTGAACTTTTTCCCTACAATGGTGAATCTGTCAAATCGGTAACAAATTGCACTAACCTGGGCAGACTGCGTCCCGGAATGGAGACAACTGGCGGGTGTCGTGGAAATGGATGAATCCCCCGTGGGAGTCCTGCTTCCCAGCTCCCTGAATGATAAACCAGTTAGGAGGAGAGCAGGATAGCCAGGGAAACCCTCCTGGGGGAAAAAACCCTGGCCGCTGCAACTCTTCGGAACGGGAGGTGGAAGTCTGGACGGATCCTCTATGCGCGCTGGACAACGAAGAGGGTCGGAGACCTTTCCAGGGAAACAAGATAGAACAGGTACGTTCCAGGAAGACTGGTAGCGAGAAATACGTGAGAGTTTGAAGAGTGAAACCACGTACAAGGGATTAAGGAGGGTGTCCTCTAAGGAAAGAGACTGCTCTCAGAAGTGTCCGAAGGCTTGAGAAGCCGGTCCTGTTCCGGGGATGTGGTGGCACTAGCAAACAGAGAATAGAAAGTAAGCTTTAGAATGCCGGGGAGAGAAATCTACTGAAGGGAGATGAGTCTGATTGTACTCACTAACACGGGCGGCCAACCCGCCAGAAAGCCCACGAATCCCACCAAATACGGCCAGCAGCTGAGTCTAAGCAAGGGAATAGAAATCAGAACAGAAGTAAGGAATAAGGAGAAACTCTGGGTCAGTAGAGGAAAGGAGTGTGAGTCCTAGAAGCAAACTTACGGAGCGTCCACAAAGGCAGTAGCGACGCGTATACAGGCAGCAATTCCATCCTTATCAGGAGTCATGTGACCCGGCGCAAGTGCGTCAGATGTACGTGAAACAACTAGACCGTTGTTGTCTTTAGGAAAAGTCGCTGTTATGGGAGCCTGCATTATCACGTTATGCGCCATTCTCCCTATTCTACGGCTTTGCCACCATGACCAACGTTGATAATGTGTGACAGTATGACCCCTCCTCAGGGGAGGTTCTCCTGGTTTTCCGGGGTGGAAACGGTAGAACCTTTTCACCAATTTGGGGGCATGGACCCCCAAAGCGTTTTTCCCATGTCCTTTCTGAAGGTGAGTACCCTTTCCAGTCAATAAGGAACTGAAGTCGACCTCGATTGAATCTTAAGTCACAGATATTGGCCACTTCCGGACCTGTGTCTGTGCCCACTGGAGGAGGGTGAGAATCAGGTCTTCGCGCAAAACGGTCTGGTATGAATAGTTTAATCTGGGAGATGTGGAAGACCGGGTGCATTCGAGACCAAGAATGAGGCAGCTCTAAACGTACCGCCGAAGATCCTACCAAGGAGAGGATCTTAAAGGGACCAAAAAATCGAGGAGACAATTTAGAAGGAACTAAATGTTTAGGGAGAAAACGGGAAGCCAGTCAAACCAGGTCGCCCTCCTGAAGTGTAGGTATCGGTCTGCGATGACGATCTGCATATCGTTTAGCTCGGTCCTGAGCGTCCTTCAAAGACCTGCGAGCCAAGCGATGACCTTCATGAATGTTGCTCATAATGTGGTTGACCCCTGGGCATTGTGACAAAGAAGGAGAGACGGTAGGGAGAAAGGAAGGGTGATAACCATCAGAGCAATGGAAAGGAGTAGTCTTCAATGCAGAATGATACGCATTATTGTATGCAAATTCTGCTAGTGGAAGCAACTCCAGCCAGTCGTCTTGAGCTGCGGAGACAAAGCATCGTAGATACCCTGCCAATGTCTGGTTCAAGCGTTCCGTCTGACCGTTGGTCTGCGGGTGGTATCCGGAACTAAGGGATCTCTTGATGCCCAATTTCCGACATAAAATTCTCCAGAATTTAGAGGTGTATTGAGAACCCCTATCGGAAACAATGGTGTCTGGAAGGCCAACACGGGAGAATATGTCAGCTAAAAATATCTTTGCCATCTGTTCTGCATCAGGAAGCTTGTGAAGAGGAGAAAATTGAGCCACTTTAGTGAGGTAATCGATAGTTACCATAATGGTCGTGTGTTGAGATGAAACGGGAAGATCAACAATAAAATCCGTAGAAATGTACTTCCAGGGTCGATCTGGTATAGGCATCCGGTTTAACAGACCGTATGGAGACACCCGAGGAGTTTTAGACTGTTGACATACGACACAGGCGGAGACATAATCATTTACATCACTCCTTATCGCGGGCCACCAGAAATGTCGAGATATAAGTTCTAGAGTGTTTCGTACTCCTCTGTTTCCTGCAGCCTTGGAATCATGGCACATGTGGAGCACCTGTTTTTGTAAGGATGCAGAAGGTACAAGAACTTGATCCTTGTGAAAGTAGCAACCTTGGGTCAAATTGAGCGAGTGAAGATCAGCTAACTCTTCGCATCTTTGTCTGTTCTGACACGTGGCCAGTCTTAGTTCTTGAAGAAAGTCACCCGTCATTGCGACAAATTTAGCTTTGGCAAATAAGGGTTCTGGAGAAAAGTTATAGGAGGAGTAGTCTTTTCGTGAAAGAGCGTCTGCCCGAAGTTTACAATTACCAGGGAGGTAGGTGAACTCGATCCTAAAAGGCAAAAAAAAATGTGCCCATCTTGCCTGC
Organism: Ambystoma mexicanum; assembly: GCF_040938575.1. Classification (NCBI taxonomy): domain Eukaryota; kingdom Metazoa; phylum Chordata; class Amphibia; order Caudata; family Ambystomatidae; genus Ambystoma; species Ambystoma mexicanum. The sequence goes on along the minus strand of NC_090929.1, from coordinate 1,209,546,895 downwards.
CTGCTATTCGTGGTATATGCTTGCTGCAGCACCTTAAGGTTCTGGTGATCCGTGCGCACTTCCACTGGATACTTCGTTCCCAAGAGCAAATGTCTCCACTCTTCAAAGGCTCTTTTAATGGCCAATAACTCTTTTTCTAGAACGGAATAGTTTTCTTCCGAACGATTGAATGTCTTGGATAGATAAGCTACTGGTTTCGCGTCTCCTTGTTCGTTCTTCTGGAGTAACACGGCCCCCAGAGCATGGTGAGAGGCATCCGACTCTACCACGAATGGTCGATTTTGATCCGGGGTTGCCAATATCGCAGCAGAAGTGAAAAGACGTTTAAGTTTTTCAAAGGCTGTCTGCGCCTCAGTATTCCATTAGAAGGAAACTCCTTTCTTAAGCAGTTTGGCTATGGGTTGAACGGTTTCTGAAAAGCTTGGGATAAATTTACGGTAGAAATTAGTGAATCCTAAAAACCTCTGGATTTCTTTTATTGACGATGGAGGAGGCCAATCCAATACTGAGGAAACCTTTCTGGGGTCCATAGAAATCCCTTGAGGGGACAGCACAAATCCTAGAAATGTAACTTGGCTCTGGTGAAATTCGCACTTTTCTGCTTTACAATATAATTGATTTTCTTCCAGACGAGATAATACAAGGTTTACATGACTGATGTGTTCTTCCTTGTTTTTAGAGAAAATCAAGATGTCATCGAGATAAACTATGACAAAGTGAAGGAGGACATCAGAAAATATGTGGTCCATAAATGTTTGAAAGATCGCCGGTGCGTTAACTAGCCCGAAGGGCATGACGTGATATTGGTAATGGCCAAAGGGAGTGCAGAATGCTGTTTTCCATTCATCTCCCGGTGTAATCCTGATGAGATGATAAGCTCCCCTGAGACCAAGTTTGGTGTAAACCGAGGCCCCTTGAACGGCCTCCAAGATGTCAGTAATAAGTGGCATGGGGTACTTGTCTGGAATTGTGATCCGGTTTAGACGGCGGAAATCAATACACAGTCGTAATTCTTCTGAGTCCTTTTTTGGAATAAAAAATAGTGATGCACCCGCAGGGGAAGTGGATTCTGAGATCAACCCATTTTGTAGGTTTTGATGAAGATATTCTTTTAGAGCAGCCTTTTCTTTCTGGGATAGTACATACATGCGGCCGAAATGAATAGGCTCATCAGGCAATAGGTCAATACGACAATCATCTCTGCGATGAGGTGGAAGAGTAGGAAATTTGGGGTTAGAGAAAACTGACAGAAACCGCTGATGACAATCAGGAATCCTACTAATGTGACTAATAGATGGAATGCTCAGACATCTTTCTATTTCAGACGGAATATGTACTCCTACTGTAGTATGGGACAAACAATGAGTGGTGCAATACTCCGAGCCTAAAAAGAGAGTGCCCGCTGACCAGTTGATGAAGGGATTATGTAATCTCAACCACGGGAGCCCCAAGATTATTGGAAAATGTGCCGTCCGGATGAGATCAAATTCTATGTTTTCTTGATGTGTCCCTACAGCACAATGTAAAGGTTCGGTTTGTTCCCTGATAAGACCTGAACTCAAAGGTGTCCCATCAACCCCTTGAACTGGAGTGGCTAGTGTCTTGTCAACCCTAGGAATTCCTTTCTTGGTCGCCCATGCATCATCCACAAAATTGCCCGCCGCCCCGCAATCAATCAGTGCCGGGACATTAGTAAGGATGATTGTTGGAAGGGTTATAGTTAATGTTACGCTCACCTGACTCCCACGGAGGCGCAGGTCTGGTTTGGAGTGTTGTTGCTTCTTCTATGGTGAAGCGCAGGACCCAGAAGATGGACTGGACCGGACCTTCGAATCTGGCTTGTCTGGCTCGCAGGAATATCTTTCTGTATGTGAAAAGGGAGTATTAACAATCTGCGGGAGAAAGTATAAGCCTCCCGCTCCCTTCTCACCCCTCTACGAAACCCTCCTGCGACCCCCAAGTGAAGTCTCACCTTAGGGTTTGAAAGGTTGAGCTCTCCATCCTGCTTCTCATGCAGGGGCGCGTTGTATCCAGTTACTTCACTGGGATTTTGATTGTAGAGGGTTCAAGTTCTGTTTTCCCGGTATAGTACCGTAAGGATTCTGTTAATGAGTATGATTTCCTCAATAATAATTGTTCGTTGTCTCTTTTTCAGGTGCGGAAACTATTCCGAGAAGAGCTGTGGAACCGAAGAATGAGACTCTGGTGGGCTTGATGAGAGTTCTCTCAGTGTCCTTGTATCAATGCGCTCACTAACGCTGATGTCTTTTTCCCCATAGGGGCCGGGGTCCGGAAATGCCTGGATGCGGCACCGACCCGAAACGAAGCTCAATCCAGAAGAAATCAGGTAAGTCTTTAATGGGCGTTTGGGTAATGTCTTTTCATGCGCCCACTAACGCTGATGTCTTTTTTCCCCATAGGGGCCGGGGTCCGGAAATGCCTGGATGCGGCACCGACCCGAAACAAAGATCAATCCAGAAGAAATCAGGTAAGTCTTTAATGGGCGTTGGGTAACGTCTTTTCATGCGCCCACTAACGCTGATGTCTCTTTTTCCCCTTAGGGGCCGGGGTCCGGAAATGCCAGGATGCGGCACCGACCCGAAATGAAGTTGGAATAACCCAACAGGTAAGCTTTGTAATGGAAATTAAGGTTTCCTTGTTTTCTTTCCCCTCTCACCTTTATTCTTGTCTTTTTCTCCCTAGGTGCGGTGATGTGGCTGCGAGTCCTGATGTCGCCGTAGAACGTGGTGGTACCTTGTACAGGTGAGTGAGATGCGGCGCTGCAGCGATCGATGCGATGTGCTTTTAAATGGATGTCTTCCTTTTCAGGACCGTCGGCGAGATGTCTCCGGAATGCGGATTTAGCAGGTAAGGACTCTTCTTTACCCTTTTCTCTTCTCTTCTCTCTTTGCAGGTGTTCCAGGATGCTGGCAGGAGTGGCAGAAGACAGAATGCAGGAGCAAACACGCTGAGCGTCCAGCTGCTAGATGCAGAACAACGCGAAGCGTGAGTTGCTGCTTGGGCGTGGCTTAAATAGCCTTCAAAGTAGTTCCAGGTATGCATTCTTCCTCTCAGGTATGTATTCCTCCCCTGACCACACCCGTGTGGTTAAGTAGTTCCAAAGATAAAGTAGTCCCATTCAGGCCTCAGAAGGCCTGGATGTTGCAGCATGGTCTGCATCAGGTAAGTTAACACTAAGCACCTTTAACACAAAGTCCCCTTTTATAAGCCTGGCGCCTATGGTGCCAGAACTGTGGCCCGATATGAGCCTGGCGCCATAGGCGCCAGGACTGAGTCCAAAGAGCCCCTACTTGAGGCTGTTGTGACTTCCCTTGAAGACATGATGTCTGCCTCTGGGGTAGCTGGGTCTTGTCTGGCACCTTGGAGGTAGGCATCATGACAGTACCCCCTCCCAAGGCCCCTCCCAAGGTCGTCCTTTCCGGGGGTTTCGGCTTGCTTGGGAATTTTCGGTGGAATCTTTGCACTAATCACGGGGCGTGTACATGATCACTTGGTTCCCAAGATCTTTCCTGAGGTCCGTACCCCTTCCAATCAACTAGATAGAAGAGTTTTGATTTTAACATTTTGGAATCCAATATGTCCTTAACTTCAAATTCTAATTCCCCATCGATTTGAATTGGTTCAGGTGGTTTGCTTAGTCTGGTTCCAGGCTGCACCGGTTTTAACATTGATGCATGAAAAACGGGATGAATTCGCATGTTGGCTGGTAGATCGAGTTTAAAGGCCTTTAAAAGGTTAATTATAGCTTTGATGGGATAGGGTCCAATGTATCTGGGATTAAAAGTCTGCGGTCCTTTGAGAGGAAAATGCTTGGTTGCCAGCCACACCTGGTCTCCAATCTGGTACGAAGGTGCTTCACTCCGATGTAGATCAGCATTTTCTTTGTATTTTTTCTTGGCTTGTTGCAAATGAGTTGTAGCTTCCTTGAAGGCTCGGGTTATAGTAGAATGCAAATGATCAACTGCAGGCATTTCCACGTTTTGAGGAGGGTCTAGGTCTGAGGTTCTAGGATGATGACCATACAAGGTGTAAAAAGGGGTTTGTCCTGTTCCAGAATGTACAGAATTGTTATATGCATACTCTGCGATCCATAGAATATCTTTCCAGCTGTTTTCAGATTGATGCAACATGCACCGAAGATATTGTTCAAGGGTTTGGTTAGTCCTCTCGGTTTGACCATCGGTCTGGGGGTGGTGACTAGTGGATAAGCGTACATCAATTTGTGCCAGTTGGCAACATTTCCTCCAAAAATGGGAAATAAATTGGCTTCCTCGGTCTGAGATTAATATGGATGGAAAACCATGCATACGAACTTCGTTTTCCAGAAATTCCTTGGCCAAGATGGAGGCTGAAGGTACCCCTTTTAAAGGGATAAAGTGGGCCATCTTGGAGAACAGATCCACGATTACCAAGATAGTGTTATATCCATAGCAAGGAGGCAGGTCGGTAATAAAGTCCATTGACAAGGTGTGCCAAGGGGCCGGTGGAATATCCAAGGGTTGTAGGAGACCGGCTGGTCTCTTCTTTTGACCTTTATTTTGGGCGCAAACTCCGCAAGACATCACAAAAGATTTTATGTCTTTTCTCCAGGATTGCCACCAGAATTGTCGTTTGATCTTTTCCTCAGTTTTTGCGATACCAGGATGTCCTTCCATTAATGTATCATGATAGTGAGCAATGACCAATTCTTGCAGTTCTTTGTTGGGCAGAAATAACTGCCCCTGGAAGTACGGTAAATCGTTATTAACGGAAAAGTGTGACCCCTTTTGAGTCCATTCTTGCAAGGCTGTGGAATTTAAAAGTTGTTTAACTCGAGTTTGAACGTCCTCTATAGTTTGTAAAGAGGTCAAGCCTAAAATTCTTTGTTCGGGTATAATTGGTACTGGTTCTAAGTTTGAATTTGTTTCATCCATTCCAATCCGGGATAAAGCGTCCGCTTTGCCATTCTTGCAACCAGGGCGGTAGGTGATTATGAAATCAAATTCTGCAAAGAATAAAGCCCATCAGAGTTGGCGGGATGATTGGGCTTTGGCCGTTTTTAGATATTGCAAATTCCTGTGATCTGTAATCACCGTAATGGTGTGTCTTGCGCCGAGGAGGTAATGACGCCAAGCCTTGAAGGCGGACTTAATAGCTAGTAATTCTTTGTCGGTGATTGCGTAATTGATTTTAGGAGCCGTGAATTTCCTGGACCAAAAGGCTACAGGGTGCATCTGGTTAGTTTCTGGATCCCTTTGAGACAAGACAGCACCCATGGCCAAACTGGAAGCGTCGGTTTCAACAATGTAAGGGAGATCTGGGCACGGATGCTTCAATACAGGGGCAGAGGTGAATTTGGTCTTTAGGTCTTGAAAGGCCTGTTCTGCCTCAGGAGTCCATTCGAAACGTTTATTCTTCCGTAAGAGGGCTGTTATGGGTTGAACCACTCGAGAAAATTCCGGGATGAATCTTCGATAGAAATTGGCAAAGCCAAGCATACTCTGAACCCCCTTAACAGAGTTAGGAGATGGCCATTTGAGGATGGCGTCCACCGTTCGCGAGTCCATTCGGACTCCTTTAGGTGTCAGGATGAATCCGAGAAACTCGACCTCTGTGGTATGAAAAATGCATTTTTCGAGTTTCGCAAACAGGTTGTGCTGGCGCAATTTCTCAAGAACTGCCCTGACATGTTTTCTGTGTTCGGATTCCGAGGAGGAGTATACCAGGATGTCATCGATATATACGATGACACAAACATCGATAAGTTCCTGAAGAACATAATTCATAAAGGATTGAAAGGCGGCAGGTGCGTTGCATAATCCGAAGGGCATCACCTGATATTCAAAGAGCCCATATTTGGTGCGGAATGCAGTCTTCCATTCGTCGCCTTCTTTTATACGTACCAGGTGATAAGCTCCTCGGAGATCTAACTTGGTGTATATACAAGCATCTTTTACCTGGTCAAGAAGTTCAGGGATCAGAGGCAGAGGATAACGATTCTTAATCGTTATTTGATTTAGGGCGCGGTAGTCAATACATGTTCTAAGGTCGCCTTCTTTTTTCGGCACGAAGAACAGAGCTGAGGAAACAGGAGACTTTGACGGGCGAATAAAACCGTTGGCAAGATACTGATCTAAATACTGACGCAAATGAACGTTCTCAGGTTCAGTAAGAGCATAAATCCTACTACAGGGCGGTTGAGCATTGGGTACCAGGTCGATTTGACAATCGTACGACCGGTGGGGAGGTAACGTGTTCGCCTGTTCTTTTTGAAAAAAGTCTTGGAACTCTTGGTATTCAACCGGTAGTTGTATTGTGGTGGAAGTTACTGTGGCCAGACCCATATCTGGATTTCTTGGATAACAAGTCAGTTCACAATCAGGAAAGGTTATTCTCTTTGCTCGCCAGTCAATTCGAGGATTATGTGTTTTTAACCAAGGGATTCCTAGAATTACTTGAAATTGTGGGGCCTTGATTACATCGAACACAATTGCTTCCCGATGTCCATCCTGTCCCACTAGTGTCATTTCTGTAGTGGAATGTGTTACCGGCCCTGAGGCTATTTCGGTTCCATCTACTGTAGTAATGACATCCTTGTTAACTTTCGGACGGAGAGGAAGATTAATCCTGGAGGCCAATTCACGATCTACGTAGTTTCCAATAGCTCCATTGTCGATGTATGCTTTTATAGCATGCAACCGCTGAGGCTGTTTCGGGTCCACGAGCACCATTGGCATGACAAAATGCGAGGTCAAAGAGTCTGTTTTCAAGCTCGGCAAGCGGACCTCTACGCTTGTCGGGCTTGACCGTTTCCCGAATCAGGTTCTATTAAATTGTTGTCCGTGGCTCCAACCACCTTCTTAGGTGGCTTTACCGGGCAGTCTCGTAGAAAGTGACCAGAAGCCCCGCAATAGAGACATAGTTGCTTTTGCCATCTTCTCTCTCGTTCCTTCTGCTTCAATGGTCCTTTAACACCGCCGATCTGCATAGGTTCTGAAACGTCGGTACTCTTAGGGTTAGCGTGAGTTTTGATCAGCACTCGAGTTTCGAACTTGGACCGATCTGCTTTTCTAGTTTGCAGTCTGTGGTGAAGTTGGACCACTAAGTCTATGTATTCTGCGCAGGCTTGAGGTGGATTTACTATTTGAGCTAGAACATCCTTAAGTTCTCCGCGCAGGCCTCGATGAAATAGTGTGATCCTTTTATTTTCGGGCCACCCCGTTTCTACAACCAGCCTATTAAAGGTGGCAATATAAGATAAGAGATCTTGGTTACCTTGTCGTAAGGATAGTAGTTCGTTGTCAAGGGCCTGTCCCTGAGAGTGTCGAGCGAATAATCTTTCCATGCTCGCCTGGAAGCTTTGAAAATCCTGGAGAATTGGGTCATCCTGACTTACCAACGGAACAGACCAATCGGCAGCACCGCCACTGAGATAAGATAATACAAAGGCTACCTTGGTTTGATCATTAGGGAAGGCCCCAGGTCTGCATAGAAAGTGTAGGCGACATTGGTTCATAAAAACGGCATATTTCTTGGGGTCCCCCGCAAAACGTTCAGGCGGGGCCAAAGGCATGTTTCCAGGTAGATTGATTTGTACCGGCTTATTCGAAACCATTGACGAGGCATTACCCCCAGAACTAGGTAAAGGAGTTTGTCCTGCTTGACCCTGCAACAATCGTTTGGCCAGGTCATCAGTTCTTTCCTTGGATAAGATTAATTCTCTTTTGAGAGCATTAGTTTCCTGGCGGGCGGAGTGTACTTCTGCCCTTAATTCCCCCAAAAGCTGAGCCAGCTGGTCTGTCTCGGAAGTTTCCATAGCGCCCGGGTGGGAAATGGTAGGTAGGCTTTGCGTTCTGTTACGCTCACCTGACTCCCACGGAGGCGCAGGTCTGGTTTGGAGTGTTGTTGCTTCTTCTATGGTGAAGCGCAGGACCCAGAAGATGGACTGGACCGGACCTTCGAATCTGGCTTGTCTGGCTCGCAGGAATATCTTTCTGCATGTGAAAAGGGAGTATTAACAATCTGCGGGAGAAAGTATAAGCCTCCCGCTCCCTTCTCACCCCTCTACGAAACCCTCCTGCGACCCCCACGTGAAGTCTCACCTTAGGGTTTGAAAGGTTGAGCTCTCCATCCTGCTTCTCATGCAGGGGCGCGTTGTATCCAGTTACTTCACTGGGATTTTGATTGTAGAGGGTTCAAGTTCTGTTTTCCCGGTATAGTACCGTAAGGATTCTGTTAATGAGTATGATTCTGCAATAATAATTGTTCGTTGTCTCTTTTTCAGGTGCGGAAACTATTCCGAGAAGAGCTGTGGAACCGAAGAATGAGACTCTGGTGAGCTTGATGAGAGTTCTCTCAGTGTCCTTGTATCAATGCGCTCAATAACGCTGATGTCTTTTTCCCCATAGGGGCCGGGGTCTGGGAATGCCTGGATGCGGCACCGACCCGAAACAAAGCTCAATCCAGAAGAAATCAGGTAAGTCTTTAATGGGCGTTTGGGTAATGTCTTTTCATGCGCCCACTAACGCTGATGTCTTTTTTCCCCCTAGGGGCCGGGGTCCGGAAATGCCTGGATGCGGCACCGACCCGAAACAAAGATCAATCCAGAAGAAATCAGGTAAGTCTTTAATGGGCGTTGGGTAACGTCTTTTCATGCGCCCACTAACGCTGATGTCTCTTTTTCCCCTTAGGGGCCGGGGTCCGGAAATGCCAGGATGCGGCACCGACCCGAAATGAAGTTGGAATAACCCAACAGGTAAGCTTTGTAATGGAAATTAAGGTTTCCTTGTTTTCTTTCCCCTCTCACCTTTATTCTTGTCTTTTTCTCCCTAGGTGCGGTGATGTGGCTGCGAGTCCTGATGTCGCCGTAGAACGTGGTGGTACCTTGTACAGGTGAGTGAGATGCGGCGCTGCAGCGATCGATGCGATGTGCTTTTAAATGGATGTCTTCCTTTTCAGGACCGTCGGCGAGATGTCTCCGGAATGCGGATTTAGCAGGTAAGGACTCTTCTTTACACCTTTCTCTTCTCTTCTTTCTTTGCAGGTGTTCCAGGATGCTGGCAGGAGTGGCAGAAGACAGAATGCAGGAGCAAACACGGTGAGCGTCCAGCTGCTAGATGCAGAACAACACGAAGCGTGAGTTGCTGCTTGGGCGTGGCTTAAATAGCCTTCAAAGTAGTTCCAGGTATCTATTCTTCCTCTCAGGTATGTATTCCTCCCCTGACCACAGTAGTTCCAAAGATAAAGTAGTCCCATTCAGGCCTCAGAAGGCCTGGATGTTGCAGCATGGTCTGCATCAGGTAAGTTAACACTAAGCACCTTTAACACAAAGTCCCCTTTTATGAGCCTGGCGCCTATGGCGCCAGGACTGTGGCCCGATATGAGCATGGCGCCAAAGGTGCCAGGACTGAGTCCAAAGAGCCCCTACTTGAGGCTGTTGTGACTTCCCTTGAAGACATGATGTCTGCCTCTGGGGTAGTGGGTCTTGTCTGGCACCTTGGAGGTAGGCATCATGACAGTTAAATAAATCACAACCATAGACTGCTCTACCTGTCCAGGATCTGAGGAAGAATTCTTGTTAGTAGGGGAACCCTGTCGAAAGACTCCGACCGTGGTTCCCCCTACGGTAGGGTTCTTGCGTTTCCCGAAAGCTGAGATGGAATTCTAAGTGGGGGAACAAGTGGGCAGTCTCTTAGAAGGTGTAAGGAAGAACCACAATACATATTCAGACCGCAAGTCTTTCTTCTCTCCCTTTCGGAGTTGGAAAGAGGGCCCTTCACGGTCCCAATTTGCATTGGCTCTTCTGGAGAGTGTGTCTTGGTAGTTCCGGGAAAGAATTCCATATGAACCCGAGAAGCTTTTCCCTTCTTTTTCTCCTGATGGCGTTCTTGCAATCGATAGTCTATCTGCATAGAGATCGAAATCATCTCTGCCAAATTGGCTGGTCTAGGGACCTTGGACACCTCGTCTTTGAGCTCTTCTGAGAGCCCTCGTCGAAACAAAGTAACCAGACCATCATCTGGTCATCCTGTCTCTGAAGACAATTGTTTAAAAAGTGTGATATATGAGATGAGGTCTCTAGATCCCTGCTTTAAATCAAGTAATTTTTCCTGAATTGAAACTGATATTTCTTTACGACCAAGCATGGCTTTCAAGCTATTGGTGAAAGCAGCATAGGAATCGAGAATGATATTTTCCGAAGTTACCAAGGGGGTAGCCCATGCTAAGGCTGGGCCTGATAGCTGGGAAATAACGAATCCCACCTAATCTTTCTCTGTGGGAAAACATCTAGGTTTAAAGGTGAACTGAACATTGCAGCTGTCAAGAAACTCTTTTAACTTAAGCAGATTCCCGTCAAACTTGTCTATCTGGAATGTTGACGGAGGAAGATCAGAAAATGCTCGACCTAACTGTTGTTTTAATTGCGAGTTATCCTGTTTTAAAGTCTGCATTTCCAATGTCATGGACTGCATGGCCGCCATAGGTTGGTGCATCTGTTGTTCCATTTTGAATTGCCGTCTGCCGCGGCCAGTCTTTTTTTTGGCGTCGCTATCTGTCAAATCAGTAACAAATTGCACTAACCTGGGAAGACTGCGACCCGGAATGGAGACAACTGGCGGGTGTCATGGAAATGGATGAATCCCCCTGTGGGAGTCCTGCTTCCCAGCTCCCTGAATGATAAACCAGTTAGGAGGAGAGCAGGATCCCCAGGGAAACCCTCCTGAGGGAAAAATCCCTGAGCCGCTGCAACTCTTCGGAATGGGAGGTGCAAGTCTGGCCGGATCCTCTATGCGCGCTGGACAACGAAGAGGGTCGGAGACCTTTCCAGGGAAACAAGATAGAACAGGTAAATTCCAGGAAGACTGGTAGCGAAAAATAAGTGAGAGTGTGAAGAGTGAAACCACGTACAAGGGATTAAGGAGGGTGTCCTCTGAGGAAAGAGACTGCTCTCGGAAGTATCCGAAGGCTTGAGAAGCCGGTCCTGTTCCGGGGATGTGGTGGCACTAGCAAACAGAGAATAGAAAGTAAGCTTTAGAATGCCGGGGAGAGAAATCTACTGAAGGGAGATGAGTCTGATTGTACTCACTAACACGGGCGGCCAACCCGCCAGAAAGCCCACGAATCCCACCAAATACGGCCAGCAGCTGAGTCTAAGGAAGGGAATAGAAATCAGAACAGAAGCAAGGAATAAGGAGAAACTCTGGGTCAGTAGAGGAAAGGAGTGTAGTCCTAGAAGCGAACTTACGGAGCGTCCACAAAGGCAGTAGCGACGCGTATACAGGCAGCACTTCCATCCTTATCAGGAGTCACGTGACCCGGCGCGAGTGCGTCAGATGTACGTGAAACAACTAGACCGGTGTTGTCTCTAGGAAAAGTCGCCGTTATGGCAGCCTGCATTATCACGTTATGCGCCGTTCTCCCTATTCTACGGCTTTGCCACCATGACCAACGTTGATAATGTGTAACAGAATCACAAATAAAATTAACTATTGTACTTTAAATTGAATTAACTACATTCAAGAGGATATCATGCCACTAACCTTTAATCTCCAAATAATATTCGAAACGATCCCAGCTGTAACCGGATAGCTCTGTTAATAGATCAGAGACATAATTAATAGTGTACCATTAATCACAAATAACTTGCTCACATGTTCGAAACATTGGTAACATTAAATCAAAATATCACTCACCCTATTCTGAGGGGTCAGTAATGCAGGGGGACAACTGCTTGTATGTTTCTCAGGATTAAACATTGTATTAAAAAGAAAATAATGCAAATAAAGCCTTGCTAAGCCTATTCTATCAGGGAGTTCCCTACCTATTCTAAGAACTAAGGGGATCATTCCGAACAGAAACAAACTGGCCCTCACACTAAACAACAAAACATATAAAGCAAATGATCAACAACATAAATTAATGGATGTCAGGGCTGGGGATCAAGGACAACACCCAATAGGGGTTATAGGGAGACCAAAGGGCCAGGGGCAGGCAACAGGAACATCAGCCATGTTGGAAGCAGGCCAAAATAACAACATGAACAGAAATGTAAAATCAAAAAGCCAATTAATCCATTTCAAAGGCTTCTCCGCCCTCTTTGCAGAGAAAACGCCTACAGAACTGCATTTCCCAGCAGTTCCTGGGCCCAGAACTACAGATTGAAAGCTATGTTGGAAGTGGTTCATCCACACGGATGCACGCAACAAAAGGCACAGCGCTTGTGCTCGAGACTCCAAGATGACAAGAGGTGCTTCAAGCAGCTCCGGCCTCAGAACCACACACGAGGGGCCACACCCCATCAGATTGATATACCGGCCCCTCGCAAAGCACAGATAAGCCTTGCAGCGCTTCCTTCAGTCACAGGGAACAGGGCGGTAATGCAGGGGGCCCAGCCCCATCAGTTCTCTGGCGCCTGCTTCCCATCAAGCTAAGTGCCGGTTGCCGCTGCATACTGCATTAAGCGAGCAGAACGCTCCAAACGCTGCGCACTGAATATACTAAACCCACGAATACTTACCAGTCTGTACATACCACGTGCACTGTTGTGGGAATGGCTTATACGTCGTGGATGCTTTCAGAGGGAACCAAACTTTGAACTTAACGCTGTATGCTAATTAGCCATGTGCGACCCCGGCAAAGCCTCCATGTGATAGCACGTGAACTCGCCATGAGTGGCTAACATTACTAAAAACCGCTAACCCAAACGTCAGAACTTGAATACACGCACATGTAAAGCCACGTGCGGCAGTTAACAGCATGTGTACTAATTGCAGTATTTTCTTGCAGCATTTGAACTGCTACTGCAAGGTAGTCTGCCTCTCAAAATCCGCAGAAGGCAACAAGGGACACTCCAACCAGCCACAACCTTAGCTAAGTGTTCAGTTGTAATATGTAGAGTTCCAGTTCTTGTTGTCCAGTGCAATCCTTGTTCTTTTTACTACTTGGGGGGCATTGTCCGTGTATGGAGGATGTGTGTGCATGAGTGCATGTTAAGGGATACTGATTGTAATGACAATAACAGATCTTACCCTACTAGCCCTTACCTATCCATTTCCTCTTCCTAACCCTGTGCACCCTCTTCTTAAGAAACCCTTTTCCGACCCCTCCTGCCCGGCTAACTATCGCCCAATCTCCATCACTCCCTTCCTGGGCAAGCTCCTGGAGAAACTGGCCATCTCCCAGCTTAACCTCCATGCTGAATCTGTTGGTAGTCTTCATGACCATCAATCTGGCTTCAGAGCTGCCAGAAGCACGGAAACTGCTCTCCTGAACATCGTCTCCGTGATAACCTGGGTATCACTGGTCAGGCTCTGGCGTGGCTGACCTCTTTACTTTCCAATCGACCCTCCCAGGTCCAACTGGGGTCCTTCCTCTCTGACATCTTTTTCTCCACCTGTGGTGTCCCCCAGGGATCTAATCTCTCTCCCTGGCTGTTCAACCAGTATCTGGCACTCCTTGCCCACCACATCGCCGCTCTCTGCCCCAACTTTCAGTGCGATGCGGACGATACCCAGCTCATTTTCAGGCTACCCTCGGCCTCCTCCTCTCCTTCCCTCATCTCTGACTGTCTGTCTGCTATCCAGGAATGGTGTGCCGCCAATTACCTCTGCTTTAATGCCAGTAAGACTGAGATTCTACTCATCGGCACACCCACTCCCTCCTTCCCTGCAGCTCTCTGGCCGGCCTCTCTTGGCCCTCTTCCTGCTCCTAACTGCAAGGCAAAAAACCTCTGGGTCATCTTCGACTCCACACACTCCTTCTCTCCTCATATATCTGACGTCTCTAAGAAGTCACACTACCAGCTGCACCTCCTCAGAGGTATTCTTCCCTTCCTCTCCTTCCCCCAGAAGCTCCCCTTCTCCCGAGCCCTGGTTCTCTCGAAGCTGGACTACTGTAACAGCCTCTATCTTAATCTGCCTGCTTCCACTCTCTGCCCTCTGCAACTCATCCAGAACAGAACTGCGAGACTTGTCCTTGGCCTCAAGCCCAGGGACCGTATCTCTCCAGGACTGAAATCTCTACACTGGCTCCCAGTGGCTGCGAGGATTAAGTTCAAAACCCTCTGCATTGTCCACAAGGCCTTCTGGGGCCTGGGGCCTAAATACCTTCAACTCACTCTTCCTAAATATCTTCCTTCCCGAGCCCTTCGCTCATCCGTCTCCAACTCCCTCAGGGTTAGCCGCTTCTCGAAGCAACGAGCTGGGGGTAGATCTCTCTCCGCGGCAGGGGCCTCTCTCTGGAACAGCCTTCCTGCCTCCCTGAAACTTGAGGAGAACCATCTCCGGTTCCGGAAGCACCTCAAAACCTTCCTCTTTGCCTCTGCTTTCTCTCTCCCTCTCCCCTACTAAATCCTTCACTGAAACTGCACTGAATCTGCAACTGGGCCACTCTCACCGACCTCGGTCCTGGGCCCAGCCACTCTCCACTTGCACTGCCTCCCTGGCAACCTCTGCACTGCGGGACTGTCTCTGTATCCCTACAGCCCCCCCTTCCCAGCACTTGTCTGCACTTACTTTACACTTGCCACCAGCTGGCCCTATTTATTTATTTATTTTATTCTACTTACTTGTACTGCACTTCCCCCCTCCCCTTCCCTTTGCACTTTTCCCTTCCCCCTACCCCTGCACTTGCGCGATCTGAATGACACCTGGCCTAGTAGGATCGTTGTCTGTCTTCCCCTTGTTTCCCCCCTCCCTGCCTCGTCGCGCCTTGAAACACTTGTGTATAGGCGCGTTACAAATGCCATATCATATCATAACCCTCATTCAGGTTTCCTTAATTTCCCTGTTCCCATCCAACCATCGATTCTCTAACCCTCCTTCCCTCCTTCCCTGTTGGGGTTGTGGAACCCTGTGTAAGCTCTGACTTGCCCATCCGTAAACTGCAGTGGGGGTGGTTGTTTCGTGCCACTCCTGCGCCTTGGAGCTGTGGACCCGGTCAATGAATAACAAACAACCAGTACGGTTGGGAGGATAGTTCAGGGGCAACGCGTTTGTCTTAGAAGCACAACACAGGTTCAAATCCCGATGATGTGCTCAGAAACCAATCTCTGGTATTAAGCACGTTATAAAAGAAGAATTATATTTATTATTTGGATGACCTACACCTGTCCTGGCAAAATCCCTTCCCCAGGATTGTTCAAGATCACTTTCGCCAAATGTTCAAACAGTAGACTAACGTCTTGAACCAGTTCTTGTACGTACCAAATGAAATAAAAGTTCATCAAACAAACATCCACTGGTCACAATTCTTCAGCTTCCAGTTGAAAAGATCCCTTTCCAATTTTAGCCAAGGAAATAACACCAATGGTGCCTTCCTTCCAAGATTGCTTCCAAGATTGCTTTGACACAATTCAGAAAATAGAGTAGCCACTTCTTCTACTACAATTCCACAAGTGTTCATAACCTCTGGTATAATTGTCAGGATGCTTCGTCTTGAGTTGTTGTTTACCTCTTAACAACCGCCTTTCTACTACTGATACTGTAGAAACCGACTCCTTGGTTCCATAGTGTACAACCTTCCTTTGATGTCATAAGAGCTTGCAACAACATTTGAAAGTCAGCTTTAAAGTTGTTAGAGACTTTCGAAAACATTCCCCTTCTTCATTGGAAACACGCAACCACTCCGTTAATGGTTAAGGGTTTAACAATGGGAAATGAAAGGCTTTTCCATGTGATACATTTCCATTGTAAAAAAAAACTGCTTCCATAACTACGATCAATGTTATACTTGTTTCTTCTCTTACGAGTGCCACTTTAGAGCTGGTAACAGTTACCAGCAAGAGTTTAAGAGTGAACCTGAATGCCAAGCATCACTCACCGGCTCCAGGAACACTGCGGCTCCAGGAACACTGCAGTTGCGGGCTGCTTCAACTTCCCGATGTCTACTTCTTCTTCTTTGGCTTTAGGCACACTTGGGACCCACCCCCCTCTGCAGCACGGGTGTCTCCGGTCCGCCCACACCAACTTGGAGTCTACAGCACTCCTCTGTCCCTCAACTTGCTTCTTGATACGAGCTTCAGCACGGCTCTGCAATTACAGCCACTAGGCACACCTGGGAAAACCTTCACTCTCAGCACGTCTCTTTCAGTGCAGCCACAGCAAGGCAAGGTTTGTGAACACAGACCCTCTCAGAACTAGCAGGTGACAACTGCTCTCTCCACGCCCCGGTGTCCCTTAAGTGATCACACTTCCTCATGAACTGTCAGCCTTGTGCTCTTCTCCTTCCTCTACTATTGCCACCCTTCCAGCTCCTGCTCCTTTCCCAGCTCCTTCTTTTTTCCCTAGCTCCTTTTTTCCCCCACTGTGATATAGCCTTTTATGCCTCTTGGGTGGGGCAATTGATTTCATGCGCAGGCTATTGTTGCACCTGACCCTGGCAAAGCCTGTCCTCTACTTCTATATGCCTGTTCAGCCCTCTTCTTAATCTCAGTCCCTATGTGATTCTGGGACATGTAGTTCAAAGTTAGGTTTTTCCTCTTCTTGTAACTTTTGTATTTCCCTTAGTATTTTTAACAGAGGGGCTATAGGTTTTAACTCCATTAGAGGAAGATGTGATAGAGAATGCAACACTTACACCATTCCTTGTACCTTTGACATTGAGGAGAACATATGCTTTAGGGATAAAAAAGATTCTTTGCCTAGGTACATTAGGGTTGGGTCTAACAACCTCAGGGTTTACCAATTTAGTTTCAACAGGAGGTTGAGAGATAATAAAAGGACAATAAGCCATAACCTCTTCTGGCATAGTGGTAAGAATATTCCCTTCAGAGGAAAAATACTGCGTCTCATCCCACGGAATCTCATCACTACCCTGGGCCTTGTCTCCTCCCAGGTGATCCTCGCACAGTACACCACCCCAGGGTTGTGATCAGGAAGTGTCTGCCCTTCCTTGGCCACCTAGGAGGAGACATTAGGCAGGGTTTTAGTGAGGGATTCTTCACACTATCTCCGTAAGTGCAAATATGAGACTGTTTACAAGGAAGTCCTAATAATTGCAGTAACAGTTCTGAAATAATAAATCAAGGACATGAATGTCCATTATTATAATGTCAAAGTTGGCGAACTAATGCTGTCCAGTCTTCATCTTACCTCACATGGAAGGCTTGAGCTGTAACTAACAAGGAAGTCCCAATGTTTGTAGTGGAATACTAGTAACGATTCAGAAATGATAAATGAAGGACATGAATGTCTATTATTATAATGTCAAAGTTGGCGATCTAATGCTGTCCAGTCTTCATCTTACCTCACACGGAAAGCTTATATTGTAAAGAACAAGACGCAGGGTAGGATACAGCTGGAAAACCAGCCACTTGCCCCGCGCTCGAATTTAAATCTGAATTACATCACGTGATTGCAAATCCTAGCTTGCTACGTGATGACATCATTGGTTCGGGAAATTCATTTCTAGTCATGCTAATTAATAACCTTCTGCTCATATTATAAAGTTCAGATACATTATTCCAATAAAGAATCCCCATTCACTACTTGATAACAACATCACTATGTCAGAGTAATAGAGCCATGTTTGGTCAATTCTTCTCAATCGTGCGTATCTGAAGCATTGTTGAAACACTTGTGTATAGGCGCGTTACAAATACCATATCATATCATATCATTGTTACAATGTAAACATGCAATGTAAATATAAAACTTCCTATCAATCCTGGTTAATTCTGTTCTCTAGATTGTTGTAATATCTGAAGTAAATATACTGTGGATAAAAGACATAGTAGACACAATTGTACATATAAATACATACAGTAGATGCAAAAAGATTCAAATCGAATTGGGCATTGGTCATGCAATGTCTCCTCTGAACAAGAGTACCAACATCACTGATGATGCCCAACAAGGCTGAAACACGTGTATGGGGTTGCTGTTGGTACTCTTGTTCAGAGGAGAATTGCCTAGCATTTCGGTGCTGGACTGCCCCTGGGCAGGACAAAGACTGATATGCAGGGATATTTCTTCTCTGTGAAAGGGACAGTGAGCTAAAGACTTGGTTGAGACTCTCCCGGGGTCCATCCACCCAAGAACAGGTCAATGGGCTATGTTCATGCTGGTAGAGAGACTCCCCGAACCCCCTTTGTTTTGCGTATTTAGGGAAAACCATGCCCCTTGGCTCTGTTGCCCCTTCTCGGGTTGCTGATCTCCGCCCACTCACACTATTCATACATACACAGTGAAGACTCAGATCTGGGAACCTTGCTGACACCTAATTTTCCCTGGAAGAACCAGAGTGCCTAAAACCCTGACATTGCACCATACCAGATTAGTGCTACAGCATCTGCATTGGGTGGTCACAAAACAGTTTACACCCTCCGGTGTACTGACATTAGCATTGCATTGTATCAAACAGTTAACTTCCACCAGAGCGCAAGCATTAACTATTCAGCATTTGCTCATGCTGCTTCTAAGGCGGAGTTCCTGTGTACCAGTTTGCATCAACAATATTATTCAAGTAAAACTCTACTTAGCTGCGCATTGTTTTTCTCCACTGCTCGCCACTGCCTGAGTGTCCATCTCCTGCGTGGGGAATTCCGCTAGAAAACAAAGGCATCAATGAGAGTGTGCAGTGGAAATGGCCCCTATCTTCTTAGAAGCAGAGTTGCCTTTTGTTACTTGTTCATCCTTTCGCCAGCTGCGACGGTGGCCGTGTGATCACTGGTTTCTTATGCAGCCAGTAAATCATCCCAATATGAGGCCGCGGTAGTCTATAGTGTGGCCATCAAGTCTCCCTGGTTCAAGCGTCACCAATATGACTTCCACATAGGTTCCCAGTGCGGTGACATGCCTTTCCCAGTGTTCGGTTGCCAAACGCGTATTTGCTTGTTACAGCTGAAGCAGAGCGCGAGCGTGCATAATCTAAGAAACGTGGATTTATCTGTGAATGGGAGCGGGGCCTGCAGAGATTGCAGGCGCAGTGGTTTGCCTGTCGGAGCTCCACTGGAACACGTCTGATCAGCTGAAAAACTGCAGCAAGAGCAACGGTTTCGCCGGTGTGGCGTGCACATGCGTGTTAAATGTTAAATGTTAAAGGTATTTGTACCGCGCACCGTCACCAACGGAATTGATGCCCAGGCGCTCTGGCGGATCTGTAAATGATAAGGTGGGATGGGTTAGTAAGGTGAAGAGGGAGTAGGATAGTGAGAGGAGTGGTGTTCTGTTGGCAGCTTCAACTCGGTATACACCAGATGCTGAGCTTTGGTGCGGGTATCGGATCAGAGTCAGTCCACGTGTGCTGTTGCTCCGGCTTATGTGTTGTTGCAGTGTTGTGAAGTGCATGCGGCTTGTTGTGCGAGAGATGGTTGTGTGAGTTTTTTAAGTGAGATAAGTATGCAGAGTTTGAGTTTATATTGGTTAGTGGGTTACCTGACCTTTAGCATGCTAGCATTCACAGTTCTGTCCAAGTGTGGCACCTGTTGACCCTCACAACTCTATCTGGATGCGGCGCAGGCCAATGCTTAGGATTCCATCTAGGTGTGGGCATTCCAACATTCACAGTCCCATCCAGATGCGGCGCAGGCCAATATCCACAACTCTAAGTATGGCATATGCCAACATTCAAGTTTCACCCAGTTGCAGGCATGCCAACATTCAAAGTCCTATCTAGATGCAACGCAGGCTAACATTAACAATTCTATCTAAGTGTGGACATGCCAATATTCACAATTCTATCTAAGTGTGGACATGCCAATATTCACAATTCTAAGTGCGTGCATGCTAACATTCAGGTATGCAAGGGAGTGTCTCCGGCTGTGCTGGAAGGCTCCTGCTCACACGGGCCATCTGGAAAATGCAGTCCAGGACTGCTGCTCTTACACCCTGTCTTCTTTCTGCAAAAAAAACAGATAATTCTTCTGTAATAGCTGGTCCTGGGTTTCTTTCTGCCCTTACATAGTGTAATAGTCCTGCTTAAGTGTCCAGCCACATGCCTTTTCTTGACATCCTGTCAGGGATGTCATTTAGGGGTCAACAGGGGTCGCAATTGCGACCCCTGAGGTCTCCCTTGCTACCCTTGTGGTCTCCCTTGCTACCCCTAAAAAAATACAAAAATTAAGAAAAGTATTATTTTTTTAATGCAAGCTCCTTGGCTGTGACCAACGCCATGTGTCTCTTTGCTTCTGGAGTGCGGCTTTCTAGTGAGGCCTCTTAAAAAAAAGACAAAAAAGAACAGGGGTTCCACAAGTCTAACACTTTCAGCAGTGACCTTAAATAAGAAAGAATATGAATACCAAATAACGAAATTCTATACAATAATTGCTAGACTCATTAAAGGTTTATTTCATGCACACTACAGGGGGCGATTCACTGATTTAGTCTGTTCTTAAAGACCTCAACTCAGCCGTTCTTCCTTCTGAGGTTGATAAATGAGTACCAGCACAGGTTGGATGATATTGTGTGTTTATTTGTTCTGTATAACGCGCTTAAGCGTGATTGCTATATAATAACACGTTATTATCATTTGGCCATGGACGTCTGCTTGCATTCACAGTAATTTGGTAATATAGGCATAGCCACGCTGATCTTAACGATAAAAATGGCAAGCCATTCTTGTATGAAATGTACATCACATTATAGTGATATTGTAACCATATTTTTCGTACTGTACTTAGGACCAATGCTCTGTGATGCCACTTCCTGTTTTGTCATGGGGTGAAAGGTCATGTTCCATCGCTTCCCGTGATATCACTTCAGTATGGGGTCAAATGACATAATTTCCTGTGATGTTATCAGAGGTCAAGGGTTGTATGATGTCACTTCCGCTACCCCTGGCATTTTGGTGAAATTACGTCCCTGCATCCTGCCTGTAGATTTTGAGAATACAGTTGTGTGAAGTTGACCACTCTTTGTGTATACTTCAGCGTCCAAAGGAAATTCAGTGTTTTAATAACTGTACTTACTCTTGAATTTGATACATGACTCAAGCTCATTCATAAAAGCAAAACATGCTAGGAGATCTTCCAAAGGAACACTCCAAATTCCAAATAAATCATCAATATATCTGTGATAACATTTGAGTTATTTAATCCATCTCATGTTGCGTAGTACTTTCGCATGTTCAAGATAAAACATAGATGTGTTCGCATAACTGGAGGCTGTTATGGCTCTGATCGATATGCCTGCAATTTGTACAAAATAGCAGTCCTCAAATCTAAAAAACCTATTAGATAAGACTATTTTTAACAGACTCATAATGAATACTCTAAGCCAGCTTTATGGGAAATGTTTGCATATAGGCTAACCCCATCAAGTGTAAATAGAATATCTTGGTGTTCGACATAATCACTCTCCTTTAATTTTTATAAGAAAGTCTTTGGTGTCTCTAATGTATGTACTGAAAGTCTGCACCAATGGCTGAATGGCTGAATGGTCAATATACTTTGCTTAGGGTTCTAATAACTATTGGTGGCTGCTGTAATGAGCCCTCCAGCCAGATGTTGGAGATGTTTATGAACCCTCTGTAAAATATAAATGACCAGCATTGTTGGGTGTAAATTTGTTAAATAAGCTTTGTTATGATACGAAATGTGTCCATTACTTTCAGCTCTGTCTAAAACCTCCTGAATGATTGCACGTACCTGATCTGTTGGGACATTATATATATTCATATATGTGTCACTGTCGACTAGTTGACGATCAATCTCTTGACAATAATCACCTTTGTCCATTGTTACTTGGTTGTCCCAAAGACACGATATAACATATTATTCCTGATGTGTAAAGTTCCTTTTAGATTTCTTTTTAAAAGAAATGTGTTTCAAGTCATGTAGAACCCGTTTTTTAAAAAACTTTCAGAATTGAATTTTTAACAGGAGGCATAAATCTACTCTTTTGTCTAATTTCAAGATTTTGGGGCCATTAGAGTTGGACGTTATACGCTAAAAGTGGCGGTAATGGAATTACTGCCACAATTACTGTTCTGCCAAATAATGAGTCAACGCTAATAGACGGTGGAATTACCATCAACGGTATTACTATTGATGGTATTACTGCCGATAGAACATAAGCTATATTACCCTTGTATCACAAGTTGGCATATGGCGGTAATAGCGCCAAAATTAGGCAGTAATACTGCCAAAAACACAGCGCAGTTACTGCAGACAGATCCCACACATGAAGCTACAAATGCACCCAATCTACTCAAAAGGGCTACATAAGGCACACGCCTTCCCCAAACACACTTTCAAACACCATTAGCCATTGCGACTTGGGACATGCAGCTGCTCATGCTGCGCATTCACCTACAGGAAAACCAGCACATGGCGAAGAGAGGAGGAGGAGGAGACGCTTTGTCAGGCCCTCCCTCTGGACCCTTACTGACAACCAGCTTGTCACCCTGTACCCGCTGAACAGGGAGACCATAGCCGAGCTGCCACCTTAATGCAGGATTCCCTAGAGAGCAGGACAAACATAAGAACAGCTGTACCTCTGCTGTTGAAGCTTGTGTCTGTCCTGCAATTCCTGGCAACTGGCACCTTTCAGCACACTGTGGGCATGCTGCACAGCATGTCGCAGCCCACATTTTCTAACGTTCTTATGCAGGTGCTGCAAGCCCTCCTGCGCCATGTGTTCCAGTACATCTGCCTGCCCACTACCCCGGCACAGAAGCATGCCATGAAG
This sequence comes from Ambystoma mexicanum, assembly GCF_040938575.1. Classification (NCBI taxonomy): domain Eukaryota; kingdom Metazoa; phylum Chordata; class Amphibia; order Caudata; family Ambystomatidae; genus Ambystoma; species Ambystoma mexicanum. The sequence goes on along the minus strand of NC_090929.1, from coordinate 1,209,524,270 downwards.
GCACAGTTTCATGCAGTAGCCCCCATGCCCAACATCATTGCTGCCCTGTACTGTACCCATGTGGCGTTGGTGGCCCCCCAGACACATGAAGAGCTTTACCACAACACGAAGCAGTATCACTCCCTCAATGTCCAGGTCACCTGCTTCTCTGGTTCCCTGGTTCCACCCACAATGCCAAGAACCTGCACAATAGCACACTGCATGGATACATGGAGAGGCACGGATGGCAATGGATGTGGATATTGTGTGAGTACAAGTGCCACCACACAAATGTATCTCACAGCACTACAGAAAAGTAATGTGAAGGGGGGGATGCATAGCCACAACCTAACAGACTCCAGAAGACGACTTACTACGTACAGGGTCAGTGCTGCCACACAGTGAGCAGGAGAAGGGAAGGAATGGATGCATGGTGTGGCAATAACTAATGTGAATTCATTACAGATCTCATCAATAATCACATGCTGCTCACCGTTGTGCATAGCCACGTATAAAAGACACATTTGCACAAAAAGAAATGTCTAGCATTGCTTCCAGTTAACTTGTATTTAATACTCAAGTCTTAAAATCCCCAACACAATACCCTCTCCACATCCCCACCCCCAACACAATACCCTCCCAACACCCTCATCCCCAACACAGTTCCCTCCGCACACCCTCATTCCCAACACAATACCCTCCCCAGACCCTCATCCCCAAAACAATACCCTTGCAGTCTGCGTAAAACATGTGTCCATTACCTCCTCCTGTTGGCACCTTATGTTGTGGGAGTAGCAGCATGAGAGATGCAGCGCTGAGAGCGCCTTGGTGACGTGCTCCCCATAGATCTCTCAGTAGAGGGTGTTTGAAGGCATCATGAAGTAAGACCCAGACAACAGTTTCAACTTTCTAATCAAAAGCTTTCTTTTTTTTATTTTACTTTTTATTATATGGTTGAGAAAAAACTCAACCATTAATAATACTTACATTAGAAACACCCAATTTAACATTAAAATCAACATTAGTTTCAATACATATAAAAAGCATATTAAATATTAAATATTATATAATAATATAATAATATTATTATAATATTAAACATGCGAAGAATCCGCCCCAAACCTCGCCAAAGAGTCTTCTCGAACTTTTGAAACTACGCCCTATCTGAAACATTTAGTCTTCTGTTCCTATTGTGTACACAGCTCCTTGTCCCCCGACCCCCTACCCCCCCTCCTCAGTTGTAGTTAACAATTTTGTTTTTGTAGAAAACGCATGGTTAGCTTAATCTCAGGTACATCTAATGCTGTTTTCCTCTTAAAGGCTCAACAATACTGCAAAGTAGGTAACATTCAAAGTGCCTGTATGACTTGTTGTGCCAAAAATAATAAAAATAATGTTGGAAAAAAAAAGCATATTAAAATGACATTAGATAAGATTACAGTGCATTCAATGCATTATTAAAATTTCATTCAGTTAAAATGCATCTAAATTCAGAGCTTTCATAAAATATGTTATAACGATTACAATTGATGTTGTTCTACCCGCCAGGCATCTTTTCCAAAATGTAACCATATCACTGTCCATCGCTCGGGGAGCCCATTTATCCAGGTAAAGTTTACCCAACGTGTTAAGCTCTGAGCAATTTGTCACCCTGTTTTTAGTGATTTCAACAGTGTCTGCAGTCTTACAGAACCAGCAAACTGCCAAATCTGCAGAGATTCTGCTATGTTTTAGCATAATTTCTTTAGAATTGAGCAGATTCCATATGAAGCGGGTAAAGATCACTCAGATCGACTTGTCTGGACAGATGCTCAGAAAAGGGGCCAAGGTGCCTCTACTCTTAAGTTCCTCATTCAAATGGCCAATGAAGGATATGAATGCAGTTTATCAATTGTCGACATCCTTTTATTTTACTTTTACTTTATTACATTTGTAATGCACACAATAGACCCATAGGCGTGATGGCACGGACAAAAACAAACAAACATATATACATAAACCGTAAATATTATAGGTAGAAAAAATACCAAAAAGAGAGCAGATAGAATGATGTGACAGTGACGACCGTCTCTCCATCACACCGCTTATCTGACATTCATCATTAACAGCGTAGTTGTATTGAGGAAGTTAAAAAATAAAATATATAACGAAGGACTATAACGTTTAGAGAATCAATTTACAGTTCAAAGCCCCTTTGGCCAAATATTTACAGCATCTAAGAAAGGAGGGTAGGGTGCTAGCCCCACAGCCCACTAAAATACAGTCACTATTGGGTTGCGAACACCAGTCGCTCAGATCTATTCTGCGAATGATGATTAGGTCCAAGAGTCTAACCACCCCTGGACCTGTTCTCTGACACAGCTGGACTAGAACCTGGGTTGCGCTGGGCTTCTTTGGACTCTTTTCCTTCACTTTTTTCGGATATTGGTTATAATAACATTTCGTTGATCCATTGCAAAGTCATATGTGTTCACATCCTTTATTTTTGGCATTTGTGACTTGTTTTGTTTTAAGTTCCGGGAGAGTGCTCTCCTCAATTTAGTGTTCAGAGTTGTAGGCTGATTGCGTACGGGGTTCAGGGTTGAAATCATCTCGCACTATCAAAGGTGAGATTTCATGTGGGCCGACTGTGTTGTGGAATATATTCTTATCCTTTTTCTTTTTCTTAGAATCCAAAACTGCCCCAATAGGTACCAGTGTGACATTACTACCACAATCAGTTTGAGTCCCATGATCTGTTATTTCCCTTTGTATATGTGCTTGACATGCAACATTCACTCTAGGAATCTGTGGCAAGGCGCTTGGCCAGATAGATCCAGGCGTCTGGAAGGCAGTATTCACCTTAGTCAATCCAAAACTCATTGCCCAATTATTCAAGGCCTCTGCCAATAGACAAATGTCAAAAGGATCTTTACATGCAAGTAATTCTTTCGCAATGTTAGCCATACAATCAGACCACTGGGAAGGGCTCAACTTGAGCTAAGATAGGCATAACCCTCCCTTGCCGGGTAGGAGATTGTGTAGTAGTGGGAATCTCAGTCCCAGACAAACTAAGGCATTAGCCCACGATCCAGAGCATCAAAGGCCACTGTAAGGTCAATGGAAGCTCCATATACAGCCTCATATCTCCCACTCCATGCCAGCTGCTGGAATGTGTTCATTACCAACCCATTAAGTGTAGTCCCCCATTTGTCTCTTAAAACCTACCTGCCACTTAGAGAGTGTTTGTCCTACTTGGGCATTCTTCCAAATCCTGTAGACAACAACCCAACTTGTCAAGAATCGAGTTACTCAAGGCTTTCAAAGCGCTAGGACAGCACTGTGCCACATACAATGTCTTACAGTCTACATATAAGGTGCCCTCTATCTGGATTCCAAATTTCCACTTTCCAGTGTGCATGTGCTGTTAGGGAACTAGACCCAAGTCCTAACGAATGGCTTCCACAGGAAGACTCATTGGTAAGTTTAAGATACGTTTCCAAATCTTGCCCTCCAATACCGGAAGATATTCCAGGAGGGCAAATGGATGTGTCTCAATTCCATAAAGAAGTTTAGGAATGACGGGTTTGAAGGAGAATCTACCAAACTTTGTCTTTGGTAGATTCATTGATTCATTTGAATCATTTTAATCTGATTAATCAGTTTCCCAACAATTTCATTTAGCCAAATATTGCTGCTGTGCAGTGAAGACCTCCTGTATACTTGAAAACCCAGGTAAATCAATGAGTCAACATATGAGATTAAAGAGTCGCCCAAGCTCCATTTCAATTAGCATTTTTTTGTGCTGTTAGAAAATCCAATTACTTTTGATTTGTAGGGGTTAACTTTGAGAGAGTGTTTTCCCATGTAATCCACAAAAGAATTAATTCGTTGTTGCAGACCGACTTTACTTGCATCAAATTTAAAAAAGTTGTCCATATAGCCAAGCCATTGGAAGAGGAGGTGTAGCAGTTTTGGGGTAATCAATGAGGCTTCCGCTAAGGCGTCCATAATGTCAGCTAGATATAGGTTGAAAATACATGGGGCAACAACACATCCCTGTCTGACCCCCTCACAGTCTAAACTTCTCTAGATAAGTCCCCATTGTTATTCAATCAAATTTGTATAACAGTATTAGAATGTAACCGAATAGGGAGGTTAAGAAGACCGGCCGGTATACCCTAGCTGGCTAGTTTCTTCCAACCCATTAAGTGTAGTCCCCATTTGTCTCTTAAAACATACCTGCCACTTAGAGAGTCTCCCAATCCCTGTGACCCAAGCTTCTACATGTTGTAACACAATTGAGGAAAAAATGTTGCTATCTGCGTCGAGAAGCGCAATTGGTCAATAGCTAGAGGGATCATATCTGTCACCTCTTTTAAATATTGGAATGATGTGAGCACTGGACCACGAGGGCGGAAAGACTCCAGAGGCAAGAATAATAGAAAATAATATAGAGAGAGTATCGGACCATGCCTCCCTATCTGACTTTACGACCTGGTTAGTCAGGCCATTGGGACCAGGAGCCCTAGAAGAGCTGGTAAAATGTAATATCCTATAGATGACATATTTACCAAAGTCCATCAGCGAGATGAAATCTTTATCCCATTCGGGAATCGCCGCCCCTCTACTCAACCCTAAAGGATTTGCAAAAAATTGTTCAAAATGCGTGACCCATTCTGACTCCGACACTCCATTCATTTGGAGTAACGATTGAGGAGCCTCACTGTTGTTAACTATTTGCCAGAAGGAAGTAGAATTATTATCCCTTAAGCATAGTAACATAACTTCTCCATTCCTCTGCAATCTATTTGCCTGAGTTTGTCTGAGGCAATTTCGGTGCGCCTGAAGGGTCTTTCTGATTATTTCATATATTTCAAACGGGGTGCCCTATCCATGTCTTTTTAGGTGGACAATCCTACTGCGCAGTTCTCTTTTCCTTGTTGCCACCTCTATTTTATAGACATGTTTATGATTAATCTTAGGAGCAGTCCCTCCCCACCTGACACCGCACAACTCACTTTTAAGAGATGGCCTAAACAATTGCCAAATTCATTGGGTATGCACCATCCAGGAATGGTGTGCCGCCAATGACCTCTGCCTTAATGCCAGTAAGAATGAGATTCTACTCATCGGCACACCCACTCCCTCCTTCCCTGCAGCTCTCTGGCCGGTCTCTCTTGGCCCTCTTCCTACTCCCACCTGCAAGGCTAAAAACCTCTGGGTCATCTTCGACTCTGCTCTCTCCTTCTCCCCTCACATCTCTAACGTCTCTAAGAAGTCACACTACCAGCTGCACCTCCTTAGAGGTATTCTTCCTTTCCTCTCCTTCCACCAGAAGCTCACTGTCTCCAGAGCCCTGGTCCTCTCTAGGCTGGACTATTGTAACAGCCTCTATCTAAATCTGCCTGCCTTTACTCTCCGCCCTCTGCAACTTATCCAGAACAGGACTGCGAGACGTGTCCTTGGCCTCAAGCCCAGGGATCGTATCTCTCCAGGACTGAAATCCCTGCACTGGCTCCCAGTGGCTGCGAGGATTAAGTTCAAAACCCTTTGCATTGTTCACAAGGCCTTCTGGGGTCTGGGGCCAAAATATCTTCAACACTCTCTTCCTAAATATCTTCCTTCTCGAGCTCTTCGCTCATCCGCCTCCAACTCCCTCAGTGTCATTCGCTTCTCCAAGCAACGAGTTGGTGGCAGATTACTCTCTTCAGCTGGGGGTTCTCTGTGGAATAGCCTTCCTGCCTCCCTGAAACTCGAGGAGAACCATCTCCGGTTCCGGAAGCACCTCAAAACCTTCCTCTTTGCCTCTGCTTTCTCTCCCCCTCTCCCCTGCTGATTTCCTGACCGAAACTGCCCGGGTTACCTGGCCACCCTTTCTGATCGCTGGCCCAGGCCCCGAAAAATTGCCCACTGCACTGCCTCCCTGGCAACCCCTGCACCTGGGGGCCGTTGTTTTGTAGCACTACAGTCCCCCTACTAGCACTATGTCTGCACTTCCTTGCACTTGCCACCAGCTGGCCGTTATTTATTTTCTTATTTATTCCACTTTTCCCATGTATTGCACTTTTCCCCTCTCCCTTCCCCCGTGCACTTTTCCTTTTTCCCCCCTTCCCATGCACTTGTGCGATCTGAATGACACTTGGCCTAGTAGGATCGTTGTCTGTCCTCCCTTTGTTCCCCCCCCTGTCTCGTTGCGCCTTGAAACACTTGTGTATAGGCGCGTTATAAATGCCATATCATATCATATCATATGAGGGTGTTATACTCCCAGGACTGGTCTGCTGATTGCAAGTAGGCGACAAGAGTGGCGTTCACTCTGTTTACCTTTCATGGGTTCCAGCGAACTTGGGTACCTGAACCCCTAACTAACAGTTCTCAGACACATACCGTTCTAGGAGCCGTCACACAAGGTCACACCGATGTGATACATGGAATACTAAAGTCGGCATCCACAATGGCATGATCACTAAATAGGGTGAAGTTAGCAGTACATTTTGTACAAAAACAAGCCCATCGTCCACAAAAATGTAGTCAAGTATTGAGCTAACAGTACCATTCGTCCATGTGGGTTCGGGGAGGGGCTTTAGATCAAAAAGCTTCATTCAATGACCCGAGCCCCAAGTTACCCATGGATGACAGCCATCTTTTACCATCCTTCCTCTTAGGGGTGGTCATAACTTCCAAGCCTCTTATCTCAGATCTGTTTTCAGAATACATACAGTCAGAGTTGAGATCTCCCACCAGCACAATGCGGCTTCCAGGGCGTAAATCACGCCATTCTTGTATTTGGGACGTTATTTCAGTAAGAAATGTTAGCAACTCACCAATCCCTCTATGCCAATAAACATTCACCACCAACAAGTCCAGTGGAGCAACTTGACCCAAGCTAATATGTGTGGCTAGCGCTCCTCTGGTAATGTTAAAAGTGTCCTTCACTGTGACCTCTACTGAAGATAGAGTGAGTGTTAGTAATCCCCCAGAGGGGCGCCCCAAGGCATCTTGTATTTCCGATTGGCTTGTTACTACAAAGCCATCTAATATCGGTGGATGTGTAAGCCAGGTTTCTTGAAGGTTTATTATGTGGGATAACTGTAGCTTTATGATACTTAAAGGTCAGGATGGAATGAGGCCTATATTGCCCTATACTAAAGTGGCATTTCCCTACCTAAAGAAAGCTAACGATAGTCTGGGTCAGTAAGTTCAAATCAAAAATCGGTCTGTGTCCAAAACCTATACTTGTCCTCACAACTAACTTAATACAATGTGTAGGGATGTCAGCAGCTAAACAAATAGTGTTCAACATACATTTCTGAGCTTCTTCCAGGTGTTGGCTTATATTCAGCATTCCTGTCCCAAGTTCAGAGCAGTTCCGAAAAGGCTGCAGGGTTCCCTTCCCCAAGAGTAACACAGTTCACAAAGTCTTGGGGTTCCATTCCCCAAAGTTTCACAATCTTCCAGCTTTCAAAACAATACCAGTTCAAATCTTTGGTCATCCAGGCTTTTCAATAGTTCACATTGATTGTTCTGTTTCTTCATGTATAGCTTACTTCAGCAACTGTTGAAAAACACACAAGCTTCTTTACATTTGTTTCCTTGGCTTTTTCCAAGTATGGGTCACTCTGTCTAGGTGCAGTAATCGGACCACCCGGTCCACCCATTACAGGTCACTCAACCAATACCCCTGTTGCTTTCCATGGCTCTTTTCAGGCAGGGATTATTTGGTCTAGGCACATTTGTGGGGTCACTCGGTGCACCCATTACACGTTACGCAAAACCGATATCCACTATGTACTTTGCTATGCTTTCTGCATTCTTTTGGTCTTTGCCAACACAGGTTTTCTCTCTTAACCTGTAGTTCCCTGGGTTCCTTTAAACTCGACCAATACTTAGTGTCTTGTTTCCTATCTTCCTTGATAATATCTTGGCTTTGCCACCACTTGTGGCTCACACTCTCATTGCATGGTATTTCCCATTGGTACCAGCTTGCTTTGATTTCACTCATAATTGCTCATCACTTGCTTTGTTCCAATACAATATTCAAATATACTCTCAATGTCTCTCAGTCTCTTCGTTATTCAATGTTACTTGTTTCAACTTTGAAAAGTGCTTGTAATAGCTTGCATCCTGTTTGGTATTCAAATATACTTGCTTTAACAGTTCTAATTTTGTTTGGCATTCATACATGCTTGTTTCCAGTCCTTGGAGCGCCCCTGTGCAGGTGTTCCCTTTTTCTCACTCACCAGTGGTATGCGGCAGCTCCTTTGGGTTTTTCTGCTTCATGTCCCGGCTTCTGTTCACTCCGCCTTCCTTTCGCGGTAGCCCCAAAGAGCAGCACTTGCCGTCCTGGCATTCTGTAGCACGTAGCCAGCTCTTCCCCAGCGGGAGCTACTGAGAGCACCATTTGCTCTCTCTGATACCTTCGGCAATTGGGAGGCTTCAGTGCCCCACAGCTCCTGGTGTGGGCACAGGGTAGGGAGGACAGCAGGACGACAGACTCTCATGTCCAGCCTTGGCCCTGGCATCTCTCTCTTACTCTTGCTAGGCACAGCTTCTTTCAAGCCTGTTCCTCTCCAGCCTGCTCCGATTCCCAAAGTCGCGTCCTTCTCTCCAGGCCAACTCTCTCCTTGTGCTGGACAGTCACCATTTTTATACACCTGGAACTTGTTAAATGACCGGAGCAGTGCGTCTTTAACTTTAATTGCCTGACCATGGTGAAACCTATTAGCTTGACATGCCTGGCTAATACCACTGAACTCCTCCAAAGCCCTCTTCCTCGTCTAAGTACTAAAGTGGTGTTTAGGGAGGTTTGAATGAATGGAACTGTGCTTGCTCCTCATCCCAGTATTAGAGTGAAATGTCTGTGGGACATTTTGGGTGGAAGAAAGGGAAAAAGACTGTTAGTAGCCTCTACAAAGGCATGTAAGGACATGTATAGCATGTTGCCAGCATATAATAGCATTTTGTCAGTATGTAATATAGCATTTATTTTGCCAGTATAATATATAGCGTTATTGCTAGCATACAAAGTACACAGCGAGGCCCAATTTGAAACTGCAGATATTCAGAGCACACACAGAAAAACTTAGTGTATTGCCAGGTTACATTAATGAGGTGCACAATGTATGTTGGATGCCTCCTGTGTGTAGACTACATTAGAATACATAACTGAATAACATTACTAACCTAACTCAAATAATAAGTGCTAATTTTTAACATAATAATGTAGTCTTCTATGCAAAATGAGGTACAGTATATGTGTTGGGTGCACTATTCAAAATTCATTTTACATGAGAAAATGAACACAGGCATTTTCTTCAGCTTGTGGAGAACAGAAAAGATGCAAGATGCAGGAAGCAAAATGAAACAGTTACTCTGGACCTGAAGCTTTCATTGTTTTGAAAACGAAGGTTGGCACAGAGCACGTTCTTTTTACCCTGATTGGTACAAAATGTAGGCAGACAAGCCACGTCAATAAAGGGCTAGGTAAAAGTTTTCCTGAGAAAGAGAAAGGAGGAGGGTTGGCAGTTCATGCTGGGCTCAGGAGACAGACAGACAGAGTTTTCAAGGGGGTCAAGCGCTGACTGAATCTAATCAGTTGGTGCTCCCCCACACAAGTTTACGGAGGAGTTTCGCGCTGACACTGAGACTGCAAAAGACAGCAAAGTCGTGCGGGAATCATATTACTGGCCTTGGTAAGAGAGTTGTGCCAAGTGAGGAATAATTTGTATGCCGTGTGTGTGTGGCTAGGATTTTTGCAGTGCAGAGAAGTTAGAAATCATTGCATGCTTGTTTCTCTCTATATTCAAAGTGTGGGAACATTAATTCATGTTTGCAAAATACATGCTTGTTCTGTTTGTTCTTTTATATTGCAGATGATGCTGTAAATAACACATGGTAGGATCTGGTGATTGGTAAATGATATATACTACAAAGCATATATTAAAACAATTGGGACTTTTGTATCATTCATGCATCTCTGAATTATTTACATAAGTGAAGTACAAAGGGGAGGCTCATATCGGTGCAGTAGTGCATTTACCAATTTACCACTGTAACTAAAATAGAAAACAAGAGAAAGTTAGTCATAAACAGCTACAAAGTAGAGGGTTGTGTGTTTTGTGATGAGTGAGTCCTTCCTTGCATGCTGATGGGAAGGGGGTGTCTAATTCGACACATAGGTTACTGGATGTACATAAGCCAGTAACATCAGCCACAAACTGTGGGTAGCGCTATGAATAAACTCATTGGGTTCTATGATATGTACTAAGTCTGGGGCTCTCTAGAGGCAAATAGAAAATATTCTAATGGAAAGGAAAGGTTCATTTTTATAATGTGGTTATAGTATAAAAAAAAGAACCATGCTCACCACCATACCACAGGAATAAGATAATTCTGAAAATACTGCAAAGCAAGATACCACTAACATTACCACCAATACAAGCTAACAAAGTAGGGTCACTAAAATAGTATGATACTAGGCCCACTCTAAATGTAAGACTAATATACAGCCAAATTACCGCCAATATTTTTACGGTAAGAAAATACCTTTACCCCAATAAGACAAAATCTCCTACAAATTATGGTGCATTGGCTGGGAAAGTGACTGTAGAGCATCTACTGGGTGTGGCACGTGTGTCTAACACTACCATACATGCATTAAAGGGAACCCATTTTATGAGAGCAGTGTGACACTGGAAGTAAATCTCAGAATGTCTCAAATGGAGGCCACATTCCCAGAGTAAGTGCAGTATCTGGTGGCAAAATTATATGCACATGGAACATGGTCATCAAATAACACCACAGAGTGGCATGGCCGTATCTATGGGGAAGTGCAGAAAGAACCATTGGACAACATTTTGCAGACGGTAGCATAATTCAGGTCTGTCTTCTGAGATTGTTAAATGCTGCTGATAAACATGCATAGAAAGATTGTCTGATACGGCTATGTGCCAAGACATGGTTCATTTTAAATAGGTCCCTGCGAATGCAAGAAAATGATGCCAAGCTGATTAGTAGTTGAATTGGATGGAGCTAGTGAACAGGAGGAAAAGTTAAGAGCAGAACTGGAGTATGTCAAAAGGATATGCAGTCAAAGTGTAAAGAACTCGACACTCAATTATCCCAAAGGAAGAAACAGTTTGAGGATAGTGAGCAAGAATTAAAGCACTTGAAAGGATTGGTAGATCATATTAGACAAGATAAAGACGAGGTTATTTTGGAAATGCAAATTTTACAAAAAGAACATTTCGAGAAAGAAAGTGATCTTCAAAATGCTGAACAAGAGATAGTTAAAATGTTTCAAGAAAGAGACAAACGAGCCAAATAGTTTAATGAATGCCAAATGCAAATGAGCGATATGCAAAATGTGATTAATAAGATGGGTGATGAAAACAATTACTTGCGTAAGGAGGCAGATCGGCTCCTTAAAAAGTGCAAGGATTTGGAACAGTAAATGTGTACTTTTAGATCCCAGGATAAACGGCAGGGCACTACATTCAATGAAATTGAGAGGAATTCTATTTCTACATGGGGAGATAGTGCCCCAGTGGCTGTGCCGGTGCCTGAGATTGGTTGCAGCGCCTTGGGGGGTTTGACACACCCATTGGGGCTGCCACCAATCCCATACGCCTGAAACAAGGGTTGAATCACAAAGTAGTGCAATCCCAAACATAGTGCCAAGTAGTCCTATAGATAATAAAATCAATCAAGGCTCTGATCAAACCATTCAAAAAGGAGGGGTGTGCTGTATAGAGGACCACTTAGAAGCGGTGCACGATATATTTAAAGCTCTCCATATATCTAAGGAACAATATAGACAATACTTCCACTTAACTCTGGACGCTCCCACAGCCAGTATCATCAGCGGATTAAATGAACAGCAAAATATGACATGGGCAGAATTTGAAAAAGATTAGATGTCATTTTTCTCCATTCCAGTCATTACAGGAGGCAAAGAAAGTTGCATACACGATTACGGCTGGGCCAAATACGTCCCCTCGCCAATTTTTGCAAGACTTAAAAAGAGCTTTTTCTCGCTTTGATGTATCTTTTGATCCCAATTCCAATGAGTTTAAAACTGCCTATTTCTATGGGTTGCAGAAAGACATTATATCACAGTTAGTCTGTGAATTTGATCGTGAGAAGTCCCTTGAGTGGATTGTGCACCGAAGTACAAAGCTATATGAAGTGCTATACTGTCAGGGTAGTGAGAGTGATAAAATGAAAGATACTAGACCCAAATCTAAAGAATCTTCGGCAACAGTAATGGAGATCAGGTCAGCTAAAAGGTCACTTGAGTCCGCTCAAAGTCCAGGCAAAAATAATGTGACACCCGAACAGAGGGGTAATCAACAGAGGTTGCCGCCCTCTGTACCGATGTTTCAGTCACATGATCCTAGTAATAGGGAGAGCTACATTAGCCCTAGGTACTTAGGAGACAGGCCCCGGGCAGGATATCGGCCTGATATGGCAGGTATGAACAATAATCAGATACAAAGCCAGGATCAAAGAAGTAATGGTCCCTATCAGACATTGGGGACACAGAGCAGATTTGACCCCAACACCATGATATATGGCAACCAGGATGGACCCCAGTATGTGGATCGATTTACTGAAAATGGGAATCAGCATAGGGGACAATTCTCACAAAATGAGAGACAATATCAGCATAGGCCGCAGAGAGAAGATTCTAGAGAGATAGAAAGATTCCAGTGTCTCGAAGCACAAGTTAAAATGTTGGCTGAACAAATAGGATTGTTCTGTATAGCCCAAAAACAGTCATCAAAGGAGGGGACAGAAGGACATAGTAGTGACCGGGTGGCGTTGGATAATAAGTGACTAAATCTTCATGACATCTGCAATGATAAAAAGACAGATTGCCCTGATCTGGTTTTGCATAATGACTCTGAGTTGCTTAATGATTTAAAAACGAAAATACCAGCAAATGAACATGGGGCAGAAATTGCAAATACATCTAAAAAAGAGGTTTAGTTTAACCTGGAGTTAAACCAAACGTTGGAAATTTGCACAAATGAAAAAGGAAAACAAAAAAAACATGAAATTCCAAAAGAACAAAAAGACAGATTTAAGAAAGACAACTCATGCATGGGTAAAATAATTGATCAGGGAGTAAGTGTGGATGTTAAAACGCCCTCCCTAGACAATCAAGATGCTAATAAAATACAGGCAGGAAGAATAAGTACTCAAGAGGAGGGTACAGATCAGTCACCTGAAGAGTTCTTTGAGCCACAGATTTTTGAGGAAGTTAAAAAGATTAGTACCATGCCAAATACCTACAAAAGTCCAAAATTAGAAAATTACAAGTTGTTTGTACGCATATTCAGTCGGAGGATTGTAGTGTGAACTCTAATGATGATCCCCAGATGGAAGGGCGAACAGTGGCCACACTCCAAAGGATCTCTGAATATGGGGAGATGAGTAAGGTTTCTCAAATGGAAATGGACGGAAAGTAGGGAAAAATGTCCTTTCATTTACCGATGTGCTTAGCCAAAAGTGAGAAAGGTCTGAGAAAAGTGAATCCTGAAATCAGTAAGAATTCACACTTTTTGTGTGTGTTAGTGGAAGTTGAAGACAGATATTATGCTCCCATTACTGTGGAAGAGAAATGCAACACATTTGCAATGATTGACACAGGCGCACAGGCCACAATTATGTCCAAAGAATTAGTAAAAAGTATCAATGAAGGGAGATCTCCACAGAATCAGATCACAGTGAGGCAGAGTGAAGGCCCAGTACATAACTTTAGCGGTGAGGAGGTACCTATCGAGGGTGTCACCGAGGTTGACATAAAGATAGGAAAACACAGAATGAAACAGGAAGTATTGATCACATCTTTTTGTGAAATTCCATTTTTGATGGGGACAGATTGCCTGAAAAGATTGTCTCCTCTCATAGATGGGGTAAATGGGGTACTGTGGTCTTTAACCAAAAAACCATTAAGGCCTAATAAAATAAAGTCACAAAACAGCAGTGTAAATGAATGCCATACTGTTGCCAAATCGAATGATGCAGTGGACGTGTACCTACAGAATAGCTGTGTGCCTAGTGTCACTGTCATTTTGATGTGTCAGGATAAAATGCAAAGTAAAAAAGAAAAAAAATCTGTGCAGATTTATTTGGATCCTGGGAAGAAATGGCAAACTGAAATAGATGAACACACATTGCGCTTCTGTTTAAAAGAGAAGAAATGCAAACAGAGCACTATTCCTAAAGCAGACACAGAAAAACACATCACAACCCTTGCTGAAATACACACGAAAGATGAGCAGCCATGGATTCACATTGGTATAAATAACCATTCTAAAATGATAAAAGCCACTTTGGCGCTTGAGCAGGAAAGGAGTTTTATTAATGAGAAACTACTGCAGAGAATAATGGAAAGGGAGGAGATCCCGAAATTTAGAATTAAAAACCAATATATCTATGGTTTGGACATTCCAGATTTTGAACATCGAATTGCAGAAAGGTGCATGCTAAAGATTAATATTGGCCAAAAAATAATCTACCACAATGTGTGGATAGTGGGTGGAACACAACATGTTTTTTATGTGGGAAACGATATCATGCACAGAATGTGCATGGTGTTAGATTTCCTTAACCAAAAAATATGGGCCTGCACCCGAATTTGAAGATAAAAGAAAGGCTTATCATTGTGCACAATTGGTCCCATATGCGATTGAATTACAGGTGAAGAAGGATGTTACTATCCCTGCATTCACCAAGCAGGTTGCTATAACACTAAAGTGCAAGAATGGACAGCAAATGAAAGATTCTGATGCATTTGTATGCTTGAATGAATCCATGAAACAGCAAGGCCTGGATTAGGAATGTGCTGTTATGCTCACCTGGTATCCACGGGGACGCCACCCAGCCCTGGTTGGATGATTTGCACTCTCGAACCCTCTCCCGGCACCTTGGTAAGGCTGCTGGTTAAAGATGGGTCTGCAATATAGGAGAGCTGGATTCAATACCAGATTGTCTTTATGTTTTCCCACCTCCCTTGGCCTCAACTCCTTCCTCCCCCTTGGACCCTCTCCTCACCTTAATATTGTAGAAGGAGGATTCTCCATCCTGCTCCTCGTGGCAGGGGCGTGTAGATGTGGGGGGGCGAGCAGTGACCAAGTTACTTCACTGGTGCAAGCCCCCCTGTGGGAATCCAGGCCTGCTGCGACTCCGTAGGGTTGCTTCTTTACAGTCTTTATATGCAGTTCTTATGTTCCTCTTAGTCTGAATAATAATCTCTTGCTACTTTCCTTTTAGGTATGGAAAGGTATTTTGGTGTTGTCATGCAGTTTGAAGATGAGCATGGGCCAGTAGGCGAAAGCGCGGTGTGCGCGATGCTGTTCGGTGAGTAATGCGCAATGCGCGGCGCTGTTTCGCCTTTTATATTGCTAACCTATATCTTTTCTCTCCTTGCAGGTTGCGATGTTCCTCGCCGAGCGCCGTAATGTTCCAGCAATGATACTGACCAGGAGATGACTACCCAGGTACGAATTGTGTGGCTTTCTTCATTCGGGAGGAAACGTGAGTAAACGCTTACAAATGCTGTCTTTCTTTCTCCTCTTTCCAGGTTATGATATTCCAGGATGCATGCGGTTCCGGATGATGGAGTTCGTACCTTCAGGTGAGTGGAAATAAAGTCGGCGATGGATTGAAGACAGGATACTGTTCCAGGTAAGTTTCGGAGTGTTCTTTGTCTCTCTGCAGGTCCTTGGTTTCAGGTAAGCTGGCATGAAAGAACTGGACCTGGTGAGCGTTACACTGCCCACAGCAGAATAACGCAAAGCATGTTCTGCTATTTGGGTGTGGTTTAAATAGTCTCAGGTAAAGTAGTCCAGGTAAAATAGTCCCAGGCCTGCCACGCCCAAAGTAGTCCAGGTAAAGTAGTCCCAGGCCTGCCACACCCAAAAGACTAGGCCGCATAGCTCAGTTCCTTGTAACCGAGCTATGTGTGTGCCTCCATGTTGGCTGAACCCCCACAAGTTAAATAGTCCCAAGTAAATAGTCCCATTCTAATGTTGGTCTTCATGATGGTTAAGAGCCTGGCGCCAAAGGCACCAGGACTGACTCCAAGAGAGTCTTGGATGAGGTTTTAAGGCCTTTGACCTGGCCCTAAGTGGAAGGCTGCCTTGCCAGTGAGGGCCAGGGGCAAGGGTCATGACATAGACCCCATTGGTAGATGTTGGGGAGGGGTCAGTCAAAATTATGGTGAATAATAAAGGATGTCAGGATATTCATTTAGAAGAGAATTCTTTATTAGGAATGGCCATACAAAAATCACATTATACTGCAAATTTTAATAACATGGTGATTAAAAATATCCCTGAGAGATATGTAGATGCACAGGGTGTGTTGCCAGAATACCTGGAGTCTCAGCCCAAATGGATCTTCAACATTCATCTGTATCCCCTATGATTCCAATGAAACAGTGTGCTGTTATCAGGAGAATTGTATAGTATATTACTTAAATGAAAATGAAACAAAGGATCAGCACATTGAAATGGAGGTTGATGTGCCAAAGTATTTAAAAGTGTCAGCTTTACAGAGAGATACAGCCACACAGTTAGAAGAGAGCACAGAAGTTCCTCCGCTGGAGGAGTTCCCAGAATTTTCAAAAATGGTAGAGGAGCAGATTCTGTTAGCAGATGCATGTGATAGCGAATAGTATAAGAATTAGTTGAGAAAAATATTTATGGAATTTAAAGAAGTATTTGCCAAAGATGCATATGATTGCGGCCTAACAAATTTACATGTTACCACCTTACCAGAGGTGTGTGGTAGAAATCCAGTATTTGTGTGCCAATATCTATTGCCACTGGCATGCTTAGAGGAATCTAGGGGAATTATCAGACCCATTCATAGTACCTCCAATACTCCTGGTCAATGGCGTCTATGTGCAGACCTGAGGGAATTAAATAAAAGAGTGCCAGTGTCCAGATGGCCGCTGCCATTCATTGATCAAGGCCTTGCCTCAAGTGCATGGGTCGAAGGTGTTTACCACATTAGATCTTACATCTGGATATTGGTGTGTGCCACTGGCAGAGGACATTCAGAATTTATTTGCATTTTCATTTGATAAAACGCAATACGCTTGGGCTAGAACACCATTCGGGCATGTCAATAGTGTGTGCAAATTTAGCATATTTTTGAGAAAGGCTATGCTGGATGCAGCGGAAAGAGGAACCATAGTTTATGTCATGGTGCATGCCCCAAGACATCAGGAGCAGATCAGCCTGCCCCAGTCGCTGGCACCCATGGGCACCTTTAAGGCCCCAAAAGGTTGCCTTAGGACTTCCTGGAGTCAGTCCTGGCGCCGTTGGCGCCAGGCTCATGTTATTCCACCTTGTTGCAGGGAGTATGGACACACACATTGCCCAGCCTTAAAGAACTGAGCCATAAAGACTAGCTTTGGGTGTGGCTAGAGGGACTACTTTACCTGGTACTACTTGTGCAGGGTGAGGCTGGAGGGACTACTTTACCTGGGACTACTTGGGCAAGGCTATAAAAACCACATCCTAAGGACAGAACACGATTCGCATTATTCTGCACTCCTTCAGCGTAACGCTCACCGTGTCTGCTCAGCTCCAGTTCATCGGTCTACAGCCACGCCTGTCTTGGAAACCACAAACCATCCACACCTGTGGAGAAAGGGAAGGAAGAGAGAACAAAAATTAGAACAGTTGCTGAGTCCTTACCTGAGAATTAGTCCATCCGAAAGGCCTTTCCTTCTACCGCTCACAGGATCGTCGCATCCATTGAAAAGGAAACACACTGTAACGCTCACCTGATTCCCACGGAGGCGCAGGTCTGGCTTCGAGTGCTGATGCTTCTTCAATGGTGAAGCGCAGGACTCTGAAGATGGACAGGAAGGGCCCTCTACTCTGGCTTCTCCGGCTTGCAGGAATGTTCCCCTGTGCGTGAAAAGGGAGTATTACCTACTGACTGAGTTATGCTCAAGCCTCCCACTCTCTTCCAACCCTCCACGATACCCTTCCACGATTCCCCGTGAAGTCTCACCTTAGGGTCTGAAAGGACGAGCTCTCCATCCTGCTTCTGACGCAGGGGCGCGTTGAACCCAGTTACTTCACTGGATTGAGGTTGGATGGGAGTTCAGGTAAGCTTGATTATACTGGTAAGGCGCTGTAAAAGTTCTGTTGCAAGTTCAAAAATTCAAGCTTTAAATAATAATGTTCATTGTCTTTTTTCAGGTGATGAATGAAGATTCCTTTGGAGACTTCTTGCAACAAAGCGCTGATGTTGATGTCTTTTCCCCATAGGGGCCGGGGTTCGGAATGCCGGAGATATGGCGCTGACCCGAAGTGAAACGTGCAGTTCCAGTAAAGATCTGGTAAGTCCTAGATGAACGCTCAGGTAATGTTTTTGCATTCGCTCATCTAATGTCTTTGTCTTTTTTCCCCATAGGGGCCGGGGTCCTGCTTGGAAACAGCAAGACCCGAAATGAAATGGGAATGACCCAACAGGTAAGTCTTAGAAGGAAACTGAGCTTTTCCTATTCCCTTCCTTCTCTCACCTCTTATTCTTGTCTTTTTCTCTAGGCTCTGGGAAGTGGCTGTGTATCCGGATGATCGCTGCTGAAGATGGAGGAACCCAGGAAAGGTGAGTGAAATGCAGCGCTGCAGCGATCGTAACTAAATGCTTTTAAAAATGATGTCTTCCCTTTCAGGATCGTCGGTGATGTCTCCGTGGTGCAGATTAGCTGGTAGGTCTCTTGTCTCCCTTTGCAGGTGACCCAGGATGCTGACAGGCGTGGCTGAAGTCCAGATGCAGGAGCTGACACGGTGAGCATCCAGCTGCGAGGAGCAGAACAACGCGAAGCGTGAGTTGCTGATCGGGTGTGGTTTAAATAGCTTTGGAAGAAGTTCCAAGTGTGTATCCTTCCTCCGATCAGGTATGTATCCTTCCCCGACCACACCCGGGTGGAAAGTAGTCCCACAGGTAAAGTAGTTCCTATTCAGGCCTCAAGAGGGCCTGGATGTGGCAGCATGGTCTGCATCAGGTAAGTGCACATTAAAACACTTGAACACATGTCTAGCTTTATGAGCCTGGCGCCTAAGGCGCCAGGATAGAGGTCCAACATGAGCCTGGCGCCTAAGGCGCCAGGACTGCGTCCAAAGGGCCCCAGCTTGGGCCCGCTGGCACTCCCCTGGGGGAAATGATGCCTGCCTCTGGGGTTGCTGGGTTAGACCTGGCTCCTTGGAGGTAGGCATCATGACAGTACCCCCCCTCAAGGCCCCTCCCAAGGTTCTTCCCTCCGGGGGTTTGGGCTTGTTCGGAAATCTCCAGTGAAACCTTTGTACTAATCGAGGTGCGTGGACATGGTTACTAGGCTCCCACGATCTCTCCTGAGGTCCATATCCCTTCCAGTCAACAAGATAGAAGAGTTTCGACTTTACCACCTTGGAGTCTAAAATGTCTTTAACTTCGAATTCTAATTCCCCTTCAATTTGAACTGGATCTGGAGGCTTGGACAATCGGGTTCCTGGTTGTACTGGCTTCAAAAGTGATGCATTAAAAACTGGATGAATACGCATGTTGGACGGTAGATCCAATTTAAAGGCCACTGGGTTGATTATAGCTTTGATGGGATAAGGTCCTATGAATCTGGGATTGAAGGTTCGCGGGCCCTTGAGGGGTAAATGTTTAGTTGCTAGCCATACCTGGTCTCCTACTTGGTAAGGAGGAGTTTTACTTCGGTGCAAATCAGCGTTTTCTTTATACTTTTTCTTGGCTTGCTGTAAATGAGTTGCAGCTTCTTTGAAGGCTCGGGTTATTGTGGAATGCAGATGATTTACTGCGGGCATTTCCAGGGTCAAAGGTGGATCTAGATCAGAGGTCCGAGGATGGTGACCATACAAAGTATAAAAGGGGGTTTGTCCGGTTCCAGAATGCACTGAATTGTTGTATGCATATTCTGCGATCCAAAGGATGTCTTTCCAATTTAACTCGGATTGGTGTAACATGCACCGAAGATATTGCTCGAGAGTCTGATTGGTTCTCTCGGTTTGTCCGTCGGTCTGGGGGTGGTGGCTGGTGGATAACCGCACATCTATTTGTGCTAGTTGGCAACACTTCTTCCAAAAATGTGAGATAAATTGACTTCCACGATCCGAGACTAAAATGGAAGGGAAACCATGTATGCAAACTATATTCTCCAGGAATTCCTTGGCCAAGGTGGAAGCTGAAGGCAAACCCTTTAAAGGGATAAAGTGGGCCATTTTGGAGAATAGGTCCACAATTACAAGGATTGTGTTGTAACCAGCACAAGCAGGCAGATCTGTTATAAAGTCCATTGACAGGGTGTGCCATGGTGCCGGTGGAATATCCAAGGGTTGAAGTAGGCCGGCTGGCCTTTTCTTTTGAGCCTTGTTTTGGGCGCAAATTCCACAAGACAGTACAAAAGACTTTATGTCTTTTCTCCAAGAAGGCCACCAGAAGTGGCGTTTGATTTTTTCCTCCGTTTTAGCGATACCAGGGTGTCCTTCCATTAAAGATTCATGATGATGGGGAATAACAAGTTCTTGCAATTCTTTACTTGGCAGAAACAACCGCTCCTGGAAGTAGGGTAAGTCATCCTTAACGGTGTAATGAGGACCCTTTTGACTCCATTCCAGTAAGGTTGAAGAGTCTAGAAGTTGTTTTACTTGCGTTTGGATATCCTCAATAGATTGCAATGAAGTTAAGCCTAAGATTCTTTGCTCAGGTATGATGGGCACAGGTTCTAAGCTCGAATTAGGTTCTTCCATGCCAATCCGGGATAAGGCGTCTGCTTTTCCATTCTTGCAGCCAGGGCGATAGGTAATTACAAAATCAAATTCCGCAAAGAATAGAGCCCATCGGAGTTGTCGTGAAGATTGAGCTTTGGCCGTCTTTAAATACTGTAAGTTTCTGTGGTCCGTAATTACGGTGATGGTGTGTCTTGCCCCGAGAAGGTAGTGACGCCAAACCTTGAAAGCAGATTTGATGGCCAGTAACTCTTTATCGGTAATTGCGTAGTTGATTTCAGGAGGAGAACATTTTCTGGACCAAAAGGCCACTGGGTGTAGTTGGTTAGTTTTTGGGTCTCTTTGCGACAGGACAGCTCCCATGGCCGAACTGGAAGCATCGGTTTCCACTATGTAGGGGAGATCTGGGTGCGGGTGCTTCAATACAGGTGCAGAGGTGAATTTGGTTTTCAGGTCCTGGAAGGCTTGTTCGGCCTCAAGAGTCCATTCGAAGCGTTTGTTTTTCTTTAGGAGAGCGGTGATGGGTTGGACTGTTCGGGAAAATTCCGGGATGAATCTTCGATAGAAATTGGCAAAGCCGAGCATGCTCTGAACTCTCTTCACCGAGCTTGGAGATGGCCATTTGAGGATGGCGTCCACCTTTCGCGAGTCCATTCGGACTCCTTGAGGTGTCAGGATGAATCCGAGAAACTCAACTTCTGTGGTATGAAAAACGCATTTTTCGAGTTTTGCAAATAGTCTGTGCTGGCGCAGTTTCTCAAGAACTGCCCTAACATGTTTTCTGTGATCAGATTCTGAAGAAGAGTACACCAGGATGTCGTCAATGTAAACAATGACGCAGACATCGATAAGTTCCCGAAGAACATCATTCATAAAGTACTGAAAGGCGGCAGGTGCATTGCACAAACTGAAGGGCATCACCTGATATTCGAAAAGCCCAAATTTGGTGCGGAATGCAGTCTTCCATTCGTCGCCTTCTTTTATGCGCACCAGGTGATAAGCTCCTCGGAGATCTAACTTGGTGTACACACAAGCGTCTTTCACCTGGTCGATAAGCTCAGGGATCAAGGGCAGAGGATAATGATTCTTAATCGTTAATTGATTTAGGGCGCGATAGTCTATACACGTTCTAAGGTCGCCTTCTTTTTTTGGCACGAAGAACAGAGCTGAAGAGACAGGAGACTTGGATGGGCGAATAAAACCATTGGCTAGGTACTGATCTAAATACTGACGCAAATGCAGGTTCTCAGGTTCCGTAAGAGCATAAATCCTACTACAAGGTAGTTGAACTTTGGGTACCAGATCGATCTTGCAATCATAAGACCGATGGGGAGGTAACGTGTTAGCCTGTTCTTTCTGAAAAAAGTCTTGGAATTCTTGGTATTCTGACGGTAGCTGTACAGGGGTGGAAGTTGCTGTGGCTAGACCCATAGCTGGATTTCTTGGATAACAAGTTGGTTCACAATCAGGAAAACCTATCTTCTTTGCTCGCCAGTCAATTCTGGGATTATGTGTTTCTAACCAAGGAATTCCAAGAATTACTTGAAATTGTGGGGCCTTGATCACATCAAACACGATTGCTTCCCGATGTCCATCCTGACCCACCAGTGTCACTTCAACAGTGGAATGCGTTACAGGCCCTGAGGCTATTTCGGTTCCATCTACTGTAGTAATGACATCTTGGGTTACTTTCGGGCGGAGAGGAAGCTTAATCCTGGAAGCCAATTCACGGTCTATGTAATTTCCAATAGCTCCACTGTCGATGTATGCTTTTATAGCATGCAACTGCTGAGGCTGTTTTGGGTCCACGAGCACCATTGGCATGACGAAATGCAAGGTCAAAGAGTTAGTTTTCAAGCTCGGCAAGCGGACCCCTACGCTTGCCGGGCTAGGTCGTTTCCCGAATCAGGTGTCACTAATTCGTTATCAGTAGCTCCAACCACCTTCTTAAGTGGTTTAACTGGACAATTTCGAAGAAAGTGACCGGAAGTCCCGCAATACAGACAAAGTTGCATTTGCCGCCTTCTCTCTCGTTCTTTCTGCGTTAATGGTCCTTTAACACCACCGATTTGCATAGGTTCAGATACGTCGGTACTCTTGGAGGTAGCGTGGGTTTTGATCGGTGCTCGGTTTTCATACTTGAACCGATCTGCTTTTCTATTTTGAAGACTGTGATCAAGTTGAACCACCAAGTCAATGTAGTCTGCGCAGACCTGGGGTGGGTTTACTATCTGAGCTAGAACCTCCTTAAGCTCTCCGCGCAGGCCTCGATGAAACAATGTGATCCTTTTGCTTTCTGGCCATCCAGTTTCCACAACTAGTCTGTTAAAGGTGGCTATGTAGGACAGAAGATCCTGATTACCTTGTCGTAAGGATAGCAGTTCGTTATCAAGGGCCTGTCCTTGAGAGTGTCGAGCGAACAATCTTTCCATGCTGGCCTGGAAGCCCTGAAAATTCTGGAGAATGGGATCATCCTGATTTACCAATGGAATAGACCAATCGGCAGCACTGCCACTGATGTAAGATAGTATAAAGGCTACCTTGGTCTGGTCGTTAGGGAAGGCTCCGGGTCTGCATAGAAAGTGTAAACGACATTGGTTCATAAAGACGGCATATTTCTTGGGATCCCCCGCAAAACGTTCAGGCGGGGCCAAAGGCATGTGTCCAGGTAGATTAATTGGTACCGGGTTACTCAAACCCATTGATGTGGAAATGTCTCCGGAATTAGGTAAAGGAGTGTGCACTGCCTGGGCCTGTAATAACCTTTTGGCTAGGTCATCAGTTCTTTCCTTAGATAAGATCAGTTCTCTTTTGAGAGCGTTAGTCTCCTGGCGGGCTGAGTGCACCTCTGCCCGTAATTCCCCCAAAAGCTGGGCCAGCTGGTCAGTCTCGGAAGTCTCCATAGCGCCCGGGTGGGAAATTGTGGGTAGGCTTCGCGTTCTGTAACGCTCACCTGATTCCCACGGAGGCGCAGGTCTGGCTTCGAGTGCTGATGCTTCTTCAATGGTGAAGCGCAGGACTCTGAAGATGGACAGGAAGGGCCCTCTACTCTGGCTTCTCCGGCTCGCAGGAATGTTCCCCTGTGCGTGAAAAGGGAGTATTACCTACTGACTGAGTTATGCTCAAGCCTCCCACTCTCTTCCAACCCTCCACGATACCCTTCCACGATTCCCCGTGAAGTCTCACCTTAGGGTCTGAAAGGACGAGCTCTCCATCCTGCTTCTGACGCAGGGGCGCGTTGAACCCAGTTACTTCACTGGATTGAGGTTGGATGGGAGTTCAGGTAAGCTTGATTATACTGGTAAGGCGCTGTAAAAGTTCTGTTGCAAGTTCAAAAATTCAAGCTTTAAATAATAATGTTCATTGTCTTTTTTCAGGTGATGAATGAAGATTCCTTTGGAGACTTCTTGCAACAAAGCGCTGATGTTGATGTCTTTTCCCCATAGGGGCCGGGGTTCGGAATGCCGGAGATATGGCGCTGACCCGAAGTGAAACGTGCAGTTCCAGTAAAGAACTGGTAAGTCCTAGATGAGCGCTCAGGTAATGTTTTTGCATTCGCTCATCTAATGTCTTTGTCTTTTTTCCCCAAAGGGGCCCGGGTCCTGCTTGGAAACAGCAAGACCCGAAATGAAATGGGAATGACCCAACAGGTAAGTCTTAGAAGGAAACTGAGCTTTTCCTATTCCCTTCCTTCTCTCACCTCTTATTCTTGTCTTTTTCTCTAGGCTCTGGGAAGTGGCTGTGTATCCGGATGATCGCTGCTGAAGATGGAGGAACCCAGGAAAGGTGAGTGAAATGCAGCGCTGCAGCGATCGTAACTAAATGCTTTTAAAAATGATGTCTTCCCTTTCAGGATCGTCAGTGATGTCTCCGTGGTGCAGATTAGCTGGTAGGTCTCTTGTCTCCCTTTGCAGGTGACCCAGGATGCTGACAGGCGTGGCTGAAGTCCAGATGCAGGAGCTGACACGGTGAGCGTCCAGCTGCGAGGAGCAGAACAACGCGAAGCGTGAGTTGCTGATCGGGGGTGGTTTAAATAGCTTTGGAAGAAGTTCCAAGTGTGTATCCTTCCTCCGATCAGGTATGTATCCTTCCCCGACCACACCCGGGTGGAAAGTAGTCCCACAGGTAAAGTAGTTCCTATTCAGGCCTCAAGAGGGCCTGGATGTGGCAGCATGGTCTGCATCAGGTAAGTGCACATTAAAACACTTGAACACATGTCTAGCTTTATGATCCTGGCGCCTAAGGCGCCAGGATAGAGGTCCAACATGAGCCTGGCACCTAAGGCGCCAGGAATACGTCCAAAGGGCCCCAGCTTGGGCCCGCTGGCCCTCCCCTGGGGGAAATGATGCCTGCCTCTGGGGTTGCTGGGTCAGACCTGGCTCCTTGGAGGTAGGCATCATGACACACACGCATAGAGAACTAATACTCACCTGGAGGCTGTGTTCTTCCTGAATTCCGTTGAGGCAGTTATGCGAACGCCGCTCCAGAGTTACACCACACCTGCAGAACAGGAAAGAAAGAGCAGCAGGTTAGTCGCGCAAAGGAAAAGAACCATTTACTGTACTTTTCGACGCTGCGCTCTCGCGCTAGTACTCACCTGCAAGAATTCAGCTCAGCATCATGGGGTGACTGCAATCCTTCATCCAGCGCCCTCTTACAGCACCTGTAAAGGAAAAAAGAACAATAGTGTGAACTTTGGCAACTAAGAACATTTAAGCAAACAATACCAAGAGTCAATTGGCATAGAGACTTACCTACAGAGCCAGTTACTCAAAGACTCTGCTACAGCCCGCAGGATCAGTGATGCAACTAGATCCAGACGAGAGGCTGGGACATTACCGCAACCCTGCATAAGTTGCAGAACGGAGAATCCGCCATTGAAACATCTATGGTAAGGCATAAGCAGAGAGGGGCACTAGGAGGTTACGAGAGGTGGAAGTCAAGCCCGACCCTCATGGCCGGTTAACATCTTGTTTCAACATTCCAGGCAAATGCGCTCCTGGGAAGAAGTAGGGAGACAGAGAAGACATGTGCAGGATTTCCATCATCCAACTTCGTGCGACGCATGTGCAGACATTCATCACTCAGCTTCGTGCGACGCCCCCGTGGAGACCAGGTGAGCGTGACAGAACGTGAAGCCTTCACAAAAATCCTCTACCTGGGCGTCATGGAAACCGCAGAGACTGACAAGTTAGCCCAACATTTGGGGGAACTCAGGGCCGAAGTGCATTCAGCTTGGCAAGAAACCAATGCTTTAAGGAGAGAACTGATTGTGGCCAAGGATCGCACAGATGATCTAGACAGACAATTGCTTCATTCACAGGCTGGGCAAACACTGCTACCTGGAATAGGGTCATCAGTCCCAGCTCCATCGAGTAACCCAGTACAGATGGTCCTTCCGGGAGCCGTACCTTTGGCTCCTCCTGAACGCTTTGCGGGAGACCCAAAGAGGTATGCAGTTTTTATGAACCAGTGCCGTCTTCATTTCTTATGCAGACCAGGAGCCTTTCCTAATGACCAATCAAAGGTGGCCTTTGTGCTTTCTTATCTCAGTGGCAGTTCAGCAGACTGGTCAGTACCACTAGTCAATCGGGATGACCCCCTCCTACGAGACTTTCAGAGGTTTCAACAGGACACAGAAAAGTTGTTTGCCCGGCACTCCCAAGGCCAAGCGTTAGATAACAAACTCCTGTCTCTGCGTCAAGAGAACCAAGATCTGTTAACGTATATCGCAACCTTCAACAGGTTGGTAGTGGAAACTGGTTGGCCAGACGACAAAAGAACAACGCTGTTTCACCGTGGGTTGAGAGGCGAGTTAAAGGAAGTTTTGGTTTAAGTGGTCAATCCACCTAGAGACTGTGCGGAATACATTGACCTGGTGGTGCAGCTTGATCACAGACTGCAGAAACGTAAAGCTGACCGAGCCAGAATGGAAACTCGGGTGTTTGTGCGTCCAAGGGAAATTGCTTCCAAAACCACCGACATGTCTGAACCCATGCAGATTGGGGGAATGCGGGGGCCACTATCGAAGGCTGAAATAGACAAAAGAAGGCAACAACAGTTGCGCTTGTATTGTGGGACAGCCGGCCACTTCCTCCGAGAGTGTCCAGTGAAACCGCCCAGGAAGGCAGTAGGGGATTGCCGACAATTTCGGGGAAGAGCCAGAGCTGCAAAATGTCCACACCCGACAGGTGTAGAGGTCCATTTGTCGAGCGAAAAGAAGGACTCCCAGACCTCGCACCTAGCCTTGCCAAAGATTCTCATCAGTCACCAGCAACCATCTCGCATGCATGCGGTCAGAGCTTACATTGACAGCGGAGCCATCGGTAACTACATGGATCACAAATTGGCATCAAGAATGAATCTTCCTCTTTGTGAGAAGGCAACAACTGACTTAGTCACCACTGTCGACGGAACAGAGATTTCTTCAGGTCCTGTAACACACACGACGACAGAGATGACACTGTTGTGCCAAGATGGGCATCGGGAAGCCATTGTGTTCGACTTAATCAAGGCGCCACAATTCCAAATAATTCTGGGAATGCCATGGTTAGAGACACATAATCCTTGCATCGACTGGCGTGCGAAGAGGCTGTCCTTCTCAGTCGAATGTGCTTGTACATGCTATCAAGCAGAAGAACCCTTGACCAAAGAGGTGGCAACGATCATGAGTCTAACAAATCTGCTACCTCAGGAATGCCAAGATTATCAGGATGTTTTCCAGAAGGATCAAGCCAATACACTTCGGCCCCACAGGACATATGACTGCCAGATCGACCTTATACCTGGCGAACAGATTCCATGCGGTCAGATCTATGCGCTCACTGAGCCCGAAAACCTTCATTAAAAAAAGTATCTAGACCAATATCTGGCAAACGGTTTTATCCGTCCGTCCAAGTCTCCAGCAGCCTCGCCCTTATTCTTCGTGCCTAAAAGGGAAGGAGATTTAAGGACTTGTATAGACTACTGTGCATTGAACCATGACACTATTAAAAATCGGTTCCCCTTGCCCCTAATCCCTGAACTACTGGATCAACTTTACACAAAGCTAGATCTCAGAGGGGCCTATCATCTTGTACAAATTAAGAAAGGGGACGAATGGAAAACCGCCTTCCGTACCAAATATGGGTTATTTGAATATCAGGTGATGCCCTTTGGGCTTTGTAACGCCCCGGCGGCATTTCAATATTTCATGAACGACATCCTACGAGAGTTGATTGATGTCTGTGTCGTAGTGTACATCGACGACATTCTGGTATACTCCTCTTCCGAGCAAGATCATGTGAAACATGTCCGTGCTGTCCTTGAAAAACTCCGGCAACACAAGCTATATACCAAGCTAGAAAAATGCTTCTTCCATGTTACCGAGGTCGAGTTTCTTGGATTTGTCCTAACCCCTCGAGGTGTTCGTATGGAGTCACGTAAGGTAGATGCCATCGTCAACTGGCCTTCTCCAACTTCAATCAAAGGAGTCCAGAGTAGGCTTGGGTTTGCAAACTTCTATCGTCGATTCATTCTGGGTTTTTCGCAGCTAGTACATCCCTTCCAGGACTTGAAACAGAAATTGACCTCAGCACCAATCCTGAAACACCCTCGTCCAGATCTGGTAGAAACTGACACTTCCAGCCTGGCAATGGGTGCAGTCCTTTCTCAAAAGGACCCTGAAACGGGTCAACTTCACCCACCGGAATTAAATTACGCCGTGACGGACAAGGAACTTTTAGCCATCAAGGCGGCTTTTAAAGCTTGGCGGCATTATCTCTTAGGAGCTAGACACACCATCACAGTAATCACAGATCACCGCAATCTACAATACTTAAAGGTGGCAAAGGCCCAATCCTCTCGCCAACTCCGATGGGCGATGTTCTTTGCTAAATCTGATTTCGTGATTACATACTGACATGGTTGTCGAAACGGAAAAGCTGATGCTTTGTCCCGCATTGGGATAGATGAAGCATACACAAGTCCAGTCCCAGTAGCCATCATCCCTGGAGGAAGAATCCTTGGAATCACAACATCTCTGACCCTAGATGACATCCATGAGGAAATTTCGCATCTCATCGATACCAAGACTCTGCAGGATTGGCCAACTAAAAGCAAACACCATTCAGTCGCAAATCACTTACCATACTTTCAGGGACGCCTTTATATACCCAGTAAGGAACTTCAGGAAAAGGTCATCTCAAATTACCACGAATCATTGGTAAAAGGTCATCCCGGAATTGCAAAAACAGAAGCCAAAATCAAGAGACATTTTTGGTGGCCAACATGGCGTAAAGACATCAAGCAGTTCATGCTATCATGCAGTATTTGTGCACAAAACAAGGCTAAAAAAGAAGACCACCAGGCCTACTGCAACCGCTGGATATTCCACCTATACCCTGGCATACGCTGTCTCTCGACTTTATCACTGATCTTCCTCCTTGTAATGGATTCAACACCATTTTAGTGGTAGTAGACTTGTTTTCCAAAATGGCCTATTTCATTCCACTAAAAGGTTTACCCTCAGCTTCAATCCTGGCAAAGGAATTCCTAGAACGGATTGTCTGAATACACATGTTTCCCTCCGGCCTGATTTCAGATCGTGGCAGCCAGTTTATCTCACATTTTTGGAAAAAATTTAGCGAGTTAGCCCAAATCGATGGAAGACTTTCCACTAGTCACCATCCCCAAACCGATGGTCAGACCGAGAGAACCAACCAAACATTAGAACAGGGCCAACAGCGAGATGAGATAGATGTGGGTCTCGTGAGCTCCCGTGACTGCGTCAGATATCCTGTTTGTAACGCCTGCATTTTGTACCTGCCGACCCCCAAAATACGCCTGTCGAAGTGTTGCACCTTGGGGCACATCCGTGCTTAAAATCTTCAAAAAATGCGCCGGGGTGGAGGAACTGGAGGCCAGTGAAAACTGGTGGAACGCCGACCTGTGCGCAATTAAGATGGCTGCCAGAGTGCTGGCCACGTTGTGAACGAGGACCAGAGCGGCGCTGCTGCGGAGACTGACTGCCGATCCGCCGGACTGCTGCCTGCTGTAGTGAGAGGCTGGGGCATGGTTGTGGTCCCCTGGTGCGGGGACTGAAACAGTGGACATCCGCCCGTGGTCGCGGCCGGGGGGCTGGTGACCACACTCCGAGGAGTGGAGGTGGTGAAACAAAGGACCCAGGCACGGCTGAGCCCGACCCACCCATCCGGGTGCACAAGGGCAGGGGGAGTCCACTTGAGTGGCACAGCGGCAGCGGACGCGGCTCTGCCGGTGAGTGCCCGCATCAGAGAGCCTCCGCTCGAAGCCCGGCCCCTCTGTTCTCCCAACCGGGAAGATTCCCAAGCTGTGCTGGACTCTCCGGCCCCGGGGCACTGGATCCCAAGCAATAAACATAACAACGCGGCCACCAGGCACACGGACAAAGGCTGGAGCCACAATCATATGCGCTGGGCCGTGCTGCCAACTGCGACTCAAGCCAAGTAACGCCTGAGTGTCCGTGGAGGCAGTGATAGTGCCGGACACCTCCATAACATGGCACACGGACCACGGAAGGGGTACCGACCTCCTAGGATACCAACTAACGCCCCCGTCCACCAAGAGTGACGTGGGGGGCATCATGCACTACAGCAGTGAACAGTGGTGCGGTAGTCCAGACCATAACCGTGCTGAACTGGGGGTACTTCCATACCATGACTCCCCACACTCAGAAAAGCCTAAACACCACTGGTGAGACATTGGGTATAACCCATGGACAGAGCATTGACCTTCCGGGATAACATCTAGCGCCTCCAGCGACTGAGAGTGGAGGGAGGTAGGCCTGGCACCGCAGCAACAAATAGAAGAGGGGCAGGGAGGACCGCCACCGATCAGAGGCCGACAACTGAGGGCAGACCCATAATAAACCCCCACCCTACAAAAAACTGAATCTCCATTGAGGAGACACCGGGCTGATTAGGGTAGAGCAGGTCTTACAACAGGGCAAATAGCCCACTGAAAGAACACCAACCTCCGGCGAGGCCAACCATCGAGAGAGGTGGGGGGTGAGCTGGTCATCGCAGCCGCAAACAGAAGCCTGACGCTGCGGTTCGCCACTGACCCAGGACAGACAACGGGGATAGAACCACACTATGCCCCCCCTCCGCAGATCTGCTGTAACCCCACTACTCTGACATAGAGCTACCAAGTGGAGACTGACCTGTGGGCGACAGGCCTCCCGATCATTAAGACAGGAACCTCGCTACCGGATTACGCCTGCAGGGCCTGGCAGCAAACATGGGAAAGGAAAAAATCAAGAAAGCCACCATGCAAAACAGGATTGACCAATACACTGTCCCCCCACCACAGTCCCCCAAACCCCAGCCGCAGCCCTCTGGAGACACAGAACCTACACCCATGCTTTCCCTAAGTGACGTCATGGCCGCCATAGCGGAGTCCCGCTCATCAATGGAACAAAAGATGGACGGAATAAGCTTGGATGTATCCCCCCTCCGGCATGACCTACAAAAACTATCAGCACGTACGGGAGAAGCAGAACAGCGTGTTTCCAATGCAGAGGATGGGCTGCATAATGTGCAACAACAACTCCACGGAGTCTCAGCCAAGCTCAAGACTCTAGAGGCCAGAGTCGAGGAAGGAGAAGGGAGATCCAGGCGCAACAACGTCCGTATACTCCGTATCCCCGAGAAAGCAGAGGGGCCATGTATGGAACTCTTCCTGGAGCAGTGGCTAGTAGACATGTTTGACTCGCAATCCTTTTCCAAATTTTTCTCCATAGAGAGAGCACACCGCGTGCCCACAGGTAGACCAGTGCCTGGAGCCCCCCCACAAACTGTGATAGCGAAGTTGCGAAACTACAGAGATCGAGACGCACTCCTACAGCAGGCACGAACCAAAGGCACGATCACCTTCAAGGGATCCAGGATAGCCTTCTTCCCCGACTACACAAGGGAGGTGCAGAGGGCTAGACAATCCTTTGAAAAGCTCAAAAGGCAACTTCAAACACTAGGAGTTAAATATGGCCTGCTCTTCCCTGCTCAACTCAAAATATACCATAAAGGTACAACAGTCCACTTTAACGACCCTAAGGAAGCGTGGCGATGGGCAGAGCAGCATATAGAAGGGGACTGGTCGGCACCTCGAGTTAACAGGAGCAGAAACCGCAGGCGGACCAACGCCAGGCACCGGACCAACCACCACTACCGGATCAACAGGCGGACGTCGGGGACTGACCCCCGCCTGACCCCCACTGAAGGCCCAGAACCTACCGGCAGGTATGAAACCATTCTACGGACTGCACCGCAGAATGTCCCAGTAACTCACATTAGGCCTTCCACGCACCTACAATGCGGCAAGCGGGGACTTACTACCCTCACGTCTGGGGAACCCCTCAACCTCTTTAACTTAGTTCAGTCAGGGACTGTTAAATTGACACCCTGCTTCTTTTGAGTGTCAGAGATGTTTGGGCGACAGGTACTTTGAGTTGGGGTGGAGTATGGGGAGGGCGAGGGAGGGGTAAGTTTGGAGGAGTTTTTGTTGCCTTAGGACCACTGCACCCATGCAGGTTTCAAGGATTCCTATGGCTTTTGGTTATTTGGGCCACAGCATGTTCAGACAGCAATCCAATCACCACTCATGGCACGAGTTATATTACATCACCACACATGGGGACCCTACCCCCGCAAGACATCCGCCCAACCCTCTAACACATATGCTAGATGGCACAAGCACAGTCGCTACTGATTGAACGCCCCAGGTCCCTCAAAGTGCTCACCTGGAACGTAAATGGGACGGGATCCGCAATTAAAAGACGCCTGGTCAAGCAGTTACTTAGTAGACACTCTCCCGACGTGTCCCTGCTAACTGAAACACATCTAGCGGGATCACACTGTACTCCCTTCCAGAGAACCACCTACAGGGCCGCCTTTCATGCGGGATACACAATGGGATCTAGGGGTATACTCATTCTTATACATAAACGCATCCCATTTGCCTTAGAGTCTTTAGAACAAGACCCTCGGGGTCACTATGTCTTAATCCTTGGCAGGCTCTGTGTCATGATTCCTGCCCCTCATGTCCCCAGCCCTCCGAGATGTCAGGCCGGAGCCAGGCCACGATCACCTATATGGCCCTCAAGGGCCTCTCTGTCCCTAAGGCCCACTTGGAGTCAGGCTTGGCGCTTGCGGCACCAGACTCACTCACTCCCATAGGATAACATTGGGGATTGGACTTGTAGTGCATTGATGGGGACACGATGGATGCCCCCACATATTTCGGTTCCCAGAACTGCATGTGCAGTCTAGTACTTTGGGTGTGGTTCAGCCCAGAGACACCTGGGATACCCAGAGACTATTTAAGCCACGCCCAGGCTGAGAAACATGCTTTGCGTTTTCTGCACCTGCAGTGTGACACTCACCGTGTTCAGATCGGTCTCCAGTAGGCCTGCATCTTTCTTCTGCGGTCAGCTCCTGCAAGAACAAGAACACTGTTAGAAACAGCCTTACCTTGCAGCGCTTCTGCCCATCATTCATCGCTCCTTCTGTTCTGCGGGCATCTTCGGTGGTGTCATTCCCATCCCGGCACGCCGCTTCCTAAGGAAAAGGGAAAAGAACAGAAAAAAGACATTAGTAAGCATTCAGCAAATCTTCGCTTATTTTTAAAGACTGTACAAGCTTCAAACGCTTACCTGAATCCCAGCCGCTCTGGGGGAACTCTGTCTCTGGAACTTCTCATCCATCAGCAAGAGGGAAAAGACACTCAAGGTTAGCGTGGAAACAGCTAGAGGCGCCGCATACAGCGCTTACTCACCGCATTTCTTCTTTATAACCGGCATCCACGCTGAAAACGTCGCAGCACCTAAAAGACACAGAAAAAGAACTCAGTTCAATACAAATACGAAAGGGTCGCATCGCGCACCATGCTCTCACTCACCTTAAGTGCTACTCATCTCAGCAGCATGTCGCCATCCCTGGACGCCGGCCATCAGCTAAGGAAGGAAAGGAATGAAGTTAGAGAACTGTTCAAAAGACTCATTATACTTACCTGTCGGACTCTTGCCAGTTAAGTAACTAGGCAACAACGAGCCTGCATCAACCAATGCGCCCCTGCGCTGAAAGCAGGATGGAGAGCACACTTTCCAAGAAAACAAGGTGAGCTGTGGATCAAAGGGAAGGGTTGGACCCCGGGGAAGAAGGGGTTCAAGCACACAGAGACAATAGGGAGTTAAACTCTACCAATCCTGTGTGTCAGGCCCAGTCTCCAGTCGAGTAGACTCCAGGGAAGGGTTCGAGGTCATAAGAGGTCAGAACAGGCTGAGTGACGTCCCCGTGGATACCAGGTGAGCGTTACAGAACGCAAAGCCTCACTTCAAAATTCACCTGGGTGTCATCGAAACGTCAGAAACCGACCAGTTAGCCCACATGTTGGGGCAGCTACGTTCTGAAGTACATGCAGCCAGGCAGGAGACCAACACCCTGAGGAGAGAGCTGATAGTAGCCAAAGAACGCACTGATGATTTAAGCCGGCAACTTCTCCATTCACAAGCAGGGCATGCACCATTGCCGGGAAGCATGCCCTCGATGCCAGCACCATCAGCCAATCCTGTTCAGATAACCCTTCCTGGGACAGTTCCCTTGGCCCAGCCCGAACGATTTACGGGAGATCCCAAGAGGTTTGCAACGTTCATGAACCAGTGCTGCCTGCACTTCCTTTGTAGACCAGGGGCCTTTCTGAATGACCAATCACGGGTTGCTTTTGTGCTATCCTACCTGAGCGGTAGCGCCGCGGACTGGTCTGTACCCTTTGTGGCCCAAGATGATCCTTTGCTGCATGACTTCAGGGGCTTTCAGTAGGAGATGGAAAAACTGCTCGCCCGTCGTACTCATGGGCAGGCATTGGACAACGAACTTCTGTCCCTACGCCAAGGTAATCAAGACCTATTAACATACATAGCCACGTTCAATAAACTCGTAGTTGTAGCAGAATGGCCAGTGGAGAAGAGAACCATGTTATTTCATCGGGGGTTGCGGGGGGAGCTCAAGGATGTTCTCGCACAAATAGTGAACCCCCCGAACGACTGCTCTGAATTCATTGACCTTGTTGTTCAACTGGATCATAGGTTGCAGGACCGAAGAGCAGATCGCACCAGACCGGACCCTCACCCCATGTATGTGCGTTCAAAGGACAATATTGCCCGCACAATGGAAGGTTCAGGGGTTTCAGATCCCCCTTGACTAAAGCGGAAAGGGATAAAAGGAGACAGCAGCAGTTATGTCTGTACTGTGGAAGGTCAGGTCATTTCCTTAAAGAGTGCCCTGTGAAGCCACCGAGGAGGATGGTAGGGGCCACAGACAAGGATGAAACCATCAAGGAATCGGAAAACTCCCAAGCCCGGCAAGTGTAGGGGTCCACTTGTCGAGCGAAGAAAGTGAACTACAGACCTCCCATTTTGCACTGTAGTCTTGATCAATCACCAACAACCATCTCGGATGCATGCAGTAAGAGCATACATTGACAGTGGAGCCATTGGGAATTACATTGACCAGGATCTTGCGGCAAAGCTGGGGCATCTGTTACACCCTAAATAAACCACCGACACTGTTACCACTGTCGACGGCACGGAAATAGTTTCTGGTCCAGTATCCCAATGCACTGCAGCTTTAACCCTTCTGTGCCAGGATGAACACCAAGAATCTATCGTTTTCGACCTCATTAATGCACCACAGTTCCGGTTGATTTTGGGAATGCCATGGTTGGTAGCTCACAATCCTCGAATCGATTGGCGAGCAAAAGAATTGGCCTTTCCCGAGACTTGCGCCCACACATGTTATCACCAAGAGAAGCAACCAATAGACACCAGAACCTCCACGCTTGCGACTGTGGCAATCGGCACCCTACCAAGTGAATACCAGGACTTCCAAGATGTCTTTCAGAAAGAACAGGCTAATACCCTGCCACCGCATAGTCCATACGATTGCCAAATCGACCTGATACCCGGCGCACAAATTCCTTGTGGGTGAATTTACGCACATACGGAACCAGAAAACCAGCACCTGAAGGTCTATCTTGACCAATACCTGGCCAACGGGTTCATCCGTCCCTCGAAGTCTCCAGCAGCCAGTCCTCTTCCTCGTACCGAAAAGGAGGGGGACTTGAGAACGTACATCGACTATCGCGCACTGAACCAGATTACCGTAAAAAAACGCTACCCCCTGCCACTGATCCCTGAATTGCTTGATCAAGTCAAAGATGCCCAAATCTACACAAAACTAGACCTGAGGGGGGCATATCACGTTGTTCGCGTAAAACAGGGGGACGAATGGAAAACTGCTTTTCGCACCAAATACGGCTTGTACGAATATCAAGTAATGCCCTTTGGCCTTTGCAACGCGCCTGCAGCATTTCAAAACTTCATGAACGATGCCCTACGGGAATTGATTGATGTCTGTGCTCTAGTGTACATCAATGATATTCTAGTATATTGCGCATCAAAGCAGGACCACGTTAAACACGTCAGATCCGTATTGGAGAAACTCCATCAACACCAGCTCTATGCCAAGCTCGAAAGGTGCTCATTCCACGTCTCCGAGGTGGAATTCCTGGGCTTTATTCTCAGCCCAAATGGAATCGGAATGGATGTACACAAGGTAGATGCTATCCTGAACTGGCCATCCCCAAATTCATTCAAGGGGGTTCAAAGTATGCTGGGTTTTCCAAACTTCTACCGCTGGTTCATCCCAGGATTTTTGCAAATCGTGCATCCCATCACGTCATTGCTAAGGAAAAGCAACAAAAGGTTCCAGTGGACAACAGAAGCCGAGGAAGCTTTCCAGGAACTCAAAGCAAGATTCATATCTGCCCCAATCTTACGCCACCCTCGCCCTGATCTCCCATACCTGGTGGAAACGGACGCCTCAAGCATGGCTTTGGGAGCCGTCCTCTCACAAAAGGACCCCGAAACGGGCCAGTTACACCCTGTTGCCTTCTGGTCGTGTAAATTCACACCCCCTGAACTCAATTACGCTATCACAGACAAAGAACTCTTGGCCATTAAGTTAGCCTTTAAGGCATGGCGGCACTACCTCTTGGGCGCCAGACACACAATCACCGTAATAACTGACCACCGGAACCTCCAGTACCTAAAAACGGCAAAGGCCCAATCCTCACGACAACTATGTTGGGCTCTTTTTTTTGCTGAATATGACTACGTGATTACATTTCGACCAGGGGTGAAAAACGGGAAGGCCAATGCCCTGTCCCATATGGGGGTGGAAGAGCAAAGGTATCAGACCCCTGACCCAATAGCAATCATCCGAGTGAAAAGCTCCTAGGAATCACAGCAACCATAACTCAGAAAGAATTACATGAAGAAATCCAAAACCTGATGAGTCCGAAGCAATTACAAGCGTGGAGGGCACAAGGAGAACATTACATGATAAAAGATTAGTTGCCCTCTTCAGGAATCGTTTATTCTTACCAAACCAAGAACTACGAGAACAAGTCATGTCTGGTTATCATGATTCCTTGATCGAGGGCCACCCCGGAATCGCTAAAACCCTAGCCAAGGTAAAACAAAATTATTGGTGGCCCACATGGCGTAAAGACATTATCCAATTCATCCTATCTTGTGGAGTGTGTGCTCAAAACAAGTCATCCAAGCAGAAACCGGCTGGGCTATTACAACCATTGGAAATCCCACCAGCACCCTGGCACACCTTGTCCCTCGATTTTATTACTGACTTACCACCCAGTCAAGGGTTTAACACTATTCTTGTGGTTGTGGACCTATTTTCAAAAATGGCACATTTCATTCCTCTTAAGGGGCTCCCAAAAGCTTCCACTCTGGCAAAGATATTTCTTGAAGGCATCGTACGGCTCCATGGGTTTCCTTCAGTTTTGGTCTCAGACCGAGGTACTCAATTTGTATCTAACTTCTGGAGAACATGCTGCTCTATTGCCCAGATCGACATCTGGCTATCCACCAGTCACCATCCCCAAACGGATGGTCAAACTGAGAGGACAAATCAGACGCTCGAGCAATATCTGCGTTGCATGTTACACCAAGCTGAAGGAAGCTGGTTCGACCTATTATGGATAGCTGAATATCCTTATAATAATTCCCTACACACCAGCACTGGGCAGATACCCTTTTATACCATGTATGGCAGCCACGCACGTACTTCTGAGTTGGACGTTCCTACAACCCTGGAAATGCCAGCAGTCAAAACCTTGCACACGACCATTTCTCAAACATTTAAAAGGGCAGATGAACACCTACTCCAAGCTAAGAATCGCCAAAAGAAGTTTGCTGATCAACACCGGGCAAAGGCCCCCAACTACTAAGTGGGAGACAAAGTCTGGCTGGCGTCTAAACACGTGTCCATTAAAGGAACCCAAACTTTCCATCCAAGATACCTGGGTCCATTCATTGTCACCTCCGTGATAAATCCTGTGGCGGTCAGACTAGCTTTGCCGTCAAACCTGTTCAGCCTGGGACCCGGGTAGCAACGCCACCGCAGCCAGTGGTAGTCGCCGGGGAGCCAGAATTCGTAGTGAAGGACATCCTGGATTCAAAGTACGTCAGATCCAATTTATACTACTTAGTAGACTGGAAGGGGTATGGTCCAAAAGACAGGACATGGGAGCCTTGTGAATACATCCATGCAAATCGCTTGTTTAGACGATTTCATCAAAACCATCCAAACAAACCAGGACCAGACAGAAGAGCCACACCTTGAGAGGGGCCTTGGGGGGGAGTGCTGTCATGATTTCCTGCCCCTCATGTCGCCAGCCCTCCAAGATGTCAGGCTGGAGTTGCTGCGTCGCGGCTGTGACAAGAGGATCGTTCGGTTCCAAACCGAGTAGTTCGAGATTGACTGCACAGGAATTGTACAGCAAGTCCTCGATCACACGGGCTTAATTTCACCCGTGTTCGAACGCCGGTATGAGTTTCTTGCCGCATCTTCCCACCACGAATCGGGATTGATGCCGTTCTTTCATGTTAAAAGGACACCCTGTGAATCTGATGCTACAACGTCTTTCTGAGTCCCACACTGGATGCCTAAATGATGTTTATTATAGTTTCCCTCCAGTTTCGTGTATGACCTAACTGGCGACACTCGGAAATTTCTGACGCCAATAGTAAATTGCTCATAAGGCTCATCTTGAAGAAATGTCCTGTCCTGAAGATGGCCACTACATTTGTCTTCTGTATGGACACTTGAGAAACTGTCCCATCTGATTACTGGCCGAAACATGTCGACATTTTATATCTTATCAAATGTCTAATTTTAGCCATTTTGTATAATTTGTGTATTAGGATTAGAAGGTATATGAAGTTGCCTCATCTTTTGTTTTTGTTCTCTTTTTGGCTTTTTGTTACCTGTAGCCTTGCCTTATTTTCCCCGACACAAAATACCGTAACTTTATTTTGCGCGCGTTTTTATCTGTCCATGTATTAGTCTGTTTGTCTTTTAATATGTTTGACATCCCCAATTAAAATTACTCTCATGTATGCTCACGCGTGTGGCTGCCTACAGTTGCTGTTTGCACAGATTAATGCTGTTATGTAAATGTATATATGTGTGACCATAAGTTTTCCAACCCATCTCTGAGGTTAGAGTAGTGAGGGGTAAGCAATTCTCCAGTGCCTGTTCCCTGACACGCCTATATATTTTCTCGTTATTTACCCCAATTTTGAGAATTGCTCCCCGGTTAACAAAAAATGTTTGGATTTGGCCTACTTTATTAGTACAGGCTGGAGCCAGGCCACGATCACCTACATGGCCCTCAAGGGGCTCTCCATCCCTCCAAAGACCCACTTGGAGTCAAACTTGGCGCTTGTGGCACCAGACTCACTCACTCTCATAGGATAACATTGGGGATTGGACTTGTAGTGCATTGATGGGGACAAGATGGATGCCCCCACATATTTCGGTTCCCAGAACTGCATGTGCAGTCTAGTCTTTTGGGTGTGGTTCAGCCCAGAGACACCTGGGATACCCAGAGACTATTTAAGCCACGCCCAGACTGAGAAACATGCTTTGCGTTTTCTGCACCTGCAGTGTGACACTCACCGTGTTCAGATCGGTCTCCAGTAGGCCTGCATCTTTCTTCTGCGCTCAGCTCCTGCAAGAACAAGAACACTGTTAGGAACAGCCTTACATTGCGGCGCTTCTGCCCATCATTCATCACTCCTTCTGTTCTGCGGACATCTTCGGCGATGTCATTCACCATCCCGGCACGCCGCTTCCTAAGGAAAAGGGAAAAGAACAGAAAAAAGGCATTAGTAAGCATTCAGCAAATCTTCACTTATTTTTAAAGACTGTACGAGCTTCAAACGCTTACCTGAATCCCAGCCGCTCTGTGGGAACTCTGTCTCCGGAACTTCTCATCCATCTGCAAGAGGGAAAAGACACTCCGGGTTAGCGTGGAAACATCTAGAGGCGCAGCATACCGCGCTTACTCACCACATTTCTTCTTCATAACTGGCATCCACGCTGAAAACGTTGCGGCACCTAAAAGACACAGAAAAAGAAGTCAGTACAATACAAATACAAAAGGGTCGCATCGCGCATCATGCTCTCACTCACCTTCAGCGCTACTCATCTCAGCAACACGTCGCCATCCCCGGACCCCGGCCATCATCTAAGGAAGGAAAGGAACGAAGTTAGAGAACTGTTCAAAAGACTCATTATACGTACATGTCGGACTCTTGCCAGTGAAGTAACTATGCAGCAACAAGCCTGCATCCATCAACGCGCCCCTGCGCTGAAAGCAGGACGGAGAGCACACTTTCCAAGAAAACAAGGTGAGCTGTGGATCAAAGGGAAGGGTTGGACCCCGGGGAAAAAGGGGTTCAAGCACACAGAGACAATAGGGAGTTAAACTCTACCAATCCTGTGTTTCAGGCCCAGTCTCCAGTCGAGTAGACTCCAGGGAAGGGTTTGAGGTCGTAAGAGGTCATAACAGGCTGAGTGATGTCCCCGTGGATACCAGGTGAGCGTTACACTCTGGGGTGAGAAATTTGCTTTTTTCTCTATATACTCCCCACCCGGACTAGGGCAGGAGCTGTTAGACGATCTGACTACCCTTATGGGTAAACATCAACCGGATAGGTGGTTTCTGGGAGGAGACTTTAACGATGTCATGTGCAACGCCATGGATCGCACCCACCTCAGACAACGCAACCCGAACACCTCCACAAAACTATTTAATTTTGTGTCCGCTTTAGGCCTCTGCTACGTATGGTAGGAACTACACCCGGGAACTAAGGGTTACTCATTCCACTCGGGAGCCCACGGTTCCCTTTCCAGGCTGGACTACCTCTTCCTCCCACACATAGACCTCTTTAGAGTAATGTTGGCAGACCTACTTCCTCGTGGAGTCTCGGACCCTTCGCCTCTGTTGGTGGAAATGCAGTTGCAGGGCATAACCACCCCCCCCCCCAAAACATGGAGACTGAATAATTACTATCTGGGCTTCCCCGAACTGGTGGACCTCCTTACCGAAGTTTCTACCGAATACTTCGAAATCAACGATATTGGGGAGATCAAC
Organism: Ambystoma mexicanum; assembly: GCF_040938575.1. Classification (NCBI taxonomy): domain Eukaryota; kingdom Metazoa; phylum Chordata; class Amphibia; order Caudata; family Ambystomatidae; genus Ambystoma; species Ambystoma mexicanum. Next base: position 1,209,483,012 of record NC_090929.1, on the reverse strand, counting down.
CCGGTAACAATATGGGAGGCCCATAAAACCGTGCTGCGGGGAGAGATAATCTTCTGGACACCAAATAAAAAGAAAGAAAGACTCCGGAAAATAACAGAGGCAGAGGAGGAGATGACCCAGTGGGAAAATAAACATATCCTAGATCCAACCCCTCAGACCCAAGGGTCCCTTAAACGAGCCACTGAGCGCCACTGTAATTTAATGTTAGATAATGCCAAACAAGCCCATTGGGATTCTAGAGCGAGAATATACGAGTTTGGGGACAAGGCTGGCAAAATGTTAGCTTGGCTGGAGAGGAGGGATGAGCGACAACGCTGTGTCCGGGAGATCGTCACCTCACGGGGTGAGAAGTGTCAATCGGATACAGAGATAGCGGAGGCCTTCGCCCAATTCTACACCGCATTATATCAGGCCCCAACCTCGTCACTGGACCCAACCCTCCTAAATGATATAACACTCCCAACTCTGTCAGCGCAACTGACAGAGGAGCTAGACTCCGACCTCTCAGAAGCTGAAATAGTCGATGCTTTAACACAACTGCAAACAGGAAAAACACTGTGCCCCAACGGGTTCCCGGTTGAAACCTGGCAAAAACTAGGCGGGAATAATATAGCGCACCCCTCCACAAAATGCTACTAAGTGCTCGTGAACAGGGTACCCTCCCACCGAATCTGTGCAAAGCTACTATTGTAGTTATCCCTAAGCCTGATAAACCCCAGGAGAGTTGTGCCTCTTATAGGCCGATCTCACTAATCAATGGTGAAGCCAAGGTCCTTGCTAAGCTCTTAGCTAACCGGCTGCAATCGGTAGCTGACACTCTGATACACCCGGAGCAATGTGGCTTTATGCCACACAAGTCAACTCGAATTAATCTGCGTCGGCTTCACCTGGCACTAGAACGGGCCCCTATCATTGACACCCCACTCGCCCTTTTGGCAATCGATTTTGAAAAAGCCTTCGACTCGATCCGGTGGGACAGTCTTTGGGAGATCATGAGACACATGGGGTTTTGAGAAGGATTCCTGCGTTGGGTAAAACTATTTTATATGAACATCCAGGCAGAAGTTAGGGTAGACGGATGGACCTCCCGGTCCTTTCAGCTGGGCAGGGGTACGTGACAGGGATGCCCCCTCTCCCCCCTCCTCTTCGCCCTCGCGATTGAGCCACTCGTCCTTTGGCTCCGCCAGAGCACCGCCTGGACGGGATTTAGATGGCCAGAGGGACACGAAGATCGAACTTCCCTGTACGCGGACAATCTCCTGATATACCTAGGGGACCCAGCCCGGACCTGCCCCATAGTGACTCAGATGCTCATCCGTTATGGTGTGTTTAGCAGACTAAGAATTAATTAGGGGAAATCCGTTTTCTTCCCGGTGAAGGGTGGAGGGCTGGTTGACCCACAGGATTGCCCGTACCGAATGGAGCAAGATGGCTTCCGATACCTAGGAATCTGGATAACACCAGACCTTACCAGCTTTGTAACTCACAATCTCCAACCGATCATAGACCGGTTCATTAATGATGTTCACCCCTGGAAACTTCTCCCTTTGACCCTCATGGGTAGAGCCGCACTCTTCAAGATGATGTCCCTTCCAAGATTCCTTTATGTCCTGCAGAATGCCCCACTCAAGATTCCAAACTCTGAATTTGACCGGGTGGAGACCCTCCTCAGGGAACTCATATGGGGGAGGCCAATCACGCATAGCACTGACCACGCTCCAGAGGTTGATCTGGGAGGGCGGGATAGGGGTGCCCCGACTCCAAACCTATTACTGGGCCTCACAACTTGTGGTGGTCAACGACCTGCTTCACGGGGACCGAGAACTGCCCCACATCAGGGCTGAGGTAGCGGCCATACAGGACAATGACCCAATACACTTCCAATACCAATCTCCCCAGAGACCCCCTCTGTCTACAACTGTAACACATTCTACTACCGTCTGGAGACAAGCACACGTGTTTGTAGGGTGGGGAAACAAAATAACCGCGGCACAACCCCTATGGCAAAATAGTAACTTAAAGGAAATCGAGAAACTCTAGCCATGGCCACATTGGGTGAGGGCTGGGATCCTGAAAGTAGACGAAATCCTGAAAGACGGGAAACTAACATCATTCGAAGACATGCAACATAAATTCCAACTCCCGGCACCGAACGGTACCACTACATGCAATTGACCCACGCCTTGAAAGGTCACATACCTGCAGATGCCACTGTCTCGGATTATACACCGATTGAACGTAACATGTTACCAGCGTATATCCCCACCAAATGCACATCCATCCTCTATAACACCATCACATCCTTCGCTACTCCTGAACTGACGAGCCTAAAAACCAAATGGCAAAGAGACGTAGGAGAGATAGACCCAGAGGACTGGATCCAGGTGCTAATGCACCCACGGGAGGTGGCTATCTCCTCCAGGCTCCGACTGCTGCAACTCAAAATCTTTCACAGAGTGTACTACCCTAGGACTTCGCTACATGGCTGGAAAAGGGCACTGAACCCAAACTGTCTCCGCTGTGGAGAAGAAGAGGGAACTTTTTTCCATATCCTATGGGCATGCCCCCGGATTCACATCTTTTGGATCCCTTGCTGTGGCGAACTGACTAGGATACTCACTCGCACTATATAACTGAATCCAAGGGTCCTTATCCTGGGGGTACCGGATGAGAGCGATTTCAACAAGTGGGAAAGGCTGCTACTGAACACAGCAGCGGGCCTGATGAAACGCAACATCGCACAAAAATGGGGAGCTCCAGAGTCCCTGACGCTGGAACAATGGGCAATGGACATGGACACATGTGCTATGATTGAACGCCGAATTTACAACGCAAGAGGCTGTCCTACCAAAGCTTCCAAAATATGGGGGAGGTGGGAAGAAGGAGGGCCCTAATTCTCACAGACAATGGTGATGAAAAACCTGAACAAAGGCATAGAAGGTCATGAGAAATTGCCTTTGTAACTGGTGATACAGGTACTAATGTTAATTTATGATTGGACATGCTGGTCCTCGATTGCTTTGGTATTTTCTTTTTGTGGTTGTTTTGACTATTGTTAGATCTGGCCCCTTGGGCCCACGCAGGCATACGCACACACACTGACCAGAAGAACATGCGGGACGCGATGCTGCTTGCTCCGCGTCCCGGCGGCAACTGCCGCACGGACGCCCTTTATTTAAACACGCATGCGCGGGACCATAACGAGGCCCGCGCATGCGCACCAACCAAACTGGGACGTCACATCCCTTTTTAACTTTAATCAAAACAAATAAAACAGTTAAGCGTGCCTCCCCCTGCACGCTGGGTACCCGGGGCGGACATATGACCGCCTGAGAGTCTCACCTTTCATCGCTCAGCTCAGTCACGTGAGTCCAGGACATAGTCCTTGAGATGTCCTGGCAATCGCCGCTCGCGGCGGATCGGGTACCTTGGTGAGGCGGGAGGCGGAGTAGCATCCTCCTGTTCAGGTCTCGGGGTTTCCTTGCCCTGCTCGCTCTCCTGATCTCCTGGCGGACCAGCCTGCCCTGCGCCTTCCTCTGATGTCCCATTTTCAGCCAGTCTTTCAATGCGTTTGAAGAACGACCGGTTGCGCGTGACTGTTCCTCGGTCGCAGGCTGCCGTCACCATGGTGCCCTTAACATGCGTTACCTTCCACGGGCGCGGCTCGAAGGGCAGGGACAACTTCCCCTCGGGGTGCCTGTTCCGGACCAACACTGTGTCGCCCACTCGTACCTCCTTTTCCTGCAGACCCCTTCTTTCACTTTCTTTGTCATTGCGCCTGGCCCGTTCTTCCCTGACACCATCATCATCTATTACTCCGGGCAGACGGCCATCCTCCTCCGGTAGCATTCCCCTCGGGCATCGCCCAAATAGTGCTTCGGCTGGGGCCACTCTCGTGGACTGGTGGGGCGTCGTACGGTATTCTCTCAGAAACTCCACGAGCTTCCTTTCCAGGTCTTCACCGCCGCAGACGGAGATCCTCAGGACCTTGTTGAGAGTCTGCATCATTCTCTCGGCCTCTCCGTTGGCCCGCAGCCAGAGCAGGGACACCCTGCGATGCCGGATCCCCCTTTCTCGGAGGTAGGTTGCGAATTGGCTGCCGGTGAACGGTGGCCCATTGTCCGAGCACAGGAGGTCTGGGAATCCATGGGTGGCAAACATTTTGTCTAGTGCCTTCTGTTGCCGTCGACTGTACCACCTTCACCTCGGGGTACCTGGACCATTGGTCAACTGCCACCAGAAAGTACATTCCCCGACCAGTCGAGCCAAAATCCACATGGACAGTTTCCCATGGTCTGCAACTACGCTCCATCGACCTTATCGGTGGAGCTCTGTCTCCCGGGGCCGCCGCTTGACATGCGATACACCTCCTCAAGAAACTCTCCACGCGCCCCTCCAAGTCCGGGAACCATACTTTGTTTCTCAGCCGAGCCTTCATTTTGCAATCCCCTGATGGCCGATGTGGGCAAGTTCGAGGACCCTTGACCGCAGTGCCCGTGGGATGACAATTTGCCGCCCTCGAAGTATCCATCGTCCGCGACTGAGAGTTCATCCTTCACCTTCCAGAGCGCTCGGAGGTCGCTCTGAGCCTCCGCTTGACGGCAGGAGTTGTCCTGCAGCACTTCCCTCCACTCGCCGCTCCTCGCGGCATTCTTGACAATGGTAAACACCTCGTCCTTGGAGCATTCCGTTGCCATCTCCAGTCTCGATATTGCCATTGGAAGAGACCCTTCCACCACCTGACACAAAAGCCTGTGGCACTCATTCGCCCCAATGTCGGTGACAGAGTTCTCCTTGTTGGGATGGCGCGACAGGTAGTCGGCCGGGTTGTTCGTGCCTGGTCGGTATACGAGTTTCACCCCATACTCCATCAGGGCTAGCATCCACCTTTCGATCCTGGGGGGTGGCTTGGACGACCCCCCAGCCAGTATGGGCAGGAGCGGCTTGTGGTCCGTTACCACCACTACAGGTTTGCCCAGTATATACAACCGGAAATGGCGACAGCCCCACAGGATGGCCAACGCTTCCCGTTCAATCTGTGAGTATCTCATTTCCGTGTCCGAAAAGGCCTTACTCGCATAGGCGATGGGGCGCATGTCCCCACGTTCGTCAGGTTGCATTAGCACCGCCCCCACTCCCACCGGACTAGCGTCAACCACCACCTCCGATTCCACTTTGGGGTTGAAATATGCCATGGTGTCCCCATCGGATAGGGCATTTTTCAGAGTCTGGAATGCCTCCTGCTCACTGGCTCCCCATTTCCACACAGCATCGTTCCTCGTTAGTACTCTGAGTGGTTCCGCCAGCGACGCTAGCCCCTTGATGAAACGCCCACAATAGGTTACCATCCCCAAGAAGCTCCTCACTTCCGTAGGGGACTGGGGGGGCGGCTTCCTTAATGTCCTTCACTTTGGCTGGGTCGGGCGACACACCGGCCGCGTGGAAAATGAACCCAAAGAAGCCAATACGGTCCTTGAAGAACTCGCATTTTTGTCGATGAAGGGTGAGCCCTAAGTTCTTCAGCCTCAGGAGCATGTCTTCCAGCCTCTTCATGTGCTCCCGTTCGGAGTCCGCAAAGACTAAAATGTCGTCGCTCATGTTCAGCACCCCTTTAAGGCCAGCCAAAGCTCCTCTAATGGTGTTCTGGAAAACTTCGGCGGCTGATGAGATGCCGAAGCTCAGTCGTTTGAATTGGAAAAGGCCGTCATGTGTCGTAAAAGTAGTTATGAACCTGGAGTCCGGGTGCAGTTCGAGCTGGTGGTAGCCCGCTCGTAGGTCCAACTTCGAGAATACTCTCGCCCCCTGAAGTTCTCCGATGATGTCATCCAGTGTGGGTGTAATGTGCCTCTCCCTCTTAATTGCGGCGTTTGGGAGGCGCATGTCTACGCAGATTTTCACTGCCCCAGGCTGCTTTGGCTTGGGGGCCACCACTATTGGGGACACCCAGGGCATCGGCCCCTCCACTCTCTCAATGATGTCCATCTCTACTAGTGATCGGAGTTCCTCCTCCACCTTTTCCCGTAGGTGAAACGTCGATATGCAGGCGCACTGGGGGTGCTCTAAGTTTCCCTATGCCTTCGAAGATGCCCGAGAACCTGTCCAATAATGTCTCAATGTCTATCTGGTATACACCATACGCAAAATGAACCAAATTGAGGGCCTCCGACGCCGCGCAGCTGAGAAGCGAGTGAGGGCTCACGTCTGTAACAAAGAATTTTGCCTTGATGCTACTGTCCCCCTTCGACACAGGTGACACAAACACACCCTTGAGTGGCAGCGGGGTGTCTCCTCCAAAAGTAAATATCTTCGCCGTGGACTTGTCCAGTGTCGGCGGGCCTGGAAGTTTCTGGTAATCTTCCTCTGCCAGCACGCACACAGAAGCACCTGTATCTATGAGTATCTGAGTTGGCACACCCAATATGTCCACCACACACCTGGGCTGCCTCCTCCTTTTGTTCTCCGAGGCAATGTTAGAGATGAAGAATACCTCTTCTTCGTCCTCCTCCTCATCTTCCTCTTCCTCCGCGAGTTGTAACCTCCGTATCTCCTGTTCGAGTGCTGCAATGCTGCGTCGCCTTCTGAATCCGCCACCTTTCGCTCTCGCGGGGCCTCTCTGGGTGGGTACAGGGGCCGGTGCGCGGCACATGCGAGCATAGTGCCCTAGTCCATTGCACCGTCCGCACAACCTCGTCTTGGCGGGGCACTCCTCAACATGAGGCAATTCATATCCGCAATCCGGACACATCGACCCAGGCGTGGACGGATGCCTGTTCTCCGATGCCTTCGGGGCCCATTTCTCCTTCAGCTTTGTTCTTTTGGAAACGGCAAAGGCCTCCTCCCTTGCATTCGGCCTGACCGCTGGGTCCATACTCGCACCTCTTGATTCCGCTAGCTCATATGTCCGCCCACTGTCAAGTATCTGCTGCAGTGACCATCCCGGCTCCCTCAGCACTTGACGCCGCAATTTGCCCGAGCTGCAGCCCTGGAGCACCTGGTTCCTTATCATCAGCTCGTCGTTGTCCCAGCGACACGTGCTGGCTATCAATCGTAGTCTCGCACAGAATTGATCGAGAGATTCTTCCTCCCTTTGCTTCTCTCTGCAGAAAAGGAACCTTTCGTAGTCGACAATCGACTGTGGGATGAAATGGTTTTCCAGCGCGGTCTTGACCGTGTCATACGTGACCACCGGTAGGGCAAGCGATTCATAGACGCGCATGACGTCCAGGCCAGCTGAATATAGAAGGGTCGCCCTTTTTGCGTCGTCATTCGAAGTCCCCGTCGCTGTAAAGTACATTTCCAACTTCTTGACCCATAGGAGCCACCTGGGACCCAGCTTGGACGGGGGCCCTGACATGTCGAACTCCTGCATGGGCAGCAGCGATCCCTGTTGTGTCCTCACCACTCTTGTCGCCACTTCGGTTTCCTCCTCGCTGCTTGTCATCTTCACAGGTCGCACAGGCACCTCTCGGTGTGATAGAGGCCGCTAACCTGGCTGAAAAGGCCGCTCACCTGGCTGATGTGCTCTTCAACGCACCTTCCGCTGTGGCCAGTCCCTAGCCTCGTGTCTGGCTTATTGATATGTTTTTTTTTTTTTTTTTGGATTGTCCCCAGGTTGCTGGGGACAATCAAAAGTTCCAAAAATTTCCCTCGTGGCAGCGCACGAGCACCCTTGCGGGCCGCTACTGCCTCGAGGCGACAAACGTTCTCGCTCGATCCGCGTCGTGCACTCGCGTGCCGACGATGTGTGTAGTACGCCCACGTCCGTCGGGCGAACGCTGTGGCAGCGATCCCGCCTCGTCGCCAGTTGTTAGATCTGGCCCCTTGGGCCCACGCAGGCATACGCACACACACTGACCAGAAGAACATGCGGGACGCGATGCTGCTTGCTCCGCGTCCCGGCGGCAACTGCCGCACGGACGCCCTTTATTTAAACACGCATGCGCGGGACCATAACGAGGCCCGCGCATGCGCACCAACCAAACTGGGACGTCACAACTATGTTATAAAATAATAAAAAATGTTTTATCAAAAAAAACATTACAACAGTACCCAAGATGCATGTTACACCAAACGGAATGCAATTGGAAAGATGTTTTGTGGATAACCGAGTATGCCTATAACAATTCCTTACACTGCAGCACTGGGCAGAGTCTGTTTTATATGATATATGGGATGCATCCACTAACCTCCAACCTTGACCCGCCGCAACGTTTGGAAATGCCAGCTGTAAGAAGTTTACATACTACCATCACACAAACCTTCAAAAGGGCGACAGAACATCTAAGGCAAGCTAAGGAAAGATACAAGAGATCTACACACCTACATAGGAGCGATGCTCCAAAGTATCAGGTTGGGGATGTAGTCTGGCTGGCCTCGAAACACATACCAGTAAAAGGAACTCGTACTTTCAATCCCAGATATTTGGGACCAAACACCATTAAGGCCATCATTAATCCGGTAGCTGTGAAATTGGAGTTACCTCCACAGATGCAAACTCATCCCGTGTTTCACGTCTCGCTTTGAAACCAGTGCAACCTGGAACTCGAGTAACGAAACCACCAAAACCAATCATGGTCGACGGAGAAAACTGAATTTGAGGTTAAAGATATTCTGGACTCCAAAATTGTCAAGTCAAAGCGATTCTAGTTGACTGGAAAGGCTATGGACCACAAGAAAGAACATGGGAACCTAGTAACCACATTCATGAGCCACGCTTGGTGAAACGGTTCCATCGTAATCATCCAAGCAAACCTGGACTAGCGGAAAAAAGCCCATCCTAAGAGGGACCTTGGGGGGGAGTGCTGTCATGGTGCATGCCCCCAGACATCAGGAGCAGATCAGCCTGCCCCAGTCGCTGGCACCCATGGGGACCTTTAAGGCTCCAAAAGATTGCCTTAGGACTTCCTGGAGTCTGTCCTGGCGCCGTTGGCGCCAGGCTCATGTTATTCCACCTTGTTGCAGGGAGTATGGACACACACATAGCCCAGGCTTAAAGAACTGAGCCATAAAGTCTAGCTTTGGGTGTGGCTGGAGGGACTACTTTACCTGGGACTACTTGGGCAAGACTATAAAAACCACACCCTAAGGACAGAACACGCTTCGAGTTATTCTGCCCTCCTGCAGCGTAACGCTCACTGTGTCTGCTCAGCTCCAGTTCATCGGTCCACAGCCACGCCTGTCTTGGGAACCATGAACCATCCGCACTTGGGGAGAAGGGAAGGAAGAGAGAACAAGAATTAGAACAGTCGTTGAGTCCTTACCTGAGAAGCAGTCCATCCGAAAGGCTTTTCCTTCTACCGCTCACAGGATCATTGCATCCTCTGAAAAGGAAACACACACATAGAGAACTAATACTCACCCGAAGGCTGTGTTCTTCCTGAATTCCGTTGAGGCGGTTACGCGAACGCCACTCCGGAATCACATCACACTGCAGAACAGGAAAGAAAGAGCAGCAGGTTAGTCGCGCAAAGGAAAAGAACCATTTACTGTACTTTTCAAAGCTGCGCTCTCGCGCTAGTACTCACCTGCAAGAATTCAGCTCAGCGTCGTGGGGTGACTGCAATCCTTCATCCAGCGCCCTCTTAAACCGCACCTGTAAAAGAAAAAAGAACACTAGTGTGAACTTTGGCAACTAAGAACATTTAAGCAAACTATACCAAGAGTCAATTGGCATAGAGACTTACCCACAGAGTCAGTTACTCAAAAACTCTGCTACAGCCCGCAGGATCAGTGACGCAACTAGATCCAGAAGAGAGGCTGGAACATTACTGTGCCCCTGCATAAGTTGCAGGACGGAGAATCTGCCATTGAAACATCTAATGTGAGGCATAAGCAGAGAGGGGCACTAGGAGGTTACGGGAGGTGGAAGTCAAGCCTGCCGCTCACATCTCGTTTCAACATTCCAGGCAAACGCTCCCCTGGGAAGAAGTAGGGAGACAGAGAAGACACGTGCAGGCATCCATCATCCAACTTCGTGCGACGCACGTGCAGACATTCATCGCTCAGCTTCGTGCAACGCCCCCGTGGAGACCAGGTGAGCGTGACAGTTTATGTAGATGATGTCCTGATAAAAAATGAAAACGTAAAAAGTCACTTTAATGAAATTAGACATGTACTTGAGCAATTTCAAAAAGCGGGTGCCAAAGTATCTTTACAGACGGCCCAATGGTGCAAGAAAAAGGTGAACTTCCTAGGCCATGAGGTAACTGAACATGAGCTAAATCCACAAAAGTAAAAAATGGAGATCATACAGAAATGGAAAGATCCTAGAAATGTGAAAGGTTTAAAAGGTTTATTAGGAATGACAAGATATAACAGGAAATGTATTGAAAATTATGCTGAAATTACTTAGCCATTGACTAAGCTATTGAAGCTGAAAACACCCTGGAAATGGGAAAAGGAGCAATCTGAGGCAGTAGCTAAATTGAAGTAATGTCTCATAAAGCCACCATGCTTGGCGTATCCATAAAAAACAGAAATTTATTTATAGAAATAGGTTTCACTGAGCATTGTATGTCGGCAGTGCTATCTCATAAATATGATTTGAACCACAAAACTATTGCTTATACGAATAAAGCATTTTCTCAGGTTGAAATTAAATTCAGTGAAGTGGTGTAAAAGAATTAGATCAGGCAATCTAGCTCAATCCAGAATGACTTCATGGACATTGGCATTGCAAGGCTTTCCTGTAGAAGTGAGATATGGCCAGAATAAAAAGAGCCCAATTGCTCAAGGGTTAGCAGATTTACACGACTGTGAGCTGAATGTATATCAGACGAAGTAGAGGTGGAGTCTAGTTTTACATGACTGTGCAGCTGAATGTATATCAGACGAAGTAGAGGTGGAGTCTAGTTTGCAGGAGTTTGAACAGTCGCCACACAAAGCATTTGATGAAAATACATGCAAGAATCTACCAACTGTATATGTTGACGGATGTGCCTTTCACATTGAAAATGACAGCAATAAACAGTTGGTATCAGGGATAGGAAATGTCTGGTTGAAATGTGAGGACATTCCTAGTATAGGAATGAGAATTGGGGGTAGGAGTAGCCAGGTAGCAGAGTTAGCTGCCATTTATAAAGCAATTACTACTGCAGTTGATAACAAATTCAGTGAAGTTGTCCTGGTGACTGATTCTGATTATGCACAAAATAGCTTTGTAGAATATGTGCCTGGCTGGAAAGCAAGAGGCATGATCACATATAATAAAAAGCCCCTCAAGCATGGGAACATGATACAAGCTATAGACAAATTAGTGTCAGAGAATGATTTAACAGTATACTGGAGGAAAATTTGTGGACATTTCAAAACTCCAGGAGAAGATAAGGAGGGAAATGATAAAGCAGATCAATTGGCTAAGGTTGGGGCTGTTATGGGAGAGTTGTTGCCTATTGAACACTTGATTGGTGAAATACAAATAGATGCAGTTACAAGCTATAAAGCTCCAAAAGAGGTAGAACAACCGGTAGTGCAATGGAGTTATTATACACCAGACCAAGATCTTATTAAGGTGCAAAAAGATGATCCGATATTGGGGATCTATTATAATTATTTGATGGATCCCGAACAAAATCCTTTAACTGAAAATTATTGTACAGGAAAATAAGAGTTAAGGGTGTTATTAAAGAATAAAAAACGGATTAGAATACAGGATGGACTTATGATCAGGGAATCCATAACAGGACCAATAAAGTGGGTGGTACCTCTTTCATTCAGAGGGCTAATGTTACACCATGCACATGGTGCAATAACTGCAGGACACAGAGGTTCATAAAATATAAGAGACACTGAAAGATTATGCTTACTGGCCACACGTGTCCCAAGATGTGGAATTATACACTAGGGGGTTCCTGGTATGTTCCCAATTTAAACCCGCTTCACCAATGCATAGAGCTTGATGAAAAGAGGCTTAACCCTTCCATGGTCAGGTTTGCATATTGACTATGTAGGACCTGTAAAGAGGTCAAGTAGGGGAAACCGGCATCTTTTGACCGTGGTTTGTTTGATGTCGAAATGGGTAGAGTGTATCCCTGCACCAGATTGTAGTGCGCAAACAGTAGCTACATTGCTGGTAAATCATATATTTTCAAGATTTGGGTTACCACAAAGAATAGAGTCAGACAGAGGAAGCCATTTCACAAGCACCTTAATCAGTAAGGTGTGGCAGATATTGGGGTGAAAAGGAAACTGCATATTGCGTATCGGCCAGCCTCTTCTGGAAATGTTGAACGTTGCAACAGGTCTGTTGTGGAGATATTAAAGAAGTTTGTAGCGGAGGCAGGTTCCAGTTGGGATTTCCGATTACCTCTGGTATTGATGCCAATCAGATTGACTCCTAGTAAAGCAACAGGTATCAGTCCTCATGAGGTGTTAACAGGAAGGAAAATGGTACTGCCACAACATTTATTATACAGGACACATGAGCAGACACTTGTGAGTGCATCTACAGTTCATGAGTATGTGGAAGAACTGAGGAAGCATTTACAACATGCATTTGCATTTGTGCAGTGAAATTTGGAAAGAGCTGCTGATAGTGCAAAGTCATACTATGATTAAAAGGCTTCTTTGAAAGAGTATAATGTAGGGGATCAAGTATATATGTTTCATTTTGAAAAAGGTAAACATACAAATTCTAAATTTCTTGCAGCCTGGCAAGGGCCATTTCAGATAGTGGATAAGGTGTCCCCACAGTAGTTTACCAAAAATTCAAGACAGAGGGTGAAATGGTGACAGAACAATTTGTTCGTGTTAACCAAATTAAGCCCTGTCACCCCAAACATGAAATCAGGAGGCTTGAGCAAGTAGAAACAGCTTAAGTGCCCTGAATACATGGAGAGAAAGACACAGTGACTATTTTTATAGTGTCCCACGCCATAAAAAAAAGAAAATAGATATAATGTTTATTGTGGAGATAAATACAGATGAAAATACCACATTTGGGAAAGGTGCGGTAATAAAAATTGATAGAAGGTGCTGAATCAGATTGACTTACTATGGTATAATGCTGAAATGTTCTACATAAAAATGGTTTTGATGTACGATGATGTCATATGTATGTTATTGTTTTTCTCTAAAATGTGCTTAGTTGCAGATATCGGAAGAGTCAATCGGAATGTTTTGAACTACATTTTATTTTTGGCGAAGTGGTAGAAAGAGTAATGTATTGGTATTGTGCTATATACGTAATCTGTCCCTTTTCTATTTAATTTAGACAACTAACTGATATTGGGTTGGGGTCGGAGGTCGCAGGACCGGAGGACGCGAGAGATGACTGAGTCCTGGAGTCCATCGGAGGAAATTCCAAAAAAGCCCCGGGCGGGGGCAAAGACCAAGTCTGCAGGACGGATGACAATGATGATTGCACCAGCAACATGGATGATGATCCTTATGATTGCAGGGGGTCTTAAAGCCACAGAAGCACAGGTTATCATTGAACCTGGACCAGCATCTGGCATTGCAGTGGAGGAAGCCCCTGGGTTTATTATGTGTAATAGGAGGTTGATTTTCCAGAACATTCATGAACCCTGATAATTTAATTGAAAAATGTATTAACAAAACTGGAATTGTAACTGACCAGACTAGAGATTGGCTAGAATTGAGAAAAGAGGACGCTAAGCAGACAATAAGAGATATGGTAATGCAATTAAAAAAGACATTTGTGAATTCAGCGGATATAAAGAAAAGGAGGGGAAAGAGAGGGACAGTAATGCTTGTGGTCTCTTTGGTAATGTCTTTTATTGGAGCTGTAATAGGTACTACGATGTCAACAGCTAATGCCATTTCAGTAGGGACATTGTAACGCTCACCTGATTCCCGTAGAGGCGCCGGTCTTGACTGGGCGTATACCGTATCTTCAAAGGTGATGTGTAACACACGGCTGGCTCTTTGGGCTGGACCTCTGTGCACTGTATGTCTGACTCGAATGGTAAGATGTCTGCAGATAGAAAATATGGGATTAAGGAACTGGGTTATTGAATGTCTCTCTCTTCTTCCCTTTCTCTTCTCCTGTAGAACCCCAAAGGTTAACGCTCTCACCTTAGGTAAGTGAACGCCGTGCTCTCCATCTGCCTCGGGGCAGGGTGCTGTAACCAGTTTCTTCACTGGATAAGGGGAGCAGGCCTCTTGACTTCAGAGGACTGCTGTCCGTCGTTTACTGCACGAACGGTAAGTTTCGAGTAATTCTAATGTCTTTAAAGTCTTTAGTAATGATGTCTCTTGTTTTGCAGGGTTCCGGCAATGGCGGATGACGGGCTGAAGTGAGTTGAAGATGGAGCCCGTGTGATGAATAGAAGCGCCTGGAAGCACGTAAGTAAGCGCTTGTTGCCTGCTTCACGATGCGCTCTAACTGTCTTTTTATTTTGCAGGTACAAGTTCGGAGCGGCTGCAGGGTGCCGGAATACCCACTGGGTTAGATGTGGAAAGGGGTAATGGCACGTGAGTATTAAAGTTCCCCAATGTCTTTAAACGCACCTTGTTTTGTCTTTCAGATGCGGGATGCAGCGCCGAAGGCCTCCGGAGCGTGCGAAGAGTTGGTAAGCTTTTGTCTTTCAGATGCAGGAATGCAGTGTGAAGACCTCCGGAGCGCACGAAGAGTAGGTAAGCCTTTGTCTTTCAGATGCCGGAATGCAGCGCGAGGCGTTGGTGACAGCCGATGGACCAGGTAAGTGAAGAGCTGTCACTGAAGACCGTAATGCTAACCTGTTCTTTCTTGTCTTTATAGGTGTTGCTGAAGACTGGATTCAGGATGGTAAGCCTTTTTCCTTAGGCCCAGGATCAGATGCAGAAGACACGATGAGCGTTCTGCTGCAGAGGATGCAGAATAACGCAAAGCAAGATTCATCCATCGGGTGTGGTTTAAATAGCCTCCTGTAGTGCTTAGGTCCCTCCTTCCACAGCCACGCCTAGGTAAGAAAAGAGTTCCTGCTTTCCAGAAGAGTTCCAGTGTTCTGAATCTAGGGAGTGGCTCCTGCCCCACCCAACAGGAAAAGTAGTTCCAAACAGAAGAGGATCAGAGGCTCAACTGGCAGGCAAGTAAGCAGCATGGTCTGCTGCAGGTAAGTCCACCCAAGCATTATGAGCCCGGCGCTTCCAGCGCTGGGACTGGGCATATTTATGAGCCTGGTGCCACTGGCGCCAGGACTGGGTCCAAAAGGTCCCAATTGGGACTGGTTGGCACTCGGAACCTGGGTTATCGATCTGCTTCCAAGGGAGTTGGGAAAACCCTGACCTTTTGGAAGCAGAGATCATGACAGTACCCCCCCTCAAGGCCCCTCCCAAACCGGGCTTCTCCGGGGGTTTTGGCTTGTCAGGAAATGTTCGGTGAAATCTTTTGATTAGGCGAGGAGCGTGGACATATTCAGCAGGTTCCCAGGATCTCTCTTGGGGGCCGTAGCCTTTCCAGTCAATTAGGTAAAATAGTTTAGATTTGGAGATCTTGGAGTCCAGAATGCTTTTGACTTCAAACTCGAGTTCTCCATCAACTAGGATAGGTTTTGGAGATTTAGTTAGTCGGGTTTGAGGTTGCACGGGTTTTAATAGAGAGACGTGGAAGACCGGATGTATCTTTATGTGCGGGGGCAAGTCCAACTTGACCGCTACTGGGTTTACTATGGTAGTGATGGAACAGGGACCAAGGTATCTTGGGTTGAATGTGCGTGGCCCTTTTAGAGGTAGATATTTGGTGGATAACCAGACTTGATCCCCTACTTGATATTGAGGGGCTTCCTTCCGATGTTGATCTGCTCCTTTCTTGTATTGTTCTTTAGCCCTTTGAAGGTGAGAAACAGCTTCCTTAAAGGCTTGGGTGATTGTAGAATGCAGGTAGTCTACTGCTGGTGTTTCAAGATCTTGGAAGGGATCCAACTCCGAGGTTCGAGGGTGACTGCCGTACAAAAGAAAAAACAGGGTTTTCCCAGTTCCCGAATGGACAGAGTTATTGTAGGCATATTCGGCTATCCAAAGGATGTCTTTCCAAGTTTTTTCAGTTTGTTGCAGCATGCAGCGTAAATACTGTTCCAGAGTTTGATTGGTCCTCTCGGTTTGTCCGTCGGTCTGAGGGTGGTGACTGGTCGATAGTCTCACATCAATTTGAGCCGACCGACAGCAACTTCGCCAAAAATGAGAAATAAATTGACTACCTCGATCCGAAATTAGAACTGAAGGAAAACCGTGCAGTCGGACGATGTTTTCGAGAAATTCTCGGGCCAGAGTTGCTGCTGTTGGCAAGCCTTTGAGCGGAATGAAATGCGCCATCTTGGAGAATAGATCGGTGATGAAGTCCATAGAAAGCGTATGCCAAGGGCGAGGTGGGATGTCAATAGGGCGTAAGAGGCCTGCTGGTCTTTCCTTTTGACTCTTGTTTTGGGCGCATACTCCACAGGACATTATAAAGTCTCTAATATCGAAATATCTTTTTTCCAAGACGGCCACCAGAAGTAGCGCTTGATCTTTTCTGAGGTCTTGGCCATACCGGGATGTCCTTCCATTAAAGAATCGTGATAACAAGAGATTACTTTTTTCTGTAAATCTGTGCTGGGTAGGTATAATCGTTCTTGGAAATACAATAAGTTGTCCTTTACTGCAAAGTCCTTTCCCTGCAGATGCCAATTCTGTATGTCTGCTGGAGTTACAAGTTGCCTGGCTTTATCCTTAACTTCCTCTATGGATTCTGTGGCGATTACACCCAGAATTCTTTGTTCGGGAATGATTGGTACAGGTTTAGGGTTGATCAAGTGTTCTTCCACTCCCATCCGAGAAAGGGCATCAGCTTTACCGTTCTTTGTACCAGGTCGATAGGTAATTATGAAGTCAAACTCAGCAAAGAATAATGCCCAACGGAGTTGTCTAGAGGATTGGGCTTTTGCGGTTTTCAAATATTGCAGGTTTCGGTGATCCGTAATCACAGTAACGGTGTGTCGGGCCCCCAGCAGATAATGCCGCCAAGCCTTAAAGGCAGACTTGATAGCCAGAAGTTCCTTGTCAGTAATCGTGTAATTGATTTCAGGAGGCGAGAATTTGCGGGACCAAAATGCCACGGGATGCAACTGATTGGTTACCGGGTCCTTTTGTGATAGAACTGCCCCCATGGCAAGGCTTGAAGCATCAGTTTCCACGATGTAGGGGAGTTCGGGGCGAGGGTGTTTTAAGATTGGTGCAGAGATAAATTTAGTCTTCAAATCCTGGTAAGCTTGTTCCGCCTCGGTAGACCATTCAAAACGTTTGTTTTTCTTTAACAAGGCAGTGATGGGCTGGACTATTCGAGAGAATTCGGGGATAAACCTGCGGTAAAAGTTAGCGAAGCCTAACATGCTTTGCACACCTTTTACGGAGGATGGTGATGGCCATTTGAGAACTGCATCGACCTTCTTTAAATCCATACGCACTCCGCCAGGTGATAATATGAATCCCAAGAATTCAACTTCAGTCACGTTGAAAACACATTTTTCCAACTTAGCGAAAAGTTTGTGTTGACGCAATCTTTCGAGGACCATTTTCACGTGTTTCCGATGTTCAGATTCCGATGAAGAATAAACGAGGATGTCGTCAATGTAAACAACAACACACACATCTATGAGCTCTCTGAGGACATCGTTCATAAAATATTGAAAGGCGGCCGGGGCATTGCAAAGTACGAAGGGCATGACCTGATATTCAAATAGCCCATACTTGGTGCGGAAGGCCGTCTTCCATTCATCGCCCTCTTTTACTCGTACCAAGTGGTAAGCTCCTCTAAGATCCAGCTTTGTATATATGCATGCTTTTCTGACTTGGTCCAGGAGTTCAGGGATCAAAGTTAACGGATATCTATTCTTAACGGTGATCTGGTTCAGGGAGCGATAATCTATACAAGTTCTAAGGTCTCCTTCCTTTTTTGGAACGAAGAACAAAGCTGAAGAAGCAGGGGACTTGGAAGGACGAATAAACCCATTTGCCAGGTATTGATCCAGGTATTGTCGAAGGTGAAGGTTCTCAGGCTCGGTGAGGGCATAAATTCTACCACAAGGAGGAGTAGATCCAGGTATCAGGTCTATCTGGCAGTCATAAGACCTATGAGGAGGTAGAGAGTTAGCCTGATCCTTCCGGAAAACATCTTGGTATTCTAGGTATTCAGGAGGTAACTGGGGAGTCTCTGAAGAAATTGCTGCCAGTGCAACCCCAGGTGGAGGGTGACAAGTAGAGACACATTCTGGAAACTGGACCGTTCTTGCTCGCCAATCGATCAGAGGATTGTGTTTCTCTAACCAAGGTATTCCTAGAATAATCTGAAACTGAGGGGCCTTGATCACATCGAACACGATCTTCTCATGGTGTCCATCTTGACTTACTAGCGTCACCTCTTGAGTGGTATGCGTTACTGGCCCGGAGGCTATCTCCGTACCATCCACCGTAGTAATGACGTCCTTTACAGCCTTGGGACAAAGAGTTAGATTCATCCTCAAAACCATTTCATGATCCACATAATTGCCGATGGCACCGCTGTCGACGTAAGCTTCAATTGCATGTAATCGATCCGGATTATCAGGGCTAATGAGGACCATAGGTATCACGAAATGCGAGGTCACGGAACTGGTTTTCACGCTCGGCAAGAGGACCTCTATTCTTGTCGGGCGAGGTCGTTTCCCTGCTCAGAGTTTGTAACTTTGGTAACTGCAGCTCCTACTGCCTTCTTGGCAGGTTTCACCGGACAGTCTCGAAGAAAGTGCCCTGAGTTTCCGCAATAGAGGCATAATTGCAACTGTTTTCTCCTTTCCCGCTCCTTTTGTGTTAGAGGACCTTTCAGACCCCCTATTTGCATGGGTTCCCCGGAGTCTACTCCTTTGGAAGGAGTTGGCGGTTTGGAAAATACTCGAGCATCAAACTTGGAACGATCGGCCTTCCTGTTCTGCAGTCTGTGATCTATTTGAACGACTAAGTCTATATAGTCCGAACAATCTTGTGGGGGATTCACTACTTGGGCTAACACATCTTTGAGCTCTCCACGTAGACCTCTATAAAACAGCGTAATCCTTTTGTCCTCAGGCCATTGAGTTTCCACTATCAGTCTGTTGAAAGACGCAATATAAGCCAAAAGGTCTTGATTACCTTGTCGCAACGAAAGAAGCTCATTGTCCAAGGCCTGCCCCTGTGAATGTCTTGCGAACAGTTTTTCCATACTGAGCTGAAAAGCTTGAAAATCATGGAGGACCGGATCATCTTGATTTACTAGAGGGATCGACCAGTCTGCCGCATTGCCACTAAGGTACGAAAGCACGAAAGCTACTTTAGCTTGATCAGTTGGAAAGGCTGCTGGCCGGCATAAGAAATGCAACCGGCACTGATTGATAAATACTGCAAACCTCTTTGGGTCACCAGAAAATCGTTCGGGCGGAGCCAGAGGTACATTCCCAGGTAGGTTGATCTGCACTGGATTCATAGAGGATGTAGAAGGAAGATTTCCCCCAGATGCGGGTAACGGGGTCTGTCCGGCTTGTGACTGTAGCAATTGTCTAGCGAGATCATCTGTTCGCTCTTTGGAAATAATCAGTTCCCTTCTTAGAGCGTTCGTTTCCTGACGGGCTGCATGCACTTCTGCCCTTAGTTCCCCAAGTAACTGGGCTAGCTGGTCGGTATCCGAGGTTTCCATAGCGCCTGGACGGGAGTTTTGTGGTAGGCTTTGCGTTCTGTAACGCTCACCTGATTCCCGTAGAGGCGCCGGTCTTGACTGGGCGTATACCGTATCTTCAAAGGTGATGTGTAACACACGGCTGGCTCTTTGGGCTGGACCTCTGTGCACTGTATGTCTGACTCGAAGGGTAAGATGTCTGCAGATAGAAAATATGGGATTAAGGAACTGGGTTATTGAATGTCTCTCTCTTCTTCCCTTTCTCTTCTCCTGTAGAACCCCAAAGGTTAACGCTCTCACCTTAGGTAAGTGAACGCCGTGCTCTCCATCTGCCTCGGGGCAGGGTGCTGTAACCAGTTTCTTCACTGGATAAGGGGAGCAGGCCTCTTGACTTCAGAGGACTGCTGTCCGTCGTTTACTGCACGAACGGTAAGTTTCGAGTAATTCTAATGTCTTTAAAGTCTTTAGTAATGATGTCTCTTGTTTTGCAGGGTTCCGACGATGGCGGATGACGGGCTGAAGTGAGTTGAAGATGGAGCCCGTGTGATGAATAGAAGCGCCTGGAAGCACGTAAGTAAGCGCTTGTTGCCTGCTTCACGATGCGCTCTAACTGTCTTTTTATTTTGCAGGTACAAGTTCGGAGCGGCTGCAGGGTGCCGGAATACCCACTGGGTTAGATGTGGAAAGGAGTAATGGCACGTGAGTATTAAAGTTCCCCAATGTCTTTAAACGCACCTTGTTTTGTCTTTCAGATGCGGGATGCAGCGCCGAAGGCCTCCGGAGCGTGCGAAGAGTTGGTAAGCTTTTGTCTTTCAGATGCAGGAATGCAGTGTGAAGACCTCCGGAGCGCACGAAGAGTAGGTAAGCCTTTGTCTTTCAGATGCCGGAATGCAGCGCGAGGCGTTGGTGACAGCCGATGGACCAGGTAAGTGAAGAGCTGTCACTGAAGACCGTAATGCTAACCTGTTCTTTCTTGTCTTTATAGGTGTTGCTGAAGACTGGATTCAGGATGGTAAGCCTTTTTCCTTAGGCCCAGGATCAGATGCAGAAGACACGATGAGCGTTCTGCTGCAGAGGATGCAGAATAACGCAAAGCAAGATTCATCCATCGGGTGTGGTTTAAATAGCCTCCTGTAGTGCTTAGGTGTCTCCTTCCACAGCCACGCCTAGGTAAGAAAAGAGTTCCTGCTTTCCAGAAGAGTTCCAGTGTTCTGAATCTAGGGAGTGGCTCCTGCCCCACCCAACAGGAAAAGTAGTTCCAAACAGAAGAGGATCAGAGGCTCAACTGGCAGGCAAGTAAGCAGCATGGTCTGCTGCAGGTAAGTCCACCCAAGCATTATGAGCCCGGCGCTTCCAGCGCTGGGACTGGGCATATTTATGAGCCTGGTGCCACTGGCGCCAGGACTGGGTCCAAAAGGTCCCAATTGGGACTGGTTGGCACTCGGAACCTGGGTTATGGATCTGCTTCCAAAGGAGTTGGGGAAAACCCTGACCTTTTGGAAGCAGAGATCATGACAGACATTGAGTGCCAAAGCACAACAATTGACTTATGATCTGGACATGATCCAAAAGCCTTTGGAAGGAATTAGGGGTGGATTGGATGAACAAGTGAAATTTGTTAATGAGACTGTTGTATTACTAAATTAACAGGCTGAAATTCTACAACACAGTACAAAGGTGATAATTAAACATGACCGAATATTGAGCGATATTATGAATGTAATAAATCCTTGTGATAGATTGTTGACAAATTACATGAGGGAGGTCCAAACTGCAATTTCCCAATTAATTCAGTGAAATATACCGTTATATTTTGTTTCGCAAGACATTGTTCATCAGATGATGGAGAGGATCACAAAAAGGGAAATAGAAGTGATGCAGGTGAAAGTTGCATTTGAAATGGGCAGTGCAATGCCACTATATGTGAATTTGGAAAGAATGGAAATAGGTTTTTTGCTGTGTGTTCCATATATTGCTCCTGAACTTATTTACCAAACTAAGTGGGTACATAATGTGGGATTTTGGCAAGAGGGGAAATATATAAAAATTAAAACCCCAGAGGTGGTGGCCTTTCAGTCATGGGAGCATGAGGTTTACTTGATTCCAAATCTGGAAACATGTATAAGATTTAAAGAACAAAATTACATGTGTCCAGGTAAACCATTTGCTCCTGATACTACAGATGCTATCTGTGGTTTAAAATCTGACCCAGATGTATCAGGGGGATGTGAAGTGGTCATTAGCAATTCGGGTGGTGAGGAGTTAGTACAAGCTAAACTGGTTAAAAATAGATGTTTGGTCAGCACTTCGGTAAAAATGTATACTGTCACACATTTGAATCATGAAACGTTTGTTGTCAAGCAATTGAAATATAATTATTTTACTTGCAGGTTCCAAAAGATACAATCATCTCGGTTGGGGGTCTAACACTATTCCATATTGCAAATGATATTTAGGAAAGCCAAGTGGAAAATATTGAGTTTTTTCAAAGGGGTACATTTCCGATAGATCCAAAGTAGAATTTTTATTCAGTCATAAGGAAAAGCACACCATTAAAATGAATCTAAGGAAGAATAACATTACAGTTAGTACTCTGGGTGTAATGGAGGTGGATATGTTTAACTGGGGAACCTGGGTGGAACGCAGTATGGTGTGCTTGGCAGTATTGGTGTTAGTGATGGGAGGATGGCTGGTTATTTTGTCTATAAAAATGAGGATGTTACTTATAATATTGGCAACAATGGGAAATGAAAGATATCCCAATGTGCATACATTCTAAGGAAAAATGAAGAACAATTCGGGTTTCCTCCAATTGTGGGTTTGGTTAGCCAGAATTGTCGGGAAAAGGAGGGTATGTAAGGACATGTATAGCATTTCTGCCAGCATATAATAGCATTTTGCCAGTATGTAATATAGCATTTTTTTTGACAGTATAATATATAGTGTTATTGCTAGCATACAAAGTACACAGTCAGGCCCAATTTGAAGCTGCAGATATTCAGAGCACACATAGAAAAACGTACAGGGTAATTCATGGAATTAATGTGCGCTGAAAAGTGGAGCGCAAGCGTGAAAATCGCAGCGCACACATGCTAAAGCCGTGCACGCAGCCATTTGTCATTTCATGGAATGCGCTGCGCGTGTTTTCCCCAGGATGTGCGCCAAATCCACGGGTGGCGCACACAGGCGCACACGTCACTAAGCGCTGTGCGCAATGCGCACAGCGAAAGCTCACAACGTATAGCGTACACAACAAAAGGAGGAGGAACACAGGGCGGAACAGGCGGAATGGGGAACAACGCGTGAAAATGTGGGCGTTACGGGGGAAATACTGCAGCTAAATCCTCGCAACGCCCACACGCGCGCTAACAACACGTATTCATGGAATCGAACAGGGGAAACCCGTGCGCCACAAAAGACGCGCTAATCCGGAAACGCGTATGCCAGCAGGAAGCAGGCATAAGCGGCCCTGCGCAGCATAAAAGTGTGTGCAAACAACAAACAAGCTCATACGCTACGATGAATATACCGTTCCTCGCAGCAGTGGTTGTGGGACACTGCAGGAGGAGGAGGATAGCCAGGCCCTGCATTTTTTTTACCCAGTACCAGCCTTTTTGGGATGCCTGATGACCAGGTGTATGGGAGGTACAGGTTTCCACCACAAATAATCTTAGAACTGGTTGCTGAGTGGGAGGTTGACCTCACATCACCCACCCTGTGCTCCCAAGCACTGAGTCCCTTGGAAAAGGTGCCCAATATACTGCATTTCTTGGCTACTGGGTCATTTCAGTGGACAAGTGCCACAGTTGGGGGTGTCTCACAGGCCACGCAGTCATGCTGCCTACACCAGGTGTTGGCGATCATGACTGCATGCCCATCAGTCCACAGGCACATATACATGCCCAGAACACCTGCAGAAATGCAGACCGTGGTCCAAGACTTTTACGGGGTGGCACACTTCCCCAAAGTGCTAGGTGCCATTGATTGCACCCATGTGGCTCTACGGCCTCCCAGGGCCACTGAGCACATCTATCGAAACGGCAAGCACTGGCATTCCATCAACGTGCAGGTGGTATGCGATGCCAAGGGAATAATCACCTCAGTATATGCCAACTATCCATTATGATCTCAGTAGTATATTACAGCGGTGCTATCATGTAGAGAGTTAAAAACTAGGTCTTACCTAGTTAGAGGGGTCCCCAAGGATGTCCGTGTGGTTGGGGAGAATAGGTATTGTGCTTCCCAAAAGGGCATGAGACATTGGTCAGGCTCTAGAATCTGGAAAAGAGGGGCGTATTTTAGGCGCTTGGCCAGCGAGGACGAACAAAGTAACAATAATTATTACCAGTAGTTAAAATCAGTGCTCAAAATGAAAGGATCGTCTTAGAATGACCCCGACAAATTTCTTACAAAGGGCTCCAAAATTCCTTCCCAAAATATTTTTGGCCATACCTAAAGAAAGGGGTGGGAACATGCCATTCAATGTAATGTACTAAGATATATGGGAAAAAGGGCATACTTGCACTCCCCTCATTACGTGCCAAACTCCCCTGGGGTGGAACTTCTAAAGCTGGGTAATGTGGAAAAGGGGAGGGTACAGGGAAAACACAACCACAAAGGGAGCGGGAATATTGCTCCTAAACCTGCTGGCAACCGGACATTGTAGTAAATAGGTAGGTGATAGCTAAACACACGCAATGCTGGAAAACCGATGTGTGCGTGTCTATTCCGTTTTAAACAATTTCTAAAGGTTCTCGAAACTCGGGCTTACCTGCTCCGTTTACTTCGTTTAGATGGGAGTTCCAAACACAGGGGGGCGCTGCTTGCTGTAAATGATGCCGGGCCATGTGCAGTTAGTTGTGGCTGTGTGTTAGTCCCAAAACGAGGGGGAAACATCCACGACTTACTTTTCAGAAGAGAACAACTATGGATCTTTCGCTTACAAACAGACAAGTCCGGCTTAAACGAACCGACCAGTTGGCAGACTCAGGCTACCATATAAAAAACTATCCCGGCCGCATTTGGCCGTTCCTATGCATGTCTGAAATGTATGCTTTTTGAATGATGTAATGTAACTGAACGTATTTGGACTTCTGCCATTGGTAACCTTGTGGTTTGCTTTGTCATTTATGAAATATTCTCTGATGAACCAACTGGCACCTACTTCGTAGTTATACAACATGCCTTATGACATAGGTACATTTAGGACCAAACACATATAATTTACAATTTATCATCACTCAGGAGATTTTCCCGCATTCCCTGATTTTTCGTTTCTACGTGTGTTCTCTGACAATGGCTTCAACACTTTGTGCATGAATAATGTCTACTTATCACGTTCTCCTGATGCATCGGGGCACCATATTCAGATATAACCTGTGTTTAACGTTAGTAACCTAGCGGACCCGTCTAGATTCATCTTGTCTACCTAGGCGTGTCTACACACCCATGCAAGATGGCGTGGTCCAGGAACTAGTCCTTCCTTGATGTCCCTGGCCCTTCCAAGACTTTTCGGACGCATAGCACACACATCATTTAAGCGCGACTGGACTAACTAAATGAAATGAAAAATAAAAAAATAAAATGAAAAGTAAAGAAAATAAATGAAATTAAAAATAAAATATCAAAATACTAATTAAATGAAAAAAGAAACTAAAATAAAAAAATTAAAAAATAAAATGAAAAAAGAAATGAAAATAAACTGAAAACAGCTAAAGAAAAAAGAAAACAAAAAAATTAAAATCTAATTAAAATTTTCAAATCGGAATCAAATCTTAAAATCAAAAATGAAAAATAAAAATAAAAAAATGGTAAAATTTTTTTTAAAAAAAACAAAAATGCCCATGTGTTGGACGGGGGCAGGGGGCACCCAGGAGGGAGGAGGTACAGGGTGGCACCCCAACACCCACATGCCGGGATGTTGAAAAAAAACAAAACTCCATGGGCTCATGGCCTGCACGGCTACCCTATAGTGGGAGAACTGCCATCGCTGTCATCACCCTCTTGTGGTACATTAGAAGGTGTGCGTGGTATGGGAGACAGACCACGCAAAGCCCTGGCATGCTCATCCATGGCAGCAAGCATGCAGGTCTGAAAGGTTTGGTTCTGCAGGATGATGGTCCGGAGATCCCCATGCAGCACCTCACGGGTAGCACGGACTTCTGCCTGCAAGGCCTCGCGTGATGCCCGGATCTCCTCACGGGTTGCCTGGAGCTCAGCTGAGATTGTGCGTGTTAGCTGCTCCAGCTGCTGTTCTGACCTTGTACTCTGGGACACCTCAAGTACACCCAGAGTATCTCTGAGGGACCTGTGTTCTAACCTCAGGGCATCCCTGTGGGCCTGTGACTCTACAGATATGGCTGTGCGCAGAGTCTCCAGTCCAGCCCATCAGTCCCTGTTGGATGCCAACATGTCCTCCCTGTGTGAGCGGCACATGGACTCTGTTGCCTGCTGCTGGAGCTCCACCTGCCTTTCAGGGGGGAGAATGGAAGTGTCCACCCTATCCACGGCCTGAGCCATCATCTCAAACGATGCCCTCTGATGTGCTGCAATAGTATATATGGAGTTTTTTACAAAATGTACGGGTGCGGGACATACAGTGACTATGGAAGCACCCGATGAGCCCCATAGAGGACAATGATCTAAATAAACCTGAAATCCCACAGCAAGGTTATGCGGCCACAGGGAGGTGTGGGTGGGAGGAGGGGTGCAGAGGGGTGGGGGATGTTTGAAAATGTTTGATAAAGGCCAATAAAGAAACATTTTTTAAAAAAATGTAACTAATGTACTTTATATTGAATTAGCTACATTCAAGAGGATATCGTGCCACTAACCTGAAATCTCAAAATAATCATCTAAATGATCCTAGCTGTAACCCAGATATCTCTGTAAACAGATCAGAGCCATATTTAATAGTGTACCATTAATCACGAATAACTAGCTCACATGTTCGAAACATTGGTATTAAATCCAAATATAACTCATTCTATCTCCATAAGTGTAAATGTGAGACTTTTACAAGGAAGTCCTAATATTTGCAGTCACAGTTCTGAAATGATAAACGAAGGACATAAATGCAATCACGTGATGAAATTCAGATTTAAATGCGAGTGCAGGGCAGGAGATTGGTTTTCCAGCTGTATACTGCCCCACGTCTCGTTCTTTACAACATAAGCTTTCCATGTGAGGTAAGATGAATATTGAATGGCATTAGATCACTGACTTTGCAATTACAAGAATGGACATTCAGGTCTTTAATTTATAATTTCAGAATCGTTACTGTTATTACACTACAAACATTGGGACTTCCTTGTTAGTTACAGCACAAGCTTTCCATGTGAGGTAAGATGAAGATTGGACGGCATTAGATCGCTGGCTTTGACATTGTAACAATGGACATGTATGTCCTTCATTTATTATTTCAGAACCCTTACTGCAAATATACACATTCTCTCAGTCCGAGATTCTCCCAGAGCACCTGAAGTTTATTTAAACCTTGACATGGCTCTTATATCTTTCCATACATTCAAATGAACCATGAGTGCAATCCTACTTGTTGCAATTTCACTTTCAGGGGCTACCACTTATTTGGCTGCACACATCCAATTAGCTAGATGTGTTATTTTCCAAAATAGATGTACTTGCATCCAACAAAGTGGAAATGTTAGGGCTCTCTGAGGAAGAAGCTTCTGGATCCTATATTGTATCAAAATCACTGAACATGAGAACATATGGATTAGGAAACCAGAAGAGCTTATTAATCAATTGGAGAAACCCATTCGTAGAGAGATTAACCAGAAACTCCATGCCACCACCGTCACACAATATTGCAAAGCCCAACGCATCCCTAGGGCTCTAAGAGTCAATTTGAAACCAACCTTATGCAAAGAAAACACTTTATTTGTAAAACATTGGCAACAAATCTTAAATAAGCGTTCGTTGGACCTGATATTATTGACAATTGAAGTATTATCTAAATCTTTAAGTTTGATCGAAGGGGAGATATCTAGTTTGAAATCACCCTTAACAACATTTTTTACTGGAGATCAGCTTCAAGAGACCTTAGATGACATCAATTTTAAATTAGCTTCCTGTCAGAAAGAAATTGAATCTAAGAAAGTGAGAAAATTCAGGAGAGATTCGATCGATTATAAACTAGACATAGTTTATACATGGCAAGAGTACCATTGGTTGAGTAACCAACAGAAGTTTAATAAACCTCAGCCAACACCTAGAAAAGAATCCTACATCTGACACTGCACCATCAGACGTGTCAAGTGGGGAGACTGAGGACAGAAACCAAGAAACCAAAATAGCTAACTAGGAACCTGATATTTATGTGATTGAAGAGGGCACATCATCGTCCAGTAGACAAGTGTCTTTTTAGAAAGACCAAGACCAGACCAGGTAAGAAGAAAAAATCCCACAAGGAATGCAACATTCCTGATAAGGAAGACTTCGTTATGAAAATCTCAAAATACCATTTAGCTTCCTTTGAATGTAGAACTTTACAGAAAGGCATTTCATGTGTGCCTCATTACAGTAATACCCTTGTGAAACAAAAACATGTGTTTTTGTATTAACCCGCAAGATGAAACTTAAATTATTCCTTGAAACAAATGAAGAGGTAGAACCACCAGAAGAGAGGCAATATCTTGAAATTAGACCAAAATGTACATTTATGCCTCCTGATCAAAATTCCATTCTGGAAGTTTTTCAAAAACGGGTTCTAGATGACTTGAAACACATTTCTTTTAAAAAGTAATCTAAAGGGAACTTTACACATCGGGAACAACAAGATATATCGCATCTTTGGCACAACCAAGAAATAATCTTAAAACCAGCAGATAAAGGCATTGCCTTAGTAATAATGGACAGAGTTGATTATTGTCAAGACATTGATCGTCAACTAGCAGGCAGTGACACATATATGGAAATATATAATGAGCCAACCGTTCAGGTTTGTGCAATAATTCAGGAGGTTTTAGACACAGCTGAAAGTAATGGACACATTTCATACCCCACCAAAGCTTTTTTAACACATTTACACCCAACAATTATTATTATTATTATTAAGTTTCTCGTAGAGTGCAACACGCCCAAAGGCCACAGTGCGCATGAAGAACAAATAAAAAAAGTAACAGACAAAGCAGGCTAAGTCAAGAGGGTGTAAAGCGGGAGAAGGGACTCCTATTAGTCCTTGGAAGTTAAAAAGATGCGTTTTAACTGCCTTTTTAAAGTTAGATAGACATAATTATGTTTTGGGGAATCAGGTTCCAGAGCGAAGGAGCACACACATTGAAGCATGTTTAGTTTAGTTTCCCACAAGAAAGCAACATTCCCGATAACGAAGACTTAGTTATAAACATCTCAAAATACCATTTAACTTCCTTTGAACGTAAAACTTTACAGAAAGGCATTTCATGTGTGCCTCGTTACAGTAGTACCCTTTTGAAAGAAAAAATGTTTTTTTAGATTAACCCGCAAGATGAAACTTAAATTATTCCTTGAAACAATGAATAGGTAGAACCACCAGAAGAGAGGCAATATCTTCAAATTAGACTGAAGAGTACATCTATCCCTCCTGTTAAAAAACGTGTTCTAGATGACTTGAAACACATTTCTTTTAAAAGGTAATCTAAAGGGAACTTTACACATCAAGAACAACAAGTTATATTGCATCTTTGGCACAACCAAGAAATAAGGAAAGAATACTTTTGTCTATTTTTTCCTGAATTCCGTTTCTGGGTATACTACACTAAATCTGCATCTTTTTTTTTATTATTTAACGTGATTTAAGTGGTTATACAATCAACAACCTTTAATCACAAGTTCGTCCTTTGATAAAAAAACAGAAAAACAGAAAAGGCAAAATGTAATCAATATTTTAAAAGAATTTAAAACTATGGTGCTCTCTATCCCTTCTATCTTTTTTAATGGTTACTCTATCTCCTTTCCTACCTCTCTCTCGAAGCCTGGCACTTCTGGTCTCCAACCCATCCAGCCCATTGCTGACACCTATGTCAATGATTCCTCCAGGCAGACTATCACTGATATCCTCTTTACTGTCCCTTCTCCTGACCTATGGACTCCCTATGTGGTCTCTGTACTTTCGCCTTTCTATTCCTCATCCATTAATGGTAGTACCAGATGAGAAGTACTCTTGGCTCACTTCACATCATCTAGGTGCATTATTAATGTCTACCTGAATGGCACTGTCATGGCCCAGGGCTCTCAGCCCAATCTCATCCTTCTGGATAGGTGTCTCCCGTCTCTCATTAGTTTCCCCATCTCTCCTTCCTCTCCCCCCTCTGCCACTCCTCTGGCCTCCTTGCCCCCGAAGGTTGTACCCCGCCCCTGTACCCTTCTCTGGAAGACCTTTAAAGGTGGCAACCAGCTTCACTTAGCTACCCTCAATCTTGCTCTGCTGTCAAACACTCCTCTGACATCTGTCACCTCCTTGAAGAGCTTTGCTTTGACGTCCTCACTCTCAGAGACGTGGCTCAAGGCCAGCTCCATCACTGCTGTTTACACTCTTCTCCCGGATGACTACAAGATCCTCTCCAATCCCAGGCTAAACCAGTCTGGGAGTGGAGTGGCCTTATATTCCCTGAATTGGTTCCTGCTACTATCATACCCATTCAATCCTACTCTTCCCTTGAATGCCTTGTCTGTAGGCTTGGTGTCTCTCCTACCCTCTCCCTCACTCTCGCCACCATCTATAGGCCCCCTAGACCCATCCCCCTTTTCATCTCAGGATGGGCCGACCTCTCCTCTTCTTTACTGTCCGCCCCCTCCAAGCTTCAGAGATTTCAACATTCATCTTGACTCTCCTGATGTAGCCACTGTACTCTTCCGCAACCTCTATTTCCCTCACAATTCTTCCCTCTAGTTCAACACACTCAGCCGGACACACCTTTGATGTGCTCACTTCCCCAGACATCTCTATCTCTACCCCTCTCACTAAACTTCTCTCCTGGTCCAATCATGCTCTCCTCCCATCTGGAGCTCTAAGGGCCCCGGCTATGCCTCAGCCCCCACTGCCAGTCTCCTTCTCCGTCATCCGACCAATGAAGCAAGTATCTGTCAATGCATTGCTACCACCTTCATTCCTCCTCCTGCCCTCTCTATTGACTCTCATGACACTGCTCTTGCTAACCTTAATCTCTCCATCTCCAATACCCTGGACATCCTTGCCCCTGACATGAGGATCCGCATGAAGCCTTCCTCCAAGTGCAATTCCTGTTATGATTCCAACCTGGCCGCTCTGAAACGCAAGTGCAGAGTTGCTGAGTGGAAGTGGCAGTCCTCATGCACATCCTCTGACAAACTGGCCTGCCACCTGCTCCAAAGGCATTACCAACTTTCCATTTGCTCTATGAAGAGGGCCCATGTCCAAGCTTGCATCTCTGGGGCCACCAATAATTAATGTATTTATGTATTTATTTATTGGTCATATTTATACAGCGCCTATACACAAAACAAGTGTTTCAAAGCGCTTCAAGGCAGGGGAAGGAACAAGGGGTAAATGCAGTAAACAACATTCTTACTCGGCCTTGAGTCATTCAGAAAGAGCAAGTGCTGTATGCGTTTCAATGGTGCAAACATATAACAGCAGAGACAGACGGCATTTCAGAGATTGCAAGAGCGGTGACATGAATAGGGAGAGTGGGGTTGGGAAAGAGAAGGGAAGGGACAGACAAAAGAGGAGAGAGGTTTAGAAGGCAGAGTTAGACTGAAGGGTGCATGGTTGGCGCGCAGTCTAAAGTTCGAGTTTACCAGTGGCACACAGTGCTGTAGGTGCATGGATGTAAAAGCACACCTAAGACAGAAACCATTTTAAGTGGGGGAATGCACAGTTGGAAAACACACCTAGGTGAGTGGCCATTACAAGTAGGTAGAGAGTGACTTTAGGATGCTGTCTGCCAGTTATTAGTCAGTAGGAAGTCAAGAGGAAGTCCGGGCAGGTGAAGTGGTGTGCTTACCTGGGCAAGTTGGTGACACATTGTTTAAGGTCCTGAGAGTATAGTGCAGAAAGGATAGTTTGAGATGTGAGAGTTTGAGAGGCGGCATCATGGGGGTGCCTTCCAGCACCGGACAGGGCCAGATAGGGGCCTTTGGTGGGCTTTGGTGAGGGGGACAGCGTTCATCTGCCAGCTACCTGGATTGGCCCAAGGTGGTAGATGGCGCGGCCAGTCAGGCTGGAGTCTCGATGGAGGTCAGCAGCCCTAGCACTTTGGTGCCTCTGAGGTGGTGGCAATGGTGGAAAGGAAAGCCATGTGGAATCACGAAGGCATCAAGGTGGAATTACACGGCAATTACACTAATTAACACAGCAGAACTTTTCAAAATCTGTAAGGATCTTGCCAAACCTACTGCAGTTTCCACCTCTCTTCTGCCCTCCCAGGCCCTCTGCACCGCAGTAGCTGCCCACTTCTCCCTGCCCCACCGCCCCTCCCCTCATGCCTCCCTTAGCCCCCCACTCTCCACCCCCATACTCTCCTCTTTCTCTCCCATTGCACTGGATGAGGTCTCTAAAGTGGTCCGCTCTATGAAAGCCTCCTCCAAACAGGTGCTCCCTTGCTCTTCTAGAACCATCAAGGACAACATCTCCTCTCTTGCCCCTGCCTTGTTTGACTTCTGTAATCACTATTTTGCCACAGGCTCTTTTCCACTACCCCTCAAGCACTCCCTTGTGCACCCTCTCCTAAAAAAGTGATCCGCTGACCCTTCCTGCCTGGCTAACTATCGCCCTATCTCCATCATCCCTTTCCTGGGCAAACTCCTGGAAAAGTTGCTCATCCCCCAACTGATTCACCACACTGAATCTGGTGGCATACTCCATAGCCACCAGTCTGGCTTCAGAGTATCCAGGTCTCGGAAACTGCTCTCCAGAACACCTGTGATGGCCTGGTCTCAAATCTTGATTCCAACTCCCCCTCCGTTCTCATCATCCTCAATCTTTCCTCTGCCTGACACAGTTAATTATGCCACCCTCATAAATCGTCTCCATGATACACTCAGCATTACGGACCAGGCACTGGCTTGGCAGACTTCCGTCCTATCAAATTGACCTTCCCAGGTGTCACTGGGCCCTTTCCTCTCCTGCACCTCTCACTCTACCTGCAGCATCCCTCAGGGATCTATCCTATCGCTGTGTCATTAGAACGCAGATTTCTTAGTTTAGGTGCCTTTTGTATGTGCTTTTTCAGGTATTCAGGAGCCTTACCTGAGTTACACTTATGGGTGAGAGTAAGGATCTTGTGTGTAATGCAGTGACAAACCGGGAGACAGTGCAAGGATCTTCTGGCTACAGTTATATGATCTCCACTATTTTTTCCAAGGCCAGCTCTAATGGCTCCTTCTGAGCCACTTGGAGGGTTCTGATATTGCTTTTGGTGGAACTGATCATGAAGCTGTTGCAATAATCAATGCAAGTATTTACTAGTGCAGAAGGAACTGATGCAAGATTAGTAGTAGTAAGATATGGTTTGATTTGGCGCAAGAGTTTACTTACGTAGGCACAGGAGGCCTTCACCTGTAAGACACGTTTTTGCATGTTAAATCCAGAATCCAGAAGAACCCCAAGTGTTTTAACTTGAAAACAGCTTTGTATGGAACAGCTGGCAATTTTGAGTTGGCTGTACCTCGTCTCCATTTTTTTAACCGGTTAGCTGAGCCAACAAGCATCAGCTAGTTTTCTCGTTATTCAAGGCGAGGGAGTTTATGACCATCCAATTTTGGATAAGGTCATAGACACTGTTCCCATTGGCAGTGTCAATATCATAGTTGCCAGAGAGCTCAAACACAAGCTGAGTATCATCAGCATAACTTGTATATTTTATATCTATACCGTCAAGCATTTCAAATAAAGGACGTGTATACATATTAAAAAGGGTAGGCGCCTTGCGGAACGCCACATGCTAATGTCTGCGGCTGTGATTGGAAGCCCCCAATGGCAACCCTGGTTGATCTTGAACTCAAGAAAGATGACATCCATGCCATGGTCTGCTTGTAGCAATTATTGAGACTGCCTAACCCCTCCAATAGCAGGGAGTGATCCGGCAGGTCGAAAACCACTGAAAGATCAAGTAACATCAGTAGGGCAATTTTCCCCTGTTCAGCAATTTAGACCAGGTTGTCTGTTAGGTTTAACATTGCAGTCTCCATCCCATGCATAGCACAAAAGCTAGACTGATGAACACCCAATAAGGTATTGTCATTGATGTGTTTTTCGTATTTGAAGATACACAGTCCTGTCGGGGACCTTCAATAAGAAGTGGACAGACGTAATAGGGTGGTCATTCCCTATAACCTCAGGGTCGATGAGAATAGGAGTGATCCAGACCTCCTTGAGGCATTGAGGTACCACAGCAACTGAAAAGGAGGAGTTATTGATGTTCGTGACTAGCAGGGGCGAGGCTCTGAATGCAGTCCTTGACAATGGCGCCTCGGCAGATATCGCCGGGACAGACGGTAGGTTTTAACCCACAGATGATCTCAAGAAGGGCATTGTTAGTAAGGGGGCTAAGAGAAAAGATAGGAACAAAAGCATGAAGACTGATGGCATCAGGGGTAGGTGCGTCAAAGTTAGCGAGAACGTTTTGCCGGGCATTAATAATATCATGGTGAGATTTGATCTTAGTGGAGAAGCCATCTTGTATTCTTTTACACCAAGTATCACTAAATTGCATGGCGGCATAAGGAGTTGTTTTACCCTCCAATTCTTTAAGGATTAGGAAAAGCTCTTTCTTCTCAGACTTTGCCTCGGATATTCTGGTATTAAAACTATATTTTTTTGCAGACAAGATGTCCTGTTTATTGTCCATTGCTGCACCTTCTTATTTGACATGGGTGGATAGGCAAGGATTTTTCCTCCAAAACCTATCTTGCAACCTCTTGTTTTTTCTACAATTTAAGATGTCTAGTGAGAACCAGTATTTATTGCGTGCTTCACTTTTGAGTGTTTTGACTACCACTGGGGCGAGTTTGTCAATAGCTGAGGCAGTAATATGCAGAAAATTATGAATGAGAATATTTATATCATTAGTTTGAGTGAGATTAGTTAGCATGGGGTAACAATGTGTTCAAAAGACTACGTAAATGTCTTGTTCTGATTGTTTGTCTCGGATTGGTTTAACCTTTTGATAGGGAGCAGGAAGTAGTGGTAGTTCAAAGGTGATGAGACGGTGATCAGACCAAGGACAAAGAGAGATTGTGGAAGTAGAGGTTTCCAAATTACGGATCTATATCCACTCAAGTATGTGGCCCCTGCTCCGTTGTGTCCACTCTAGATCCAAGGTCAGTGATTTCCTTCCTAACTTCCTGGAGCGAGTCCCGAAGTTCGACTTTCAGCTTCCCCAATTGTTCTTGGAAAGAATTCACCATTGTGACCTCCAACCCCTTAAGGCATTCCTGCAGATCTTCCTTGTTTAATGCTAAGGATTGCGCACTTCCGGCTTTCTGTTCCCCTGTTGCTTGCTGTTCAGTGGTCATTCCTTGTATGTCCTCCTGTTGCTGTTTCCAGCAATGTTCCAGCAGGCCCCCCGGTGTGGAATCAGAAAATACAATATTAAGGTTTTTACACCATGCAAAGAGAAATACACCGACACGGGCTTGTAAAGATTCCCAGAATCTTTATTGCAATTCTGTACAGTACACAAAACAAAGTACACAAATAGCTATTTGGCCGTCAGTACATCACAGAGACCACCAGCGGGGTTCAATGTGAGCAGTGAACAGGATTTGCTAGCTGGACATCAGCGTATTTATACAGTTTGTTATAACGATGTCCAGCCTCCTACAAGTTAATCATGTACTGGGCTAGGGTCGCGCCAGGTTCGTTTCCTAATTTACATATCTCGTGCATGCGGTTTACTTTTCAATACATTTGCTCACAAACACTATTATTCTCTAGGTTTAACTTTACACTCTTTACACATTGCTTTAATACAGATCATACAGATGTTCTTGTATACTTGTAGGTTAACATCGCTGATTCAAATAATCCCATGTTCCCGAGGTCAACAAAGGACAAGGTCTACATGACCCTAACATGTAGCCTGAAGGCAGGTTGGACATTAACTCTCCTACAGAGGTTGAAGAGGTTAAAGCAAGAACAAGAGAACACAAGACGGCCATTTTAGGCCACAGGGTGACTTTGTACAATAAACTAAAATGGCGGATCTAACCTAAAATGGAGGCTTGATTCACTTAAGTTCACGACCTTGTAATACGGATTTCCTCACAAAGTGACTGGGCATAGGCCAACATATACAATGAGGACGAAACAATATTATATCAGTTCTAACAAACCCTCCTTTTGGCCTATGCCAAGCGCTAAACTACCTTCAATCATTTTGCGATTAACTCCACATTTCAACGTCTATACACCCCGAATCATTGTCAGACATATCTATTGCCATTAGATCCGACACTAGAGTTTTTTCAACACATACTCCTTGGAAACCTTATCTGGGGCGTATATTTTATGCCCTAATACACTTGTTGCTTGCGCGCAACACCCCCCTAATACTGAACATATACCAGGGAGACACTGTATACAACAACAAAGGAACAGAAAACTTCCCAAGATAATCAGCAGGGCCGAAAACAACTTTCATCCCCACGTCCGTAGGAGGTCCCAAAACCATGCACTAAGTTCCCAGTTTCCCTCAGGAACATGTACTTCTGAACTAAGAACATATAGATTTTGGATAGCTCTAAAGATTGTTGGAGAGGAGTCTGGTACGTAAACGCAGCAAGCGGACCCCACTAATTTACATACTCCTCCACGCTCTGCCAAAATGACATCTAATGCCATCCGGTTCTGAAGAGCCACTAATCTTATCGCTTTCTGTTCTAACGTCATATTATAGAGTATGTCAGTGGTCCGGTTGATGGTTCTCTCCAATACTCTCGCTAGTCCCCTGATAACTTCTGAATTCGTAATTTGCCCAAAAAGTGGCACAAAGGATTTCATGATGTCCCCTAGAGTTTGCGCTGGAGGGGTACACACCTCGTCGTGGATGAGTTTTCGAAATTTCTGCAGTACTGGCAATACATATCCCAGGTAATAGAATCCCTAAATAGCAGGTTCCTTTCCAATCCCTGTGTAACCATGGAAATGCCACATTACCGCAAACAAAATAGACAGGTTCACCTACGTACAGAGGTCTGTTCTCACTAGTCAAATTCGCAACGTTGGCGCATTTCCTAAAATTACCCATTGACCGTGTTCCATTCCTCTGTATGCAGAAGGATACTGAATCGGGGCTATGGTTAACAGAATAAGATGGAGGCGTGGCATCCTTATTGCCTATAGGAGCCATTTTGAAAGAGATCAAAGACTGAAAAGGACGAGACAATCTATCAGAGGGCCTAACAGAAACAACGTTTGGCTTACTCCTATTTGCAAAAAGCGAGCATCCCAGGGGCATCAAAACATGCTTTTCAAAACTATTCAAATTTGTACCATCAAAGTTCCCTGAGATGCTGTCAT
Organism: Ambystoma mexicanum; assembly: GCF_040938575.1. Taxonomy (NCBI): domain Eukaryota; kingdom Metazoa; phylum Chordata; class Amphibia; order Caudata; family Ambystomatidae; genus Ambystoma; species Ambystoma mexicanum. The sequence goes on along the minus strand of NC_090929.1, from coordinate 1,209,445,912 downwards.
TCCATCGGCCAAAGAATAGTGCTCTAAGAGAAGCATAACAAGCAGTTGTCAAAGGTAAAGGATGAATATACCAACCTAGCCCCTTATCCCCATGTTGCGGTAGATGTGAACAGATCCAGCAATTGGTCCTATTTAAAATTGCATGAGTGGCATTCATAATTAACAAAAGGGTATTATTCTGATAGTTCCGTCTATGCGAAGAATCTCTAGGCGATAAGGTATGCAATTGCACGGAAGGAGTGGGGAAAACAGATAAATTTTCAAGAGGTAAAAAGTCCTCTAGCGGATATGCTTCCTCCAGATACCATAACCCAAAACCAATAGTTATTAAAAACCCAGTTATTGTTACAAAAAGGCAACAATACACTTTGGGGGTCCCATTACATGCTTGATCATTGTCTCTGCTAGTCACATATTTATCTAAAAGTTCGGTACGAGCTGTAGTGGGTGCAGGCATCGTAGTCTTCAATCGAAAAAACACCAATTGTTCCTTTGCTGGCGACTCCAGTCGCGCGTCTTCTTAATGTCTTTCCCACAACCCTTAGCCAACAGAATCCTTTCGTACAATTGGGCCAAAAGGCAAGCCCTCAAATGATTTCCACAATGACACAGCCAAACCGTGCTGTACGTCTATTTCCTTGGACGTAAATTATATTTCACTATTTCTGGTGCCGAAGGATCGGATAGCAAGGTGTCGTCACTTCCCACTGGAAGTGGCGAGTGAACGGAAATGGGATCAGAAAATGATTGATCCGGAAGTACCACTGTTGGAGAGTGCGGAGACAAGATGGTCGTTTTGTCTGGCCTTGCGAACTCTGGAACGGTCTCCGATACTCTCGTGTCGGTTGTTGCTGTTTCGGGCACGTTGGTTACAGCAGTGGAAAGGGATTCTGTGTCTTCTGTATCGTATGGCACGGGCTGCGGGATCTGTTTGGTGTGCATCGCATGGATCCAGTTCTTATGACCCGCTACCCGCACAGCAGTCTGGGTAACTAGCAGGACTTGGTAGGGACCCCTCCACCGAGGTGCAAGGCAAGACGACCTCTCAAAAACTTTTGTGAGGATCCAGTCCCGCGGTCGTAGACTGTGACCAGGACCCTCGTAACGTACAGGTAATGCCTCTCACACCTGATGATAAATTGAAAACAGATTTTTAGTCAACTGGTTACAGTAATCTGAAAGAAACACATTCTCTATATCCCGCAACGAGCTACTTTTTGGCATACCCCAAATATTAGCAGGCCTCTCCATCACCACCTCAAAGGGAGAGAGCCCAGTCTTAGTTTGAGGGGTTGTTCTCATCGACAGCAACATGATCGGTAAGGCGTCCGGCCATTTTAACTTGGTGCCAGCACACGTCTTAGCGAGCTTGTTCTTTATAATGCCGTTATGCCTTTCCACTAATCCGGCACTTTGGGCATGTCTGGCCAAATTGAACCATTTATCAATCTGTAATCCTTTGCATATTTGTAGGATTACAGCAGCAATAAAGTGTGGCCCATTATCCGACCAGATGACTCTCGGCAGCCCGAACCTAGGAAAAAACTCTTTCAACAGAGTTTTTGCCTTGGTTATGGCAGTTGCATCTCTAACAGGGAAGGCCTCAACCCACTTACTAAAGGCACAAATGACAACCAACACATATTTAAGATTGTTGCAACGTTCCATTTCAATAAAATCAAAGTGAATAACCTCAAACGGAACAGAAGGTGGAGCGAAACTTCCTCTAGGAGTCGAGGTACCTTTTCCTACATTGTGCTGCAAGCAGACCATGCACCCTTGGACAAAGCGCTCCGCAATTTTGAAAATCTTATCACTGGCCCATACACTGTGTAGTATTTTAGTCAATTTACGCGCGCAGACATGTGTCGGACCATGAGCCATAATAACCATTATTGTAATGTAGGCGTCAGGGAGTAACCATTTTCCTTCAACATTGTCCACCCAACACCCATCATCATCCAGTCTTCCTGCACCCTCGACCCATCTCTTAGTTTCCTCTATAGTAGCATCTGCTTTAATGTCTTTTACAGAATCGATAATTTCACCAAAAGTGCAAATATTTACAGTTTCTCTCAGAGCATACATTTCTGAACTAAAATCAGTGGCAGTTTGTTTAGCTATCTGATCAGCGAAAGCATTCCCTTTTCCTACATCATCTGTAACCTTTTGATGTGCTGCACATTTTATGATAGCTAACTGAACAGGGAGTGCGAGTGCTGAAAGTAATCGCACTATTAAAGTGCCATGCTGAATTTTCGTGCCATGCGAGGTCAAGAAACCTTGTTCTTTCCAAAGTCTACTGAAGTTGTGAACCACCCCAAAAGCATACTGACTATCGGTATATATATTTACTGTAAGCCCTTCAGAAAGTTCACAAGCTCGAGTTAACGCTATAATTTCTGCAGCCTGCGCGGAATTATGCATAATTCTTTTGGTTTCCACATCGTGCTTAAAGTAGTAACGGCATAAGCAGCCGTGGATGTACCATTCGGAAGTTTAAAACAAGAGCCATCACAAAATAGCTCTCCTTGTGGGCTATTCAAAGGCGTGTCTTTCAGATCGATTCTACCTTTAGTCTCTTGTTCTGTCGCATAAAGGCAATCGTGTGACGTTTCGTCACCATCAACAGTATCTTGCGGGACAGGTAAAAGTTCAGCCGGATTTAATACACAACACCTCTGAATTTGAATGTGGGGAGCAAACAAGATCAGTTCATATCTTGTCAATCGTGCGGAAGTGAGGTGTTGCGTTTGAGTTCTATTCAATAAAATATCTACAGAGTAAGGTACCATTAGGGTTAACGCATGACCCAGGACCATTCCCTCACTCTGTTTTACAGACGCAGCAGCAGCAGCAACAGCTCTCAGACATCTCGGCAAATCGCATGCAACAGGATCAAGGGAGGATGACAAATAGCCGCACGGCCTATTCTTCCCTCCATGTTCCTGCGTTAACACAGCCAAAGCACATCCATCACGTTCATGCACATATAACACAAAGGCCTTATCATAATTTGGAGTTCCTAAAACCGGCGCCGAACACAGCGCGGTTTTGAGCAAGTCAAATGCTGTCTGGTGTTCCAAAGTCCATGGCAATGGCAAAGAAATGCCCTTCTTTGTCAAAGCCAACATTGGTTTAATCGTTAACGAAAAGTTAGGGATCCACAATCTACAGTAAGAAGCCATACCTATCAGGGCTCTAACTTTCTTCTGCATATTTGGGACAGACATGCCAGAAATAGTCTTTATTCGTTCAGGTGTCAACCGTCTTCCCTCCTTTGACAGGAGATAGCCTAAATAGGCGACCTCCTGACAACAATATTGGAATTTTTTGAATGAAGCTTTGTGGCCATGTTTTGCTAGATGACAAAGCAACAACATGGTGCCTTCTTTGCAAGCACTCTCAGAATCAGCAGCCAAGAGGAGATCATCTACATACTGTAGTAACGTGCAAGTAGTGGGCAACTCGAGAGTATCGAGCTGCTCTTTTAATGCCCTACTATAAATACTTGGACTCCCGGTGTACCCTTGTGGTGCACGAGTGAATGTGAACGAGCGTCCACCTAGGGTAAACGCGAACAAATACCTACTATCTTTGTGTATTTGAATACTGAAAAATGCGTTTTTGAGGTCAACAACGCTAAAATGAGTGGCAGAAGCCGGAATCATGGTTAGTATCATTGTAACATCAGGTACAATAGGAAATTGGGGAGCCACAATTTTGTAAATAGCACGTAAATCAATTATAAACTGAAAGGGAATCGCATTATCACCTTTTTTATATACTGGCAAAATGGGGCTGTTACACAGGCTACCCGTAATTTCCTCAATAACTCCACGATGTACAAAATCAGAGACTATACATTTCAAAGCCTGTTCGCCTTCAACTGAGATCTTATATTGCGGGATGCGAGGCAATTTAACTCCATGTTTCAGAATTATTTTAACAGGTTCAATTTCAAGAATGCCCACATCATTATCATCAATTGCCCATAAGCATTCCGGAACATTACTTAATTCTGGCGGTAGAGGTCGAGTCAAAAACTGAGAGGCGAGTGATTGCTGAGGTGAAATTGTTAACCAAACTCCGTCCGGAGAACAATGTATTACTGCATGCAATTCCTTCAACAAATTTAACCCCAGCAAGTTCTCCCCACAGTTTGTGGTAAGTAGAAATGGACACTGCTCCGTGAAGGGACCCAGTGTTATCGGTACCGGCAAAGAGACCGAACAAACTACAGGTGTGCCTGAAAACCCTATGGAAACGTTGGACGGCCCTGACAGGGGAATATTTGGAACCTGTGAATGGTCAATGGAACATTTCTGTGCTCCTGTATCTACTAAAAATAGATGCTTCCAATTTCCCACCGCCATCTCAACGTAGGGGCCTTTCTGATGAACGAGAATAGGCATTGGTTCCAAATCATGCTTCGGGCAATCCTAGCGAAACAGAATATTGTCAAAAGGAAGCTCTTCAGAGAGGTACGCGGCAGAAGGGTGATCAAAAATGTTTCTATTATCCACATTTGAAACTTGCTTAACCTGTGAAGGAGGTTGCTGTGATTCTGGTGCAAACTGACCTCTGCCAGGGCCCCCTGCACCTGGGCGACCTCTGGATCATCTACCCATGTTCCCAAATGACCTTTGCTGCAAGGTCGGACATTGTGCGCGCCAGTGGCCTTCCTGTCGACAATAGGCACACTGGTTAATGGTTACCAGAGCCAGGGGCGTACTTCCCTGTGGAATGTACTGACCTCTAAATTGATTACCCCTCTAGGGTTTCTAACAATCTGTTGTAATAGGACTTTTGTTTTCAGGTCACCCTTTTTTTCTCAAGTTTTTCCTTTTCATTATTCACACGATTTTCATAGTACTGAGCTATGTGCAGTACTTCTGATTGAGACTTCGCCTGCCAAGCGCTTTCGGAAGACATAATCTGTAACTGGATGTCAGGCAGCAATCCACGTACAAATTTGTCGATAAACAGCCTTTTCCCTGACTCTGTGCCTAAGTCTTGTCCACTGAAATCTGAAAATACCTGCTCGAACCGATTGAAGAAATCGGTAGCACCCTCAGACTTTCCTTGGACACAGGCCGTAAACTTGTCCCAAATGATTCTTTTTTCAGGAACTATAGTTTTCAATTTTACAATAATCCTATCAGGCAAGGTTAATATCACTTGAGGCGGTCGCTCGCCAGCTGGTCTTTCTCTATCTAGCCTAACCATGTTATCCCATGTATCTCCTAACCCTGGTACATCATCTACAGTCCTAATCTGTTTCCACAAATCATCTGGCAGGAGTACGGGAAATAATAAATCAATATCACTTAAGGTGAATACCGATGACTGTAAGACCGACTCTATTTCTTTATAGAACCCGGTTGGATTCTTTCTTACATCGGGAATAGATTGCTTTATACTGTTCACTTCCTGTCTTGAAAACGGGACGTGAACAAACTGCGATACATAATGTGCAGGGATGTCCACCGCAAGTATTCCTCGTGCAGCATCGGCTGCAATCTCAACTTTCGGGACAAATGTCGGAGGGACCTCTCTCATAGGCAACTGAGAAGTAGGCAGCTCCGAACGCTTACTAAGCAACAGAGCCAAATCAAGCGCTAAGGCAGTCGAAGAAGTATCAATCGAAAAGGCTCTCTTATAAACTCTCAACAATTCTGCGGGACAACAAATCTTTCTTATTGCACACTCATTCAGCAGGTATTCTACCATAACCTGTATCACTTTCCTTTGCATTTCTAACGTATACTGACTATATGTGTCATATACTTCAGCTGGAGTTATCAACATATCCGAAATACATCTTATCGCATCCTTTGTACAAATTTGTGCTTCCTCACCTTTTAGTTCATGGCGAGGAGAAAACCGTTTCTGTAAGAACATAATACCTAAACTATCACCTTCTGCTTCCTCATTCTGTAACTCTTTCAACTCCTTCCTATACACAAAAATCCTCTCAACATGCTCATATATCTTCTCCGCAGTATCTCTGGACAACGCTAAGGCGTTCAAATCCCGTAAACCTTGTGGGAAATCTACATCGTTTAATCTATTCCACATTATACTCAAATGAGTCCCTAATCCTTCAATAAAAACATTTTTCTCAGGAATACCTTTTACATTTTCAAGTGTGGAAAAAACATCAGCTTGTTCACCCTTCTCCATACAATGTTTAGCCCAAGCAATCAATTAATTCTTTTTTTCTGGGGACACAGTATTACGAGTCACAACCCTTGGTCTCGCTCCCTGGTCTACTACAAGCGATGCAGAATTACTTGGAAGAGTAGGCACATTCTGAATATCAACAGGTGGAGGCAAGGGGGCAGGCAAAGGAGCGACGGCTGGAAGAACAACAGGGAGGACCGGAGAAACTATAGGAGGGGGAATAACAATGGGAAGGGGCAAAGTGCCAGGAGGAGGGACGTACGGAGGTGGCGCGGAAGCACCGGGCCTTCGTTCATGCAAAAGTTTATTAATCAATTAATCTGACGTATGAAAATCTTTTGAAGGATACATTTTTTGGATACCTAATTCAAACGCTCTGTCCGTGTTCCTAACTGACTCCAATTGTTTATTCTGATCATATAACCGTGCCTTTTATCGACACTTGTCATATGTCGACGCATATGTTTCTCCCTACTCTTTTGTTGCTGCAAAGCTTCTGTTTTCCAACTGTGTAATGCGTCAAATGCTGCAGGTCTAGCCTTTTTCTTTACCAATACAGACTATAGATATTCTATACAAGGGATTTCAAAGCTACCATTGGTTGGCCACCGAAGATTAGAGTTATGTCTGGTCTGTCTGTGCCAAATGTCATTAAATGCTATACTACCAAAGCCTTTCTTACAGTACATAGTACATGCCGGCGACCCCTCCTGTGGTGCAGGACGGCTATCTTCCAAAGATTGTCTGTCGCTGCGGAATAATGCCCTAAAGCAGGCAGACAATTTCCCAGGCATATCAAAGTTCTGGTGCTACCTGGTCAAGTAATTGTGCTTGCGAGTACAATGTGCCAAATTCAAATTGTCAGGGTTAAATTAAGAATCGGGTCACGATTCACCTGACCAAAGGACTGCGAGGTCCGATCCGGTTACTAAGGACAATGCTAAGGACCCACGTGTCTGGTGATTTCTGTAAATTTACCCACCTCGATATATGGACCCTCGTCAAGACGTCGTCTCGGGCTACAGCTCACTGTTCAGGGATCGGATCGTGCAGTACTGCCGAGGAATTCACTTCTCGTCCAGAGGGGCCGCTTCTGTTGGCACCGTCTGATCCCGGTCCGATAGCCGAGCCAACCTTCAACGAGACGAAGTCGATCTTGAGGGTCCCTATTTGGGCGCCATCTGTGGAATCAGAAAATACAATATTAAGGCTTTTACACCATGCAAAGAGAAATACACTGACACGGGCTTGTAAAGATTCCCAGAATCTTTATTGCAATTCTGTACAGTACACAAAACAAAGTACACAAATAGCTATTTGGCCATCAGTACATCACAGAGACCACCAGCGGGGTTCAATGTGAGCAGTGAACAGGATTTGCTAGCTGGACATCAGCGTATTTATACAGTTTGTTATAACGATGTCCAGCCTCCTACAAGTTAATCATGTACTGGGCTAGGGTCGCGCCCGGTTCGTTTCCTAATTTACATATCTCGTGCATGCGGTTTACTTTTCAATACATTTGCTAACAAACACTATTATTATCTAGGTTTAACTTTACCCTCTTTACACATTGCTTTAATACAGATCGTACAGATGTTTCACATATCGTGTTTAGATAGCATTATTGTTCTTGTATACTTGTAGGTTAACATCGCCGATTCAAGTAATCCCCTGTTCCCGATGTCAACAAAGGACAAGGTCTACATGACCCTAACATGTAGCCTGAAGGCAGGTTGGACATTAACTCTCCTACAGAGGTTGAAGAGGTTAAAGCAAGAATAGGAGAACACAAGACGGCCATTTTAGGCCACAGGGTGACTTTGTACAATAAACTAAAATGGCGGCTCTAACCTAAAATGGAGGCTTGATTCACTTAAGGTCACGACCTTGTAATACGGATTTCCTCGCAAAGCGACTGGGCATAGGCCAACATATACAATGAGGACGAAACAATATTATGTCAGTTCTAACACCGGGAGTCAACAGATCCTTTTAGCTTAGCCGGAATGTTCTGCGCTTTGGGCCCTGGTATTTGGGATATTCCTCCTGTCTTCTTCTGCCCTGCTTCTGGTGTGGTACTTTTTTGGGGCCTTCACCTATTCTTTTAGTCAGCATACGCATCCCTGCAGTGTCCTATGAGGGCTGCCAGGCCTGGTGATTGATGTGCCGCAGTGTTAGGCACTACTCTGGTATGAGGGACCTCTGAACGCACTGATCCCTACGTATGTCCTGTGGGTTCGCACTTCTGTGGCCTCCCACTGTTGTTGCGTTGAGGGGAGAGGGGGTGTTTTACTTCCTTGTTCAGCCTGCCTGCGCCAACCTGGATTAGGGCTCAAGGGTCACCTCCACTTGAGTTCCTGAGTCTCCCTCTGGTTACTTCCTGGCCCCCTGGGCCCCTCTTGTAGATTATGTAGGGGAGAGGGGAGGACAGTCCCCTTCCAGTATACCCATGCTTTCCTTGAGTCACTTGTGGCTCCCTTCCTGTCCACTGCCCCAGGGGGGGTGGGTCTCACACTTCTGTGGCCTCCCACTGTTGTCACGTTAAGGGGGGTGGGGGCCTTTGCCCACTCTGCTCTGTCTGCCTGAGCCCCCCTGGATTGGGGCTCACTGGTCACCGCCACCTTCCCCGGGTCCCAGCATCTCCCTCTGGTTGCTTCTTGGCCCTCTGGGCTTCTCTCATAGATTGTGTGGGGGACTGAGAGGAGGAGGGTCTCTCCTCCAGGACACTTCCACTTTTCTTGGCACCCTTTTGGCTCCCCTCATGTCCCCTGCTCCCAGGTGGACGGTATGCAGCATAATATCTGGTGGTTGTGGTGTGGCCGGCGTACCATTGCTACGTGGCCCAGCGCACTCCTTGCTTTGCCGCGGGCTGTGTCTTCTTTTGGCCCAATGCTTTCCTTTCCCCTCCTTGCCGCTGCAGACCTGGACGTAGCTCTTAATGCCGGCTGGTACTCGCGATCCTCATCTGGGACTCTGTCGGGCCGGCAAGCGGCACGCTTGTCCTAGCAACTCCTCCTCCCCAAGACTCGGGGGATGAGGGCTGCAGCGCGGTGCAGGGCGGCACCAACACTCCTCTGCAGCACCCTTCCGTCCTTCTCGCGGGTCTCGCCGGACCTTCTCCTCCTTGGGAGTGGTGGGGGGCACCTTTCCTGGGGAAGCCACGAATTAACCCTTGAAGCTGCTTATGAGTGCCCGAGGGCGCGCTGTAATATTAGGCCCCGATGGAGGACTAGGAACACGTCCTCATACGTCGGCGGCCATCTTGGAATCAGTCAACCCTTTTTGATACTTCTGTAGTGTGATTCAATCGCCCACCATATATCATACCAAAGAGGCATTTTCTCAATTGTTGAGCACTAGACACTTTAAAAATGAATGTATGTAAGTGAGTAATTATGAGTAAGAGTGTAGTTGCTTGCACGTCTGTTTTTCTAATATGTATAATAAATATATGTTTTAGATGTTGTTTTGTGAAATACACCAGCTGAATTGGATAAAGGGTCTCCTACTCTTTATATTTTCATTATTTCATGAATAAGTATTACATTGTATACTATTAATAAAGATGTATGTACTAACATTGTTGTAAACAGCATGCATGTGGGTTTGTTGTTTATAAAGTACTAGAATCCAGGGGCACTTAACTGCATAGAACCCTGGGGTCTCTTTGCATGGGGGGAAAATATTGAAACATCACTGGGAGCTAATAAAATTAGATCCTATGTTGCATACAATATTTCCAGAGTTACCAGTGTTTGTGTGTCTCAACAGTAGATCCTTGAGAGACTCACTTATGAAGGCTGATTTGGTAACATCACAGAAAACCACTATTACTTATTTTGGAACAAGTCCTTGCAACAACTGTCAACATTGCCACAGGATCATAAAAGGCAACTTTGTGACTCACCAATCGACAGGAAGACATAGTCCACCAAAATATTCAGCCACATGTGACATCATGAATGTAATATATGGGATAAAATGCCCTTGTTGCTGATGTAAGGACTCGCTCTGAAAAATCACAACTAGCACAACACTTTATAACAGCCAATTACACACAATAATTCCAATGCAATTCATCATCCTTGAGCAAGTTATACTTCCAAGGAGAGGAAATAACATAAATGTACTTTTAGCTCAGAAAGAAATTGAATGGATTGAATTGTTAGATCCTTTAGCCCCCAGGGAAATGAATCTTGATTGGGATTTATCTTGCTACCTGTAAATTATCATCAATAAGTGACTGTGTAGGGTAAGTCAATTGAAGGCTACAGATTGTAACTCTGGGGAGAGGACTCTATGCAAAATGTAGTACATGTACAACAGAGATGGCATGTTATGCTGTTACTCTTTTGTCTGATACGTAATTTTGTTTAGAAACATAAGGGGACAAATTGGTCGCAAGACCTGGCTTTATCATGTGCTATAAATGACATAAATCAAATACATGACCATATAACACAATGTATACCGTTCACATTAAACAGTATGTTACATATTGGTTTGACTTCTCTAACCCTCTTCCACATGCAAGGCTAGAGAGCCTTGTGGTTGAGAGCAGGGATATCCGTTCCTTAGTCCTCTCTCCACAACATGTCCAATTTGAACCCCTTGACCCCGTAGGTTCCAGGTCACTGGCGTTATCTAAACTATGGAAGCTGGCTAATATCTCTCATCCCTTTCACGGCGACCTCCCTCTTTGGAATTTTTTCCCAGAGGTCCCCTGTATACACCCAGCTGCAGTGTGCCTCTTGGCCGACGCGTGTTTTGAAACTATCTGTGATGTCTTTGACCAGGGTAACTTTCTTGAATGGCCAGATCTACCCACACCCCTGCGGAGGAAGCCTTCCTTCTGGCTCCAATATGCAGGCCTTTGCCGTTCACTTAAGGAAAGATATCCAGATTTTCCTGCTAAACCCACAGACGACCCTATACTCGCAGTAGTCCTGAATATCACATCTTCTAGGGGAAAGGTCTCCAGATTCTATACCCTACTGCAGTCCAAGACTATGTCCCCCTTTGTTAAACTCAGATGTGCATGGGGCAGGGACCTGGAGGTTGAAGCGACTGATCAACGTTGGGATTGTATGTGCTCTGGGATCCATGACATATCATTTAACTCACGCTTCAAACTGATCTAATTCAAGGTGCTCCATAGGTTACATTATAGCCCGATCACACTACATCATATGCCCAAGGACCACTCCCCTAGGTGTCCTAGATGCAGCTCTGAGGATGCACAATACATACATATGTTGTGGTCTTGTCCACGTCTATCCAAGTTTTGGGGTGAGGTTTGCTCGACTATATCTGACATCATGGGTTATACTATCACCCCATCCCCACTGACTTGCCTTTTTCACGAACTGCCTGGTCTGGGCCGTGACTCCAGGAGACTGGCGGCCCTTTGTATGCTCCTGGCAGTGCGTTGCATTCTGTTGTGCTGGTTCCGCCCTGGAGCTCCCTCACTAGCCCAATGGCTCCGCGCTGTGACTTGGGCTTCAGACGCTGAGGAGGCCTGGACAGTCCTGCAGCCACAGGTGTCAAGGCCCAGGAACATTTGGTCCCCATTCCGGTCCTACATATCCACTATGTCCGCTGACACTGATGTCGACCCTGAGGATTTCTCCTCCCTAGTCATACATCTACTTAAGGTAGTTGCACTGCCTGTTACTGCAAAATGTGAATATTAATTACTGCACTGTTTGCTGGTCTCTCTAACTCACTAAGTGCACCGACCTCCATCTGTGTACAGCGATTGTATATTTACCTATCACCATATATTGTACGTCCTCTGTTGTATTGTCAAGCTCAATAAACAAAGTTTTTAAAAAAAAACAGTATGTCACATGACCAATGTCCATTGATGTTGTATCTTTTTGCATCTATCAGAATTTGAAATTGAGGGGACCTGGGAGCTATTTAGCTCCTGCTTGTAGCCTAGTAGAGCCTGGTTAGCTTGGCACCAACAGCTTTCAGGAGCTACTTTTTGGCTCCGAGGAGCAACTGATGCTGAACAAACACAACTATGTGAATTTAACTCTGTGTGTTTGGGACAATATATAAATACATCTTAGGACACCTCTTAAAATTTTAAGAGTAACAAATAATGGACAAAATTATATATTTGCATCTTATGTCGAAGTTAGGTTTGGGGAATGCTATGTACTGGCTCTTCATTCCCCAGCGATAGCTCATGGCCACTTGTTAATGAGGGATACCCAGGAGCCACTGTTAACTGCTGCTTATCCAATCAGAATTTCGAACCCTGTCTATGGTTCATATTTACACGTAATGTGTGTGTACTATCTTTAATCCACAGTATATTTACTTCAGATATTACAATAATCTAGAGAACAGAATTAACCAGAATAGAAAGGAAGTTTTATATTTACATGGAATGCTCTCCAAGCATCTACTAAAGCGAAGGAGTCCAAAAGCGTCTTTAAAGTCCTGGCCGGAGGCGCGAGTTCAATGGATTTGGTATCTGACCTGTCTAGGAGTCTAGTTGCGGTTATGAGGACAACCCAATTGACCCCCAAACTCCCCATATGTCCCTAACTAAACACAACTGCCGAGCTTTGCTGCCCTTGCTCAGGCTTATCCACTTCCCGAAACCCTCCCACCCCCCAAGCCGCCCGGCCTGGGGCTGATGCACAGCAGTCGGGCCCATAAACCAGTCCCCTCAACAACAACAAAAAATTAACTCTGAATGTGTGGTAGGCGCAGCCATGGGTGCAGGCTTTCCTCCCTGTTATATAGCTGAACTGCTAATAAACCTCGCCATAAAAAGGAAAAAGTAACAATAACCCTTCATGCAAGTGGCTAGGATCTATGTGCCAAGTTCTTGTTCCATAACTTGAGCCCTATTGGGCCAGTCTTCTATCTTAACACCTTTCTGTCTGCACAGTCTACTGGAGAGACCATTCAGTCCAAAGTACCTTAATCATTCCATGCTTCTAATAGCGTGGTGCTTGCTTTGCTTCTTCTTCCATTGTCCTCTCGTTCCTGTCCGCCAGGCCCAATCTTCCCACTGTCCATCCATGCCTGTGCATCCTCGGGGAGGTCAAAGAACCACGACTTGCCCTTGTGTATTATCTTAAGTCACGCTGGGTATATCAACATATATTTCCAAACTGCGCCCTGCTCTTCTGCACCTGAAACATATAGTCAGGGTAGACCGCAAGATCCGCAGAGGCTCTTCTTAGTGCACCTCCTTGTCTGGAGTAAGCCAATATCTTTTATCTGTCCTTATAGTTCAGGACCTTCGCGATAATCGGTCTCGGGGGTGCTCCGGGGGAGGGGTTGCCTGGTCAGTGCTCTATGCGGTCTCTCAATCGTGAAGTGCTGCATTAAGTTCCCGGGCCTAATCTCCTGGAGCAGCATGTTTTCCACATACCCTTTCGAGTCCGCGCCTTCCTATCTTTCAGGCAGGCCTACTTTACAAATGTTATTTCTTCACTCTGCTTCTTCCACTCTTTGTTCCAGTAAGCCAACCCTTTTCTGCAGCACATGGACATCCTTATGCGCCTCCCGGAGCCCCCTGTATTCTCCTGCAATTGTGTTTCCAGTGTGGTAGTGCGCTCTGCTAGGTTCCTCACATCCTGTCTCAACAGACCAACGTCCAATTGTACTGCTGCTATCTGCGTCCCCAGTGAAACCATCAAATGAGCTATAGAAAAGATTCACCGAATTATGCAAATCTTTGGCACTTCCCATCATCTCTTGTGCTGAATCCATCTTCCCCCCTGGATCTTGTTGCTTGGATTTGGTGAAGCTATCTAAGGTTGGCTGATTCACCTTTGCTTTGGTGGCCTTGAGAGGTATTGGGCTCTCTTTTCTTTCCCCGCTGCACTCTGTTGGCTGCGCCACCATCCACTGCACGTAGGCTGCCAGCAGCACTCTGTCCTGCCTCTCGTGTGATGATGCCAGAAGTGTCGGCCCCTCTGTTCCTTCGTAGGGGTGACCTGGAGTATCTTCAAGGGGGTGGGTACTCACCCGTTTCCCACCACTTGTGGGCTCTGCAGTACTTCCTTTCCAGGGGCAACGTGGTGTGTTGCGAGCCACCGTGTGTCCCTCGCTGTCCTCCTCTTGCATGCACCTCCCACAACGTCCACCCACAAGCAGACTCCAGACTTCCAGCCCTCTTTTCGTTAGCCCGGTGCCAACGGGGTCTTTTCCTGCTATCAATCTCTCTGTCCAGAATCTTTGAATGCTCTCTAGTGTTATGACGGATTTCTGAACTCTGTCCTGGTGGCGCAGAAGTTCAGAAGGCCAACCTAATTACTTGGAACAGGGTAACCTCTGGACGAGCCAGACCAATCAAGGTAGCGATCGCGGCGGTCAAGACTAGGTCTCAAGAGGGGTGAGGGTGACTGAAAGCCCGCAATGAGCACACAAAGCAAGATCACTTACAAACTACTCCAAACAGTTGTTATATTAAAAATATATACACATTTATTTCAAGGCCTTTAAAACAATGACCGTAGCGAGAAAATCACAATATAACGATAGTAAACCAACACATACCATATCAACACAATATATATACAAATACAACAAGTCTCAAGCGTTATATGCACGAAATGTGTAGCCCACCTAAAAGGGAGGGAAAACAGGCAGTGCGAAATAATGCTTAGACCCAGTTCGCCTTCAGAGGCACCTAACTAGATGGAAGTCCGAGCCCTGCGAAGAGTGGAGCCTTGTGCTCAAAAGTACCTGCACGCGCTGGTGCCAACGGGCAAAAGGAGAAGCTCTTCGAGGGAAATCAGGCAGTTCAGTTTAGTGCACAAAAGAAGAAGAACAAGTTCCGCGACTGAAGCGCAGCCTCCACAGTGGGCAGAAGCAGAGCGCGAGTACAGAAAAGGGTGCTGTTTGACACAGCGGGGAAAAGCAATGGGCTCCTGCAGGAGGGCGACCAGATCCTAGCTATGCTACTCACCGGTCCCCGATGCAAGCAGACCCAGGCTTCTCCGCGTCAGTTTCAGCAGCTGGCAGGTTCAGAAGAGCAGGGAACGCCTCGTCGTCGTGTTGAGTAAAAAGACGTCCCAATCGAAGAAACCCGCACAGTTTGTTACCACAGCAGGGCAACGGAGCGGCCGTGTGTATCTGAGCCAAATGTACACTACTCACTTCAGACCTGGGAACGCCAAGTATACGAAGCGTGTGAGAGTGACAAGGTCTCGAAATACTACACAACCTGGCGGCGGTTACAGAGCAAGACTCCCGTGTAAGCTGGTCAGTCAGCTGGATGGCCCAGAGACGCTTCTGAAGGCTTACTGGCAGGAGATGGTGAAGATGCCGAGAATAGCTGTCCCCGCTATTCCAAGGGTCGAAGTACCAGTACAGGCCTTCTGGTTCGATCAAAGGTGAAAAGGGTTTCACAAGGCGACAGCAGTGCAGAGGAGAAGTCCTTCAGCGGGTCACCAGCGATTCCTCGGTTAAGCCTCTTGGTTGCAGGATACTTGGCTCCTGTATTCCTTCGTTCGTGAGAACTCAGGAGATCGACATGGTAGTGGTGTTTCCAGCCCCCTCTTATCCACGGTTCCCTTCGCGCCAAAACGGAGGGGACCCAATGGGAGATCCGCCCATCAACACTCACACCATTCGTGGACCAATCACGGACCACGGTGGTCCCAGGCATTCACACCACCCTAGACTCTCTGGCACCCAGGATGTGTATTGGGACCAGACATCCCAGCCCACATCCTGGAGGCACACACAAGACATGTAGAAGCCCGCGAAAGCATCCGTGTTTCGCGGGAAAGTACATGCCCAAATAAGGAAGGCCCCGGGTCGGCTCGACCTGGGGAAGGTGAAGGGAGCAAGACGGTCAGCGGACAGGACAAAGGAGCCTCGTGGTCTGGCCATTTTGGGAGCCAGGCCACCATTTTGGGTTAAGCGCGAGAAACGCGCTTAGAACGCCAAAAGGAGCTCAAAACACAAGAAACGATCGCTGCCACCATTCCCGTCCCTGAATCACTTGCACCGATCAGATACAATCCTAAACGAGTATCTAGGGCCTGTAGAAGGCTAGAGACCAAAGAGAGCTGTAACTTAGTTTACAGTGCCCTCTTGTGTCATGTTGCACGAAAGCCGCAACATGATAAAAGAAACTACGGGAAACAGCGTTCCCCGGTACTGACTGTCTTAAGGGCATGTCAGTTTCCCCGTAAGAAAGGAGCGAAAGCCCAGAGGAGTGCGGCAGAAGGCTGCACTTCTCTGTCAAAGTCAAGAACAAGGTGAAAAACAACAGCAAAAAGTTTAGGGGTTGCCACATGGAAGGAAAATTACCTACAATTACGAAATCTTTCCTAACACTCGCCCCTCCCAGACTATGGACAGGGGGAACTAATCCACCCCTGGATGAGTCTCTTGTTCAGGTCGGTTAAGCATTCTGGACAACCCATCAGCATTGCTATGTTGGACACCTGGCCTATGCTCAATAGTGAAGTCGAAGCCTTGTAGACTTATGGACCACCTAAGCAACTTTGGATTCTCCCCCTTCATGTTCATTAGCCACTTTAAGGGCTTATGGTCAGTTTGCACAGTGTAGTGGGTCCCATAGAGGTAGGGCCTCAGCTTCCTTAGGGCCCACACAACAGAGAAACATTCTTTCTCTACCGTGGACCATCTGAGCTCTCTGTCCTTAAGCTGGCGGCTAATAAAACCAATAGGGTGTTCCTTACCCTTCTCATCTACTTGTGATAGTACAGCTCCTATCCCAGTGTCAGAGGCGTCCGTCTGCACGATAAAAGGTCTTTGATAATCAGGGGCCCTGAGGACAGGGGCCTGGCACAAGGAGTCTTTTAAGCCATTGAAGGCCTTCTCACACTCGTCGGTCCAAGTTACCTTCTTGGGTTTCTTCGGAGTTGTGAGGGCAGTCAGAGGGGCAGCTATGGTGCCATAGTCTGCCACAAAATTGCGGTAATACCCTGTGAGTCCTAAGACGGCTCTCACTTGGGTTTGCGTAGTGGGGGTAGGCCAGTCTTGTACTGCTTGTACTTTACTGGGAAGAGGCTGTATCCTTCCTCCACCTACTTCATGTCCAAGGTAAACCACTGAGCCTTGTCCAATCTGGCATTTACTAGCCTTTATGGTCAGGTGTGCTTTCTGAAGAGCCTGGAGCACAATCCTGAGGTGTTTCACATGGTCTTCCCAGGTGGCACTGAAAACTGCTATATCGTCCAGATATGCAAGACAGAATTCGTCCAACCCATCCAACACATGATTCACAAGCCTCTGGAAAGTGGCAGGTGCATTCTTCAACCCGAACGGCATTACCCGGAATTGGTAAAGGCCGTCTGGAGTAGAAAATGCTGTCTTCTCCTTGGCATGTTCTGCTAAAGCTATTTGCCAATAGCCAGCAGTGAGGTCAAACGTGCTGAGGTACTTGGAGGCACCCAAAGTATCCACCAGCTCATCTGTTCGAGGCAAGGGGTGTGCATCTGTCTTGGTGACAGCATTCAGAGCCCTGTAATCCACGCAGAACCTCAATTCAGAAGTGCCTGCCTTTGGAACCAAAACCACAGGGCTGGACCAAGGACTACTAGAGGGTTCAATCACCCCAAGGTCTAACATCTTGTTGACCTCGGTCTTAATATAAGACCGTACTTTGTCTGACATCCTGTATCCCCTACTTTTGGTAGGTACACTGTCTCCTGTGTCAATGTTATGTTTGCACCAAGGTGTCAAACCAGGCGACTGTGAAAACAGGGGGGAAAACTGCATAAGCAAACTTTTCACCTCAGCCTGCTGATCAGAAGTCAGGTGAGGGGCCACTCGGACACCCTCAAAGGAGCTATCTGAAGGACCGCTTTGGAACAGGTCGGGGAGAGGTTCAGACTCCTCTTCCTCAACATCTGAAGCCAGTAGCAGTGCTGCGATTTCGACTCTTGGGACGAAAGCCTTCAGCCTATTCGCGTGAAACACTTTTGGAGCCTGTCCAGGCCTTCCAAGGTCCACTAAATAGTTAACCTCACCCAGGGGCTCCACCACTGTGTAAGGGCCTGACCATTTGTCCTGTAAAACTCGAGGCCTTATGGGATTCATGATCAGGACTTGCTGACCAGGTGTAAAGTTGATGAGGGAAGCTTTCTGGTCGTACCAATGTTTCACCAGCGCTTGTCCTGCCTTCAATTTATCACTAGCCAAGCCCATCAGAAGTACCATCCGTTTTCTGAGCCCTAGCACGTAATCAACTACGTTGGTAGTAACAGGGGGAGTGGGCATCTCCCATCCCTCTTTGACGATGGCTAAGGGTCCCCGTACGGGATGACCGAACAGAAGTTCGAAGGGGCTGAAGCCAACACCCTCCTGTGGTACCTCTCGGTAGGCAAACAGTAAGCATGGTAAAAGAAGATCCCATTTTCTTCTCTGAGGTTCCTCCAGAGCCCCAATCATGCTCTTTAACGTTCTGTTGAAACGTTCCACCAGACCATTGGTCTGGGGGTGGTATGCAGAAGAGAACTTGTAGGTGACCCCACATTCTTTCCACATAGCCTGCATATACTTCGACATAAAGTTGCTGCCACGATCCGACACAACTTCTTTAGGGAAGCCAACCCTAGTAAATATGTCAAGTAAAGCTTTTGCAACTGACTTGGCAGTTACAGCTTTCAATGGGATGGCCTCAGGATATCTGGTTGCATGGTCGACCAGCACCAGGATAAACCTATTGCCCGAGGATGTTTGCGGGTCAAGGGGACCAACGATGTCGATCCCTACCCTTTCAAATGGTACCCCCACAACTGGGAGCGGTACCAACGGAGCTTGGATTGTCGCGCCAACCTTACCAGACAACTGGCAGGAAGCACAACTCCTGCAGTGACTTTCTACTTGCACCCCCATCTTGGGCCAGTAGAAGTGCATGGATAACCTTTGCTTGGTCCTCTTCATACCAAGGTGACCAGCAAGGGGAACTTCATGCGCCAACTGCAGGAGGAAGGGCCTAACAGCAAGGGGAACCACCAACCTCCTATGGTCTCCTTCTGTATACTCTGTGGGCTCACTATACAGGAGTCCACCTTCCCAATAAATCCTATGCGTCCCAGGAGGTTCACCCTCAAGCTGGGAGCAGGCCTGTCTCCTTAGGCCTTCCAGAGATGGGCACTCACGTTGGCCTTTACTGAATTCGTCCCTATCAGGACCTCCTTCAACTAACAAGTCTTTTAGTTCAGGATGATCGTTGGGGTCAAATACTGCAGGCATCGCCACCTCCTCGTCAGGCCCGGGCGATTGACCAACTTCCTCCACCGCAGTGGTAGGCGAGCTTGGGGGAATATTCTCTTTCCCTCGTCTTGACTTGTCGACTCCTTTCGCCTTGGGTTTCCCCTTCGGCTGGGGCAGCGTATTGGTCTTGGCCAATGCTGCCCGTGCTTGAGACCGTGTGTAGGGTCTTTCGGCAGTGTCTCCTACGAGCCCTAAAGCTCTGAGATCATTACCTAACAAGACCTTTCCCGGGACGTTTCTCTGAATGCTCACTGGAATCCTGACTGCTGTACCATTTAAAGTAAGATTTACAGGTATTACTGGGAACATACGGAGTGGGCCGTCAGCCAATTTAGTGGGCATCAGAGTAGCTCTGGCAACTTCCTCTGAGTCTACCAACGTAGAATCCACTACAGTGCGACTGCACCCACTATCCCTAAGAGCTGGAGTATCTACTCCATTGATCAGCACACTGTCTTTAAAGTAGTGCTTGGTATTATCCGGAATCCTAGCATAAGCCTCTGCGACTTTAGGCTCCCATGAACCCAGGGAAACTAAAACTACCTCAGCCTCTATCCCGCTGGGAAATGAGTCTGAGGAGAAGGATGCTCCTGTAATCTCTTCTTCCTCGTAGGAGGAGAAGGCCAGATTAGCGGAGTGGACCCCCAAAGGTCTAACCTTACACCGGGGATCCCCCTTCACGTGGTCAGTTGCTCTACAAGCAAAACAAGATCCATTGGGTCTGTTTACATAGGGAGGCTTATTGTAACCAGAGTTCTGTTTCGGAGTCTAACCTTCACTACCCTGTGAGTTCTCTTGTGTCTTACCCTTATTTTTCTTTTTGTGGCCCTTATGAGAAGAAGATTTATCAGATTCTCCACCCTCCTTATCTTTGGACTTTTTCCCTTCCTCCTGCTTACCAGGATGATTTTTGTCCTTATGGGACACTCGATGTGACACCCATAAGTCGGCTGCAATGGCCAGCTTCTTAGGATCTATCTCCTTCGAATTGGCCAAATGCTGCTTAAGCTCCGGGGAAGAAGATGCAAAAATGTGTTCCAGCATGACAAGATTTATCATGCCTTCGAAGGTAGAAACCTTATAACCTTCGACCCAGCCAGTTAAGTTTTTCAAGGATTCAGTGACATAAGATACCCAAGTACCACCTTCCTTTTTCTTATACTCTCTGAAACGTTTCAAATATTGGGCCGGAGTCTTCCCAAACTTTAAAATGAGAGTTTGCTTTAACATTGCGAAATCAGCTCGCTCAGCCTTCGACATTTCCATAATGGCACTACAGCCAGAATGGGGCAGTCTGCTGAGTAACCAGGCAATCTTATCAGCATTGTCAACTTGTTGAACTTCGCATGCATACTCAAACGCATTCAGCCAGTCCATAATGTCATTCCTTTCCTCATACACACTGAGCAGATCTTTCGGAAACCGTGGATGAGAGGAAGCCCCAGACCCATGTCCAGGACCCTTGGACCCATTTGCAAACGGAAGCTTGGCCAGTTCCAACTGGTGATCCCTGTCTTTTTGTTTTTCTGCCTGTTCGATTTTTAGTTTGGCTATGCTGAATTCAAGCTCCTGCTGCCTAAACCGCAGCTCTTGCTTCTTGAATTCAAGCATAGCCTCCCCATCAGCACTGGCAGAGGAAACATTAGACATCTCGTCCTCCCTGTCCTCGTGGTCGCGATGGATCAGTGCAGCGGCAGAACCGTCGGTTCTACCAGTGAGAGCAGCCCCACCTCCTTCCGCACTGTCCTCAGAAGTTATAGCGTCAAGCTGTGCTTCTTGCCACGCCACGATTCTTTGGATCATTTCCAATTTCGTGCCTTGAGAGGAAACACCTCTTTCCGCACACATCTTTTTCAATGTTTCTGATTTGGAAGCATTTAAAGTTAACAAGGTATTTGTTTCCATACTGTTAGATAGGGCTATGGCCTTTTCAAAGTTATACTACAACAATTCACTACGTGTCCTGGTTGGAATAACCTGAAATGCCTTAGTTCGTGCGCAACACTGGATACCTTCAGTCGTATCCCACCGCTGTACACCAATTTGTTAAGACGGATTTCTGAACTCTGTCCTGGTGGTGCAGAAGTTCAGAAGGCCAACCTAATTACTTGGAACAGGGTAACCTCTGGACGAGCCAGACCAATCAAGGTAGCGATCGCGGCGGTCAAGACTAGGTCTCAAGAGGGGTGAGGGTGACTGAAAGCCCGCAATGAGCACACAAAGCAAGATCACTTACAAACTACTCCAAACAGTTGTTATATTAAAAATATATACACATTTATTTCAAGGCCTTTAAAACAATGACCGTAGCGAGAAAATCACAATATAACGATAGTAAACCAACACATACCATATCAACACAATATATATACAAATACAACAAGTCTCAAGCGTTATATGCACGAAATGTGTAGCCCACCTAAAAGGGAGGGAAAACAGGCAGTGCGAAATAATGCTTAGACCCAGTTCGCCTTCAGAGGCACCTAACTAGATGGAAGTCCGAGCCCTGCGAAGAGTGGAGCCTTGTGCTCAAAAGTACCTGCACGCGCTGGTGCCAACGGGCAAAAGGAGAAGCTCTTCGAGGGAAATCAGGCAGTTCAGTTTAGTGCACAAAAGAAGAAGAACAAGTTCCGCGACTCAAGCGCAGCCTCCACAGTGGGCAGAAGCAGAGCGCGAGTACAGAAAAGGGTGCTGTTTGACACAGCGGGGAAAAGCAATGGGCTCCTGCAGGAGGGCGACCAGATCCTAGCTATGCTACTCACCGGTCCCCGATGCAAGCAGACCCAGGCTTCTCCACGTTAGTTTCAGCAGCTGGCAGGTTCAGAAGAGCAGGGAACGCCTCGTCGTCGTGTTGAGTAAAAAGACGTCGCAATCGAAGAAACCCGCACAGTTTGTTACCACAGCAGGGCAACGGAGCGGCCGTGTGTATCTGAGCCAAATGTACACTACTCACTTCAGACCTGGGAACGCCAAGTGTACGAAGCGTGTGAGAGTGACAAGGTCTCGAAATACTACACAACCTGGCGGCGGTTACAGAGCAAGACTCCCGTGTAAGCTGGTCAGTCAGCTGGATGGCCCAGAGACGCTTCCGAAGGCTTACTGGCAGGAGATGGTGAAGATGCCGAGAATAGCTGTTCCCGCTATTCCAAGGGTCGAAGTACCAGTACAGGCCTTCTGGTTCGATCAAAGGTGAAAAGGGTTTCACAAGGCGACAGCAGTGCAGAGGAGAAGTCCTTCAGCGGGTCACCAGCGATTCCTCGGTTCAGCCTCTTGGTTGCAGGATACTTGGCTCCTGTATTCCTTCGTTCGTGAGAACTCAGGAGATCGACATGGTAGTGGTGTTTCCAGCCCCCTCTTATCCACGGTTCCCTTCGCGCCAAAACGGAGGGGACCCAATGGGAGATCCGCCCATCAACACTCACACCATTCGTGGACCAATCACGGACCACGGTGGTCCCAGGCATTCACACCACCCTAGACTCTCTGGCACCCAGGATGTGTATTGGGACCAGACATCCCAGCCCACATCCTGGAGGCACACACAAGACATGTAGAAGCCCGCGAAAGCATCCGTGTTTCGCGGGAAAGTACATGCCCAAATAAGGAAGGCCCCGGGTCGGCTCGACCTGGGGAAGGTGAAGGGAGCAAGACGGTCAGCGGACAGGACAAAGGAGCCTCGTGGTCTGGCCATTTTGGGAGCCAGGCGACCATTTTGGGTTAAGCGCGAGAAACGCGCTTAGAACGCCAAAAGGAGCTCAAAACACAAGACACGATCGCTGCCACCATTCCCGTCCCTGAATCACTTGCACCGATCAGATACAATCCTAAACGAGTATCTAGGGCCTGTAGAAGGCTAGAGACCCAAGAGAGCTGTAACTTAGCTTACAGTGCCCTCTTGTGTCATGTTGCACGAAAGCTGCAACATGATAAAAGAAACTACGGGAAACAGCATTCCCCGTTACTGACTGTCTTAAGGGCATGTCAGTTTCCCCGTAAGAAAGGAGCGAAAGCCCAGAGGAGTGCGGCAGAAGGCTGCACTTCTCTGTCAAAGTCAAGAACAAGGTGAAAAACAACAGCAAAAAGTTTAGGGGTTGCCACATGGAAGGAAAATTACCTACAATTACGAAATCTTTCCTAACATCTAGCTACCTCAGTAGTAAGCTCCTTATGGGGTGTCTTTCATCAGCCATAAGCCGCAGGGTCCCACCTTCATACTTCACCGCCCAGCCCAGGGTGCTGCCAGTTGTAGCCTTTAGGTGCGCTTATTGATTGTTCAATCGCACCTCCTGTTGCAACCTTCCTCCTATTAGGCACGACCCCCTCTCCATATACTGCGCAGGGGCGTCAATGTCTGATACCTGCAGGGCTTTAACTCCTATGGGAATGCCAGCTTAGATGTATGTTCCCAGCTGTGCTTCATTGGGTTGGGGACTCCTCTTCCACCACCACAGCCCAGGTTCCCTAATGCCTGTCTGACGTTTCAGCAGTGCAGTACATGAATGTTAATGCACTGTTTATGCACTGGGTTTTCAACTGAGGCCGCCTACTTGCTTTCACTGCCGCAGCCCAGGCACTCCAATATCCCTCAGCACTGCTGCGCCAGCACTCTCCCCTCTGACTAATGAGGAGGATTTACGGAGAGCACTTTTCTTTCCGGCGTATCCATCAATGTCACCACTGCGGCCCGGGCACCCAGTGTCCCACAGCTATCCATTGTGCCCACTCTGGTGCCCCACGCTCCCCGATTGAGGAGGCGGGGGTTCTTGGAGCACCCTCTCCGTCTCGGCGTACCTGCGACTGCGGTCGCCTCCTTCGCTGGTACACCCACAAGTCCTGGGCGGGTAGTCTCTCTTCCAGACGCTTCATCGTAGCCTGGAGGGGGTACGGATCACGGCCTGGTCTCCCGCCACTTCCTCTCACCAGCTGACAGAAACGGTTGCTTTCTGCCTCTGTCCCTCACCATACTTCACTCCCACAGCGGGCACTATGATCTTCCGCAGGGCATCCACACTTTTCTGGTTCTTAGCAGTCACTGCCGTCTCTTCCATCTTGGGCTCCAGGCACCGCTAGGGGGGCCTGCTTCTTGCTGTCCTGTTCCAGACACCTTCACCCTGCCCCAGGGATTCATCTCCGCTCTGAGCACCCACGAGGGGTTTATTATACACACACTCCTCTATTTTAATAGTTGAAACGGACTTCGTAGCTTGTTACATGTCGGATTTCTCAGGATCATGCGAGAGCAGGGCGAGGAGCAGCCCTACTCCATTAGCTGCTAGCCACTCGACTCCCCCTAAGAGCAGATGGTTATTGATTGGCATGACTAGAAATGAAAGGGCCGACAATGGCAGTATGAATTTCCCGGACCAGTGACGTCATCAAGTAGCGAGCTGGAACAGCAGTCACGTGATATAATTCAGATTTAAATGTGAGCACGGGGCAGGAGGCTGGTTTTCCAGATGTATGTTGCCCTGCGTCTCGTTCTTTACAACATAAGCTTTCCGTGTGAGGGAAGATGAAGATTGGACAGCATTAGATCGCCGACTGTGACTTTATAAGAACGGACATTTATGTCCTTCATTTATTATTTCAGACCCGTTATTGCAAATATTAGGACTTCCTTGTAAAGAGTCTCACGTTTGCACTTATGGAGATGGGGTGAGTGATATTTTGATTTAACATGTCACCAGTGCTTCGAACATGTGAGCGAGTGATTAATGGCACAATATTAATTATGGCTCTGATCTGTTCACAGACCTACCCGGTTAAAGTTGGGATCGTTTGGATCATTATTTGGAGATTATAGGTTAGTGGCACAATATCCTCTTGAATGTAATTAATCCAATTACAATACATTATGTAATTTTATTTTTAAATCACCATTGTATGGAAACAGTTCACCTGATGATGGATTCATATCCGGAATGTGTAGTGAACAAATGAGTGGGCCCAGGCATAACATCCAAAAGCTCTTACTCATTATTGTGGATTACATAGTGACACTGTATTAAATTAATATGAGAAATGTTAGATGTGTTGAAATTACATGGGGTAACAAATGATACATTTTCTACAACATATTTGTATTATGTACATATCATTGGTTCAGAGGAAGTTGTGTTGGAAAAGTTCAAATTATGAACATATTTTAAATAAAAGTTGTTTGATGTAGATTGTAACAACTTGTGGATAAATTGATTAATTTATCAACATAAACACTTAGTACACGAGAAAAGTAAATTTTTAAACAATGATGAAATAGTAGGTTTTTTTCCCCTGTAGGGTGCCTGGGTTCTCTCATCAGGGTCTGATGAGCTTTTTTCACCACTGTATAGACAATCTCTGAGCCCATTATTCTCCCAGAGCATATGAAGTTTATTTAAACTGTGACAAGGATCTTATATCTTTCCATGAATTCAATTGAACCAGTAGTGCAACCTTACTTGTTTCAATAAATGTGTTTAGGTCAGCAATCACTGCAGGGCAATGATAAAAAAGCGCACCAGTAGGAGAGCATCCCTATGATAAAGAAGTGAATGAAAGGGATCCACCTGACGAAGCCTCCAGCTCTAAATTGGCCCCCATAACAAGCTACTATCCATAAAACCCTTGTTAGATAAACTGACTATTCTCCTCTGTCTGCTTTCTTTCAAGTGGGTTTCAGACGTCAATGCTTTAGATGTTACTAAAACAGGGATCACAACAGTAGTGTATAAGTTTCACGGATTAGCCAAAGCTTATCTTGGCCAGATTCCTCAAAGTTTATGAGGCAGAAACGGCCAGTCGTATGCTGATCATGTGGACAGAGTTGCTAGTAGAACGAATAGTAGAACTCACCAAACCCGGTAACGCAGCCTGAAATCTGAGTGACACTAGCAAGGTGGGTTAGATCGACCATGGGACAGGCCGGAATAGATACTCAGAACTTCGGGCCCATTCAACAAGTGGAGCTATCGTGTTGAAAGCATTTGCAGGAGGCGTGAGGTTAGAAGACATAATGAAGGCACACTCCGTTTTTAAGAGCTTCTATTTTTAAATAAACAGAAAGGTTGCTACTTAAGCATATTACGAGCCACTGGTCTTCACGGAGTACAGATGTTCCTGTTTACTGTGGTACACATGACTCAACGACAATTAAAGATTGTGGAAAAGGAGACCACTGGGGGACGGGGACTGCAATGGCTGCCTGAACCAAAGCTCCCTGAGCCGAGGAGTTTAACGAGATGAATTAGAGCGATTCCTGAAGCAGAACAATGGTTTAACTGGAGCCAGAGAAGTTGGAGGGGGTGAAGACAACACAGGGCCCATCATATCCAAATGGGAACCAAGGAAGTGCTTCAATAATGCCGCCGAAACGAGCCTGCACCGCGGCCAGCCAGAAACCAACGGCCCGCTTCGGGTGGGAAGCGTGAAAGAGGTGGGGGAGGTGCAGAGCCCCGGACATCGAGGCGGAGGTCCCCGGAAGAAAAGGAGGCAGACACCACGGAGCCGGAACGGCAGAGTGGGCAGCGGATCTGAGCATAGAAGAAGCAAGCTGATCAGGAGATAAGGGAGAGCCAGATCAGGAGCGGAGAGGACCTGACACCCAGAACGGGCTGGGATGAACGGCGCGCAGCAGGCTTAATGCAAGTGAGAGGCAGGGGTGGTGCAGCGTCCCCGGAGTGCGATCCCAGCGAGCCATGGTACGAGACCTGGGCAGTGCAGAAGGAGAGGAGGCAGGAGAGAGGGCCCTCTCAGCAAACTCCTGAGCTCCCAGCCTGTAGCGCAAAAGTGACAGTAAAGGAAAGCAGCCGCCAAGGAAGACTGAAGGACCTGGGAACTACGGAGTAACAAGGTGTAAGGAGCCCAGGTGCCACAGGCCATACAGACACCAACGGGTATGGCGCAGGGAGGCACCATCACCCTCGCTGGCCCTCCCACTGGAATAGCGCCATGGGGACAGCGCAAAAAGGAAAAAGAACGGGGAGACTTGCCCAAGCCCCCCGCACAGGAAAAAG
Organism: Ambystoma mexicanum; assembly: GCF_040938575.1. NCBI lineage: Eukaryota > Metazoa > Chordata > Amphibia > Caudata > Ambystomatidae > Ambystoma > Ambystoma mexicanum. The sequence continues at coordinate 1,209,418,499 of NC_090929.1, read as the reverse complement.
CGGAGCCTAACCCTGCTGGCACTATAGATAGCAGGAAAAGAGAGCAGGGCACCACCAATTAATAGCGGAAACCAATAGGCACGCATACCACCCGCAAGGGCCGCTCCCACCAGTGCGGCAGCAACAGAGGGACTCCCTCTATGGGGCACCGCTGCAGCAGCGAAGTCCATCCCTAAGGGCAATGCTAAGAGGCACGAGCAGCAGGAGAACCAGGGGAGACACTGGGAATGGACAAGCCCACCTAACAGGAGGTGAAGGAGTCTAAAACAAGGCTCACCTGAGGTCCTCAAGCACAGAGACAATACGTGAGGGGCAAGAGCTGGTAGGAGAGGCCAAGCAGCTAAAGAGGATGAAGGATCCCTACAACTGCATGGACCCCCGGCGAAGCAGTGGACAATAAAGATGAAGGGACACCATCCCAGGCTGGACCCAACCACAGCAACATCAGGGAAGTCAATACTAACTGGACCACACGCAGACCCCCCGGAACAAGCCCTGCAGAAGAGGAGGACCAAGTAGAAGCACTCTCCATGGGGAGTATCAAGGAGACAATACTAGACCCCCCACTGGTTGAAAGACAACAACGTCGCCCGTAGAAGCAAGGCCCCAAGGGTCAGGTACTGGCCCGCAGAAAAGTTTTTGAAGTGGAACAAACGAAGTGCCAAAATAGGCTCACAAGAAGGTGAGAGGCGGCCAACGTAGGGAAGTACTGCAACAATATAGAAGGAAAGAGACCCATCAAAGGGGGGCCTGCCCCAACTCGGCCCCAAAAATGGCTGAGACATCTATAAAAGAGCACTGGGGTAATGGTGGAAATAAGAGCCTTGCACACGGACATTCAAACCTCTATCACAGAACTGCGAGGAAAAGTGGAGAAAATTGAAGGGAAGGTGGAGAACCTAGAACACAACAAGATCAATGTTGACCTTGTGGAGATGAAACTAAATGCCAGGATGACAGACATTGAGTTGAGGGAATAAGAGTTTGCTCTAAAACTAGACGACCATGAGAATAGAGAACGGAGATCGAACATACGGATAGTCGGCCAGGAAGAGACAGATGAGAGACCCCAGCCCAGGTCGAGAAGAAAGTACAGGACATTGTGAACCTCCTCTACGAAGCAGAAGGGGGGAAAAGTGCAGATTGAAAGAGCTCACAGAGGAGGGAGAGCGTTCAACAGCGGTCCACGCTCCATAGTGGTGAAATTCCTGCAATACAAAGTGAAAGCAGAAGTTCTGCTCAGGGCGATGCAGGCACAAGAAATCAAATATCAGGGATCTGAGGTTAAAGTGTTCCAGGACCTGTCTGGCTTTACCTTAGGGTGCAGGAGAGATTGCAGGCCGCTCACCACATGGCTTATGGACAAAGGAATATGGTATAAATGGAGGTACTCATTTGCACTATTGTTTAAGGTCAAGGCAGAAGAATATAGAGTCACCATAACGGAAGAAGCAAAGTAAGTCCTACACCACCTAGCAGAGAAACAAGAACCTTAACATGCCCACAGGGGGCCACCCCCCTAGGACTATGCAAACCGAAATATGACCCCAGAGGCGCAAAAGAAGCAAAGTGGGAAGGGGGAAAGAAATATGTGAAACTAAGTTCCCTGTCGCACGCAGCCTCATAAAAAGAACTCAGGAGATAAATGGGAAAGGCGAAGGGAAGGGATTAAACAACCCCAGGCAAGGGGGAGCTTCTAACCTAGTGGCCCTCAGTTGAAAGAGGGTGTCTCAACACAAAGTACCATGGGTTGGATGCATGACCGTTGGTACATTTCATCAGTTTTGTTGTTAGTTATTAAGGGGGGGGGGGGAATGGAAGGGGTCAAAGCCAGGAGAAAGAGAATGTTCAGGGAGGTGCGGATGGGGAACCAGAGGGCCTGAGGAGCGGGGAGGTGAGCGAGAGGACATAGCCCAGGAATGGAAGAAAAACTAACAGTGATGCAAGGAAGAAGCCTGCTGAGGGTGGGATCACTAAATGTTAAGGGAATGAACTCCCCCACCAAAAGGTCGCTGATGGTGCAGGAATTTGAGAGGGCATCTGTTGATGCCCTCTTCATTCAGTAGACTAGATTCAAGGCAGGTGACGAGAAGCCACTGAGGAGAAATGGGGTGAGCCTAATCTATTGGGCCTCAACTGCGCAGAAAAAAGTAGGGGTAGGGCTGATACTACACAGGCGGGTCCGGCTGCTGAACCCCAGGGTTCATTCATTGATGGAAGGCAGGTTCCTAGTGGTTCAGGGAAGCTGGGAGGTTACCTGGGTCCCCCTAGCAGGAGTATACACACCCAACCATGGACAGAGTTCCTTTAACGAAGAGGCCCTTGCTGCCATACTAGCCAGGAGCAGAGGGGTAATCATAATAGGAGGAGACTTTAACACATGGGCGGACCCACAAATGGACAGACAAGAGACGAGAGCCGAACTTAGGGGGCCATCACTAGGGGGAGGAGAGCAATTTAAAAAGAGTTTGGAAGCCAGGGGCCTGCTAGATGTCTGGAGGACCCAACACCCCGACAGGAAGGGATACACATTCCTATCAAGTGTGCATGCAACCTTCACTAGATCGAGTATTTATCAATAAAGAACACCAGTCACGATTAAGGGACAGCACAATCCATGCAGTGGGATGGTCGACCATGATATGGTCACCATGAGCCTTGAGATGGAGGGCATTAACAGAGGGGACTCCAAGTGGTACAATAATTAGTTCCTGTGGCGAGACAAGCTCTTCGCCCAGGAGCTCACTGCAGCGATAGAGGAATATTTCCAGATCAATGATAACGGGGAAGTAGGGGAAGCAACACTCTGGGAGGCAGGGAAAGCCATATGGATGGGGGTCCTAAAAAGGGAAGGAGCCAAGAAGAAACGTGAGCGCAGGCTGCAGGGAGAGAAACTGGGCAGGGAAATAAAGAAACTAGAGGACAGACTACATTGTCAGGGGACTTACAGGGACAAAGACCTGAGTGTACTTAAGCAAAAAAGGGCAGACCTGAATGCTTTGGGGATAGGGGAAACAGTACGTAAATTAAACATTTTATAAAAAAGGAGATAAGGCTGACAAAATGCTGGCCACCAGGTTGAGGGCTCAGAGGGCAGAGATGGTTAGATCGCGTGAGGGGGAAAGACGGAAACTGTACCACCTCACCGGGGGAGATAGCAAACCATTTTGATGAATACTATGAAGAACTTTATAAAACTGAAGGCTCCAGGGACAGAACAAAAATGCACGAATATATAGCGGAGGCAGGGGCAACTCATCTGACCCAAGCAGAAAGGATTTTCCTGGAGTCCTCGTTCACCCCCGAAAAAATAAAGGTGGCAATAAACAGGCTACCAGCGGGAGGGGCACCAGGGGAAGACGGTTAAACAATGGTATTTTATAAACAGTTTGCAGGTACCCTGGCCCCAAACATGACCAAATTCAGGACTAAGGTCAGGCCCCACCCTCTTTCACAAATGCGCACATAGCAGTCGTCCCCAAAAGTGGTAAAGCTCCCACCAACTGCAAATCATACTGCCCGATATCCCTCTTGAATATGGACGCAAAGATCTATACGAAAGCCCTGGCCACCTGCACGGAGGGAATTAGGCCCCGACTGGTCCACCCAGATCAGGTGGGCTTTATAAAAGGTAGACAGGGAGTGGACGCCATGCGCAAAACCTTAGATATCATGGAACACTCGAGGGGGGACGTGGGAAGCCAGACCCTGCTCAGTCTGGACTCAGATAAAGCTTTCGATCAGGTGCAGTGGGAGTTCCTCTGGGCCACGCTGGAGAGCATGGGATTTGGGGAGAGGTTCATAACGGGGATCCGAGCAATGTACAAGGCCCCCACTGGAAGAGTGGTAGTCAACAGGAAAAGTTCTAGGGAATTCACTCTCACAAGGGGAATCAGACAGGGATGCCCACTCTCTCCCCTCCTGTACGCCCTCTACATAGAACCCCTAGAGAACAGGATTAGAAAGGATCCTGCTATACAGGGAATTAAAGTGGGGGATCACGAATATAAATTGGAAATGTTTACCGACGACACGCTCCTCTACATGGCCAACACTGCCGCATCCTTTCCAAGAGTTCTTCGAACTATAAGGGAATACGGTAGATGGGCTGGATTGAAAGTCAATACAGAGAAATCCACACTATTCCCATATGACAATCCGAGGCTCAGTACAGAGGATGTCTCACCCGGCCTAGGAATCCCAGTCACCTCTAATACGCTTAACTACTTGGGAATTAACATCACAAAGGATCCAAATGATCTCTACAAGGCAAACCTCCCCCGCTTATGTCAGAGCTAAGTGCTGACCTGGACAGGTGGACGAAGCTGACAATCTCCTGGTTGGGTCGCCTCAACGCAATCAAAATGGCAATCCTCCCCAAAGTATCACTACCAAATGCTGCCGATAGAAATTCCAGTGGCCCACTTCAACTAACTGAAAGGCAAAATCATCAAGTTCCTATGGCAAGGGAAGAAGCAAAGGATAGTGTGCAACACCCTGATTCAAGGCAAGGAGGAGGGGGGAGTAGGCATTCCGGACTGTTACACATACTACCGTCTAGCTCAGTTTAGGGCTCTGGTCCCACATCTTAGAGGAGACAAGGATAAGCAGTGAGTTGAAATAGAGCACCACCTACTAAGACCAGTAACACTGGGGGAATGGCTCTGGGCGCCAAAATCAGCTTTACCAAGCAAGGCCATAAATCAAAAGGTGCTAGGTTCGCTCCTCAAACTGTGGTGGAACAAAGGAGAAATGAATGGATATACAACATGGCCCGCACCCATGAGCCACATCTGGGCTCCCCCCGATTAGAAATGAAATCCATGACTATTACAAAAGTAAACACGCCAACCAGGTTTACTTAACGTTTTATTCCATGAGATAAGGAACCACAGCAAAAGACCCCCAACACATCCAAGGTAAGAGGTTCAACTGGCACTCTAGTTAAAGAACAACAACTTGCTAGATTCTCTGTTCCAGAATGGTTATTCACTCACATGCCCATTCTGGAACTAACTTACATCACCCAGCCATGGCATAGCTAGGCATTTATACAACCCCCCTCCCTTATAAATAAAAAAAAATGAGAACAAGTTTTTCCCATAAATTTCATGCACATGAAATGCATATTATCTCTTGATCTTCGCAACCCTGGACATATTCCATATTTGACCACTTTCCAACCCCACAGCATTTCTGAAAACACGCACAACTTTAACATGGTCAGTGTAAAGAGACTCTCCTTTCTTTGAGATCACAGCTTTTCTTATCCGGACCCAGTCTCCAACCTCAACGACCGTTTTCTTTCTAGGGTGCTTTTCATTAGTTTTTTTTACCCAATTTTCTCTGCGCGCATCCATCCTTTTTCTCACCACATCCACAACTACATCCGTTTCTCTTGCTCTGCCCAACCAGGCTGGAGACACCAACGTGTTTGCCTTCCGGCCTCTCATGAGTTCAAAAGGGCTCACACCTGTCTCGAGACCTGGAGCCATCCGCAAAGCATACAACCTTTCTCTCACAGCCACTCTCCTGTGAAGACCACACACAGTCGCTCCTCGGATAGCTTCCATGATGCAACGGTTAACTCTTTCAACCATGCCATTTCCTTGAGGGTAATATAAAGGAGTCCTTTTGTGCACAATCCCACATTTATCAAGATATTCTTGAAACAGCTTTCCCAAAAATTGCGGACCATTGTCTGTGAGAATACTCCTGGGTAGACCCTCCCTCTCAAATACATTTTCCAAGAATTCTATAATCCGTTGACATGTGACTTCTCTCATAATCTTGAATTCAGTCCACCTTGAGAAAGTGTCTGTTACGCTCACCTGGCTCCCACAGAGGCGTCGATCGGAACTGGACAGCTGCGGTCTCCACCAATGTGACACGTAGGGCAGAGATGACGGGCTGGACTGGCCCACGTAGCTTCGTTTGCTTGGCCCTTAGGAATATTCTTCTGCAAATGGAGAAAGGGAATTAACCACCCGTGGAGTTGAGCGTAATTCCCCCCACCCCTGCTGTTCTCCCCACAGATCACCTTTGATGTCCCCTCTTATAGTCTCACCTGATGGTTTGAAAAAATGAGCTCTCCATCCTGCCTTGAGCACAGGGGCGCGTTGATAACCAGTTGCTTCACTGGCTCGAAGGAATTGGTGAGTTCCAGAACAATATTGACTCCAAAAAGTATGTAGTTCGTAAGAGTTCACATGTCTGACTTTCACTCTTGTCCGAATCCTTGCAGTTTGCAGCTTGACCTCAGCGAATAGTTCCTCGTGGTAGCTGACGAAGTTCAGGTAAGGATTTGGCTTATCCTACACAGTTCAATAAAATAAGGCCAGAATGTAACCTGTTGCTTGCTCCCTTATTCAGATGTGGAGAGAAAATATGAAGTTCGGGGAATAATGCCTCCGGCGGTAAAATTAGGTAAGTCTATTGCGGTGAGAAGAGTTCCCCTTGTTTGTCCCTTTGTCTCACCTTGTTGTCCTTTCGTTCCCCTTAGGGGCCGGGGTACGGCGAGGATGCAATGGAGACTGCGCCGACCCGTGAAGAGGAATAGTACCCCCGGCGGTAATCAGGTAAGTCTATGGGGGTAGTTACTATTGCCTCTGTTTATTCCCTTGGCTCACCTTTGCTGTTCTTGTGTTCCCCTTAGGTGCCAGAGTGCGGCGGGAACGTGCAGAAGGATGCGGTGGGTCGTGAGGATGCTGCGAAGGCCGGTGAGTTCAGCATGGCTCTGCATCAGGCGAGGCAGCGCGCATAAAATGCTTCTTTCTTCCAGCTCGAAGGCACGGTAGATCCGGAATTCAGGTAAGGATCGAAGGTTTTGCTCTTATTCTAACCCTTTCTCCTTCTGTTCCTACCATTTTCTAGGAGCTGCACACTCGAGGCGGGCGTGGCAGAAGACTGGATGCAGGGTTGCAGACACGGTGAGCGTTACGCTGCTGGATGCAGAATAACGCAAAGCGTGTGCTGCTCTTCGGGCGTGGTTTAAATAGCCACCAAAGTAGTCCCAGGTAAGTATTCCTCCCCAGCCCCACCCGAGTAAAAAATAGTCCCTAGGTAAAATAGTCCCTTCCAAGCCTCATTTGGCTTGGAGCTCTGCAGCATGGTCTGCATCAGGTAAGCTTGCAGCATGGTCTGCATCAGGTAAGTTCCACTCTATGAGCCTGGCGCCATAGGCGCCAGGACTGGCTCTCCATATGAGCCTGGCACCATAGGCGCCAGGACCGCAGCCAAACAGCCCCTAGCAGGGGTTTTTGGGCTTTCTCAAAATAACGTGATGCCTGCTTCTGGGGTTGCTGGACCTGGTCTGGTTCCCCGGGGGTAGGCATCATGACAGTGTCGACCAGAGCAAGGACAAACCTTCCTCTACCCACACCCATGTCTACTGGACCCAAAATGTCTATCGCTAAATCCTGCCACACTCCCTCAGGTGTGCTTGTCTTTCCAATGGGTTGGGACACAGCCAATACATTTTTCCCAGACTTGAGACAGTCAGTAGATGCACCAATCACTCTCTCAATTTCGCGGTCGATTCCTGGCCACCAGTAATCTGCTTTTATCACTTCTTTTGTTTTACACATACCTATATGTCCTTGATGAGCAGATCTTATCAACTTTTTCCTCAGACATTAAGGAACCACCAATTTGTCCCACCGATACAGTAACCCCTCTTTCACCGACAATTCAGTTTTCACTTCCCATCGTGACCTTTCCTCACCAGACAGTAGCCTCTTCTCAGGCCATCCTTCTTTCACAAAGGTTATGATACGTTTCCACATTTTGTCACATTCTAAAACTTGAATCCATTCATGCTTTTGAATAATACCTTCCACCGTTGCAAAAACCATTTCACTCTCACCACATATTTTGTCACCTCCCTCATTTGCATAACTTTCCACTTTTTGGGCTTGCTCAAAATAACGTGATGCCTGCTTCCGGGGTTGCTGGACCTGGTCTGGTTCCCCGGGGGTAGGCATCATGACAGCACTCCCCCCTAAGGCCCCTCCTAAAGTCGTTCTTCCCCGTGGTTTTGGTTTGTCTGGGAAATTTCAGTGGAATCTTTTCACCAATCGAGGTGCATGCACATGGTCACTAGGTTCCCAAGACCTTTCCTGTGGTCCGTAACCTTTCCAGTCGATTAAATAAAAAAGTTTTGACTTCATCATCTTGGAGTCCAGGATGTTCTTAACTTCAAATTCGGGTTCCCCTTCTATAAGGACGGGGTCTGGTGGCTTGGTTAGTCTTGTCCCTGGTTGTACTGGCTTCAAAGGTGACACATGAAAGACGGGATGAATTTGCATATTAGCAGGTAAGTCCAACTTGACGGCCACTGGGTTGATAATGGCCTTAATAGAGTAAGGTCCCAAATATCTAGGGTTAAAGGTCCGCGTTCCCTTGAGAGGTATGTGTTTTGTGGCCAACCATACTTGGTCCCCTATCTGGTACTGTGGAGTATCACTTCTATGCCGATCAGCATCTTTCTTATATTTCTCCTTCGCCTGTTTTAAATGTGCAGTTGCCTCCTTAAAGGCTTGTGTAATCGTAGCGTGTAGATAGTCCACTGCGGGCATTTCTAAGTGTTGGGATGAGTCAAGGTCTGAGCTTCGAGGGTGGTGCCCATATAGGGTATAAAAGGGACTTTGTCCAGTTCCAGAGTGTACTGAATTATTGTATGCATATTCGGCGATCCAAAGAATGTCCTTCCAATTACTCTCAGTTTGATTTAACATACAACGCAGGTATTGTTCAAGAGTCTGGTTGGTCCTCTCCGTTTGACCATCAGTCTGGGGGTGGTGACTGGTCGATAATCTCACGTCGATTTGCGCCAATTGACAACATTTCTTCCAAAAATGTGAAATGAATTGACTGCCCCGGTCAGAGACCAACACGGACAGAAATCCATGTATGCAAACAATGTTTTCGAGGAATTCTTTGGCCAGGATTGAGGCTGAAGGTAGTCCTTTTAAAGGAATAAAGTGGGCCATCTTGGAAAAAAGATCCACAATAACTAGAATGGTGTTAAACCCATTACAAGGAGGTAGATCAGTAATAAAGTCTAACGATAAGGTGTGCCATAGTGTAGGCGGAATGTCTAAAGGTTGTAAAAGGCCAGCTGGCTTTTGTTTTGGGCGCAAATACCACAAGACATCACAAATGATTTAATATCCTTTCGCCAGGTGGGCCACCAGAATTGTCTTTTAATTTTAGCTTTAGTTTTTGCAATACCTGGGTGCCCCTCCATTAGGGTATCATGATAACGGGAAATGACTAGCTCTTGTAGTTCCTTGTGTGGCAGAAATAGTCGCCCTTGGTAATAAGGCAGATCATTGGCGACAGAGTAGTCCGGGCCTTTCTTTACCCAGTCCTACAGGGCTGTAGGATCAAGGAGTTGCTGGATCTTTACCTGAATGTCCTCTAGTGTCTGTAGAGTAGTCATGCCAAGAATCCTTTGTTCGGAAATTATAGGTACTGGTTCTGGGTTCACTTCTGCCTCTCCCATCCCTATTCGGGATAAGGCGTCTGCTTTACCATTCTTACAACCTGGTCGATAGGTTATCACGAAATCGAACTCGGCAAAGAACAATGCCCATCGGAGTTGACGTGACTATTGGGCCTTGGCTGTTTTTAAATACTGTAAGTTCCGGTGATCGGTGTTCATAGTAATGGTATGCCTGGCACCGAGAAGATAGTGCCACCAAGCCTTGAAGGTGGATTTAATGGCTAATAACTCCTTGTCGGTAACCGCATAGTTTAACTCGGGTGCCGAGAACTTTCTGGACCAAAAAGCTACTGGGTGAAGTTGGCCAGTTTCAGGGTCCTTTTGAGACAGGACAGCTCCCATGGCTAGATTGGATGCATCAGTTTCCACTATGTATGTTAGTTCAGGGCGCGGGTGCTTTAACACAGGTGCAGACGTGAATTTTGCTTTCAGCTCTTGGAAGGCTTTTTCAGCTTCTTCAGTCCACATAAATCGTTTATTTTTTCGCAAAAGTGCTGTGATGGGATGTACAACATGTGAAAAATCTGGGATGAATCTGCGGTAGAAATTGGCAAAGCCGAGCATGCTTTGTACTCCTTTAACTGAACTTGGTGATGGCCACTTAAGGATTGCGTCCACCTTTCGTGAGTCCATTCGGACTCCCTTTGGGGTCAGGGTAAACCCAAGGAATTCAACTTCTGTGGCATGAAAAACGCATTTTTCTAGTTTTGCATAGTTTGTGCTGGCGCAATTTCTCAAGGACTGCTCGGACGCGCTTCACATGGTCAGATTCTGAAGAGGAGTATACTAGAATATCGATATACACGACAACACAAACGTCAATGAGTTCACGAAGGACATCGTTCATGAAGTATTGGAAGGCTGCTGGTGCATTGCACAACCCGAAAAGGCATCACCTGGTATTCGAATAACCCATACCTAGTGCGGAAAGCAGTCTTCCATTCGTCGCCCTCTTTTACACGTACCAGATGGTATGCCCTCCGCAGATCGAATTTAGTGTATATACAAGCGTCCTTCACTTGGTCTAGTAGTTCAGGGATCAGAGGCAATGGGTATCGGTTCTTAACAGTTATCTGGTTCAATGCGCGGTAGTCTATGCACGTTCTGAGGTCACCTTCCTTTTTGGGCACTAAGAACAAAGCTAAACATGCAGGGGACTTGGATGGGCCAATAAAGCCATTGGCAAGGTACTGGTCTAAGTATTGTCATAGGTGAAGGTTCTCAGGTTCCGTAAGGGCATAGATCCTGCTACAAGGGGGTTGTGCACCGGGTATGAGATCGATTTGACAATCGTACGATCTGTGAGGAGGTAAGGTGTTTGCCTGTTCCTTTTGGAAGACATCCTGGAATTCTTGGTATTCTGGAGGCAGTTGCATGACTGCTGTGGTTACTGTGGCCAGGCCTGCGTTCTGATTTTTCTTTGGGTAACAGGTTTGTGCACAATCCGGGAAGGTTATTCTCTTCTCTCCAATCAATACAAGGATTATGTGTTTCCAACCAAGGTATCCCCAGTATTATTTGGAACTGTGGGGGCTTTGATTAGATCAAACACAATAGTCTCTCGATGCCCATCCTGACCCAATAGTGTCATCTCTGCAGTGGAATGAGTTACAGGCCCAGAGGCAATTTCAGTTCCATTGACTGTGGTGATGACATCTGAGGTGGTTTTTCGGCAGAGAGGTAGATTCATCCTGGAAGCCAATTCATAATCCACATAGTTTCCTATGGCCCCGCTATCGATGTATGCCCTTACTGCGTGCATACGCGATGGCTGCCCTGGATCTACGAGGACCATTGGTATGATGAAATGTGAGGTCTGAGTATCCTTCTTCAAGCTCGGCGAGCGGACCTCTACGCTTGTCAGGAGTGGTCGTTTCCCGAGTCTGACTCCGTATGACTTTTATCAGCAGCTCCTACCACCTTCTTGGGTGGTTTTACAGGGCAATCCCGTAGAAAATGGCCAGAAGTTCCACAATATAGACACAATTGCATTTGCCGTCTCCTTTCTCTTTCCTTCTGGGTTAAGGGTCCTTTAACCCCTCCGATTTGCATGGGTTCTGAAGCATCTGCTCCTTTGGGGTTAGCGTGGGTTTTGACCAACACCCGATTCTCAAACTTGGCTCGATCAGCCTTTCTGTTCTGAAGTCTGTGATCTAACTGGACCGCTAAGTCTATATATTCAGCGCAGTCTTGAGGTGGGTTCACGACTTGAGCCAAGACATCCTTGAGTTCTCCTCAAAGCCCTCAATGAAATAACGTGATTCGTTTTACCTCAGGCCATCCAGTTTCCACTATCAACCTATTAAAGGTTGCGATGTAGGATAGAAGGTCCTGGTTACCCTGTCGTAGGGACAAAAGTTCGTTATCCAGGGCCTCTCCTTGGGAGTGCCAAGCAAATAGTCTTTCCATACTAGTTTGAAAGCCCTGAAAATCCCGAAGAATTGGGTCATCCTGAGTAACTAGTGGAATTGACCAATCAGCTGCACTGCTGCTGAGATATGACAATACAAAGGCTACCTTGGCTTGATCGTTTGGGAAGGCTCCAGGTCTGCATAAAAAGTGCAAGTGGCATTGGTTCCTAAACACGGCGAACCTTTTGGGATCTCCAGCAAAGCGTTCGGGTGGAGCTAATGGAATATTTCCTGGTAGGTTTATTTGCACAGGGTTAGTCGATAACACAGGAGCTGAATTTCCCCCAGAACCAGGTAGGGGTGCTTGTCCAGCCTGGCTTTGCAATAGTTGCCTAGCAAGGTCATCAGTTCGCTCCTTTGACAAAATCAGTTCTCTCCTAAGAGCATTGGTTTCTTGACGGGCGGAATGCACTTCAGCCCTCAGTTCCCCTAGTAATTGGGCCAATTGGTCAGTCTCTGAGGTATCTATAACGCCCGGGTGGGACTTTGTGGGTAGGTTTCGCGTTCTGTTACGCTCACCTGGCTCCCACAGAGGCGTCGATCGGAACTGGACAGCTGCGGTCTCCACCAATGTGACGCGTAGGGCCGAGATGACGGACTGGCCTGGCCCACCTAGCTTTGTTTGCTTGGCCCTTAGGAATATTCTTCTGCAAATGGAGAAAGGGAATTAACCACCCGTGGAGTTGAGCGTAAATCACCCCACCCCCGCTGTTCTCCCCACAGATCACCTTTGATGTCCCCTCTTATAGTCTCACCTGATGGTTTGAAAAGATGAGCTCTCCATCCTGCCTTGAGCGCAGGGGCACGTTGATAACCAGTTGCTTCACTGGCTCGAAGGAATTAGTGAGTTCCAGAACAATATTGACTCCGAAACGTATGTAGTTCGTAAGAGTTCACATGTCTGACTTTCACTCTTGTCCGATTCCTTGCAGTTTGCAGCTTGACCCCAGCGAAGAGTTCCTCGTGGTAGCTGACGAAGTTCAGGTAAGGATTTGGCTTATCCTACACAGTTCAATAAAATAAGGCCAGAATGTAACCTGTTGCTTGCTCCCTTATTCAGGTGTAGAGAGAAAATATGAAGTTCGGGGAATAATGCCTCTGGCGGTAAAATTAGGTAAGTCTATTGCGGTGAGAAGAGTTCCCCTTGTTTGTCCTTTTGTCTCACCTTGTTGTCCTTTCGTTCCCCTTAGGGGCCGGGGTACGGCGAGATGCAATGGAGACTGCGCCGACCCGTGAAGAGGAATAGTACCCCTGGCGGTAATCAGGTAAGTCTATGGGGGTAGTTACTATTGCCTCTGTTTATTCCCTTGGCTCACCTTTGCTGTTCTTGTGTTCCCCTTAGGTGCCAGAATGCGGTGGGAACGTGCAGAAGGATGCGGTGGGTCGTGAGGATGCTGCGAAGGCCGGTGAGTTCAGCATGGCGCTGCAGCAGGCGAGGCGGCGCGCGTAAAATGCTTCTTTCTTCCAGCTCGAAGGCGCGGTGGATCCGAAATTCAGGTAAGGATCGAAGGTTTTGCTCTTATTCTAACCCTTTCTCCTTCTGTTCCTTCCATTTTCTAGGAGCTGCACACTCGAGGCGGGCGTGGCAGAAGACAGGATGCAGGCTTGCAGACACGGTGAGCGTTACGCTGCTGGATGCAGAATAACGCGAAGCGTGTGCTGCTCTTCGGGCGTGGTTTAAATAGCCTCCAAAGTAGTCCCAGGTAGGTATTCCTCTCCAGCCCCCCCCCCCCCCCCGAGTAAAAAATAGTCCCTGGGTAAAATAGTCCCTTCCAAGCCTCATTTGGCTTGGAGCTCTGCAGCATGGTCTGCATCAGGTAAGCTTGCAGCATGGTCTGCATCAGGTAAGTTCCACTCTATGAGCCTGGCGCCATAGGCGCCAGGACTGACTCTCCATATGAGCCTGGCGCCATAGGCGCCAGGACCGCAGCCAAACAGCCCCTAGCAGGTGTTTTTGGGCTTTCTCAAAATAACGTGATGCCTGCTTCCGGGGTTGCTGGACCTGGTCTGGTTCCCCGGGGGTAGGCATCATGACAGTGTCGACCAGAGCAAGGACAAACCTTCCTCTACCCACACCCATGTCTACTAGACCCAAAATGTCTATCGTTAAATCCTGCCACACTCCCTCAGGTGTGCTTGTCTTTCCAATGGGTTGGGACACAGCCAATACATTTTTCCCAGACTTGAGACAGTCAGTACATGCACCAATCGCTCTTTTCGCGGTCGATTCCTGGCCACCAATAATCTGCTTTTATCACTTCTTTTGTTTTACACATACCTATATGTCCTTGATGAGCAGATCTTATCAACTTTTTCCTCAGACATTAAGGAATCACCAATTTGTCCCACCGATACAGTAACCCCTCTTTCACCGACAATTCAGTTTTCACTTTCCATAGTGACCTTTCCTCACCAGACAATAGCCTCTTCTCAGGCCATCCTTCTTTCACAAAGGTTATGATACGTTTCCACATTTTGTCACATTCTAAAACTTGAATCCATTCTTGCTTTTGAATAATACCTTCCACCGTTGCAAAAACCATTTCACTCTCACCACATATTTTGTCACCTCCCTCATTTGCATAACTTTCCACTTTCACCCTAGAAGCATGATCAGCTCACACATTCTCTTTACCTGCTACCACCTCTATAGTAAATTTGTGGCATTGCAGTCTTGTCACCCAACATGCAACTCTCCTTGATACCTTGTCAAGCCCTTTACTTTAAAAAATGGACTTAAGAGGCTTATGATTGGTTCTTAGCATAAAGTCCTGGCCCCACACAAAGTTCTTCAATTTCTCTATGCCCCAAAGGCACGCCAATGCTTCTTTTTCCAGGACAGAATAATTAAGTTCTGCACCTTTCAACATGTGGGATGCATGCATTACAACCACCTCTGTGCCATCAACATCTGGCTGTAACATCACCACTCCTATACCAGTATCACTGGTGTCGACCGAAAGAATGGTCTTCTTCCTTGTGTCAAACATCGACAAAGGTTTTGCCATGTCAATCTTTCTTTTAATCTCTTCAAATTCTCTCTCACATTCCCTGGTCCAATCAAATCCAACACCCTTCTTTAACAATGCCCTTAAACTAGTTACACAATCCGCATAATTCTCAACAAACCGATGATAAAATTCAATAGTACCAAGAAATGACCTCAAATCTGCTTTGTTCTTGGGCGGTTGAGTTTTCATAATGGAATCTACTAAATTCCTTTTTGGCTTGAGGCCATGCTGGGATATCTCATGACCCAGATATTCAACAACCTGAGTCGTAAAAACGCTCTTTTCACCACGCAGTGTTATACCCCTTGTTTTGAATATTTCCAGTACCACACCAAGTTTCCCTTTCAATTCTTCCTCATCCTTTCCACATATGAGAACATCGTCCTGAAAACACCACACTCCACTGACATCCTTTAACACCTTGTCCATAACCTTCTGAAATACAGAAGATGGCGATATCAATCCGAAAGGCATGCGCCGAAATTGATATATTCCCTCATACGTAATAAAAGTAGTCAATTTACGAGATTCTGCATCTAAACTAATCTGATGATAGGCGCTTGCCATATCAAGTTTTGCAAAGAATTTCGCACTTCCTATTCTGCTCAACAACTCTCCCATGTTTGGATGTGGGTGGCGATCAGCTACAACACACCGATTGAGTTTCCTTAAGTCGATGCATACTCTCAAATCTCCACTATTCTTCTTCACCACAACAACGGGAGAAATCCACTCCACTGCCTTAGCCGGCTCAATAATGCTTTCTTTTTCTAACTTAACTAGCTCCTCACTCACAGCCTTCTGCATAGACCGGGGTAACGGTCTAAGTTTGGCAGCAACTGGTTTGCTTCCCTCTTTCACAACAATCTTGTGCACCATCCCTTTGAGACATTCTACCTTATTACTGAAAACCCCTGGGTATTTCACTATCATTTCATGATCTTTGGGGTTGTTTCTATTTGACCCTGGCATATTGGCCACATTGAACACTTGCTCTTCACTATTAGGGTCCAATGTAATGCATAACCCCCTCTGTTCCCTCCATCCAAGCAATGTTTCTTCCCTTTTCGTGATATAGATCTTCCCATACATCATTCTGCCTTTAAACTTGAACTCAGCATTGCAACATCCCAGAATTTCAATTCTGTCAACCATTGTACCCACCGGGGACTTTGTTGGAGGGAAACAAATGTTCCATAGAACCTCCTATGACATTTTCAAACACCACTCTGGACATTAATGTTATTTTCGAACATGAGTCCACCAACATTTTAACTAGGTGACCATTCACTTCTATCCAGGCAGAGGGATGTTCACATTCATCAAACCCAGTTCACCGTACCATGTGCACAGTGACAATTTCATTCTCCGAAATATCACCTTCCTCCGAAGATGCGCCGTCATACTCTTCAATAAGAAGAGACCCTTTTCCACCACCAATCCTCAACAATTTTCCAAATGACCGCATTTCTTACACATACTGCAATTCACACGCCTTCCCGGACATATAGGAGATGTGGACAAATGGCGTGCACTGCCACATCTAAAACACAATCTATCTTCCCTTTTTGCATTAGCCTGCGTGTTATCTTGACGCTGGATGCGTCTATTTCCCTGGTCACCTCCCCCTCCTTTGCTTTGGTTACCCTCAAAACGCTTGTTGGGCCTGGATCTCTGTTTCTTTTTTTCTTTCGGAAATGCTCCTTTCTCATCACCCACCTTTAAAACCTCAGTAACTTGCATAGGCTTATTCTCTTTAACTGATAATTTAGCAACACATCGTAAAGTATGCTCAATCCGTTTCGCAATACTTATAACGTCCTCTAAATTGGGGTCATCTTTTAACCAAATTTCTTCACGAATTTTATCATTCGAACAATGTAGCATAAACTGATCTCTTATATGTTCATCTAGTCCAGCACCAAATTTACAATTAAGAGACAAATGTCTTAGAGCCGTAATATAATCTTCAACATATTCACCATCGTTTTGGAACCTCATGCCAAAATGATACCTTTCTAGAACAGTACTTGTTTTAGCTTCAAAATGTTTATCCAACGTATATAAAGCCTCATCAAAATCATTAGACCCCCTTCCAAATCCAGTTCATGAATGTCTGGGAGAGTGTCATATATCCTCTGTCCCTCATACCCTAGAAAATGCATCAACCTTGACACTTTCTGTTCCACTGACATTCCATTTCCACAAGCGGCTTTGACATAGTGCAAAAAACCCTTTTTCCAAGGTGCCCACTTAATCTTTGGTGGCCCCGGAGTGGGCATGAACACTTGGGGACCGGGAACTCCTGAAAGCGCCATATTGGGACTTCACTTCTGAAAGGGGAAAATTCAATCAGTATCAGTGTACCAGGTATCCCCTCAGGTATCCCCTCCCCAGTACTGAAACTTTGCAGAACGATTTCTCAGCAAATGTTTTCCCAGCAGCCACACGAACAATTGGGGTCACCCTTCCATTGTGGCCTTGGGAATTACACAGACCAGTATCTTTGACCAATAGTGCTTCCTCCCTTGTGCGATGTCACTTGGTCTGCCACCCCTCCAGTGTGGCCTTACAAATCACACAGACCGACGTCTGTAACAAACAGTGCCTCCTCCCTTGCACGATCTCACCTGGGAAAGTCACCAACCAACAACATCCAGGAACCGCCATCCCAGAGGGCCCTAGGTGGGTAAATCCGATCGCTCGCTACGAGCAGATTTGAGGCAACACACTCGCAGCGCGCATCGACTGCTTCTTCCGCCTGACCTTCACGTACGTGAGTCGCACACTGTGCCTTAGTCACGTGGTTGGCGCGCGCCTAGTCGCGCACACACTGTGCCTCGGATGCAGAAGAAAACAAAAAGGGGGGGCGGCCTGAGGTACAAGCACCGGAGCAACACTCCTCCAAGGGTGGGAACGGCTCGCGGGCGCTCTGCGCTCTGTACCTCACACCAGGCACAATGCCGCCCGCCGGTGCAAGCGAATTACTGCCTCCAACGTTCCTCCAGCCTCTCTTGGCGGCCCCGATGTGCTGCTCAGCGGGGAACACACACAGCTGTGGAGCGGGTAGCCAGAACGCCACTACAGCATGGACGCCGCTTCCCTTTCGCGGCGCGGCGCGGGCAGGTTGCCGTCCGCTCCTGGTCAGCTGGGGTTGGGGGTCTCGCTGTACTCAAACGTCTGGTGAAGCGGCATTGACTTCACAGGGCCTCCATGTCATCCTCGTCGCCATTATTACAAAAGTAAACACGCCAACTAGGTTTACTTAACGTTTTATTCCATGAGATAAGGAACCAAAGCAAAAGACCCCCAACACATCCAAGGTAAGAGGTATAACTGGCACTCTAGATAAAGAACAACAACTTGCTAGATTATATGTTCCAGAATGGTTATTCACTCACATGCCCATTCTGGAACTAACTTACATCACCCAGCCATGGCATAGCTAGGCATTTATACATCTTAGAGGAGACAAGGATAAGCAGTGAGTTGAAATAGAGCACCACCTACTAAGACCAGTAACACTGGGGGAATGGCTCTGGGCGCCAAAATCAGCTTTACCAAGCAAGGCCATAAATCAAAAGATGCTAGGTTCGCTCCTCAAACTGTGGTGGAACAAAGGAGAAATTAATGGATATACAACATGGCCCTCACCCATGAGCCACATCTGGGCTCCCCCCGATTAGAAATGAAATCCACGACCCGTTGCGCTTCCAAAAATGGTATGAAGCAGGACTAGAAAGGGTGGGTCAGATGATAAAAAGAAACTCACGCATCTCACTCCAAGAACTAGAAGGCCTTAAAATTAACCCCATAGTGGCATTCCAATTCCTGCAACTGAAGGGAGTCCTGACAGCCCTAAAATGGAAGGACAAACTCCAAAAAGAGACCTGACTGCGCTAGAAAAGATACTGAGCGTGGCCACATCCTCAAGGGGCCTCATTTCCCAGATATACAAAGCCCTCTTGAGTAAAGAGACAAAGGCAAAGGTAGCCCTCATGAAAAGATGGGAGAAGACTTGGGAGACCCACTACACAAGGATCTATGGGGACTCTTCTGCAGGTACTCCCACAAAACCTCCATCTCCTGCCAATATAAGCTGCACGGGCCAAAACTCCTCCATAGGTGGCAATACGACCCCAAGCGCCTGTCCAAAATGTTCCGAGGGACGAGTCCATTATGCTGGAGAGGATGTGGCGAGCAAGCAGATTACTGGCACATATGGTGGGCGTGCCCGAAAGTGCAAGCATTCTGGAAGGAGGTGCTGGCTTGGATTAAAACCATAGACGGGGTGAAATGCAGCTGCAACCCATGGCTAATATTATTTGTTCTGGAAGTCCTATGGTCTGGGCTAGCGCACATGCCTCATTGCCTACTGTTAGCAGCAAGGGTATGCCTGACGATAAAATGGAAAGCGCAGACCCTCCCTTCAGAAAGAATGTGGGCCCAGAAGGCCAAAGAGATTTACGAGATGGAGAACATAACATGGACGCTCCACGACCTTACCCCGGGAAGAGAAATGGAATGGCCACCCTTCCTCAACGTCCACAAGTAAACTGTTCCCATGCTCCGAATCGGCTTCCTCACTGACGCTTCCGATCGCCAGGGATGATAGCTAATATCCTCGACCCATCACGTCTCAAGGGTGGGGGGGTAAGGCGTTTCACTGTTTAAGCAGACTTATGCACTACTCATCTTATTCATTTCAGTAATTGCACACATTCACTCATCCCAAGAGGGGAAGCGGGGACCTCAGTAAATGTTACTTTACTGATCTGTATTGTTTATTTCAAAAATGTTTAATAAAGATTTTTTTTTAAAGATTGTGGAATATATGTATTGTATTATGTCTCACAAATGTTTAGAAATACAGCTTGATGTTTGAAATATTGAGTTGGATTGCCCTTAGATTGAGATTACTCACTTGTTTCTTAATGAGGGTGTTGCGGTTTCTTTTAGGAGCAGAATCTAAGATGGGTCAGACCATGAGCAAACACGAGTGTCAGAAAAGAGGGCACATGGTTTCAAGCTCGCCATCCATTGGGATAGCATTGAAGAATTACGTAATGGAGTCTTCTTCACGTCAAAGAAGAGGATGCTATGAGGAATAGTGGTGTGATTGGTTAAGGGTCCCACATGATGTTTTGTTAAAACTATTACACTCGTAGGAGTTCATGAGGGTTTTTCATTGTTTAAGTTGTTACGGAAT
The DNA here is from genome assembly GCF_040938575.1 of Ambystoma mexicanum. NCBI lineage: Eukaryota > Metazoa > Chordata > Amphibia > Caudata > Ambystomatidae > Ambystoma > Ambystoma mexicanum. The sequence continues at coordinate 1,209,398,363 of NC_090929.1, read as the reverse complement.
AAAGTGGGTGCTGTTCTCTGAAAATATGTATTATTTTCACGTGTTTTTGCACAGATTTTGTCTGGGGAAAATGCATATACCCTTGAGGTTTACGTGGATGCGCAGACTTGTGGTAAACTCAGTCTGCAATGACTGGACTATTCAGAAGCAAGAAAACCCCAAATCTCATTTCTGCATTCACACCCGTCAGAATGGTGGTGTAAGCGCGTGACACATTTTTCGTTTAAGTGCAGCTCGTTTTGGGTCTGTGTTTGATCCAGTACGTCCTCATTCTCTCTGCTATGTCATTATAGTTGGTAGCGGTCCAGAGAATGGCCAGTCTTTATCTTGGGAGACAGCTTTTCATTTTTGGCACTGTTCTGCAAAATAATGCTTCATTCTATTGTGTTGGGGATTTTGTTGGAATATGTGCGACTTACTTTCCTCCAAATGTTTTTTTAAAATTTGGAAATTAGCGTAGCTCTCAATCTTTCAAGGACCTTGGGCAGATGAAAACACCCAACTTTGTATTTGGCGGGTGAAAGTCCATTGATTCCTATGGGCATGTAAAAGCGTGTCAGCTGAGAGGTACGATTAGCCATGGTAGAAGGTTCATTTGTTAACTTCTCTTTACCTCATAAAAAATCAATATGGCAAATGCTTGTCAAGGCCTTCCAATCAAAAACGAATAACTTTTACTGTTTTCAAACTGAAACGGTCGCCCCTTTTCTCCTTTGATTAGGAAACAAGCCGTATAAAAAGGAAAATCGGCACAAACATGAGGACAACCTAATACTGCCGTTTTCATCTACGGACTGTTCAAGGAGCATGCTGGGACGTGTAGGATATATCTTGTATACTGGGATGGACGGGTGTTATTTCCCAAAGAAATCCTCATTTGATGCCGATAATAAAACCTACGATGTTTGTACCAGACTGAATATAAACCGACACAGAGTGTCCTGCCATAACCATAACGTGCGTTGTGGCAGGAGTTATCGTTTATTTAACGTGCCTGGCTTCCGACCAATGCAGAAAGTTAGGTGCGTCACTGAAGCAGGTCCCATTGAAATACTGCTGTGGTTCGGTTCACCACTGTGGACTTGTCTGAGAAAACAGCACGTAACCACGGGGAAGTGACGAACCCTTGAGGATTGGCGTTAGGGTAGACGTACTGGTCAATGAGAAGCAAATATTACGTTGTCCTCCGCCACAGCACCTGTCACGGGTAGCTTCATAAACTGAACGACCTCACACGCCGCACTTTATTGCTAGCAGTGACGGTTTGCTCTCCGCGCGCCTTCTCGTAAATCGGCCGCGCGCACACAGTAAGGAAGGAAAAGAGGGGCGCGTGACCAAGCGGGGGCGGTGCACGCTGGATGACGTATTCTAGCCTGGGAGTGCAGGGCTTTAAACTGCTGGCGAGCACGCTCGCTGTCAGCCTGTGCGCGCACAGGCGTCTGTGTTTTGCTTCATGCACGCGCGTAGGCATTCGCGCTGTCGTGAAGTGAGGTGGGCTGGACGCAGAGCCTGGACGTAAGCGGCAGGTACTGTAAGAGTCGGGGTTAGTGTTACCCACGTGCGTAGTCGGAGGGGTTCGTACCCTCTCCCCCCATTTAGGTACGCGCTATCATGTCCGCTAGAACGGAACCCACACCTGCCGGATGTTAACTTTGCCCTGAACTTTATCCGCAGCTCTGACAGGAACCCGCCCCCTCCCCCGCTGAGAGGAGGGGGAGCTAATAACGCCAGAACGGTGATACTTGTCCCTTAAGGAGTATGACCCAACAGTACCACTGACGACTAGGGCATTTAAGGGAGGAGCACACAGTTCCAAGGGCAACTGGAGGGGGGATAGAGTGCAGGGGCAACCGAGAGCAATCTTAGAGTGCAGGGGCATTTGAAGATGGGAGAATACCGATAGAGCACCTTATCGGCGGTTAAGAGGGAAGGGGGCTTTGAAGTGACATGGGCTTTTTCGGGGCTGCGCCACAGTTCTGGTGGGAGGGGCATGGGCAGTGATGGGTGAATGGACTGAGGTGCAAAGATGATCAGGGGTTGGATATTGAGTTGGGCGGAGGCACGGAGAGGGGATTCACGTGTGGAAGAGGGCACTGAGTGACAGGGTTAGTATGGCCAGAGGCAGCTAACCGACGGAGTAGACGCATGAGGCTGGAGGTGGATGGCTGAGTTAAGGGTCCTTAGTGTTGGTGGACATTAGGGAAAGTATTAAGGGCCATATAAGCGGCACTGTGTGCTTGGGGTCGCCAGGAGAGCGAAGAGCAGAGTTCCAGAAGCGATACGTGATTGAGTACTGAATATAGGTGTGTGGAGGAGCAATGGGGAGCATGCAGCAGGGGACAATAAATAGGGCGTGGGCCACTTGGTGCCAGGGGCAGAGAAGGGAGGCTTGTACATGCTCAAGAGTGCCAGAAGCAACACCAGTACCATCATTGATTGCTTGTAGGAAAAGGAACACTGCGTAGGACAGCTGACTTGAGCAACAGTAGGACAGAGACCGTGGTGGAGACACGTTTCCAGTAGTCAAGGGGAGAACCAGGAGCTGTCGAGAAGCATATTTTGCCAGGGTCATTTGGTTGGTAGGTGAAGCAGGGTTAAAACCGGGACGTCTGGTCACCCTAAGCACAGGGAACTTGGGGCTAATGTGGGAGGATGTGTGTTAGGTAAAAAGGGTGGAGCAGAGCGTATCAATGGCTACTGTAAGAGCAGCACTGTGTTGATGGGGCAACCAGGGCTGGACTGGCCTATAGGGAACTCTGGAGATTTCCCGGTGGGCCTCTGCATCCTGGGCCTCTTTTGAAGGGTATTTCCGCATTTTCCCATAGGAAAAGGGCTGGGCTTGCTGAAAATACGCACTATGGGGACACTGAAAATTATTTCGAAGGCCTCTTTTGGTTCCCAGTCCACCCCTGAGGGCAACTAGGGGAAGTGTATCGAGATTAACCTGGTTTTAGAGGGCAGTGTGTCGTGGGTACGTTGGGTATGAGGACAGTGTACTAAAGGTAACGTGGGAGTGGGGTGTATGATTGGCGTTACAGGAGTCTTTTTTTTAATTTGTTTTTGGTAGCAAAAATGAATTTACACCTTTACAAAATTTACACCTTTACAAAATTACTCATCAACAATAATCATACATAATCAAAACATATTTTGTATAAAAACACATCATAAGACATTTTAAATGACATTTTAAATGACATTTTAAAAAACAACCACCATGACTCACAAAACATGAAAGCACCAAACAACATTCATTAAACATACAAATAGATGTTTTACATATAAAAACAGATTCGATTGGAACTCTTCATAGTGGAAAAGAAAAAAAAAAAGCCAGTCGGGATCCAAATGCGTTCAAATTGGTGGGCAGTTGCTAATTAGATAAAAATGAACGATCTATGATCTGCCCACTAAACATGGCATTATTTAGTGGCAAAAGGTGCTCCTAACAGTTGCCAGCATGATAGAATTAGATTGGCCCCACATACAATGAAGCCAAACTAGATGACATTCAAAAAAGGAATAGGAAACCAAAAATGCGCCCAGACAACGTCGCCTGTGTTGGTCAAAGTAATTGCAATGCATAAACAAATGTTCTAAAGTTTCAATCTCGGCAGGCTTTAGACAGAACCGGCAGCAATCCTAGTGCCCCAGGTCCCTATACCTAGACCAATTCCTAAAACGGGAACCCATATGGATAAGATCCAGGCGGAATCGCATATATGTCCTTCTTGCATTTTTATTAGGGAAGCATAATAAATAAGGCAACTGAGGAAAAACAGCATGCCTGAATGTAGCATAGTTACTGAATGAGGAGTAACCTGCGATCAGGTCTGAATTGCGGGCCCATGCATTCTTAAAAAATCGGGTTTTGACTTTACTCGGTGAATCAATTAAATCCTGCTGGGACATATTCAAGGATGTTAGAATGTCACATATTTGTTCTTTAAATTCAGAAATAGAAGCCGGGCACTCTTGTATGAGCATTGCCTTAAAGTCCTCATAGAGAGAATTTGGTTGGGGCGAGATCATTTTACCGAATGCATTTACCATTCGCCAGTCATATTTGTCTGCCAAGGGATATAAGCCCAGTTCGTGTATGATAATAGCGTTAGGTAAATATCCAGGTAGACCAAGGATCCTTTCCCAGAGTTTGCCTTGCATAAGATTTAATAAAGGCCCCAACTTCAACAAACATACGTCCACAGCGTAAAGTAAGATGGGCTCTACTTTCAGAGTGTAATAGTGCAAGAGGGGCATGAGAGAATATCTGCAATACCTTGAGAAAATAATTCGAATTTGGGCAGACAGGTGAATGAGCTTGATATTCAACACTGTACGCCACTTGCCGACAGACATCCCATTCGATATGTGGTACCCCAAATAGATTATCTCTTCTTTTCTCATAATTGGATGTGCATTAATGACAAAATTGAACCTGGGCATTTTTTTCTTAGATGTAAAGACTATAATGCGAGATTTAGCTGGATTGATTGTCATATTGTTCAATACACAGTAATCGTGGAAGATATTTAATTTATTTTGAAGTCCAAAGGGTACCTTATCGAATAAGATGACATCATCGGCAAATGCCAACCAGTGAAGGCGCAGTCTGCCCAAAGCTACCGGAAAGGTGTTAGTTCCCTGCCAAATTCTTTCAATGTCGGCCAGGTATAGATTAAATAATACCGCGGCCAAATTACAGCCCTGTTTCACACCAATTCGCGTGGGGATGTTGTCGGTTAGGAGAGCATCAGAGTTGATACAGACCTTATATGAGGTATTTTGATTCGACGCAGCAATTATTGCCACCAACTCAAAGGGGATGCCATATGACAACATCTTCTGCCAAAGGCGAGATCGTAAGACATTGTCAAATGCGGCTGATAAATCCAATGATGCCATATAGATCGTACCCTTTGACTTAGAGTGCGCTGTCCGAAGAAGATGGGCAAGAATCAATGCATTTAACTGCGTGCCCATTGCCCGGCGAAAGCCGACCTGTGCTTTTGAAATAATGTTCCAGACACGTATGTGGGCTTCCAAATCACACAAGACCAGCCGTGCAACATTTTTTGCAGCTATGTCTATTAAGGCAATTAGCCTAACATTTAGCGGGTTACTTAGTGCACCCTTTTTGTGGATCGGAATTACAATTGCCATCAGCCATGATTTTGGAATTCTGCCAGATTGGTATATCAGCTGATAACGAGCAAGCAGGTACCTAGCACAAAAGTTGGGATCGTCCTTAAAGACACAAGGTGGAAGCCCATCTGGACCAGCCGCTTTTGAAAATTTCAGCGGGGAGATTGCCCATATTATGTCTTTGATTTCCCACGGGCAAACACATGGAAGGATCAACTGCATGTTAACTGATTCTAGCTTGGAATAAGTTTCCGGCAGAGCATATTTTTGAAGAAAGAACTACTTCCATTCAATACCAGAAATGGTTGCCACCATACGTTTGTCTACCTTGCCAGTCGGATTTCTTAAGATAGACCATAGGTACCTGGTTTTGTTTTTACATAGCAAATCAATCATGTGTTGGTTGGCTAAATTATAAGCAGCCTGACGGAGAGTCTTCAACTGCTGCTTGAAACAAGCAACAATATCGTTTTTTTCTCTGATATAGTTTGGCAGGCTTTAAGACATACGTCTTAATTTATGAAGGTCGCTATTTTTTTGATTTTTAAGATTTGCAACCAAAACCAGATTGGGATGGACAACCTGCAGGTGGTTCTTAGCCAAGGAATCCTTAGCTACGCTAAGCAAATGCCTACAAATCATTGCAAGTTTATTTCATTGATTTTTTCCACGTTACCCACAGAGAGATATTCCTTGTGGAACACTAGGAGATCCCTGTTCACCAAAAATACCAATTTCCTGCAGACGTAGGGGTGCCATTTGACAGATAGAGTATGCCTGTCGCTTTCCACCATAGCGGCAGGAGCCGAGGCATCATATGCTTCAATCCCCAAATGTAAGCGAGAAAATAACATGTGATGATCGCTCACTCCCAATTCCAAAACTGAAACGGGGTCAAGCAAACCAGTACACACTCTTGACGCAAACAAGTAATCAATAAGAGATGAAGCTGTTCCACGCTTTCAAGAGGTTTTGATAGAATGTCGCGCAAGTTGGATTGGATAGATACCCCATGCTTCGAAAAAGCTTGCCCATTGCTTTCCTCTCTGAAAAGCTTGTTGAACATATGATGAAGAGTGGAAAGAGGGCCGCGCAGTACTATAGAGTTCTAAGTACGAGTTCAGGTCACCTCCAATCACAATTTCATGGTTGGGGCAAGAAACGGAAGCATGGCCTAATATTCGATTTAGTTCTTCTAAGACCGATTCCAGAGATACTGCATTCGTATTCCAATAAATAGACAACAAAAGCAGAGACGGGACGTTACAATGGGCAAGCGACAATTCCACAAATATGCATGACTCAGATTTGTCTAATAGACATGACGCCACCTTCAAGCCATTGTTAATAAGGATAGCGATACCACCAGAAGGACGGCCAGCTAGCACGCGTCGTGTCGGAACACAAAAAACGGTATATCCGTCTAGCACGATATTGCCTAATGCCATTGTTTCCTGTAACAATAAAATGTCTGTTTTATTATCACTCCCGACCCGTCCATGCCATACGCCGAGATTGCTTATACCACAGCAATTCCAGGAGGCGACGGTAATACTGGCCAGTTATGAATCCGGGGGTGCTGCTTTCATAGATACAGCCACTTTAATCAAGGGCTCCAACCAAGATAGGCCACTTAGAGCTTGTGTAAGCGAGGCCAGTTGTAAAGATAATTGGTTGGCATGAGACTCGAAAGGGACCAGTACTGGACCTTCAAAACATTTTTTTTTTTTCGGGGGAAGGTACAAAATCGAGAAAAGCCCATGCGCTCTCCATGTCCGCAAACAAGCATGGCACGAGACCAATTGAATTGAAATCATCTGTGAAGTCCAAAAGCATTTTGGTTATTATCTGCGATTGGACTATACACAGCACTCTGTGGTTGTTATGCGCCGCTAATTTTACCCAATCTAGGTCCTTTGACGATAGATTTCTTAATGCAGGAATCTGAAAAAATGAATTCATCAGAAAGGACCTATTGATCCGAGCTGGGCCGTTAATATCCGGATTACTGACCCAACCAAGGATTAATTTCATTTCCTTTGGAGTTTGCGAGAAGGACAATGCGTCAGCAAAGACCTCCACAGAGGGTGGTTGTCGACATGGCACTTCCTCAGTAGGGACAGGCCGTGGCGAGACCAGAGGGGCCTGCACAACCTCTGGTCGCGAGGCAATCACCTCCTGCTCTTCACTAACCGAAGAGACAGTTGCCGGTGTTGCTGGCTCGACGACCTGACCCCCAGAAAACAAAGCCGGGGGCAGGGACACACTTGCTGATTTCAGGATGGTTGCCCCTTTCGTTTCAACGGGCACCCGGGTAAGGACTGTTTTTGATTCAACATTAGCAAAAAAGCAATGAAGCCAAGGTTGTGTCTTTGCCGTTGGTACCCTTGCGGTAGAACGGGAGGAAAGCTGTACATTGCCACTTTTCAGGGCTGCAATCTGTCGATGTTTTTTGCTTTCCTCGTTAAGGTCACACAGATCCAGTACCAGGTCATCCTGATTGGTAACAATTTTGGTACTTAGTGATGAACTGGTATCTGTTTGCACCTGAGAACATGTGTCAAAGGTTGCTTTGTTTGCCACTTTCTTCTGCATGGCCTTAGTAAGATTTAATCGTTTTTATGCTCTAATGGAGGACTTCTTAGCCTTACGAGAGATAAAATGCCTTCCGTTATGCGATACTGGTCCCTCCTCAGTTTCAACAGGCAACACAGGAGCCACGGCTTGGGGGGTTGACTGAGCATCGATGATATCCGTCAAGGGAGAGGGACTATCCGGTGGAGTGGCAATCCCATTAGCAACCTCGGTTCCATCGCCTGGGTAAACTGTCGGATCCAAAGTGTGGTGGGTCACAGCCAACTTGTATAAAAGTTGTTCCACCTGCAAGAGACGGTCATGATGGAGTTTGGCTACTTCCAACAAATCGATGGCCTCAGAATCACCGAGCTCCAATCCAACCCTCTTGTCACCTTGCAATGCTGGCAAGTACGATCTTTGTGGTAGGTGGGAGTTGAGGATCCCAGATTCAGTTTGGGAGCCTTGCGATCAAGTAAAATTTCTAAGCGGAGGAGGTTGCGAGATAGAAGTAGCACTCACCAGCATTTTTTCAAATTGAGCCAGATAGAAGGGTTTAGATTGTTCTTCTGCTAGAATAAAACCTTCCAATCTAGCCATCTTATCTTTCATAAGCGCAAGAGAGCCCTGCATTTCCCTTATTGAACAAAAACGTTTTACAGCTTTTTTCAACAGGAAGATGAAAGTGAACTTGTTCGCGAAAGGGAAATTACCTCGAAGCTGGTGAAGAGGGGCCCAATGAAAGCCTCACTCTTTTTCCTAATTCGCTCATGATTGTGGGCGCCAACATCGAAGTATCTGAAATGGGGGGGAAACCTTGTTCGTACAATGGGGTGCAATTTATGTCGTGTACGTGGGCAGCCTCACTCCCCGCCCCCCCCCGTCATTTTCATTAGCTTCCTGGACAGAAAAGGTTGGCAATGATCGGGCTGAAGGAGGGACAAGCATGGGAACATCCTTGGAAGAAGGTGGCACAACCACTGTGGAACTCTCAGATACCCCTTCATGAACTGACCCAACAGCCCTCTCCTCCAACGAAATGGACATAGATAATAGAGACTTTTTTATTCGTAGGTAGCAGGGGAAGGGTGCTGTTGTGAGTTTTATTCCCTGTGTGTTTCACAGTTGCCTTTGATGGAGAACCTGTTTTACAGCCACTTCTTAAGATTGGGCTCATGCTCTACACTGTACCTGCCTCTAAATAGTATATAGTAGAAATGGACCCTTAATGTATAAGAGATCAAGAACAAAAGGGACCAAAAAGGAAGAAGGACACAACCTTCCCCAGCAAGCAGAGGGAGATACTTAATCAAGAGAACCACCTGCCCTTCCCTCTCATCCACGCTGAAGAGCAACTGTGACTGAAAGAAGGGTCTAAGCACAGGATGTGCAAAAGTAAGACAATTTGACGCAGCTCATTAGGGGAGATTGCTGGGCATTTACAATACGCCTAGCAGGTGATTGAAGTGGACGACACACTGTTAACAAATGCTCATACCATATAACCTGCAGTTGGTTGTGACAAAATTCAATGCCCACAAGTAGCTATCCGAGACAAGTAGATTTCAAACATCTCAGAACGCTAAATGGTGTAGACTAAACACTTTGTACACCATAAGTTTCCAGCACCAAAGCCCCCAGGTTCAAAGGCATAAAGACCGCAGCCTCCTATGTGGGGGAACAACCAAAAGAAGAAGAAGAAGAAAGTGCACAATGGACCCTCTAACCACCCGACTTAAGCGCACTCCACCCAGAGCTAGGTCAGATTACCGATGACAGTATTAGCAATGATTAAACTATCATTCCATCGCTAAGACACCAACACTCAAAACAAGAAAAAAGGAAATACCGGGAGACAGCGAGGTTGACAATCGCTCCCTGCTGTCTATTTCCTTGTCGCACTCCACACCAGCGTGGGCCTGCCCCCAAATAACCATGCAGGGTCGGTGGTTTCCACTCAATGAAGCATGGACCACCCTGCAATCTATCTCAAGGCTCCCGGCGACCTGCGAACAGCAAACAGTACTTGTCAGTACTTCGCTAGTGCGTGGCGTGGGTGCGCCGGGAAGAAGGTCTAAATAGAGGCTGGAAGGGCGTCTCACAACGAAGGGGGGCGGAGCCGCCTTTGAGTAGGTAACCTTGAAGATAAAAGGAAAATAAAAGGGGGTATTAGGCACACCACATGCCAAGTTGCACTAATAGGGACTAGCAATGGGGGCACATCACTTCAATGGGGGCAAAAAGTCACCTCCTCTATCCGGCGGTCAGGGCCAGGCAGGCTGGTTGTTACAAGATAAGACGTCCTCCTGGAGAAGAAACAGTCCCAGAACACCAAAGCCACTCCGGCGACCGTGAGGTAGCGTAACGTGAAAATCCAACAGCACGCTAACAAGAAGTCCAACGGCATAATGCAGTCCTGGGCAAACAGTACTTGTCAGTACTTCGCTGGTGCGTGGCGCGGGTGCGCCGGGAAGTAGGTCTAAATAGAGGCTGGAAGGGCGTCTCACAACAAAGGGGGGCGGAGCCGCCCTCGAGTAGGTAACCACCTCCATTGAGCGGTCAGGGCCAGGCAGGCTGGGTGTTAAAAGATAAGACGTCCTCCGGGAGAAGAAACAGTCCCAGAACACCAAAGCTGCTCTGGTTACCGTGAGGTAGCGTAGCGCGAAAATCCAACAGCACGCTAACAACAAGTCCAACGGCAGAATGCAGTCCTGGGCAAACAGTACTTGTCAGTACTTCGCTGGTGCGCGGTGCGGGTGCGCCGGGAAGTAGGTCTAAATAGAGGCTGGAAGGGCGTCTCACAAGGAGTCTAGCACTTAGGCAGTGGTGTAACAGTGAAGAAGACTATAGTGTGGCACAGAATACAGGTCAATATTATTTAGAAAAAAAGGGGGTGAGGCATGCACTCTAGTACCCAGTTTTGTATATCTGATGCAAGTAGGAACAGGGTTAAATCCCATCAATGATCAAGTAATAACAGGGTGCAGTTCAGTTGCTCTTCTCCTCCAAGCGCTTTCATGTCTCTTACAATCTTCAGGGAGGCGGTCTTTTCAGGTGTTGCTAATTAGTCTCAATTCAGGTCTCAGGGAATTCTGGTAGCTGTAGTCACTTCTGGTAACCAGGAACCAACTCCCCTCCAATAGCACAATATTTCCCCATAATAGGGGGAGGGGGAAAACCATCAATGTGGCTCTCCTAGGAATGGCATGGTGACCCCGGTGCTGCTGCCTCTAGAGCCTGGTACTCTCGAACCAATGTGTAGAAAAAAAGAGGGGGTGAGGCACGCACTCTAGTTCCTAGTTTTGTATACCTGGTGCAAGTAGTAACATGGTTAAATCCCATCAATGATTAAGTAATAACAGGGTTAAATCCCATCTGCTGCAGTTCTGTTGCTCTTCTCCAAGTGCTTTCATCTCCTTATCTTTAGGGAGGCAGTCTTTTCGGGTGTTGCTAATTAGTCTCAATTTAGGTCTCTGGGAATTCTGGTAGCTGTATTCACTTCTGGTAACCAGGAACCGACTCTCCTCCAATAGCACAATTTTTTCCCATAATAGGAGGAGGGGGGAAAACCATAAATGTGGCTCTCCTAGGTAGGGCATGGTGACACCGGTGACACTGGTGCCGCTGCCTCTAGGACCTGGGACTCTCGAACCAATATGTAGAAAAAATATCATTATTTGCTTGGGCTACTTGATCTGAGCGGATAGAAGCATAGTGAACCACAGTAAATTGGAGAGGGACGATGGTGTGCCAAGAACGCTGTTTGCCAAAGTTAAATCAGAAGGGAAGGCCCAACATGTCAGTGACCATCTATTGTGGGAACCAGCACAGTGGGCTGTGGCAACTGGGGAGGCGTAGGTGTAAGGGACTTAGTGCACCTCGGCTAGCTGGCATGTAGAAACACATTGTATGGGGGTTAATTGTGGGTGGAGGGGTGCACTATGCCAGGGGTTGTGTGTGTGCGTGCAAAGGACTCCCATATTACAAATTAAACCGGGTTTAATATCCTCAAAACGTACATGCCCAGGTAGAGGGGGGCACAGTGTACTAGCTGTCAGCGAGGTAGCTGGGACCATTGTTCCCTAGGGGCTAATATGGAAATGAGCGAAGTTTACCCAAGCAACGGGAAGCATAACATTGGATGCTTGGAAATAGCCTTTGGTTGTAGAGAAAAGAAGCAGTTTTTGCTGTAGACAAATGGTTAAGGAAAGTGGTCTGGCAGGGCTAATGCAGAGCGGCATTGATGTTGAGTGTAATGGCTAGTGAGGCGCACAGGTTGCCACACAACCGAAGAGAAGTACATTCATTGTGGGACAACAAGAACATGGTATGCACAGGGTAACCATGGTAGGCAAAGAGGGAACTGCGTGAGGAAGGCGTTTATTTTTTTTTATTTTTATTTGTATTATACAGTTAACAGAATCCGACACAGCACCTTTACAGAACCAATTAATCAACAATGGTACACATACTGTGAGCTCCCACCCTGAAAAGAAACATTGAAAAGGCATGAGTTAAGAATCATTCAATAATATTCCAAATTAATTGAATCTGCTTCCACAATTTTATCAAGTAAAAAATGCAGGCATCATTATTCATAAAAATGGCCCAAAGCTCATCAGCAGAATATTTGCCAACCATATCAGCTGGCCTTACCGCTTGAAGTCTCTACTTAAAGTCTCAATTTATGTACACAGGGGCATTCCGTCAGAAGATGTTTTGCTGACTGCAAACAATAATTCCCACAGAGGCGACATAACCTCTAATTTCTGGGGATCTTGAACCATGACCCCGTAATTTCTAGTGTGCGTACAGTGTTGAATTTTACTTTCAGGTAACCTCAGACACATGTTGCCCTGTAACTAATGTAACTCTGGGCACCTCACATGTGTCCAGATATTTAAATAATGAGGCAGTGGACGATTTAGAGGATAAAATCACAATCCGTTGTTCCCTACTCAAAGAGTATAGTCGGTCTTTCATGACAGTTCTGAATTACAGCAGGGACAAACTTGTAGGATTATCAACAGTACGACTCGTCCAAGAGTCTACACATGACTGAATCTGAACAAGATAACTATTGGGCATAAGGCCTAGTACTTAAGCGATCATATAACAGTCTGGTCAGAGAACCAGCCGGGGCATTGGCGAATTTCCAATACGTGGTGAGGCAGCTGAAGCTCAGCTTCACCAAGATTGGGTGAAAGGAAAACTCCAGGTAGATAGCCTCAACAGGTGAGCAGTAGGCCCGTCTCAGGAGTCTCTGCAGTAATGTGTGTTCCACTTTAGCTAGCGCCAAGCGTCTCCCGAGAGCCCATAGCTCCATCCCATACAGCATGATCGACAAGATCTTAACCAAGTAACGTTTTGGCAGTGTTCCCACAGAATAGCCACTACCCTTAAAGGCAAGTGAACGAAGTGCACCCGCTACCTGCACGGTCTTAATCTGAACACATGTGTGATTCCATTTAATTTGGCATCGAGAAGAATCCCCAAATATTCATGTGAGAAGAAAGTTTCAATCTCTGCCCTGTTAAACCTCCAATTAAAGTTCTTCATTGTTTTATATTTTAGAGAAAACACAATCGTTTTGGTCTTATCAGTGTTGATTTTAAGAGAGTTACTGGTACAGTAAGCACTGAGCTAATCCAGAGAAACCTGGAGGGCACTGGTGGTGTGATATAGCAACACTAGATCATCAGCATAGGTCAGCCACTGTAGTGGAGTGTCATCTAGTTTGGGTGGAATAGTATTGGAATTCACAAAGGCCGCTTCGATATCTGACAGATATAAATTAAACAACGTGGGAGCAAGGATGCCCCCTTGCTTGAGCCCTATGTGTGTGTCAATCCATCCTGTCATCTTTCCCAGCAGATCCAGGAACACCTTGTCTCTGGTATGCTCATGCAGTCGGATAATAATTTTTAATAGTCTGTCATGAGGGCTGGAGGCTGGAAGTTTTGGTCCCGATGGAAGCACCATTAAACTACACATTACGGCACCTCCAGCGCCGTTCTAGTAGTTACGTTTCGGAACCTTCATAACGAGGTTAGCCACGCCCCCTCAGTGCGTTGCAACTATCTTCGTTTCCTCGCTCCACGGTAGCCCTGTACTTCAGTGCTCCCAGCGTTTTCCAGCCTCTTCTCTCCCCTCCTGCATTGCCTTCCCATCTGATTCCCATCCTCTTTGTCCTCCTGACTTTCAGCTCCTTTCGTTCATTAGTAATCCTCTGGGTTACCTTCCGTTTTATTCCTGTTTTCCGCTTGGTCTATCTCTATAACTTTTCTTGCTACCGGCGTTTTTTCTGCCGTCTTTACCGCCTTACCGTCTCCGATTCTTTCCCCCTGCTCTTTCTCCTGTGCTTACTTTTTCACGATATCCGGTGTTCATACCTGTTTCTAAGGTTCCGGTTTCATAACGGCTCGGTGAGTTTTTCTCTTGGTCCATTTTCTTCCTTCTTTTCTTTATTCCTTCTTTTGCTTTCGTATTTCCTTCAGTGATACTCGCTCCGTCTGTTCGGCTACTTGAAGCCCCTCCTCCTTAACCTCCTGTGTCACAGACTTACCTTCCATCTGCATATCAGGTGCTTTGTGAATCCTTCAGCTCCTGGTTATACAGTCTACTTACTTGGGAAACTCCTGCCCAGCCTCTACTACTGAACATTCTAGGAATTCTCCGGCTCAGCCTAAGTTTAACTACTGTTTGCGGAATCTCAAGACCAAGACTCGGACACGCCTCCTCTTTCTGTTATCAGAGTTGAATACTACTGGGGTTTTTTTATGCCGCTGGCTTTTTTCCCCCATATCGGGCTGTAGAGGAAAGGTGCCATAAATTCTTGCAGTCTGTTTCCTAACAGCAACCATTGTGGCGCATTCCCGAAACAGACCCTATCTCTTCTTTAAAAAAGGGTATTCCGAAGAGACAACAGAACTACCCGGATCGGAATTATCCTCCAGTGAATCAGACACCGAGATACAGGTGAGCTCCACCAGTGACATAGTCCCAGTGGTATGTAGCAGCTTGTTAACTTTGCCCACAGCCTATGCCTATCGACAGTGTGGAAGGCTGCCCTGAAGTCTATGAAGGGAACAAATACTGGTAGGTTGCAAATCACCCAAGCCTGTTGCCCAGTGGTGACAAGTGCAAGATCATTAATGGTGGTGTCGAAGCTCTTCATGAAGTCTGTTTGATTAAGTGGGATGATGTTATGATTCTCAATCCAACAATTAAGCTCATTAAGTAGCAGATTTCACACACTTTCACCGCGGCTGGACATAACGAACAACAGGGTTTACACAGTACCTTTTAAGCAGAAGAATGCTGTAGCTGCGGCAGACGTTCCTGGCAGGCCCTGCAGGCTCACGGTTCCTGAAGCGACTGTCGGACTGACAACGAGGAGGAAGACTGGAGGGTCCTGCACTGCGCAGGGAAGAAACCAGCAACGGAGCAAAGCGACAAATAAAAGGTACACTCCTTAAAACGCAAGCAGGGTCCGTTCCTTCTGGCTATCCGGTTCACTGTAGCTGTGCACTGCAAATTCGACCAGAGGAGGGAGGCCTGACTAGCAGTTTGGCTAACTGGTTGTTCCCACCAGCTCAAGGGGAGAAGATTCCTTGCAGATCTTCCCTGTCGTCGAAGTTTGAAGATTCGGACCCGCAGCAGGGCTTCAAAAGAGAGGTTCAGTCATTGTGGAGGTCCTCTTCTGTTATCTTCTCTTCGGTTCTCTCGATCCTGTGGCGACTCTGCCTTCGCAGTCCCAGAGACCTTCTTTTTATGCAGTTTTCCCCCATTCACTCAGCCTGGCTGTCAATCACACAGCAGGGTGGCTGTCCTGGCGGGACAGTCACCTAGCCAATCAAACAGGAGTGCGACTTGGGTTACCAAGGGAACCCATGGCAGGGGTCCTAAAACCCCTTCCTCACATCCTGCCTACCCAGACTTTCAGGCGCCTAAGGAGGGCTTCTGTGCAGAAGCCCGCGAAAGGACGGTGAACAAAGGAACCAAACCTGGTTTGGCGCGCAGAGTAAAACACGAGAAAGACCTTTACAAAAAGAAATGGCGAATAAACCCAGCCGGAACCGTATAAAAACATATATGGTCCAGCAGGTTTACGTTTGAGGCTACCAAGATAGCCTAAAACAATACCAAGGCTATTTAAGATAACCGCAGTAGGAAAAATAGGGTAGTTACCACTGCTACCAGCCAAGTCTTAATGAAAAGGGAATGAAACAACGTTTCAGGAGAGCCAGACAGAAAGGGATAACTATTAACCCTTTCCAGTACTCTATGTAACATAGTTTGTACTGGGTCTGTGGTTTTAAAAAGACTAATAAAGTCACTAATAAAGTCAATGGCAACTTTACATGTTCAGGGAGACAGTAGTCCGTCCCAGAAAATGGATTCAAGTTGGGAAGTCTGAAAAAGACAACCCTGTGTTACTGCACTGAAGGTGCTGTGTAACACACAGTAAAAAGATGATGCCTATGGAGTAGGTGAGGCTCCACAGTCTATGAACACAAAAATGTTAAAGACACACAGCAAAACACATGTAAGAGTGGGAAAAAAGGCGCAACCTCTTACCAGGTGAAAAAAATAAACCCCAGAAATCCAGCAAAGCTGCTGAGGGACTCAGTAGGTAAGGGAAATTAGCCATTTTGGAGAATTCTCCCTAACACTCGCCCCCCCCCCCACCCCAGGATAAGGGACAGGAGGATTTAATCCACTCCTGGATGAATCTCTTCACTCTAGTCGGTTAAAAACATCCTAGAGAGACCATCAGCATTTTGGTGGTGACATCCTGCTCTGTGCTCAATGGTGAAATCAAACCCTTGCAGGCCGATTGACCATCTTAAAAGTTTTGGGTTCTCCCCTTTCATTTGCATGAACCATCTCAATGTTTGGTGGTCAGTTTGAATCACAAAAGTAGATTCATACAAGTATGGTCTAAACTTCTTCAAAGACCACACAATGGCAAAGCATTCACGCTCTATGGTTTCCCACCTTGTTTCTGGTTCCTTCAGTTTCCTACCGATGAAGCAAATGGGGTGCTCCCTACCTTTCTCACCCAGTTGACTAAGGACTGCAACTATACCTGTATTGAATGCATCTGTCTGAACAATGAAGGGGTGGTGGTAATCAGGAGCTCTTAGGACTGGAGCATGACAAAGGGCTTTCTTCAGGTTTTCAAAGGCTTGAGTGCACTCCTCATTCCATCTAACCTTTTTAGGAAATTTTGGAGAGGAGATTACATTCAAGAGGGAAGCTATGGTCCCATAGTTCTCTATGAAATTCCTGTAGTACCCAATGAGCCCTAGGAAGGCTCACACTTGGGTTTGAGTAGTAGGGTTGGCCCATTTCTGTTCAGCTTGTACTTTGCTAGGCAATGGCCTTACTTCACCTCCTCCTACCTCATGACCAAGGTAGACCACTTTGCTCTGACTAGTTTGACATTTGCTTGCCTTTATGGTCAGATGGGCCGGCTCAAGAGCCTGCAAAACATATCCTAAGTGACCAACATGTTCTTTCCAAGTAGGGCTGAACACTGCAATGTCATCCAAGTATGCTATGCAGAAGTCCTCCATCCATTTCAGAACTTGATTGACCATCCTTTGGAATGTAGCAGGTGCATTTTCTAATCCAAAAGGCATAACCTTAAACTGGTAGAGGCCTGCTGGGGTTGACAATGCAGTTCTCTCCTTGGCATGGTCTGTCAGGGCTATTTACCAATAGGCTGACGTCAGATCAAATGTACTGAGGTACTTGGCTGACCCAAGTCTATCCACAAGTTCATCTGTCCTTGGCAAAGGATGGGCATCAGTCTTTGTGACGGCATTTAGAGCTCTATAGTCCACACAGAATCTCAACTCCTTGGATCCTGCCTTTGGTACTAGAACAGCTGGACTAGACCATGGACTTTAAGAGGGCTCTATAACCCCAAGATCAAGCATCTTGTTGACCTCTCCTTTGATGTGGGATCTCACATGTTCTGACATTCTGTAACCTCCTGCTTTTCACAGGTAAACAGTCACCAGTGAGAATATCATGCTGCCCCCAAGGGGTCAAGCCTGGTGAAAGTGAAAACAGGGAGGCAAACTGATTTAACAGAACTTTGCACTCCTCCTGTTGCTCAGATGTCAGTTGAGAAGAGAGATTGAATCCTTCTATGTTCCCATCTAAAGGTTGGTCTCTGAGCTCCCACTTCTGGTCTCAAGACATATTCCTCCAAATGGTTGGTGTGAAAGACTCTGGGAGCCTCCTTAGGTCTGCCTAAGTCCACCAAATAGTTCACCTCTCCAAGTTTGCCCACAACCTTGAAGGGTCCTATCCATTTGTCCTGCAAGGCCCTCTGCCTTATTGACACCATAACTAATACCAGCTGGTCTTGAGTAAACTCAACCATTTTGGTCTTCTGGTCATGCCAATGTTTGACCAGAGCCTGACCTGCTTTTAAGTTATCACTAGCTTCTGCCATCATGTGTGACATTCTCCTCCAGAGACCTATCACATAGTCACTCTGACTGGCTTGGGGGAAGGAGCACTCTCCAACCCCTCCTTGATCAGGGCCAAGGGACCTCTGACTGGATGATCATAGAGAAGTTCAAAGGGACTAACCAACTCCCTCCTTGGGGACATCTCTATAAGCAAAGAGAAGGCATGGCAGTAGAAGGCCCCACTTTCTTTTAAGGGGTTCCTCTAATGCACCTATCATGCTCTTCATAGTACGATTAAACCTCTCGACCAGTCCATTTGTCTGTTGATGGTAGGCTGTAGAGAACTTGTAAGTGACACCACAGTTTTTCCACATGGCTTGCATGTAGTAGGACATAAAATTGGATCCCCTGTCGGATAGCACTTCCTTAGGAAACCCTACTCTGGTAAAAATACCAAATAGAGTCTTAGCCACAGCCTGAGCCGTAACAGTCCTCATGGGTATTGCTTCTGGGTATCTAGTAGCATGGTCTACTACAACCAGGATAAACCTGTTCCCTGAAGATGTGGGAGGGTCAAGGGGACCAACAATGTCGATGCCCACCCTCTCAAAAGGAACTCCCACCACTGGGAGAGGCACCCAGGGTGCCACATTTTTGGCTCCACTCTTGCCAGAGATTTGGCAAGTGTGACAGCTCCTACAGAATTTGTGCAATGGGTAAGACGTTGCGAAGAGTTGTTAACATCACCCTGGAAACCTTACTCACAAACCCCACAGCAGCCAAAAAGAAAGTATGGCGTGGGGATTGGATAAATACATGCAGCGAACGTAACAACGTCAAAGCGATGAAAGATTGCCCCGCTGAAGCAAGAGGATATGACATCCTCCAAAAATATCTAACTCGATTTCCTAATCCAAAAGCAAGAAGATCATTTATGCTCTTTAGATTAAATGCAATGAAAACTAAAGACAGAATTGGTCATTGGGCGTGTAATACACATATGATCCCAACCTGTCGGTTGTGCAAAAACGAGCTAGAATCTCTCAAACATCTAGTCTTGTTCTGCGCTGCCTTGAAAGACGTAAGATCAATTCACCTGGGACGATGGAATGAAAATAATTTATCAGCATGCGCGGACGAGTGGTGGCAGACCATGTGGAACGGGCAAGACATGAAATTAATTATACCTTTGACCTCCTTCCTGGCAGTGATAGAAGAGAGACTAAAAGACAATAATGAGTGATTAAACGTCGGCACCATTCCCACTGTACACCAGGCATTAAAGAAAAGCGGAGTAACGCTTGAACACGAGACTATAAAGAAGAGGTCATTTGGGAGAGACTTGAAATACCCAATGTAATTTTTAAAACTTTCATATGTGTTGTAAAACATTTTAAAGGTTTGAATTTAAACCAATAAAATAAAAAAAAAAAAAAAAAATAAAAAATTTGTCAACTTCTGAACCCATCTTAGGCCAGTAGAAGTATAAGGAGAGCCTTTCCTTGGTCTTTTTAAAACTCGCATGACCAGCCAAAGGTATCTCATGGGCCAACTGTAGGAACTGGAGTCTGTTTGCTAGGGGCGCTACAATTCTTTTGCAGACCCCAGGGATAGACTCGGTCAGTTCACTGTGGAAGAGACCATCTTCCCAGCTCAACCTATGCTTTCCAACTTCTTGCCCATCAAGTTGAGAAGCAGCCTGTTGTCGAAGGCCTTCGAGAGTAGGACACTCTCTTTGTCCTCTGCTGAAGTCTGCCCTGTTGGGTCCACCTTCTGCCAGCAAAGACTGCAGCTCAAGATGGTCAACAGGGTCAAGATCTCCAACCAAAACAGTGTCTTCCTCCAGATCTGACTCTTCAGAAACTGGATCAACCACACATGGTTGTACCTCACACTCTGCATCAGCAGGTGGAGGAGTCGCAGGTGTGACCTTGGACAATCTTGGGGATGTCCTGGTTGGTAGCACAGGGGGGCTGTCTTGTTCCTTGAGGTCTCGGGTTTCCCCTTTACCTCCTTTCCAGAAATAGCAGTGAGCAACTCCTGTGGAGTGGGAGTGATAGTTTCCTCTATTAACTCCTCTGGAGAGCCTTTCAAGGTCCTCTCTCTTGCAGGCCTAGTGAGCTCCGGTCCCCTTTTACTTGGAGGCCCGGGGGTACTTGACACAACTCCAAGAGCTTTCAGGTCATTACCCAACAGGACTCTCCCAGGCTCTTCACTCTGCACACTAACAGGTATTTTGACAGTCATATCATTACACTGGATGAGAGCTGTTAACTGGGGAAGCATTTGCACAGGGCCTCCAGCTAACTTGGTGAGGCGTTTGGGTGCCTTAGCAACATCCTCCACCTTGAAAAACGATTCATCCATCACAGTTATGCTGGCTCCAGTGTCTCTGATTGCAGGGGTCTCCTGGCCATTCACAAGAACACTATCTTTATAATACTCTTTAGTATTATCTGGGATGGATTATAGACATCTAAATTCTGTTGTTCCCGAAGCACAGGGCCACTAAAGAAACTCTAGCTGAGACTTTCATGGGTTCATTAGACAATAGGCGAAAGTTTTCACTTGCCATAGGTACTTCTCCCTCTGGGGAGAAGGCTAAGGAGACAGTGTGGACCCCTGAAGGCTTACCCTTACATCTGGGATCCCCTTTCACATGGTCAGTTGACCCACAAACATAAGATTTCCCAAATGTCTTGATGAATGGGGTTTTGTTCTGACCTCCATCTGGTTTGGGTCCAGATGGTGACCTAGCCTGATTTGGCATCCCTTGTGGTTTACCCTTATGATGCTGTTTGTGGCCCTCTTTGGATTGGAGGTATTAGAATTCTCCTTATTATCTTTCTTTGACTGCTTTCCCTCATCCTTCTTCTGAGGTGCCCCAGAATCCTTGTGAGTAGCCCTGTTGGCAACCCACAAGTCAGCAGCCTTAGCGAACTTCTTTGGATCTATCTCCTTAGAATCAGCCAAGTGCTGTCTGAGCTCAGGAGAGCAGGCATCATAAAAAGACTCTAACATAACAAGATTTCTCATAACTTCATAAGTGTTTACTCTGTAAGCCTTAACCCAACCATCTAAGTTCTTCAAACATTCACATACCCAGGTAATCCAAGGGGTACCATCATGCTTTTTGAGGGCCCTAAACCCCTCAAAGTTCTAGGAAGGGGTCTTCCCAAATCTAGCAATTAAAGCTAGCTTCACACACTCATAATCCATCCTATCCACCTCCCCCAACTCCATCACAACATCAGATGCAACAGTGGGTAGCCTAGAGAAGAGCCAAGGAAGCAACTGATTCCCTGTAATGTCTTGAATCCCATGGTTATATTCAAACATTGCCAACCAATCCAAAATATCAAGCTTAACCTCATACATACCCACAATATCTTTAGGCATACATGGTCTCTTAGGACTGGAAGACCTAGAAGACTCTGGGAGAGAAGCATTTTCAATAGACAACCTTTTAATTTCTAAAGCATGGTTCATCTCCATTTCTCTGAGCTTCAGTTCTTGATGCTTTCGTTCAGTTTGAGCATTTCAACGTTTAAATTCCAATTCAAGCCTCATATCTTTTCTAGAGCAATGAATTCAGGACTGAGTGTAGGACCTGTAGGGGTCCCAGTGGACAAAGGTTGAGGCTGCTGACCAGGTAAAGGAGCAGTGAGGCCTACATTGTGGGACACACCTGTTTAATCTAACTCATCAATAATAGACACATTATCATCCTCATCATTTTCCACATTTGCTGAGGGGTTAGGTATTTCAGACCCACCCTCCAGACTTTGTTTCTCTAACAACCTTTCAATCATTTCAGACTTTTTGCCTTTAACAGAGAGATTCCTTTCTCTACACAGATTTTTCAGGAAATCCACAGTGTTACTAAGGAGGGTCTCCTGACTGTAGCTTTCCATATCAGACATGACTATTATTGCTTTTTATTGATGTTTAGCCGTGTGGTTAGTTGATCCAAGGTAATAGCAGCACTCTTAAGTGTAATCACTATACTTGAACCCACTTCAGCCACCAGTGTTAGGCAGAATTATATGCAGTACCCTTTGAGAACACCACACACAATTAGGACTACAAGTGACAGTACAAATTCACCTTTGGTACAAGCCTGTGCTACACTGTAAAATGGTAGCGATGGTTGAGCAGCCAGACTTATCTCAAGAGTAAAGTGAGCAGTACCAATAGTTACACAAAGGACAGCAATTACTATGATTCAAACAAACGCTGACTCAAGGTTTCTGAGTAAAAGAATATACATTTATTTACACATCAGTTATTAAACATGTCACTATTATCAAGCAGAATAACAGGGGGTAGAGTCAAAGGCTTCCCTGGCCAAAGGCGTGACAGGGGGTCAACAGGGACTTGCAAGAGAGCTATGCAACTAATAGCTCGGAAAAAAGGAAATCACTGTGGGATACATAAAACAATAAAGATTTATTTTAACAGGAAGACATATTTACAGAGTTTTCGTGTGCTGTAGCACAACACATATGCATACAAAAGTGCATTTGTGGGTTAGTACATAGTAGTGACAGTCTATTTTCTGTATTGTTTGAGATCACAATACATTTAACATTGTCGACACTTAGGTAGGTGTTTCTGGTTCGGTAATTGGTTGACAAGGAGCAGTGGCTGGTAGAAGTGGAGCAGCGCTGCAGGGTAGGTACCAAACTGTCTTCAGGACGTAATGGTCATAGTCAAACTGGGTTAAGTGGGAAGAGCGTTGTCCTATAGTAAGAGAGGAGACTGCATTAAAAACGGTGAACTAGGTAATATCTATTAATGGTGAAAAAATGCAGGAAACAGGACCTACCATGTAGATATTAGTGGACGCCATGGCTGAGGTATTGGTATTAAACAGCTGCTGTATATGCGGCTGGAAGGGCAATCTGCAGGAGTCAGGGGCCCAGCTCTAGGTAAAAAGAGTCAAAGGATGACTAGTAAGTTGTCATTTGAGGTAAAGTCTAATTGCCAGAAAAGGCTGTGACTGTGCCAGGGGTAAAAAAGGGGGGGTGAGAGCACAGATGTTGGAAAAGTGCTCTAGTGAGTGATACGGCCAGAGATGGCTGCGCCAGAGATTAATCAATACAGGTTATACCAAATGTGGGGCTGCTTCAACCATCTGTGAGAAATTACTACACGGGAGATGTTGGGTGAACGAGCTGATTTATGCAAGAACAGCCCGAGAAAAGATTTAGAGAACGATCGAAATCTAACCCGTGCCGGATCTAAGACAATCTCGTGTGTCGTGGGCGGCCATGGCTGCAACAAGGAAGGGAAGTTGATAAATTATCCCAGTGAGTGATCGGGACAGCAACGGATGTGCAAAAAGAATTTCACAAAAGGGGCTGTGTGAGCCATCTGTGAAGAATTCAAGAGAGAGAGTGGCATAAATGGGCCGAGGCTTCGTTAGTGCAAAAAGGAGGGAGCTGTATTCTGGCAGCGGTCTTACCTGTGCTGGCGAAAGAGCTGTGTCACTACAGTGAAGCGCGCATGTGTGACTGCGGGTCTCGGTATAAATCACAACGAGGCCGCTGTTACTTACTGGGACTGCACATGTGTCTAGGAGTAGTGTGTTGGAATCGTGGTGGAGTCACGCGCTTGGGCACCGTCATGTGATGCCGAGTGTGTTGCTTAGCGCATGCGTAATGGTGTAGTGTTTGGACAAAGTATGTATAGAGAATACACCAATACAGTATTGCAGTATTGCAAGCATATAAAGTACACCAGTTTGGCTGTTTTTAAAACAGTAAAGCATGAGCAGTGTGGTAGCACTGTATGTGGTTTTTAAGTACGTTTTAGCCAGTGCGATTGGCAGAGAAACGGACATGTAGTACAGTTCATGCAGAGTATTTAACCATGACTATATGGTCTTTATAAAAACACAGGTTATCAACATTTCATGTGAAGTTAATGGAAATATGATCTTTACAGATATTGCAGTCTGTAGTATTAACAAAGTCGGAGACCCATGCTTATATATATCAAAGGTTTAAACTGGTAGGGCATGCTACTCTTAGCTTTATATGGGAGTACAATCACAAGTGAGCGGGTGACTGTCTGTGAGCTCATAGGGTAGCTAGATTGAGAAACAGCGGGGGAGCCTGTCATGCACCCCAAAAAATTATTAATTAGATACAATGGACTGATTGGACAGAGTCACAGAAGGTTATGGTGCCTGCTTAGACACATCTTTACTTATTGAAAAAAAGGTTCCGTTGAGACCTTGTCTGACAGAGTCCAGGCGATAAATCCATTTTTGCACAAGATGGCGGAGGGCAAGGTCTCTATTGCCTCCACGGAAGGGGTTGCCCACTGTTTGTAGTATTGCCCAAAAAATGTCATTGTGGGTGTGATTCTTTTTCTTGAAATGTGCCACTAGCGGTTTATCTTCTGTTTGATTTCGTACGCAGGACCGGTGTTCACAAATGCATAGTCTGATTTCTCTCTTGGATTTGCCTATGTAGATGAGATTGCAGGGGCATTTGATGATGTAGATGGACCATTTGGTTTTGCAATTGATGAAGGAATTGAGGATCCACAGGTTCCCTTTTAAGTCAATTGTCTTAAGGTTTGCCGTCAGGTTGCAGACAGAGCAGTTGCCACATCTGAAATGGCCTTTTACGGGCAGGAGGTGCCATAGTGTGGTTTGAGTGTTGCTGGGAGCAAGAACCTCTGTGTACGTATGTACAAGGTGGTCTTTGAGATTGCAACTGCGTTTGAACGCAAATCTAGGTTTTTCTGGTTTGAAAGAGTCAGTGTGGAGCTTGTTCCAGTGTTTTAGGACCACTTTTTTTGATTCAATTACTCAAGGGAGTGAAAGTAGTCACAAAGGTCCTTTTTGTGTTGGATTGGTCTCTAGTGGTTGGAGAAAGGCAAACATCTCTGTTTGTGTGTTTTACTCTTTTTCTGGCTTGGCAAACAATGTGGCTAGGCTATCCTCATTCTTTTAGGCGGGTTGCGAGTTCATTGCTCTTTGATTCGTATTCACTTAGTGTAGAGCAATTGCGTCTGATGCGTAAGAATTGGCCGTAGGGCAGGTTAGTCTTTAGGCCGGCAGGGTGGAAGCTGGAGTATTCTAATAAGGTGTTTTTGGATGTAGGTGGTGCTCAGAGAATTGTTTTGTCATGATGCCTAACTTCATGGAGCCAGGTCCGACCCAGCGACCCCAGAGGCAGGCATCATTTCCCCCAGGGGAGTGCCAGCGGGCCCAAGCTGGGGCCCTTTGGACGCAGTCCTGGCGCCTTAGGCGCCAGGCTCATGTTGGACCTCTGTCCTGGCGCCTTAGGCGCCAGGCTCATAAAGCTAGACATGTGTTCAAGTGTTTTAATGTGCACTTACCTGATGCAGACCATGCTGCCACATCCAGGCCCTCTTGAGGCCTGAATGGAACTACTTTACCTGTGGGACTACTTTCCACCCCGGTGTGGTCGGGGAAGGATACGTACCTGATCGGAGGAAGGATACACACTTGGGACTTCTTCCAAAGCTATTTAAACCACACCCGATCAGCAACTCACGCTTCGCGTTGTTCTGCTCCTCGCAGCTGGACGCTCACCGTGTCAGCTCCTGCATCTGGACTTCAGCCACGCCTGTCAGCATCCTGGGTCACCTGCAAAGGGAGACGAGAGACCTTACCAGCTAAATCTGCACCACGAAGACATCACCGACGATCCTGAAAGGGAAGACATTTTTAAAAGCATTTCGTTACGATCTCTGCAGCGCTGCATTTCACTCACCTTTCCTGGGTTCCTCCATCTTCAGCAGCGATCATCCGGATACACAGCCACTTCCCAGAGCCTAGAGAAAAAGACAAGAATAAGAGGTGAGAGAAGGAAGGGAATAAGACTTACCTGTTGGGTCATTCCCATTTCATTTCGGGTCTTGCCGCTTCCAGGCATTTTCCGGACCCCGGCCCCTATGGGGAAAAAAGACAAAGACATTGAATGAGCGTATGCAAAGACAGTTCCCGAGCGCTCATCCAGAACTAACCTGCCATTTACTGGAACTGGAACTGCACGTTTCACTTCGGGTCGGTGCCATATCTCCGGCATTCCGAACCCCGGCCCCTAAGGGGAAAAAAGACATAAGCATTAGCGCTTGCTGCAAAAAGACAATGAACATTATTATTAAGCTTGGACTTTTGAACTTGCAACAGAACTTTTACAGAGTTTTACCTGAACTCCCATCAATCCTCAATCCAGTGAAGTAACTGGGTTTCAACGCGCCCCTGCATCAGAAGCAGGATGGAGAGCTCATCCTTCCTGACCCTAAGGTGAGACTTCACGGGGAATCGTGGAAGGGTAACGTGGAGGGTTGGAAGAGAGTGGGAGGCTTGAGCATAACTCAGTCAGTAGGTAATACTCCCTTTTCACGCACAGGGGAATATTCCTGCGAGCCGGAGAAGCCAGAGTAGAGGGCCCTTCCTGTCCATCTTCAGAGTCCTGCGCTTCACTATTGAAGAAGCATCAGCACTCGAAGCCAGACCTGCGCCTCCGTGGGAATCAGGTGAGCGTTACAGAACGCGAAGCCTACCCACAATTTCCCACCCGGGCGCTATGGAGACTTCCGAGACTGACCAGCTGGCCCAGCTTTTGGGGGAATTACGGGCAGAGGTGCACTCAGCCCGCCAGGAGACTAACGCTCTCAAAAGAGAACTGATCTTATCCAAGGAAATAACAGATGACCTAGCCAAAAGGTTATTACAGGCCCAGGCAGGGCACACTCCTTTACCTAATTCCGGAGACATTTCCACATCAATGGGTTTGAGTAACCCAGTACAAATTAATCTACCTGGACACATGCCTTTGGCCCCGCCTGAACGTTTTGCGGGGGATCCCAAGAAATATGCTGTCTTTATGAACCAATGTCGTTTACACTTTCTATGCAGACCCAGAGCCTTCCCCAACGACCAGACCAAGGTAGCCTTTATACTATCTTACCTCAGTGGCAGTGCTGCCGATTGGTCTATTCCATTGGTAAATCAGGATGATCCCATTCTCCAGAATTTTCAGGGCTTCCAGGCCAGCATGGAAAGATTGTTCGCTCGACACTCTCAAGGACAGGCCCTTGATAACGAACTGCTATCCTTACGACAAGGTAATCGGGATCTTCTGTCCTACATAGCCACCTTTAACAGACTGGTTGTGGAAACTGGATGGCCAGAAAGCAAAAGGATCACATTGTTTCATCGAGGCCTGCGCGGAGAGCTTAAGGATGTTCTAGCTCAGATAGTAAACCCACCCCAGGTCTGCGCAGACTACATTGACTTGGTGGTTCAACTTGATCACAGACTTCAAAATAGAAAAGCAGATCGGTTCAAGTATGAAAACCGAGCACCGATCAAAACCCACGCTAACTCCAAGAGTACCGACGTATCTGAGCCTATGCAAATTGGTGGTGTTAAAGGACCATTAACGCAGAAAGAACGAGAGAGAAGGCGGCAAATGCAACTTTGTCTGTATTGCGGGACTTCCGGTCACTTTCTTCGAAATTGTCCAGTTAAACCACTTAAGAAGGTGGTTGGAGCTACTGATAACGAATTAGTGACACCTGATTCGGGAAACGACCTAGCCCGGCAAGCGTAGGGGTCCGCTTGCCGAGCTTGAAAACTAACTCTTTGACCTCGCATTTTGTCATGCCAATGGTGCTCGTGGACCCAAAACAGCCTCAGCAGTTGCATGCTATAAAAGCATACATCGACAGTGGAGCTATTGGAAATTACATAGACCGTGAATTGGCTTCCAGGATTAAGCTTCCTCTCCGCCCGAAAGTAACCCAAGATGTCATTACTACAGTAGATGGAACCGAAATAGCCTCAGGGCCTGTAACGCATTCCACTGTTGAAGTGACACTGGTGGGTCAGGATGGACATCGGGAAGCAATCGTGTTTGATGTGATCAAGGCCCCACAATTTCAAGTAGTTCTTGGAATTCCTTGGTTATAAACACATAATCCCAGAATTGACTGGCGAGCAAAGAAGATAAGTTTTCCTGATTGTGAACCAACTTGTTATCCAAGAAATCCAGCTATGGGTCTAGCCTCAGCAACTTCCACCCCTGTACAGCTACCGTCAGAATACCAAGAATTCCAAGACGTTTTTCAGAAAGAACAGGCTAACACGTTACCTCCCCATCGGTCTTATGATTGCCAAATCGATCTGGTACCCAATGCTCAACTACCTTGTAGTAGGATTTATGCTCTTACGGAACCTGAGAACCTGCATTTGCGTCAGTATTTAGATCAGTACCTAGCCAATGGTTTTATTCGCCCGTCCAAGTCTCCTGTCTCTTCAGCTCTGTTCTTTGTGCCGAAAAAAGAAGGCGACCTTAGAACGTGTATAGACTATTGCGCCCTAAATCAAATAACGATTAAGAATCGTTATCCTCTGCCCTTGATCCCTGAGCTTATCGACCAGGTGAAAGACGCTTGTGTGTACACCAAGTTAGATCTCCGAGGAGCTTATCACCTGGTGCGCATAAAAGAAGGCGACAAATGGAAGACTGCATTCCGCACCAAGTTTGGGCTCTTCGAATATCAGGTGATGCCCTTCGGTTTGTGCAATGCACCTGCCGCCTTTCAGTACTTTATGAATGATGTTCTTCGGGAACTTATCGATGTCTGTGTCATTGTTTACATTGACGACATCCTGGTGTTCTCTTCTTCAGAATCTGATCACAGAAAACATGTTAGGGCAGTTCTTGAGAAACTGCGCCAGCACAGATTATTTGCAAAATTCGAAAAATGCGTTTTTCATACCACAGAAGTTGAGTTTCTCGGATTCATCCTGACACCTCAAGGAGTCCGAATGGACTCGCGAAAGGTGGACGCCATCCTCAAATGGCCATCTCCAAGCTCAGTGAAGGGAGTTCAGAGCGTGCTCGGCTTTGCCAATTTCTATCGAAGATTCATCCCGGAATTTTCCCGAACAGTCCAACCCATCACCGCTCTCCTAAAGAAAAACAAACGCTTCGAATGGGCTCTTGAGGCCGAACAAGCCTTCCAGGACCTGAAAACCAAATTCACCTCTGCACCTGTATTGAAGCACCCGCACCCAGATCTCCCGTACATAGTGGAAACAGATGCATCCAGTTCGGCCATGGGAGCTGTCCTGTCGCAAAGAGACCCAAAAACTAACCAACTACACCCAGTGGCCTTTTGGTCCAGAAAATTTTCTCCTCCTGAAATCAACTATGCAATTACCGATAAAGAGTTACTGGCCATCAAATCTGCTTTCAAGGCTTGGCGTCACTACCTTCTCGGGGCAAGACACACCATCACCGTAATTACGGACCACAGAAACTTACAGTATTTAAAAACGGCCAAAGCTCAATCTTCACGACAACTCCGATGGGCTCTATTCTTTGCAGAATTTGATTTTGTAATTACCTATCGCCCTGGCTGCAAGAATGAAATAGCGGACGCCTTATCCCGGATTGGCATGGAAGAACCTAATTCGAGCTTAGAACCTGTGCCCATCATACCTGAGCAAAGAATCTTAGGCCTAACTTCATTGCAAACTATTGAGGATATCCAAACGCAAGTAAAACAACTTCTAGACTCTTCAACCTTACTGGAATGGAGTCAAAAGGGTCCTCATTACACCGTTAAGGATGACTTACCCTACTTCCAGGAGCGGTTGTTTCTGCCAAGTAAAGAATTGCAAGAACTTGTTATTGCCCATCATCATGAATCTTTAATGGAAGGACACCCTGGTATCGCTAAAACGGAGGAAAAAATCAAACGCCACTTCTGGTGGCCTTCTTGGAGAAAAGACATAAAGTCTTTTGTACTGTCTTGTGGAATTTGCGCCCAAAACAAGGCTCAAAAGAAAAGGCCAGCCGGCCTACTTCAACCCTTGCATATTCCACCGGCGCCATGGCACACCCTGTCAATGGACTTTATAAGAGATCTGCCTCCTTGTGCTGGTTACAACACAATCCTTGTAATTGTGGACCTATTCTCCAAAATGGCCCACTTTATCCCTTTAAAGGGTTTGCCTTCAGCTTCCACCTTGGCCAAGGAATTCCTGGAGAATATAGTTTGCATGCATGGTTTCCCTTCCATATTAGTCTCGGATCGTGGAAGTCAATTTATCTCACATTTTTGGAAGAAGTGTTGCCAACTAGCACAAATAGATGTGCGGTTATCCACCAGCCACCACCCCCAGACCAACGGACAAACCGAGAGAACCAATCAGACTCTCGAGCAATATCTTCGGTGCATGTTACACCAATCCGAGTTAAATTGGAAAGACATCCTTTGGATCGCAGAATATGCATACAACAATTCAGTGCATTCTGGAACCGGACAAACCCCCTTTTATACTTTGTATGGTCACCATCCTCGGACCTCTGACCTAGATCCACCTCTGACCCTGGAAATGCCCGCAGTAAATCATCTGCATTCCACAATAACCCGAGCCTTCAAAGAAGCTGCAACTCATTTACAGCAAGCCAAGAAGAAGTATAAAGAAAACGCTAATTTGCACCGAAGTAAAACTCCTCCTTACCAAGTAGGAGACCAGGTATGGCTAGCAACTAAACGTTTACCCCTCAAGGGCCCGCAAACCTTCAATCCCAGATTCATAGGACCTTATCCTATCAAAGCTATAATCAACCCAGTGGCCTTTAAACTGGATCTACTGTCCAACATGCGTATTTATCCAGTTTTTCATGCATCACTTTTGAAGCCAGTACAACCAGGAACCCGATTGTCCAAGCCTCCAGATCCAGTTCAAATTGAAGGGGAATTAGAATTCGAAGTTAAAGACATTTTAGACTCCAAGGTGGTAAAGTCGAAACTCTTCTATCTTGTTGACTGGAAGGGATATGGACCTCAGGAGAGATCGTGGGAGCCTAGTAACCATGTCCACGCACCTCGATTAGTACAAAGGTTTCACCGGAGATTTCCGAACAAGCCCAAACCCCCGGAGGGAAGAACCTTGGGAGGGGCCTTGAGGGGGGGTACTGTCATGATGCCTACCTCCATGGAGCCAGGTCCGACCCAGCGACCCCAGTGGCAGGCATCATTTCCCCCAGGGGAGTGCCAGCGGGCCCAAGCTGGGGCCCTTTGGACGCAGTCCTGAGTCCTTAGGCGCCAGGGTCATGTTGGACCTCTGTCCTGGCGCCTTAGGCGCCAGGCTCATAAAGCTAGACATGTGTTCAAGTGTTTTAATGTGCACTTACCTGATGCAGACCATGCTGCCACATCCAGGCCCTCTTGAGGCCTGAATGGAACTACTTTACCTGTGGGACTACTTTCCACCCGGGTGTGGTCGGGGAAGGATACATACCTGATCGGAGGAAGGATACACACTTGGGACTTCTTCCAAAGCTATTTAAACCACACCCGGTCAGCAACTCATGCTTCGCGTTGTTCTGCTCCTCGCTGCTGGACGCTCACCGTGTCAGCTCCTGCATCTGGACTTCAGCCACGCCTGTCAGCATCCTGGGTCACCTGCAAAGGGAGACGAGAGACCTTACCAGCTAAATCTGCACCACGGAGACATCACCGACGATCCTGAAAGGGAAGACATTATTTTTAAAAGCATTTCGTTACGATCGCTGCAGCGCTGCATTTCACTCACCTTTCCTGGGTTCCTCCATCTTCAGCAGCGATCATCCGGATACACAGCCACTTCCCAGAGCCTAGAGAAAAAGACAAGAATAAGAGGTGAGAGAAGGAAGGGAATAAGACTTACCTGTTGGGTCATTCCCATTTCATTTCGGGTCTTGCCGCTTCCATGCATTTTCCGGACCCTGGCCCCTATGAGGAAAAAAGACAAAGACATTGAATGAGCGTATGCAAAGACAGTTCCCGAGCGCTCATCCAGAACTAACCTGCCATTTACTGGAACTGGAACTGCACGTTTCACTTCGGGTCGGTGCCATATCTCCGGCATTCCGAACCCCGGCCCCTAAGGGGAAAAAAGACATAAGCATTAGCGCTTGCTGCAAAAAGACAATGAACATTATTATTAAGCTTGGACTTTTGAACTTGCAACAGAACTTTTACAGAGTCTTACCTGAACTCCCATCAATCCTCAATCCAGTGAAGTAACTGGGTTTCAACGCGCCCCTGCATCAGAAGCAGGATGGAGAGCTCATCCTTCCTGACCCTAAGGTGAGACTTCACGGGGAATCGTGGAAGGGTATCGTGGAGGGTTGGAAGAGAGTGGGAGGCTTGAGCAAAACTCAGTCAGTAGGTAATACTCCCTTTTCACGCACAGGGGAATATTCCTGCGAGCCGGAGAAGCCAGAGTAGAGGGCCCTTCCTGTCCATCTTCAGAGTCCTGCGCTTCACCATTGAAGAAGCATCAGCACTCGAAGCCAGACGTGCGCCTCCGTGGGAATCAGGTGAGCGTTACATGTTTTGATTCTTGGATATTTCTAGGTCCAGAAACGGTATCTGATTTTTTCTGTAGTGGTGAATTTGATGCACTTATTTTTTTAGTTCAACCATAGCAGGAACTCGTGTAGATTTCTTTCGGTCCCTTTCCGGATCATGAACACGTCATCAATATATCTTAGCCAGCAACCAATTGAGTCTTTGAAGTCGTTGTGTTAGTTGTAGATAGAATTCTTTTCGAAGGCATCCATGAGTAAGTTTGCTACATCTGGGGCGAATGTTGCCCCCATGCTGGTCCCATGGCATTGCTGATAGAAGGTTTGTTTGAAGATGAAGTAGTTTTCCATTAAAGCTATTCGAGTGCACTGGGGGGTTCCATTGTTCTTCTGTCATCTAGGTAGGTTTTAAGTACTTGTATACACTCCATTTGTGAGATGCTTGTATATAATGACTCTACATCTAGGGTCACAAGTAGGTCTTCTTGTCCGGCTTGTATGGTGTCCAGTTTTTTTTTATCATCGCCGTGGCGTCTTGGATGTAGGAAGGCATTTTGCAGATGAAAGGCCTTAGGAAGTGATCTATGTAAATGGATAGAGGCTCCAGGATTGATCCAATGCCGGCCACAATAGGTTTTCCTGGTAGATTGTTATATTTTTGTGGATGTTTGGGAGCAGATAAAATGCTGGGATAATTGGGTGGTTGTTGACCAGGAATGCTTTCTCGTCCTCGTCTATCCAACCTTCGTCGTAGGCGTGGCACATCAGACTGGTAACTTCAGATAGGATCCGAGACGTGGGATTCGAAGGTATGGTCGGTAGAACTTAGTATTGGACAGTTGTCTGGTGACTTCGGTGTCGTATAGCGTATTGCTCCAGAGCACGACGCCCCCGCCCTTATCTGCTGGTTTAATGAGAAAGTGTTTGTTGTTTCCAACGATTTTAGAGCCAGCCTTTGTTGGGATTAAAGGTTGTTTTTGAAGTGGGTTTGTTTCTCGAAAATGTTGCGTATTTGTAGGAGAATGCGATTCTCAAAGGATAGGATTTCTGGACATATCATAGAGGAAAGTGAAGTGAAAGTCGACAGAGGTTTTAGACCTGTTGACTTCGGTGGTTCTTTTTCTGGGCTATCTCTGAAAAAATAGCATAAGCGGATAATGCGGAAGAATTTACGTAACTCGACCTCTGTGTTGAACTTGTTGGTGTTGGTACTCGGAATAAAACTTAAACCTTTACTGAGGACGTCGATTTCATTTGAGGACAGGATGTGATCGCTGAGATAAAAAATGGGGATCACCATGTTTGTTGTGCGCGTGGGTTCCAGTTCCGTGTGCGCATGGGGTGTTGGCTTTGATAGCGAGGTCTGCCCCGTTGTCCTCTCCCTTGAAAACCTGAGACCTGTTGGGGGTTGCGTTGCCCACCAGTGGTGGAATCAGTGTCGCTACTGTTAGAGCTGTTAAAAGTTATGAATTTCTTCCTCTGTTGTCTCCGTGGGTTTTGTCTATTACTGGAAGCCTGCAAATTCAACTGGTTGTAGAAACCTGGGACCAAGTAAGGATCAATATTTCTATCGAATGGAACCTTTTTTTCAATAAGTAAAGATGTGTCTAAGCAGGCACCATAACCTTCTGTGACTCTGTCCAATCAGTCCATTGTATCTAATTAATAATTTTTTGGGGTGCTTGACAGGCTCCCCCACTGTTTCTCAATCTAGCTACCCTATGAGCTCACAGTCACCCTCTCATTTGTGATTGTACTCCCAAATAAAGCTAAGTGTAGCATGCCCTACCAGTTTAAGCTTTTGATATATATAAGCATGGGTCTCCGACTTTGTTAATACTACAGACTGCAATATCTGTAAACATCATATTTCCATTAACTTCACATGACATGTTGATAACCTGTGTTTTTATAAGACCATATAGTCATTGTTAAATACTCTGCATGAACTGTACTAAATGTCCGTTTCTCTGCCAATCGCACTGGCTAAAACATACTTAAAAACCACATACAGTGCTACCACACTGCTCATGCTTTACTGTTTTAAAAACAGCCAAACTGGTGTACTTTTTATGCTTGCCAATTATTATGCAATACTGTATTGGTGTATTCTCTATACCTACTTTGTCCAAACACTACACCATTACGCATGCGCTAAGCAACACACTCGGCATCACATGGCGGTGCCCAAGCGCGTGACTCCACCGCGATTCCAACACACTACTCCTAGACACATGCGCAGTCCCTGTAAGTAAGAGCGGCCTTGTTGTGATTTATACCGAGACCTGCAGTCACACATGCGCACTTGACTGTAGTGACACAGCTCTTTCGCCAGACAGGTAAGACCGCTGCCAGAATACAGCTCCCTCCTTTTTGCAGTAACGAAGCCTCGGCCCATTTATGCCACTCTCTTGAATTCTTCACAGATGGCTCACACAGCCCCTTTTGTAAAATTCTTTTTGCACATCCGTTGCTGCCCCGATCACTCACTGGGATAATTTACCAACTTCCCTTCCTTTTTGCAGCCATGGCTGCCCACGGCACACGAGATTGTCTTAGATCCAGCACGGGTTTGATTTCGATCGTTCTCTAAATCTTTTCTCTGGCTGTTCTTGCATAAATCAGCTCGTTCAGACAACATCTCCCATGTAGTAATTGCTCACAGATGGTTGAAGCAGCCCCACATTTGGTATAACCTGTATTGATTCATCTCTTAATCTCTGGCGCAGCCATCTCTGGCTGTATAACTCGCTAGAGCACTTTTCCAACATCCTTGCTCTCACCCCCCCTTTTTTAGCCCTGGCACAGTCACGGCCTTTTCTGACAATTAGACTTTACCTCAATTGCCACCTTACTAGTCATCCTTTGACTCTTTTTACCTAGACCTGGGCCTCTGACTTCTGCAGATTGCCCTTCCAGCCGCATATACAGCAGCTGTTCAATACCAAGACCTCAGCCATGGCGTCCACTAATGTCTACATGGTAGGTCCTGTTCCTTGCATTTTTTCACCATTAATAGATATTACCTAGTTCACCGTTTTTAATGCAGTCTCCTCTCTTACTATAGGACAACGCTCTTCCCACTTAACCCAGTTTGACTATGACCATTACGTCCTGAAGACAGTTCGGTACCCACCCTGCAGCGCTGCTCCACTTCTACCAGCCACTGCTCCTTAATTACCGAACCAGAAACACCTACCTAAGTGTCGACAATGTTAAATTTATTGTGATCTCAAACAATACAGAAAATAGACTGTCACTACTATGTACTAACCCACAAATGCACTTTTGTATGCATATGTGTTGTGCTACGGCACACGAAAACTCTGTAAATATGTCTTCCTGTTAAAATAAATCATTTTTTATGTATCCCACAGTGATTTCTTTTTTTCCAAGCTATTAGTTGCATAGCTCTCTTGCAAGGCCCTGTTGACCCCCTTTCACGCCTTTGGCCAGGGAAGCCTTTGACTCTACCCCCCTCTAATTCTGTACTTCTTAACCCTCGAGAGTCAGGCCCCCTAAAAAAGAGGGTTCCGCCCATATTTTTCTTTACTATTATCAAGCAGTTACCGCAGCAGGGCTTCACCGGGAGGTTTAGTCGTTGTGAAGTTCCTCTTCTGTTAGCTTCTCTTTGGTTCTCGCGATCCCGTGGCGACTCTGCCTTCTCAGTCCCAGAGACCTGCTTTTTATGCAGTTTTCCCCCATTCACTCAGTCTGGCTGTCAATCACACAGCAGGGTGGCTGTCCTGGCGGGACACTCACCTAGCCAATCAAACAGGAGTGCGACTTGGGTTACCAAGGGAACCCATGGCAGAGGTCCTAAAACCCCTCCCTCAGAGCCTGCCTACCCAGACTTTCAGGCGCCTAAGGAGGGTTTCTGTGTAGAAGCCTGCGAAAGGACGGCGAACAAAGGAACCAAACCTTGTTAGGCGCGCAGAGTAAAACACGAGAAAGACCTTTACAAAAAGAAATGGTGAATATACCCAGCCAGAACCGTATAAAAACATATATGGTCCAGCGGGTTTAAATTCGAGGTTACCAAGATAGCCTAAAACAATACCAAGGCTATTTAAGATAACCGCCGTAGGAAAAATAGGGTTGTTACCACCGCCACCAGCCAAGTCTTAATGAAAAGGTAACAAAACAACATTTCAGTAGAGACAGACAAAAAGGGATAACTATTTACCCTTTCCAGTACTCTATGTAAGATAGTTAGTACTGGGTCTGGGGTTTTAAAAAGACTAATAGATTTATTTATTAAAGTCAATGGCAACTTTACATGTTCAGGGAGACAGTAGTCAGAGTTGGGAAGTCTGAAAAAGACAACCCAGTGTTACTGCACTGAAGGTGCTGTGTAACACACAGTAAAAAGATGAGGCCTGTGGAGTAGGTGAGGCTCCACAGTCTATGAACACAAAACTGTTAAACAAACACAGCAAAACACATGTAAGAGTGGGAAAAAAGGCTCACACTATTACCAGGTGAAACAAATAAACCCCAGAAATCCAGCAAAGCTGCTGAGGGACTCAGTAGGTAAGGCAAATTAGCCATTTTGGAGAATTCTCCCTAACAGCCACTTGGCCCAGTCCACAAAAAACAGGGTTTATTAAGACAACTGGTCTTTTTTGCCATATGGGTATGATCTACCGGCTTTAGTTGTAAGTAAGCCATTTTACGGAGATCTCTCAGGGGGAGCCTTTTCCTATTCTTGATTTCTTTGTCATATGGGTGACAATGGCGAGTTTTAGGTAATTTTTATCATTATTATGGTATATATTGCGCGTGGACCTAGCTTCCAGAAGCAACTGAGCACTTTACAGAGGTATACAACACTACAGATGCATAACAGAGTGCTTTTCAGAGGTAACTACATAACAGATATACAGCAGGGGTAGAATACAGAGGGATGGGCACAGCTGTACACGGTGGCGGGAGGAGAGGGGCAGACAGCATCTAGCGAGCCAGGTGGCGCAGGGGGTGACATGATGACACTAGTTTAGTGCGCAGGTGATTACTAAATGAAGGAGCAGTGTTCAAGTGGCAACTGGATGAAGGATATTGTGCAGTTGACAGCTGTGGTAAGAAGCAACTGTGTTACAGTTTAAAGATTGGATTGAGGAAAACGTACAACCTGCTGGACAGCTACAGGGTAGGAGGTCACTGTGCTGACAGGGCAGTTGAATAGTTTCCCGGAGGCAAGAAGTAGAGTTAGAATAGTATCAATAGTGATTTTCGGGGAAGACGCTCAATGTAAGGGGCAGCTGGGGAAAGGGCACTGAATTCTAGGGGCAACTTTGCATACATTTTTCAGGGATAAATTAGACATTGTAATAAATAAATGCAGCGATGTTTTATTGTACTGCGAGGCTTTGGAATAGGCTCCCTTTTTCTTTAAGGTCCATTTTATAATAACACATTTAAGAAATAGTTCAAGATGTTCCTCTTTCCTCATGAACAATAATTGTATGATCCCTCTTCTGTAAGGAACTTCTTCAGCTACAGAAGGCTGCCTTGGCGGTTACAGTTGTGCTCTACAAGAACTTTATAACTTAATATAACAAATGGTGTTTGTGTGAGGATTATGAAACAGCCGGACTCATAACATGTTACTGGTGCCTGACTTCCCGGTGCCACCGGGAGATTACAAGTCTGGCGGCCCGGGATGTCAGGTGTCGGTAAAATGTAAGTCCCCATTCCCATAGAGTCCCATGGGAGTGGGGACACGGAAGCTTCGGAACCGTTGATAACGGTGCCAGTGCTTCCGTGACGGCTCTGCCTACTGTGGCCGCTGCGCCTGGCAGGGTCAGACCTGTTGGGCACAGCAGCCCCGGCAGGCAGACTCCCAGTTTACCGGTCTGGAAACAAGGGTGCCGATGAGCTTACCGGCACTCTTGTTTTCGGATCGGCAAACTTGTATTGAGACCCAATGTGTCAAGATTAACTTCAATGTGCAAAAACCTTAATATGTCATCAGTAAATGGTGTTTCATGATTTGTAAGCAAATTGTGCCAAGGGGCTAGCAAGGTGCACAGGATAACAATGATAACCAAGGTCAAGGAAGCACCACATGCTAGGTTTAATTGAGATTTGTTGTCAGACCGAGAACGCTGTGTCAGGAAGTAGAAAAAAACGTACAAGTCGGCAGATCAGCAAGACTAGCATATGGTCAAAGGTAGAAAATTCGTTTTGGAGGAGCATGATTTAGAGTTCTTTCCTGAACTATTAAACTGGATTTCAATAATGCTGTATCTCTTGACATACCTAATTTTTCTATTGATTCAACTTGTCAATATTCTTACAACCTAGAAATCTTGACCAGGGTATTGGCAGGAGCATTTTGCACACTTTTTAGTCTTTAATAGATTACTAGGCATGCCAAGATGTTTAGCCTTACAAAAAACCTAGCATCCGAGTGTGTCTGCAATGCAGAATAACATTGCTTCTTTTCTTCCAAGATACCTACAAACAAAATAACTGCAATGATGAAGCTGCAGAGTGCAGCTTAACGCGCGTTGTGGCCATTTATTGAGGAAAAGAACCACCAATCTGACAAATTAGGCTAATAATTTAATGCATACAGAAGGCAATGAAGTAAAGGATTGCCACACAATCCTTGGCTATTTGAGGACTGTAACAACAAGACCGTCAAATGAGGCCTACCGTTTATATCTATAAAGAAGCTAATACGTAAGGTTTGTAAGATGAAGGCAAACTATTGAGGACAACAATAAACAATGAGACCAAAATGTGTACTCCTATCTCTCTTAGCATTACTATTTCTGCAGATATGAGAATAATATGAGCGAAAATATTTAAGACCATTGTGGATAATGTTGAACTTCAAGTACTTGTGAATAAACGCTCCAAAAACGTATCAGTACAATGTAATAACATTACTACTGCTGTACAGGAATACAGGGTTAAGAAGTCTAAGGCTAAAGTGCATACCCAACCACACATTACCATGAAAGCACCAGTTATCCCAATCATAAAGGTGCAACGGGCACAGCCTGACAGGTATACCCCTTTCGCCTCTTTAGGTAACGTGGCCTGGGTGCAGGCTATACTCTTCAGTAGGGGTGTGAGCTGGTCAGATAAAGCACAAGCAGCAGTAGTACCAAAATAGAAGAAAGTCCAACCAATGTTCTATTACAAAAAGGATCTTTAAACTAACATTAATATATACAAATAATACTAAAAAGAACTGGCCTGCCAGGGAAAACGCAGAGATAGCAGACTTTAGATTAAAGGCACAATCTAGGCTTGTAGACGTGGGTGTTCAGGCACATTTTATGTCGAAGTCTTTCAACAGGTAAAGAAGGAGGGCACATTGTCACTAAGGTCCTTTAAATGGACCAGTGCACAGGGACTCTTCATATACCTTATGTTCTCTTTCATGCTCAACAGCATTGAGCCAGGCTTTTGGGCATGGGATCGGGAGCCTGGCCTCTTTCGGCGCAGATGCAGGGTCGAGTCGTGGAGCAGCGGCAACAGGTTCCAACGATGTGGTGATGTTCAGTGCTCATGCAGTGCTTCAGTATTAAGCGATCAGAGGGGCGGTTGAACTTTGAGGTCCGAGATCCCTCTGGCTGTTCCCTTGCAGCAGCTTGGACTGTGTCAGAAAGTGCACAAACTGGCATTATGGTGGTTCAGAGAAGCAGGAAGAGATGGGGACCGTTTAGTTTTGTTTGCTGGCGGACACAGTCCAGGGTCCTGTGGCAAGGTAAGCCATTTCTTCTGCATGTCCCAACCAGGAAGGTGTTTAGTGATCACTTGCAGGGTCCTGGGTACCAGTGTCTCAAATGCAGTAGGCCTTGTCCAGAGTCCTGGCTACCAGTGTATCAAATGCATTAGGCCTTGTCTAGCCATCTGGATTTGGCACATAGGCCCTGGGGGTGGTTAGGGACAGGAGCTTGCTCTTCTTCTTGGAAGCATGGAAGCTCTGTGTTCACCTCTATGGCACCTGCCATGGAACAGACTGCATCCCTCACAGACGATGGGTAAACCCTACCTGTCTTGAAGTTCAAAGATGAATTAACTAATGGCCGGATTCCTCCAACCTCCTTAGAAAGGCAAAATGCTCAAATGGATTGTACCAGAGCAAGCCTGCTAGGGGTCCACGCCTGGCTGCTGTAACCCGTTTCAGGACTGTCTTTGAAGCACCAGCTCCCAGGGCATCTCTGGGGACAGTTCCTGGGGGTGTGGCACAGAGGAAACAGCACAGGGGACCAGAGGGGGGTTGGGGCACTGCGAGACACAACAGGGAACCAGAAGGGGGTGGGGGGCACAGAGAGTCACAACAGGGGACCAGAGGGGTCTGGGGGGCACTGAGAGATAAAACGGGACCAGAGGGGTTGGGGGGGCACAAAGAGTCACAACGGGGGACAAGAGGGGGGTGGAGGGCACAGAGTCACAACGGGGGACCAGAGGGGGGAGGGGGCACTGAAAGACACAACGGGAGACCAGAGAGGCATGGAGGGCAGTGAGAGGCAATGGGGGACCAGAGGGGGGGGGGACACTGAGAGACACAACGGGGACCAAAAAGGGGGAGGGACACAAAAAGACACAATGGGGGACACGAGGGGGGGGCAGTGAGAGACGACGTGGGACCAGAGGGGGGCACCGAGAGACACAACAGGGGACCAGAGGGGTGTGGGGGACACAGAGAGTCATAACGGGGGACCAGAGGGGGTGGGGGGCAGTGAGGGTCACAATGGGGGACCAGAGGAGAGGATAGCTTAGCGGCAATGTGCTTGCCTTGGAAGCAAGACGACACGGAGCAACACAGGTTCAATTCCCAGTTCCGCGCTTAGAAACCTCTGGGTATTAAGCACGTTATAAATAACCCATCATATCATATCATAGAGGGGGGCACAAAGAGTCACAACGGGGGACCAGAAGGGGGTGGGGGGCAGTGAGACACAACAGCGGACCAGATGGGAGATGGGGGCATTGAGAGTCACAATGGGGGACCAGAAGGGGGTGGGGGGCAGTGAGACACAACAGCAGACCTGGTGGGAGACGGGGGCCTTGAGAGACACAATGGGGGACCAGAGGTGGGTGGGGGGCAACAGTGTGACACAACGGGGGACCAGAAGGGGGAGGGGGGCACTGAGTATCACAACGGGGGACCAGAGGGGGAATGGGGGGCACTGAGAGACACAACGTGGATCAGAGGGGTGGGTTGGGGGCACAGAGACACAATGGGGTACCAGAGGGGGGTGGGGGCACAGTGTCACAACGGGGGACCAGAGGGGGGAGGGGGCACTGTGAGAGGCAATGGGGGACAAGAGTGGGGGGCACTGAGAGACACAACGGGGGACCAGCGAGGCGTGGGGGACACAGGAAGTCGTAACTGGGGACCAGAGGGGGAGTGGTGGGGGGCGGTGAGAGACACAACAGGAGACCAGAGAAGAGGATGGCTCAGCTGCAACGTGCTTGCCTTGGAAGCGACACGGAGCAACACAGGTTCGATGTCCGGGTCCACGCTTAGAATCCTTTGGGTATTAACCACGTTATAAATAACCCATCATATCATATAGAGGGGGCACAAAGAGTCACAACAGGGGACCAGAGGGCGGTGGGGGGCACTGAGAGACACAACGGGGGACCAGAGGGGGTGGGGGGGGCACAGAGTGACACAATGGGGGAACAGAGGGAGTGGGGTTTCAGTGAGAGACACAACAGGGGACCAGAGGGGGGGCACTGAGAGTCACAAAAGAGGACCAGAGGGGGGTGAGGGGCACAGAGAGAGACAACGGGGGACCAGAGGGGGTGGGGGCAGTGAGAGAAACAAAGGGGGACCAGAGGGGTGTACTGAGAGAGACAACAGGGGACCAGAGGGGGCACAGAGTCACAATGGGGGTCCAGAGGGGCGGAGGGGGGCACTGAGAGACACAACGGGGATCAGAGGGGGTGGGGGGGCGCAGGGAGGCACACCGGGTAAGTGGGGGCAGTGAGACACAACAGGGGACCAGAGGAAGGTGGGGGGCACAAAGAGTCATAACAGGAGACCAGAGGGGTTTGGGGGGCACAGAGAGTCACAATGGGGATCAGAGGGAGGTGGGGGGCAGTGAGAGACACAACAGGGGACCAGAGGGAGGAGGGGGACACTGAGAGACACAATAGGGGACCAGAGACGGATGGGGGGGGCACAGAGAGACACAGCGGGGACCATAGGGGAGTGGGGGGCAGTGAGAGACACAACGGGGGACCAGAGGGGGGCACTGAGAGACACAACAGGGGACCAGAGGGGGGAGGGGGACACAGAGAGACACAACGGGGAACAGAGGGGGACACTGAGATACACAACGGGGGACCAGAGGGACATGGGGGGCACAGAGAGTCAGAACGGGGAACCGGGAGGATCTGGGGGGCAGTGAGAGACCCAACGAGGGACCAGAGGGGGGCACAAAGAGTCACAATGGGGGACCAGAGGAGCGTGGGGGCAGTGAGAGACACAACAGGGGACCAGAGGGGGGTGGGGGGCACAGAGTCATAACGAGAGACCAGAGGCGGGTGGGGGGCACAGAGTCTCACAACGGGGGACCAGAGGGGGTGGGGGCAGTGAGAGACACAACAGTGGACCAGAGGGAGGAGGGGGACACTGAGAGACACAATAGGGGACCAGAGGCGGGTGTGGGGGGCACAGAGAGACACAACGGGGTCCATAGGAGAGTGGGGGGCAGTGAGAGACACAACGGGGGACCAGAGGGGGGCACTGAGAGACACAACAGGGGACCAGACGGGGGAGGGGGACACAGAGAGACACAATGGGGATCAGAGGGGGACACTGAGATACACAACGGGGGACCAGAAGGACATGGGGGCACAGAGAGTCATACGGGGGACCAGAGGGAAGGTGGGGGGCAGTGAGAGACCCAACGAGGGACCAAAGGAGGGGCACAAAGAGTCACAATGGGGGACCAGAGGGGCGTGGGGGCAGTGAGAGACACAACAGCGGACCAGAGGGGGGGGGCGCACTGAGAGACACAACGGGGGACCAGAGGGGGAATGGGGGGCACTGAGAGACACAACGTGGATCAGAGGGGTGGGTTGGGGGCACAGAGAGACACAATGGGGTACCAGAGGGGGGTGGGGGCACAGTGTCACAACGGGGGACCAGAGGGGGGAGGGGGCACTGTGAGAGACAATGGGGGACAAGAGTGGGGGGCACTGAGAGACACAACGGGGGACCAGAGAGGCGTGGGGGACACAGGAAGTCGTAACTGGGGACCAGAGGGGGAGTGGTGGGGGGCGGTGAGAGACACAACAGGAGACCAGAGAAGAGGATGGCTCAGCTGCAACGTGCTTGCCTTGGAAGCGACACGGAGCAACACAGGTTCGATGTCCGGGTCCACGCTTAGAATCCTTTGGGTATTAACCACGTTATAAATAACCCATCATATCATATAGAGGGGGCACAAAGAGTCACAACAGGGGACCAGAGGGCGGTGGGGGGCACTGAGAGACACAACGGGGGACCAGAGGGGGTGGGGGGGGCACAGAGTGACACAATGGGGGAACAGAGGGAGTGGGGTTTCAGTGAGAGACACAACAGGGGACCAGAGGGGGGGCACTGAGAGTCACAAAAGAGGACCAGAGGGGGGTGAGGGGCACAGAGAGAGACAACGGGGGACCAGAGGGGGTGGGGGCAGTGAGAGAAACAAAGGGGGACCAGAGGGGTGCACTGAGAGAGACAACAGGGGACCAGAGGGGGCACAGAGTCACAATGGGGGTCCAGAGGGGCGGAGGGGGGCACTGAGAGACACAACGGGGATCAGAGGGGGTGGGGGAGCGCAGGGAGGCACACCGGGTAAGTGGGGGCAGTGAGACACAACAGGGGACCAGAGGAAGGTGGGGGGCACAAAGAGTCATAACAGGAGACCAGAGGGGTTTGGGGGGCACAGAGAGTCACAACGGGGATCAGAGGGAGGTGGGGGGCAGTGAGAGACACAACAGGGGACCAGAGGGAGGAGGGGGACACTGAGAGACACAATAGGGGACCAGAGACGGATGGGGGGGCACAGAGAGACACAACGGGGACCATAGTGGAGTGGGGGGCAGTGAGAGACACAACGGGGGACCAGAGGGGGGCACTGAGAGACACAACAGGAGACCAGAGGGGGGAGGGGGACACAGAGAGACACAACGGGGAACAGAGGGGGACACTGAGATACACAACGGGGGACCAGAGGGACATGGGGGGCACAGAGTCAGAACGGGGAACCGGGAGGATCTGGGGGGCAGTGAGAGACCCAAAGAGGGACCAGAGGGGGGCACAAAGAGTCACAATGGGCGACCAGAGGAGCGTGGGGGCAGTGAGAGACACAACAGGGGACCAGA
Organism: Ambystoma mexicanum; assembly: GCF_040938575.1. NCBI lineage: Eukaryota > Metazoa > Chordata > Amphibia > Caudata > Ambystomatidae > Ambystoma > Ambystoma mexicanum. Next base: position 1,209,353,509 of record NC_090929.1, on the reverse strand, counting down.
GGGGGGTGGGGGGCACAAAGAGTCATAACGAGAGACCAGAGGCGGGTGGGGGGCACAGAGAGTCACAACGGGGGACCAGAGGGGGTGGGGGCAGTGAGAGACACAACAGTGGACCAGAGGGAGGAGGGGGACACTGAGAGACACAATAGGGGACCAGAGGCGGGTGTGGGGGGCACAGAGAGACACAACGGGGTCCATAGGAGAGTGGGGGGCAGTGAGAGACACAACGGGGGACCAGAGGGGGGCACTGAGAGACACAACAGGGGACCAGACGGGGGAGGGGGACACAGAGAGACACAATGGGGATCAGAGGGGGACACTGAGATACACAACGGGGGACCAGAAGGACATGGGGGCACAGAGAGTCATAAGGGGGACCAGAGGGAAGGTGGGGGGCAGTGAGAGACCCAACGAGGGACCAGAGGGGGGGCACAAAGAGTCACAATGGGGGACCAGAGGGGCGTGGGGGCAGTGAGAGACACAACAGCGGACCAGAGGGGGGAGGGGCGCACTGAGAGACACAACTGGGGACCAGAGGGGTGTGGGGGGCCCAGAGTGACACAACAGGGGACCAGAGGGGGGTGGGAGGCAGTGAGAGACACAACGGGGGACCAGAGGGGTAATGGGGCACTGAAAGTCACAACGGTATGAGAGGGCGGTGGGGGGCACAGAGAGACACAACAGGGAACCAGATGGGGGTGGGGGCACTGAGAGTCACAACGGGGGACCAGAGGGAGGAGGGGAGCACTGAGAGTCACAACAGGTGACCAGAGAGGGGGACACTGAGAGACACAACAGGGTACCAGAGGGGGTGGGGAGCAGTGAGAGACACAATGGGGGACCAGAGGGGGGCACTGAGAGACACAACGGGGGATCAGAGGGGGGAGGGGGCACTGAGAGTCACAACAGGGGACCAGAGGGGGGGTCACTGAGAGACACAACAGGGGACCGTGGAGGCAGTGAGAGACACAACGGGGGACCAAAGGGGCGGGCATTGAGAGACACAACAGGGGACCAGAGGTGCGCTGGGGGCAGTGAGAGACACATCGGGGCACCGAAGGGGGCACTGAGAGTCTCAGAGGGGGGGCACTGAGAGACACAACAGGGGACCAAAGAGGGTGTGGGGGTCAGTGAGAGACACACCGGGGGACCAGAGAGGGAGCACTGAGAGACACAACGGGGTAACAGAGGGGGGTGGGAAGTTTCCTGAAGCGGACAGGGAGCAGACAGGGGCCTCGTCGAGGGCCTTGGTTGAATGGGCCGGCTCCCACCTCCTGGTTGCTGCAATTGGCTGATCAAGCCAGAGGCAACCAATGGGAGGGGGAGCCGGGCCAGGCACAATGGATGAGGCTGGTGAGGCTGTTTCCACGGCCATGTTGGAAGGCCAAATGCACAGAGGGAGTGCAAAGTCAAATGTATGTGCAGTAAAAGAAATAAGCAGAGCAGAGCAAATTTCGGGATCGGAGAACAGGCAGTTCTGCACAATGGCAAATGCACATGGGTTTTAAATTTTAGAAGTAACTGCACCGCTGTGTGCAATTTCAAACAATAAACCTAGGCTTACACTGGATGTCAGTAAACTCAGGTGGAAGAAGAATCAGGCGCTTTTGGGGCTGCGGGATGCAGCAGCGCAGCGTCATCATGATCCGGAGGGCTGAACAAATGAATGAAAGGGCCTCGTCGAGAGCCTTGGTTGAATGGGCCGGCTTCCGCCTCCCGGTTGCTGCAATTGGCTGATCAAGCCAGAGGCAACCAATGGGAGGGGGAGCCGGGCCAGGACAATGGGTGAGGCTGGCGAGGCTGTTTCCACAGCCATGTTGGAAGGCCAAATGCACAGAGGGAGTGCAAAGTCAAATTTATGTGCAGTAAAAGAAAATAAGCAGAGCAGATTTCGGGATCGGAGAACAAATGCACAATTGCTGTGCGCAATTTCAAACAATAAACCCAGGCTTACCCTGGATGCCAGTAAATTCAGGTGGAAGAAGAATCGGGTGCTTTTGCGGCTGTGGGATGTAGCAGCGCTGCGTCATCACAATCCAGAGGGCTGACGACATTTATTTATTTTATTTTATTTATGCGTTTGTAATGTGCTGAAAACCAGCAGGCATCAGGGTGTAGTAACATGAAACCAGGACGCAGGCCGGACAGGACAAAAGATGCTAGATTGTCTGGTTGGAGGTTATTTTTGTTTTTTTCTTTTTTTCTTTGAAAAGGTGTGTCTTAAGGTGCTTCCTGAAAATTCTATAATTTGGTTCAAGGCGGATAGCCAGGTGAAGCTTGTTCCACTGCTGAGCCGCCCGCACTGGGAATGATTTCCCGGCACCCATTCCTCGATTGACCGGCGGCACCTGCAGCCAGCCATGTGCTTCAGATCTCAGTGGTCTGTTGGGAGTGTATCTTGTGAACTTAATCCTGAAATATGCCAGTGCCTCTCCTTCCTTCGGTCACTGGTTTCTTCTGTTAATCCCTTTGACCACGCGTACCGCATTGTTCTCCATTATCTGGCATTTCTCAATGCCTTTCTTGGTAGAACCCAGCATCAGTGGATTACCATAATCCATGCGTGACAAGATAATGGCCCTGGCAACAGTGGCCGTGTTCCTCTCACTGAGGAGGGGGTCGGATGGCTTTCAAGAGACAAATGTAATAAGCATTACTTTTATGAAAGTAGTTAGTCTGGGCCTCTACTCCCAAACACGCCTCCATCTTCATCCCCAGGGTTTTAACCTGGGCAACTACCTTAATACATGAATCTTTAACAACAAACGCCTCATATTGTACTCCTAACTTCGCTTCTCGCTTGTCGGGAACCGAATATCATCAGCTCAGTTTTCTTTGCTGTTTAGGCCCATACAGCTGCCTTCCACCCACCTATCTATTATGCCATACTGTGTTGCAATCTTAGCCCTATATGTTTGATAATCACCCTCTAACTCTAACACCAGCTGTGTATCGTCAGCGTAATTGGTGGAATATACGCCGACGGATTCCAACAGTACGCATAAGTATTTCATAAAGAGATTAAAAAGTAGGGGGGAAATACTGTCTCCTTGAGGCACCCCTGCGCTTATAAGGGCTGGCTTACAGAACTTCTCTCCCCAGTATATTCTTGCAACAGGATCTGCCAGGCCAGTGCCGCCTTGGAGCATCCAGTCGTTTTCTCCAAGAACTGCTGTAGAAAATGATGGTCCACCAGATGGAATGCCGTGCTTAGATTCAGTAACATTAACATCCCTGTCTTTCCCTTATGCAGAATTGAAAGCATACATGATTGTAAGTCAAATAATCAGGTTTCCGTGCTGTGTACAGCACAGAAACCTGACTGCTGCTCATGCAGGATGTTATTGGCTTCAACACGTAATTGGTGCTGTTTCGTTGCTATTTTATCTATAATTTTCAGGATAAAATTAGTGTTGGTTATCGGACGCAGGTTACCAGGGTCCTTAGGGTGCAAGCCAGGTTTCTTGACCAGGGGCATGATGGTAACATTCTTAATACCTTGGGGTACAATGCCATTGCGGAAGGAGGCATTGATTCTTTTTTTCAGGACTGGGGCGAACAGTTCCTTATTTTCCAAGATTATTTTAGGAGAAATTAAGTTTTCTGCGCAGGAGGAGGGTTTAATCTTCGTCAGCACCTTAATCGTCTCTTCTTCTGAGATGGATTGAAAATTGAAGGTCACTAATTCCTGCTGCTGCGGTTCCACCTCTAAGGGTAGATGGATCCCCTTGGAGGCTTCTCTAGCAAGAATAATGGAGGCTGTCTGAATTTTATCCGAGAATGTCTTTTGCACCAGTTCACAGTCCTCCTCAGATGGGATATATGGAGGGGATAATACTTTGGGTTTTTCGACCGATTTAAGAATGTCAAAGAGCTTACTTGAGTTTGGTGCAGCTTCAATGTGCTCGTTATAATAGTTGTATTTGGCCTCTCTAATTCTCCTGTATTTAGAGTTAACACAGTTCCAGCGTTCTTTGTTGTCTAACGACAGATCTTTTTGCCGGATCCGTTCCAGTTTTAGTTTCTCCATCTTGAGCTCACAAAGCTGGTTATCGAACAAGCTCCGATGGTCGTTATTCTTCCTAACCATTTTTAGTTTGAGGGGTGCATACTGTCCACCACTTCATGTATATGGCGCTATATAAATAACAAATCATTATCATTATCATTATATGGTTGGTGTATTGCTTCAGCATTTGGTCACAATTGAAAACTATTGGCTATCTTTATTCCAGCTGATCTGGGCCTAAGCCTTTAACATTTCTGCTCTGTACCCTGATGTGAGGGCTGTGGCTTGGTTTTGGTATGTCATGCAGATGTATTTCAAAGGAAACTTTAAAATGGTCCGACCAAATGCACGGCTGAGTTACTATGTTCTGGATATTAAGGTTCTGCATAACAATCCAGTCTAGCTGGTTTCCTTTCTTCGTTGTGGGTTCGTTATTTTGGACTGTGTAATCAATGTTTTTCATTGATTTCTCAAGAAGAATTGCTTCTTTGTCCAAAGGATTTCCGCGCCACCTATTGAAGTCCCCAACAATAGCATAGCCGAGTTGGTGGATTTCAGAGTGTTCAACTGTTGTGTGATTTCACTACAAAAGTCTGACACAAGGGAAGGAGGCCTATATATCACGACAAAGTTAAGACATTCTTTAGGGGTGGGTGAGTATTTAAGGTGGAGGGATTCACAGCCAGTGCAAACCAGTGATGCCTTATTTTTTTTGTAAAGTATTTTATTGGTTTTTTCAAGAAAGTGAGAAACATTACAAACTTACGAGTGTAGTAATAAAGAAACGATACAACAAAAAAAAGTAACGTGAGAACAACCAAAACCACAGCAGTCTACATGTAGCGCTAATTGTGAGATGTTTGGTGGCAAGTAAAAATTATAGTTCCGATGTTACAGGAAGCGAGGGGAACAGATTTGGGTAATTCCATCTCTGTATCAGTATGAAAAATCAGGTGTTGTAGGACGCTACAGTCCCTCAGGGAGGCTTATAGTCTGCCTTGAAGCGCATGTCACTCAGGAGGGCTTTCCAGGAGTCCAGGGTTCCACTTGTGGCTTCTCCGCTGGTTGTGATCCCGTCTTGCCAGGCCCTGGTTTCAGCAGTCGTCCATCTCGCCAGTTCGCTCAGCCACCGAGCATGGCTGGGGCCCGCTGGAGTCTTCCAGGCCATCGCTATTGTTCTCTTGACCAAAATGCATGAGATGTCCATTAATTTCACCAAATGTTTAAATTTGCCCGGTCTAGGATATATACCTAGTAGGCACTCTCCGGGCGTCCAGTCGTATCTTACCATGCCAGCTTCTGCGCAGGATTGTTTGGCTTTGAACCAGAGTGATTTCACTTTGATGCAGGACCAGAACATGTGGATCATGTCTGCCTTGTCATTTCCGCACCATGGGCACGTCGGGGGTATTTTCGGGTTGAATGAGGCAATCCTGTGGGGAGTCATATATGTCCGGTAAAGGACATTCAGCTGTATTTGTCCGAATCTGGAATTCCGGGACACTTTCTTGGGGTAGATCAGTGCTCTCTCCCATTCCTTGTCAGTAAGTGGTGATTCAAGATCTGCCTCCCATTTCGCCTTCAGTGCCTGACCTTTGGGGTTAGGCTTGTCTATGAGTCTGCTGTAAAGTCTGGAAACTGGTCTCCATCCATCTGAGAGGTCGTGCATTTCCTGTAACAGTGGGTCTGGGGTGGGCTCTTCCGGCCAGCTGTTCCACTGCTTCTTAGCGATCTGTTTGATCCTGTGGTACCAGAGGAACTGGCCCTTGGATAGTCCTTCAATGTTCTGCAACGACTCGAAGTCCCTGAATTCCCCATCAGTAAACATGTCTCCCCATGTATATATGCCTGCTTCCTCCCATCTCCTGGGAGTGGGAAGTTCCGCCTCCGACTTGCACACATCCACCATTATGGGGTTATCCGGTGAGTACGGATGTTTCACTTGCCTTATGTGACAGGCCCTGGCCCATATCTGCCTGCCCAGCTTGACAATCAGCGGAGTTTCGGGAGGTAGCCGAGGGGGAAACCATAGAGTTTCTTTGGGGATTAAGTTTGTGGAAGATTGCCTGAGTAGTTCCAGCTCGGCCGATGTGTCATCAGACAGCCACTTCGTAATGTGACTGAGCTGGGCCGCCAAGTAGTAAAGGTGAAGGTCTGGGAGTTTTATTCCGCCTTCCTTATGTGGGAGAGACAGCGTGGCCAGTGTGAGCTTGTGTCTGCGCGGACCCCACAAGAAGTCCTTGATGATGGCCTCTAGTGTCTTGAAGAAAGGCGGGCGAACATAGTGGCAAATATTGGCAAAGAAGTACAGGAATCGAGGAAGGATTATCATTTTGGCAATCGCCGCTCTACCCACCATTGACAGTGGTAGTTTGGACCAAAATTTGATTGAACGCCGAAGGCCGGTGACTGCTGCTATAGTGTTATGTTCGTGTGTGAGTAGCGGGGTGTGACCCACATTGATTCCCAGGTACCGAAACTTGTCAGGTTGCCACTGTATTCCGATAGGCGGGAGGTCGTCTACTGCAATGCCCCTCAGGCTAGCTAGGGGGAATGCAGTTGATTTGTGTCTGCTGAATCGTATCCCTGAGTACTTTGCATAATTATCGAGAACTTCTAGCGTTGTGGGTGCGTTGAGCTCAGGGTTCCTCAAGTAGAGAAGTACATCATCCGCGTATAATGAAATTATGTTGTAAGCGTTGCCCACCTTAATGCCCGCATCAAAAAACTGTTGGCGAAAGTATATGGCTATTGGTTCTAGGCCCAATATATACAGCATGGGCGAGAGTGGGCACCCCTGTCTCGTGCCCCTTTGTATTGCCCAGGATCCCGAGACAATTCTGCCTGTTTTAACCCTTGCCATTGGCGAATTATAAAGTACCTGGATCCATCTGATGAAGCCCGCACCGAAGCCGAAGCCCCTCAAAACCTCCACAAGCCACTCCCAATAGATAGAGTCGAAGGCCTTGATGGCATCAAGTGACAGTATCGCCAGGTCCTCCTCTCGGTCGTGGGTTTCGGCCATGATGTGTTGTAGTCTCCTGAGGTTGGCCGTGGTGTTGCGTCCTGGGACGAATCCATTTTGATCTTCGTGAATTATGGATCCTACCACTCTGGCGAGTCTGTTGGCTAATATAGAAGTGAGGATCTTGCTGTCGTAATTCAGCATGGCCAAAGGTCGATAAGAATCACAATCGGTGGGTGGCTTGTGCGGCTTGAGCATTGGAATAATTATGGTCTCTTTCATGGTGTTGGGCAGGATGCCATTTGTGTAGGCTTCTTGATAAACTTCATGTAGGATGGGGGTGAGAATGAGTTCGTAGGTCTTGTAGAATTCGGGCGGGAGACCATCACTGCCGGGGGCTTTGCCATTGGCGAGCGATCTGATGGCCGCTGTCACATCTTCGGAAGTGATTTCCGAGTCCAGTTCCTCCCTCTGCTCGCTGGAGATTTGAGGGAGGCCTATCTCCTCCAATGTTTCGATTAATTCTGCAGCGGGCACCTGCGACTCGTGGGCATACAATTTGGAGTAGAACTTAGCAAAAGTCTCGTTGATCTCCATCTGCGTCTTGTGTGTTACTCCTTTTTCGTCCTTTATCTCCGTTGGCAGGTGTTTAGGGTGTTCCCGCTTGCAGAGCCAGGCAAGCAATCTGCCGGGTTTGTCAGACTCGCTGTGGGATCTGGCGGTATGTGTTGCGAAGTCAAATTTCTCCAGTCTGACCCATGATTCCTGACATTTCATACGGGCTGTTTTAAGGATCTTCTCGGACTCTGGGGAAATGTCAGGGGCGGACTCTAGTCTTGCGATCTCTAATTCCTGGGCCTCAAGAGAGGACTGTAGTTGTCTGCGGGTTCCGCCCGCTCTTGAAATGATTTCTCCCCTGGTAACCACCTTCATGGCCTCCCACAGTGTGGACCAGGTAGCCACCGATCCCTTATTGATTTCGACATATTCCTCTAGCTTCTCAGCAAGGTCCTCTCTGAACTCCGGATCATCCAACGCTGCTGTAGGCATCCTCCACATGGGAATTGGAGGTTTGGGTCCACGCAGCTGCCAATGCATGGCGAGCGGGGAGTGGTCGGAGATCGATCTCCCCAAATATTCAGTGGATGTGGCCAGTGGAGATTGTTCCTTATCAACAAACAAGTAGTCGATCCTTGTGTGGACGCCATGTGGAGCTGAGTAGTGTGAGTAAATTCTGGCCTCTGGATGTTGCACTCTCCAGATGTCTACCAGTTTGAGCTGGTCGAGTGTTTCCGTCAAGGAGGTGGATGCGGGATTGCTTGGCTGAGGAGGAGGGCGCGATCTGTCCTTGCTTAAGTCCATGACGCAGTTGAAGTCTCCCCCCCACACGAAAGTCCTGCCTCGGTGTTGTGCCAGTCTAGCACTCAACGTGCTTAAGTATGACGGGATTCCATGCTGCGGAAAGTATGTGTTAATGAAGCACACTGGGGTTTGTTCTATGGTGCCCCACATTGATGTATATCTCCCTTCCTTGTCAGAATCCCAGCCTTCTAGCTGGAAAGGCACATTCGGGTTCACCCATATCAGTACGCCTCTCGCATATTTGGAGTAAGGAGACCCCCTCGTGGTCCCATCCCATCGATCTGTTAACTTAGACATGGAGTCCGCTGTAAGGTGGGTCTCTTGTAATAGCGCAATCGAGACCTTCTTCCTCCTGAGGTAGGACTGCACGCGGTTCCTTCTGAGGTATGAAGCCATTCCCCTCACATTCCATGTCATCACAACAAGTTGCGACGCCATCGGATCGGTGTTCTGAATTCGTCTTGGAGTTCTGGCCCGCTGGCCCGGTGGCACAACGAACCACAGGTGGCGTTCTGCGGGCGGGGGGCCCCTGGTTCATGAAGTCTTGTGTCGTAACTTGCCACCATCTTATACTTTACCAACATTGATGATTCGTAGACTGCAAAACCAACTAAACTAATAACATAACACAAACTGGTGCGCCCAGCGACTACAACACTGTCGCGGTGCTCAGGCGCTCTCGAGCCGTCTGAACCCATCCGGGAATCGGGCGTGAGCTGGGTCGGGCGGTGAACTGGCCCAATTGGATTTTCTGCTGGGGGTAGGGTTGGTGCGAGGCGGCAGGGCCGTGCGAGGGCCGCTTCCGTAAGTTAAACTGTTGTTTGGATTACCTGCTGGGGTCCGGTTACTGGTGGTGCGAGGAGACTCGGGACTTAATCATCATTCCGAGGAGGATCCTTGCCATCGGCTAGGTTGTTATCTTCTAGCCACATATTGGCCGCCTCCGGGTTTTCGAGAAATATCGCTCGCCCATTATAAACAATTCTCAGGCGCGCGGGGTACAGCAGCCTGTATTTAATGTCCAGTTGGCGAAGCTTCGCCTTGATCGGGACGAATGAGTTCCTTTCCCTCTGCACTTTCTGGGTATAGTCGGGGTAAATAGTAATTTTTGAGTCCCCCCTTTCAATGGGACCTGCTTCCCTGGAGTGCCGTAGGATGGTTTCTCTATCTTGAAAATTCAATATTTTGGCTATTATTGGCCGTGGATGCGAGCCGGGGGGAGGACGTCTCTGGAGGGATCTATGTGCCCTTTCGACCGCAAAGCCTTGGGTTAGTTTTCCGGCCCCGATCTCTTGTAGCAGAAGGGTTTCGACATAGGATGTGGTGTTTAGGCCCTCTGTTCCCTCCGGGATACCCAGGATCCTGATGTTCCCCCGTCTGGCCCGTCCTTCGGCTTCCTCCGCCCTTTCCTCCAGGAAGGCGACCCTCCTCTTTAGATCGGAGACTTCGGACTTCAGGGTTGTGTTGGCCCCGGACAGCTCCGTCGTGGAATTCTCGACGGTCGTTACCCTCTCCGTCAAGTTGCGGGCATCTTGGCGGATGAGTTGTATGTCTATTTTGAACTCATCAATCTTGGAGTCAATGTGGGTTCTCAGTGAGGCAATGGCATCCAATATCTGAGAGCGATTGTCGTTGACCTCCCCTTCGTTCGGATGAGTGTTTTCGGAGAGGTTAGGTCTGGACTGGGTGGAAGTCTTCGCCTTGGTCGAGACAAAGGAGTCCATGGTGGCGGCCCTGCTCTTGTTCTTGGTGGCCATCTTGAAGCCGCTGGACGTAGATCGCCGAGTCGGGGAGCCAAGTGCAGGCGGCCCAAGGGTGCGGTGGTGGTCAGGGGCCCACCAAAGGGTATTATGTAGGCTCACGCACCTTGAGTTTCAGGGCCCCCGAGTGCTTCGGCTGGAATCAGGTCATTCGGGTGATGGCCGTGGGGCGGGGTGCTGCTTCTCAGAGGTGGCGAGCTTCTCTTTATGTGGTGCCATCCACGTGGTTCTAGTTGTAGTCCGCGTTGCATAAATTGGGCCAGCCCAGGGGTAACGGAGTCAGGGGCCTGGGGGCCTGTGTCGATTCCGAACCAGTGTCAGACAGGGGTCGCCCCCCCCGGCCTTGTTGCCGATCCCCAAAGCGCTCCGTCAGGGGACGCTGGTTCAGGGGCTGCGTGAAGCTGTGCCAGGCGCCATCTTGGATCAATGCGCGGCGGAGGGGAGGGTGGGATCCGGAGCCCGCTCTTCCTCACGGGGGCTCCGAAAATTCCAACACTCGAGTAATTCCTAATGGGGAGCACTTCCCCCACCGATGCGTGCTTTTCCGCTGGCTGCAACCACTCTTGTACCGGAGAAAAAGGATCAGGAAGCGGCGTCTCGGCCGGAGCCCGGCAGATCAGCTACTGCCCTCCATCGGCTCCAAGCCACGCCCCCCACCAGTGATGCCTTAAATAGGTTAATTGACTCTCTTGTTATTATAGCAACCCCCACACCAACCCCGCTCTCTCCATTCTGATGATATATTATGTATCCTTCCACCACAGGTTTATCACAAACCGGACCCGTGGGATCCTTAAGCTATGTCTCAGTCAGAAATAGCATATCTAGATCTTCCTCTAAAACAAGGTCATGAATGAAAGGGCCTCGTCAAGGGCCTTGGTTGAATGGGCCGGCTCCCGCCTCCCGGTTTCTGCAATTGACTGATCAAGCCAAGGGCAACCAATGGGAGGGGGAGCCGGGCCAGGCACAATGGATGAGGCTGGCAAGGAGGTTTTCACGGCCATGTTGGAAGGCCAAATGCACAGAGGGAATGCAAAGTCAAATTTACGTGCAGTAAAAGAAAATAAGCAAAACAGAGCAGATTTCTGGCAAATTACATGCAACATATTTGAGCAGACCTTATGACTGACTGTGGCTTTCCTGAAACTCAAGACGGTATCAAAAAACAATACCATTACACAGTCTGGTTCAAATCAGCGTCTAGTTCCTATACCGCCCCCAAGGTTTGAAATTGAGATTCGATGAGGAAGAACTAAAACCAGCTCCTGGGTGTCGGGTATCACCCTCTAGGCAGGAGCTACAGTAGGCGAACCAGGAGCTACGAGAGATGCTCTTAGCTTTTTTTTTTTTTTTTTTTTTTTTTAAACTTTCTTTATTGATTTTCAACAGATTAACAGACCACAAACTTATCATGTATTGTGTATGTATTACACGTCCATAACTTCCCCACTACCACCCTCCACACCTCCCCCACCCTCAGGACCCCGGTCAACTCCACTGTTCAAAATTAAGCCAGTTTAGAGGTCAGGGCTGGCCGATCCATCTGAGGGGTCGTCCACCGCTCTGGGGTGGAGTAAAGGCACGGTCAGCGACACCCAGCGGTGTAATTCCTCACTGGAGTCCAGCCTTTGTTCATGGATAGCGGTTTCCCATGCTCCGGTCTCGGCAGCTATCCACTTTGTGAGGTCGTTCCACCATTGCGCTTCGATCGGGCCTCTGGGGCTCTTCCAACCCATGGCTATGCGTCTTTTCGCCGTGATATAAATTAAGTCTCTGAGTCTATTTAGGGGCTTGTTTTTGTGGTCACGGCTGTATCTGCCCAGGATGCAGGCCACAGGGTCATGCACCTCCAGTTCAATATCTGCTTTTGCCACCCTTTCCCGCACCTGTGTCCAAAAAGAGCGTATCGCTGGGCAACCCCAGAACATGTGAGTCATTCCCGCCCTCGGCTCATTGCATTTAGGGCATAGCTGGATTGCGGCGCCCTTGAAACTCGATATAGTTTCCGGAGTTAGGTAAGCCCTGTTGGTGATGTATAGTTGTATAAGTTGTAAGCGGGCGTTTCTGGAGATTTTCTTGTGATAGAGGGTTACTCCTTCCCAATCTTTGTCGTCAAATTCCAGGCCCAGTTCGTGTTCCCACTTTCCTCTGCTCTTGAGCTCATTCCCGGTCGTGCCTAACATTAAGGCTTCATAGAGCCGCGAGGTCTCGTGGCCTCCCTCGGCGGTGTTCAACATTGTCTCTATAGTCCCGTCCTCCGTTGCAAGAATGGCCGCCACAGGCCATCTGTCTTTCATAGCCTGGATCACTGCTCTGTGGAGCAGGAATTGTCCTGCAGGTAGCTCCGTGGTCTCGCTGAGGTCAGAGAATGTTAGGATTTCATGATCCTGAACCAGGTCCCCAAGGGTGGCCACCCCGCAGGGCTCCCATTGTGCTCGCGTTTCCAGTTGGCCCCATGGGCGATGGGTCATGAGTGCTGCTATGGGGATCTGTGGGGAGTATGGATCCGGGAACCCCAATGTTCTGCAAGCCCTTCTCCAGAGCCGGGTTCCGAGCTTCGCCAGGTATGGGTACTGCCTTAGGGTGTCCTCTTTGACCCAGAGTAGGTCTCTGGGTAGGAGGCCTGTCAGAGCTGGTTGGAGAAGTCTGGTATCTGTAGTGATCTCATCGGCCATCCATCGCATCACGTGTCTTAGCTGGCTTGCAAGGTAGTACAGTTCAAAGTTGGGGACTTTCAGACCTCCCCTTTCGTAGGGTCTTTGAAGCGTCTCCAGCGCTACCCTGTGCCTGCCCCCCTGCCAAAGGAACTGCCTGCATAATTTATTAATGTCTCTAAAGAAGGAGGGGGGGATGTCGAAGGGAACATTGGTGAAATTGTGCAATAGGCGTGGAAGTGCTACCATCTTGACCCGCTCTCCCGGCCATGGAAAGCGGAAGCTTCCCCCAGAAGTCCATGGATTTTGCTAGGGCATCTTTAGCTCTGATCGTGTTGAGGATGTGTTCCGTGTGAGGATTACGGTGTATGGTGATTCCCAGGTATTTAAAGGAGGTCAACTGCCATTGGAGATCCAAGGGGGGCAGGGATCTGAAGTCTTCCCTGTATAGTGCAGCTAGCGGGTAGAGGCAGGACTTGTCTTTGTTAATCCGAATTCCCGTGTGATTTTGGAAGCATTCTAGGGTTTCGAGAATGTAGGGCAAGAGGTGTTCGGGATTGTGTAAGTATAACAAGGTATCGTCAGCGTACATGGAGACCAGGTGGGTTATCCCGTCAATCTCAATGCCCCCATCACCGTATTCCTGTCTGAGGTATGCGGCCACAGGTTCGTTGGCGATGATATATAGCATCGGGGATAGTGGACATCCCTGGCGGGTGCCCCTATGGAGGGACCACGAATCAGAGTATGTCGTGTTGGTCCGCACCCTGGCAGATGGGTTGGTGTAAATCAATTTGGTCCATTTCAAGAAAACTGGTCCTATTCCCATTTTTACCATGGTGGCATATAGCCACTTCCATCGCACTGAATCGAAGGCTTTGGTGGCGTCTAATGACGCAACCGCGTATTTCTGGGGCCTCAATTCCGTACTGTATATAACGTGGTGCAATCTCCGCAGGTTCTCGGTTATGGAGCGCCCGGGCACGTAGCCCGTTTGGTCCTGGTGGATTAAGTGTGGTATTACCCTACGCAATCTGTTCGCTAGGAGGGAGGTAAGGATTTTGCTGTCAACGTTTAACATGGAAAGGGGCCTGTAGGAGCCGCAGTCCGTACCCTCCTTGCCAGGCTTGAGGAGGGGGATGATAACGGCTTCCCTCATGGTGTCAGGGAGGGTGCCGCGCTCATAAGCTTCATTATACACCTGGGTCAGCAGGGGGGCCAGAGCCTCCTCGTAAGTTTTGTAAAACTCACCAGGGAGGCCATCGGTACCAGGGGCTTTCCCAGAAGGGAGGGATCTAATGATTACCTTTACTTCGTCGGGAGTGATGGGCTCGTCTAGTGTTTCAGCCATCTGTGAGTCCAATTTAGGCAACTCAATGATGTCCAAGATATCCTCAATACTGGCATCGACCACGGGCGGGGTCTCGGAGTACAGGTTATGATAGAAATCTGAAAAGACTGAGTTGATTTCTTTTTGGGTATGTGCCGTGGTGCCATCTGGCTTAAGAATTTGGCAAATGGGAGTTCGGGGGGTTTCTCTTTTATACAGCCAGGCTAGGAGTTTCCCGGGTTTATCTCCCAGGGCGTGGGTTCTTTCAATGTGTTTAGCGTAACTCAATTTACCCAGGGATTCCCAGTGTGTTAAACAGGTTTGCTTTAGGTCGGTTATTTTTTGTATGAGTTCTGGGGTTAAGTCAGCCCTGCTTTCCAATTCGCCCAGCTCCCCCTCCGAGCGTTCTAGAGAGGATGTGATAGATCTGCGGGCTCCACCTATGGACGCAATCATTTCACCTCTCATGACCACCTTGTATGCCTCCCATGCAGTGCCTATGTATCTGACGCTATTCGAATTTCGTTCCCAGTAACCTTCGGTGCAGTCACTTATGTGTTCCCGGAAAGTCGCGTCGTGGAGGGCTTCGGCCCTAAGCCTCCAGGTAGGGACCGGGGGTCTAGGCGGGAATACTACCCAGGTGGCCAGCAGCGGGGAATGGTCAGACAGGACCCTGGGCAGGTAAAGGGCGTCGCCAAACATAGCTTGTTGTTCTTGGCTTACAAACAAGTAGTCCAGCCTCGTATGGACAGCATGGGGAGAGGAGTAAAAGGAAAAAACTCGCTGATCAGGGTGCAGTTCTCTCCACAGATCTCGGAGTAACAGCTGGCTAGTCAGTTTGGACAGAATCTTGGCCGGGGGGGACGGGCGGGTATGTTTATCATCCGATCTATCTTTTAGAGGGTCTAGAGTGCAATTGTGATCACCTCCCCAGATCATGACGCTGTCCCTGTAGGGGCTGAGCCTTGGGTATAGGGAATGGAAGAAAGCCGTAGCGTCATGGTTGGGTGCGTAGGTGCTAATTAGGCATACCTCTCTACCTTCGATGGTGCCGCACACCAGTGCCATCCTACCCTCATCATCCGTTTTTGTGCTTATTAGTCTGAAGGGGATGGTCGGGTCAACCCATATCAGGACTCCTCTCGCATAAGAGGAGTAGGATGATCCTATCAAGGTCCCACGCCAAGTTTTGGCCAATGCCTTTAGTTTATCAGCAGATAGGTGTGTTTCTTGAAGCATGGCAATCCCGGCCTTGCATCTTTTCAAGTATGCGTGGATGCGACGTTGTTTCACATAGCTATTCATGCCTCTGACGTTCCACGTGATGATTTTTATTGTATCAGCCATGGGTAATTGGGGGTATAGCGTCTATTTGGGGGTACAGGTGGGGGCCATGTTAGTGGCAAGAGGCGTGCAGAGGATATCAGTGGTCTTGGTGCTTTTAGATAGAGGTGCTTAACTATGGAGCCACTTCCTCCCATCCCCCCACTCGGTAGCTTGGGGGTCGCCAGGCCTAGGGGCTGTGTGGTCTGCGGGCTGTGTGTGGTGGACGTCAGTGGTCTAGGTGTTTCCCTTTTCCGGCACCTAACATTCGTGCCAACTCCCGTTTTCCCTCCCCCCCGTAACCTTAAACAACCCAAACTAATAACAGGTCGAGCGAGGTCTCCCTCGTTGTGACTGTCCCGTTTCCGCTCCGTTAGACCGTGCATTGGTCGCCTGGTGCCCTACGGGCGGGTATGAGTATACCCAAAAAAAGGAAGATTCCGGGGGTGGAAGAGTGTTCGACTCCGGTGCCTCGCAGCAAAAAATCTATTCAGCTGTGTCAAGCTGGCACTTGCGTGGAAGGGCCCATGGGGATCCTCGGGCCCGAACGCCGCCATCGTGGTGTGGCTCAGCGCGGTCGTCGTCCCTTTACCTCTATGTCAGGGATCTGCTCCCTATCCATCCAGTCTCGGGCCTCAGATGGAGTGTCGAATAGGTGGGCTTTGTTGTTGCGTATTACTTTCAATCTGGAGGGATAAAGGAGCATGTAGCGCAGTCCGGCGGCCTTCAATCTGGCTTTGGTATGAATGAATTGAGCCCTCTTCAATTGGACCTGGAAGGTGTAGTCGGGGTAGATGGATATTTTGGCCGAGTCTCTGAGGATCTGGCCGCCTGACCGTGAGTAGGACAGGATGGTCTCACGGTCTCTGTAATTAAGAACCTTCGCTATTATTGGTCTGGGTGGGGTGCCAGGGGGGGGTCTTTTGGTGAGGGATCGATGGGCCCTCTCAATCGTGAAGCCTTGGGACAGTTTCTCAGCGCCAATCTCCTGTAGTATTAGGTTCTCCACGAAGTTCGTGGGGTCGGATCCCTCAGTGCCCTCCGGCAGGCCCAAGAGGCGGATGTTGTTCCGGCGTGCCCGCCCTTCTGCCTCCTCGGCCCTCTCCTCCAAGTTCTTCACTCTTTGCTGCAGTTCGTCAACATCTTTGAGGAGCACCACTTTGGTTTCAGTGTTTTCGCGCACCTGAGCCTCAAGTGTATCAGTCCTGTCGGCTAAGGAGCGGACGTCCTGGCGTAGGAGGCCCAGGTCTATGGCCACCGCGTCGATTTTGTGCTCCATAGTGGTCTGGAGCAATTTAATGGCTTCAAGGATTTGGGCGTTGCTAGGTTCAGTGGCCGTACCCGGAGGGTCAGGCTGTGCATCTGTGATTGTGCCGTTAGAGGTTTCGGAAGCCATGGGTCCCCCAGCCGTGAAGGTATCAATGGTGGTTTGGCGCTGTTTGGACCTGGGCCCTTTGGTGGACATGGCGGAAGGTCTGCCGGATCTTTGTCTTCACTAGCGTGGGCCCAGGGCGGTCGGAGCTGATCAGGGTTTTTACGCCCGGTGGGTATGGTGGGCAAAGGGGGTGGGGGAATGCAGGCACGGCACTCTCCGGTGATCCTGCTAATGATGGGCTTCCCCCCCGCTCACCTCGTGGGCTCAACGACGCCCGGGCCCTCCGCTCTTCTTTCCAGCCGCCACTCCAGGGGCTCCGCTCTCGGCAGGCTGCGTGTAGTGCCCAGGCCGCACCGCCCTCGGCCCGCGTGCTGAGTCGCGTGTATCCTCCGTCGGCCTCCCCCACCGATCGGTCAGGTCGGAGGGACCCAGGGGCAGTCCCTGATCTCCGGTCCCCCGCGCAGGTTGGTGAGGAGGAGCTGGGCGGGGGGGGCCACTCGAGACACCGTCAGCAGCTCTGGAGGCAATGTTCGTGGCCGAAGGGCATCTCCTCTCGGCTGGGCATCCAGTCGCGTATGTCTCCCGTTGGCTCCCAGCGCGGGTCTGGCAGGATCATAGGCACCGTATCCGATCGGCTCAGCTGGCGCGGCGCCGCGTATCTCAGCGCGAGGGAGCCGCCATTTTGGCTCGGGTCAGCAGCGATTTTCCGTGTGGCCGCTCGGTCTCCGTAGGGCGCCTACGAGCTCGGAAAAACAGCCAGCAGGTGCAGGAAGGTAGCAGCGTTCGATGAGGAGGAGTGCAGGCTTCGGAGGTTCTCACTTTAAGTAAGAAAACAGCTTATATTGGTCACATCGAACGGAGCGCACCCAGAGCACGTCCTCTTCACATGGCAGTTAGCCACGCCCCCCGCTCTTAGCTTTTTGTCCATTTTGTATGAACCATCGTGTTTAAAATGTATATTAGATGAGTTATAATTCTTCTTTATTAACACTCCCATACTCAAAGTTAATGTCACATGTCGAACCCTGCGCACCCACCAGTGACAGCCACTGTGTGAAATCTCTGCAGCATATATATTTCTCTGTGAGTCTATTGCTTTTCAGACCGTTGACCTCTGACCCATGATTTTTGCCACTTCAGTGCAGGGTGAGAAATTGTGTGCTGTGTTTATGTATAGAATTATGGTGGCAAGAGACTTTTTTTATGGCTGGATAGCTTGCAACTTCCATTTTTGCCCCCTGCTCAGTGAGAACCACATTATTCTGTAGCCAGATGATGTTTAGCCCTAATTTCCATCTATAAAATATAGAAACAATAAGAGAGCAAATTGGACAAGTGTCTGAATTTAGGCAAAACTACATCTTTTGGGCAGTAGAAGTCTGAATAGGTAAAGTCTTAGTTTGGATATCAGATTCTGGTGTTAAAACATAGCATTCTGTAGCAATTGCTCGTGAATAACTCATCAGATATCCAGTTTGGGAGAGCTTTACATTGATAAGAAATCTGACCTATTTGACACTGGGCTGGTTTTGGTAAGTACCCAAAAGATCAACTCCACATTACAAACTTGCATCAGATTGCAAGTTGCCCCATGCAACAATACAATGTACCGGCACTTATACTAGGGCCATGAGGCTATCTTAGCAGTAGTTACTACATGGGAGAGGTTAAACTTTCTCCCAGGTTGATGTTTAGTCGGAATACGCTTACATGTTACAGAAAGAAGAAAGTCACTCGAGGCGAAAAATGAGCAACACAGTCCTAATATCGCTTTCTACATGCCATTTATGTTATTCATTGGTTTGATGGCAGTGCACATTTGCAATGAGATGCGTGGTGCCAGGAAGGAATTTCTTTTACAGCAGTGTTGGTGATAAGAATGACGTGATAACGTCCCCACTGTATCGGTACTAGTACAGAGTTTTGCCGGTAACACTTAACTAATAAGATGTCTCCAAGCTGCAAAGTATGACAGGCTTTGGCTGGCTCTGGCGGCAAAGTCTTTCACCTGGTCTTGTTAGAATGGATTTCTAAACTCTGGCCTGGTGGACAGATGTTTAGTAGGCCACCCTAGTTTAGTGAAACAGGGAACCTTCTGGACAATTCCAGACCCATCACGGTAGCTTGGCAGGCAGTCAAGACTAAGTCTCTGGAGGGGTGAGAGTGATCAGAAGCCCACAATGATCAACATCAAAGGTCTGCACCTCTAAGATCAGAGCACGTTGTATTTTACGTTACGTGTATGTCACGTGACTATACCAGCGCGTATATTACCGGGATACGTGGAGCAGGGATGGTTGTCGCATAGGCTCACACAAACATCACGGCGAAGATCTAAGGACGATCCTCGGAATACAGGTAAGCTGCGCCTCCCGTCTCCCATCTGCATTTATGGGTCGTGTCAGTCAGTCAGAATTCCTGATGTCTCCCGTATATTTAATGGCAGAGTAATTGGCTCGCTCTCCATGAGGCTTGTTGATTACAACATTACCTCAATGGTAGCCGCATCAGTAGTTGCCCATATTATATGGAGTTCATGCTACAGAGTGTTAATGTGGCTCCTTGGTCTGTCTGTTTTTGTATCGTTACAGTATCGTGAACTGTTCGGACTTGAACCGGACGGCACTGATTCGGATTACGTTTGTTTCTCATTTTGTGAAGAGACTCTATTTAAGACAGTCCACCCAGACGCATTCATGCAGATGGGTTAGACCATTATGAAGAAGGTAAGCCGGGTCTGTGTGTGATTTTTTACTCCTGCCACATTGACTTAGCGTTATGATACCCTGTACACAGTGGCTGTTTTAGACACACCATGCGTTAATGTTTATGACATGGTGGGTGGATTTTGTAGGTTGACTGTCATGTCCCCTTCTTCCATTTTTTGTGTGATTTCAGGTTATCAAGGATTCGCCCTCTTGACCACATGTGCTCTATACAGTTGTGCCTGCCCCCCATGAGTGCCGGGCACTTCTTTCCTATCGGTAATTGTGTACCTTCGTGATTGGCGAAAACGAGTACAACCAGTGAAGACTTTTACCAGAGATATACTGTGAGTGTCCGCTGGATTTTGATCTTGTTCACAACCCCCCCCCCTTTTTTTATGAAATACCACCAGGTTGTGGTTGGTCACATTACAATTTTGAGGGATGGTGTTAATAGTCCTGGAGGTCCTGATGTGTCACGTGGTGTTGGTGATGATGGTGTTCTGTGAAATACTAATTTATATGGTGTTCCAGTCATGGTTCCGTGTTTCGGTTCACATGATCCCTGTAGTGGTGAAGGAAGTTTATGGGTATTAATAACCCTCTCTACTCCCCGTTCACATTGTTGGTGCGGTGGTAGTAATGATCAATTTAGAGATTAAAGCATTGAGCTCGATTGATGGTGTTTTTATGTTTATATTCAGGTGATCTCTTGGTGTAGTCTACACGTTCCTATTTCCATCGACTTACCATTTGACAACGCCGGACCTTTGTGCCCTTGAGGAATTTCTGTTGAACAAGATTTGCACAGAAAGAAACATGTCGGGTCGGGGAGTGTATTGGTAGTTGTAAATAGCTTTGTAAAATAAGAGCTAGAGCCCTTTTTTTGCCATAATAGACCGTAGAATTAACGGTGGCTCAGCTGTGACAAACTTATTTTTCATATTGGCAATGGACACAAAGTTGTATTGTCGTATTTTACCATGATTGTTTTATATTGATGAATTAAATGTTATAAGTGAATGAATTGATGAATTGTTTGAGTATGAATTAAGTATGTTGGCATGTGGTTTGTTGTGGTTTTAGATGGGAATGTTGTATCTGACCAGTCGAATTATTAACTCATTGGATTGGCTGATGATTGTATTGTTACTGATATTTGTGATTGTTTTTTATAATAATGAGAACAGTCTTTTATAATGTTTTTCCTACCTGTTAATAAACATGTTGAAATAATGAGAAAGTGTCTAATGGGTTGAATTGAATGCTTTTCATCTCATCACATGGTTAGTGAAAGACACTATTGTTTACAAGTGTTGAGTCACGATGATATGGTGACTTTGTAGATGGGTAGACTATTCCTGAACTCGCCACATAAAAACACCAGTACTATGACCTTTGATGTTGATATAAATATGTGTGTTCTATCCAGGCCAGATCATAGTACTTCGATATTCCTGGTATCCCTTGTTGCTCCTGTTGTTTGGGGCCCACAATGATCACACACAGTAAAGACATCACAGAATACTCTTAGGTGTATATCAAAAATACATATACATTTATTTTGGGCCCAATAAAACAACACGAATAACCAAACAAATAATGCAATAGTTACCACACAAACGTATCAGTCTAATGCGATGAAGGCAGTAAAACGTGCACAACCTGCAACAAAAGGGGGTTAAGACATTATAGCATTAGGCAGTCTTCAGGATGGAAAACCTAACTTATGCAGTACAGCCCTACAAAGTGGGGAGCCTTGTGCTCAAAGTACAGCAGTACATAAGAACGCACTGTTGCGCGTAAAGCAAAGACAGTACCTTTTCAAGATGCTGGGACAGTTAGGTGAGGGCCCTGAAGGGGGTAGAAGAAGTTCCAATTGCCAGGGAAGGGTCTGCCCTCGCCGACAGAGCAGTTTCCGACTTCCCTGGAATAGCCCAGGGAGCGCGTGCTAGCCAAAGAAAGGATCCCAAGGAACGCGGGTGTATAAAAACAAATGGATGAGCCGGGGCCACCGTTAAGTTATGCAAGTACTTACCACCCATAGCTCCAATCCAGACCAAACTTTGCCGGTTTAGTCAAGGTTGTCTAAGGTTGTAAATTCTGCCTTTACTTCTCGGATCCGGCTCTCAGGTACTGGGAGACGGTACACTAGTCTGTGATGGGACAGTAACCACAACTCCGCCCACGAAGGAAGGATGAAGATCATTCCGGTGGAGCAGGACTCAGGGCACAGCAAAGAAGGCGGGAAAGTCACCCTCAGTGACAGTCGCCACAAAGCAGTGATGAAGGAACTGCAAAGGCTTGCAGCATGACACACTCTCCTAATTCACGACCCAGAGGCGAATTTGCTGGGAGAGTGTCGGGAACCACAAGCTAGGGATGCACAAAGTTTCGAGTCCCATCTCGAAACGGCAGCACTTTAAGCGATGTCCCGGGACAGAGACGGTCAGTTCACTGGACGGCCCAGGAGCACTTCTGAGAAGGCTCTTTTGCCAGGCAATCAGGAGACACTGAGAGTAGTTGTTACTACTCAAATGGGTCAAAGCGCCCTCGCAGACCTTCTAAGGTCGAGAACAAAGCAGGGGTCCGACGGGCCAGCAGCAGGCTCAGGGTGCCAAACCTTCCAGCTTGTCTCCGGTGAGTCCTCGGATCAGCTTCAGCTCACAGGATATTTGGCTCCTTCTGTAGTTTGGTATGAACCACTGTAGATTGACCTGGATGGATGCAGGGCCCCTTCTCTTATACCAAGTTTGGTGCAGGATCTAATCTGGACAACCAATAGAAGATCTGCTCCCTTGCATGCACGCCAGTCGTGGTCCAATCATGGTGGTCCTCATGCATTCATGCACACCATACATCCTGGCACCAGTAGTGTTGATTGCGACCAGACAGTCCCAACCCTCTTCCTGGGCACTAACACACGTGACATGCAGGAGCCTGCGAAAGATGTGGTTTTCGCAGGTGGCTGCATACCCAAATAAGGAAGTCCTGGGTCAGCCCGACCTGGGGGAAGGCCAAGGCACAAGATGGCCAAAGGACAGAACAAAAGACTTTGTGGCACTGCCATTTTCGGCACTTGCCACAGTCATGAGTCATCTACGGTAAATGTGGCCTGGTTTGCTAAAAAGTAGTACAAATACCATTACAGTATACTGCTGCCACCAGTTTGTCTAAGGCACACTTGTACGCTCACCACAAATTCCTTAGAGGTTGTCTAGGGCCATAAAACAAGAGGACCCTTGTGCACGGTACAGTAATGTACTTTGCACACTAATAAAAAGTTATTAAGAAATGGCAACAAAGTAAAAGATAGTTTCCCAGTACTAACAGTCTGAAGGATGTGTCAGTTTCCCCATAACAAATGAGCAAAAGCCCAGGGGAGCGCAGCTTAAGGCTGTGCTCCACTGGAAAAAAGTCAGGTTAGGATAGTCGAACAAAAGCAAAATATTTGGGGGGTCAATAATATGGAGGGAAGATTGCATTCATAGTAATCTTTCCTAACACTAATGTAGAGAGTTGATAGAAGAATTTAGAGCACTGACATAGTCAAGAAGATTATCATCTGTTAGATGTAAACTTGCATTTAACATTCTTTGCTGGCTGAGATGAAGGCATTCTCGTTGGACCTCCATAGAGAATCTTGTGGGGACTCTGCCCTATCCTCCGCTTGGGGCTCCTCGTGCTAAGTAGTAGTAAGGTGAGTGCCTCAGGCCACTTGAGGCCTGTTCCTTGACAATTATTTTGCCAGTTTATTCATGAATATCCCTGCCTGTCTCTCCAATACTCTTGCTCACTTTGTAGATGGTGCGAGCAGTGGAGAATTATGTTGGATAATATTAGGTGTATTAAAGAGTTCCTTGATTTTTTGGTTGACAAAATGGGTGCCTCGATCACTGATGATACTGAGAAAGTTCCCAAATCTTGGTACAAAATCCTGACTAAGGCCTTTCCCACTGAGATACCATCTGCCCTCCAACATGGGCAGGCCTCCATCCAGCCAGAGAATATCTCTAAAACCACACTTGTGTACTGCAGGTTATTACAATTGGGACAATTTGATGAAATCCAACTGTATGTTAATAAAGCAGGGTTTCAAATTAAGATTCCATTAGCAGGATCTAAAAATGTCTCCTGGTTGTCAGGCACCACACGAGCAATCGCTACTGCTGGTGAACCAGGCATGAGTACAGTGTGCACTGCAAATCTAATTTCCACAGGAGATGTGCATTTTAATTTTTGCCCATTATGTATGGTCCATTAAATGTGTCCTAATTCTTCTTTTTGTGAATTCTTAAACACTCAAAGTTGTCACATATGCATCTGTGGAAGGCACCTGTTGGCACGGGGAGCCAAAAGTAGCTCCTGGTAGCTGCTAGTTCAGTGTGAGGAGTCAGACATCTGAGACGGACACTTAGGTATACGTTTGTCAGAAGTCAACATTTTATTAAATATTAAAGGGGTGATACAAACAACTATCTTTCCCTAGCCTAACAGAGGTTTCCCTACCTTAAAAACTAAAGCTAAAGGAAATCGACCTCCTATCCAAAATGTCTGTCCCTCACACCAATATACACAACAAGCCATACAGGAATCATTTGGCAATTTAACTTAACAAAAATAACATTGAGATTCAAACACAAAAGTTATAATCAATGATCCCCTTCCCCTGGAATAATTCAGATATGTCCAATCAAAGTTCAGTTTCAGTAAAGTCCCTTTCATAAACCAAGTTTCACTGCATAAAAGTTCCTATTGTGTGCAATATTCTGTATTTGGCAAAGCGACTTTACTTTCTCTTCACTCCTCCAGTTAAAAGTAGAAAAAAAGGTATCTGAAGGTCAAACAATATTTCCTCCTCAGAAACAGCTTCATGGTCAGGATGGTTATGTCACAGTTCATCAAACACAATAATGGTATTGCCACTTATTTTCTGTCATATTTCATTAAACACAATACTAGAATTGCCACTTCTTCTCTGTTACAACCTTGTACCACATTCATTAGACTTCAAGTTATCTTCTTCCTGGTCCACTCGCCTGGCAGGACTACCACTAATTGTCCCTCTCCTGGTTTACTCTCCTGCAAGGATAAACAAAACTCCTACTTCTACAACTTTCTTTTCTGTGGTAAGGCTTGTTAACACAATTGGCATACAGTTTCTTTCTCCAACATACTACACAAAAAGATAACAGTTTTCATATGGATCTGTCTACCATAGGCAATGCAGGTTATACTTCTCTCCTCCTTGTTCTTTGTCACAAGGAAGGCTTTTTTCCTGCTGTATCTGCTTTTCTCTAACACAACCTCTTGGCTGTTGGTAGTGGGATGTACAACTCCCTTCGAGGTATCTTATTATGGAATTATCGAATTTCACTTACCTTGATGTCACTCTCAGCTTAGGTTGACTTTGGCAATGTATGTTACAATGTCCCTTTTTTAGATATCCCTCTTCAGGGGAGTTGTATCTCCTTTGATTTACTAAAAAAAGAAATTGTTGAGGGAACTTTTTGGATGATATCACTTGGAGACCTCCGCAACCTCTTAGTTGCAAATTTGCACTGTCGCATTGGTGTGTCAGAGAACGGAGACTTTGAGTTCCCCTAAAGGAAATGCTTTGAACACACCCTATTACTGCGCCAAACAAATGATGCTGAATCCAGAATTATTTAGTGATTGGTGAGTTTAATTTGATGGCCCGTTAAGATATAGGGTACATCTGGCAAGCCCAAAGTGGGCTTCAGCACATTTTATCTTTAGCCTTTCAAATGCTGCTTCAGCTTCTGGTGTCCATTGAAGAGGTTCTACAGTGCCAGCCTTTGTATATGTTGTCATGGTTTCACTATGTCTGTGTATCCTTGAATCCATTGCCTACAGTGGCCTTCCATGTGTAAAAAGGCTCCCATCTTTGTAAAAGTCTGCGGTTTCTGCATTTTGTACATCACTTCTTTCCTAGAGAGGGCTTTGGTCCAGTGTGTCATTAGGATATCATGTCCTAGGTAATGTACTTTTTCACCACATAGCTGCATGATTTATGTCTTTTATTGGCTAATGCAATCAGTAGAACCTGTGTATCTCATTCATATGCCTCGTATGTAGGAGGAAGCCAATAACAGATTGCCAACATACTGCACAAATACAGACTTCATTGGTAAAGTAATATCATGTAGATCTTTCTTTAGTTGTAGAACAAACAAGGTGGGGGACTATGTGTATCCCTGGAGCAGCCTAGCCTACATGTACTGAATTCCTCTATATGAAAATGACTGGAATTGACAATCTACATGTATGGGTATGGCAAAGAAAGCAGAGCACACATCTACTACCGTGAAGTGTGTCACAGTAGGTGGTGTGTAGGGTAATACTATAGCTGGGTAAGGTACTAATGGAAATTAAGGGGTAACAACAGAGTGTACTGCTCTTACGTCCTGTACAAGCCTATAGGTGTTTCTGCCAGGCTTCTTAACAGCAGGGACTAGAGGTGGGAGTAACAGTACTTTGCTGTATGAATGATTCTATAAACAAGGCTATTCCTTTTTTTAAAAACTAGTTTATTCAATTTACCAACATACAAACATATAAGAAATACATTGCAGAAAGAAAACGACCCACGCATCAGGATCACAATAGATTTTAAACAAACAATAACCACCCCCCCCTCACCACCAAAAACCCATACAACTTCAGGATATCAAGAGTAAAAGGAAGGATAGAAAGGAAAAGAAAAAAAAACAACAAAAAAACTCCTGCCCCTTACAATGTCAAAACAGGGAAAAAACCTTCTCCTTCTGCTGCATCGACATCACTATTCTTTTCTGTGCCACATAATGAGTACATTTCCTCCATCCACAGATCTACTGTAGGAAACGTAGCTTCTTTCCAATGAAGTAGAATTATCCTTTTTGCAACTAATGAACCTCTCAAAATCGGGTTAGGCCAAAATGACCGAGGTTATAAGGTCCGAGCACCAAAAGTCTGACCCCAATTTGTTCGCATAGATATATTATATGTGGGGGGGAGGGTAAAGGTAATATAAAATGTATAGGCGTAAGGTGGGGCCTGTGCAAGGGCTCCCCCCACATATATATATATTTCTGATGTTTGTTAATCTGCTTAGAATCACATGCTGTGCATAGGTCCGACATCCAGTGGTCACTGCGGAGTATTGCATTTTGTTTTTCGTAGTCGAAAAGGGGACGTCGACCAGGCGTGTCTGAAACACTATCCCTATAGTGACGTGCGTTGTACCCACAATCCCTCACGCGTCGAGGTCCCTCAGATTGTTTTTTTCCGCCCAGCTTCTGGTCGCCTTCACGCGGAGCTCCTCGAGAGACATTGCAACCCTCGACCTTTGGTCGTTTCTTCTACGAAGATTAATACAGCACTCCCTCGACGCAGTGTAGCTGTTCTCCGCCGAATCGTCGACGGAGGGTCGAGCGGAGGAAATCTTCGGCGCTGCCGAACACGTGGCCTGGCCTCGCTGGCCACATACAGTAGGGAGAGTGGGGTCGTGGGACATCTCTGGGTCTTTCTGAGAATGCCTTTCCCTTTCCCCTTCCTTTCCCTGGGGGTGTTTATCGCGATTTATTGCCTCTGCTATGGAGAGGACACCATTTAGGTTTTGCCCACTTTGTAAAGGCAAATTCACTTGGAAGGACAAGCACTCACGGTGTAACCGCTGCTTGCCCCTCGATCACAAAGAGGAAGGGTGCGCGGCTTGTCGGCTTCTGAAGCCTAAAACTCTAAAAGACCGTAGGGTTAAAAGGTGGGCGGCCTACGCGATGTCGAAGGCCGAAGGTTCACCCGCCGCTGCTACCACCGACAGTGACGAGGAACGCGATGACACGACCTCCGCCACGGAAGTCGAAACCCCCTCTAAGGAGCGCTTACGCGCTTCGTCGTCTGTCCCCGGCCCCGACGGGCTCGGCTCACGCCCTGCTTATGGGGATGAACACCCCGGCGACACTGACGCACACAAAGATTCACATAAAGATAAGCACACAACCCATGGCTCTTCTTCGTCTAAGTCGAAGAGAGCTTCGGCGCCCAAGGAGACGCAGGTTCCACCGGCGGCCTCCTCGGACCGTTCGGGTTCGAAGCCCCTCTCGCAACCGCAGCCGCGACCTGCGACTGGGCTTTCGGCAAACAAGGGCGCCACCACCAAACCATCGGCCGGTGCGCATCAACAGAAGGCGCAGACCGCCGTACAGCGCTCGATACCCATAGCGTCGAAAACTCAAGCTTCCGCCGACAAGAATGTCGCCGATAGCTTAGCCAGGATCGTTGTAGCCGACGCCCAAAAGCGTACGCCGAAGATTTCGTCGAGCGTTACGCATAGATCAAAGGATACGCCGAAAACACCCGAAGGAAAGCAGGGACTACCCCCTTCAGTCAGGGAGTCTCCCGACACACCTGAGGGTTTTGAGGAGGGCGACGGGACACTTTCCTCGACGCTTTGGGAGAGGTCGAGCCATTTCGAGGTAGACAACTCGAGTTTTCCCCCGCTAGACCGCTCTGGGGTACCCCATGAAACTATGGAGAGACTCCACCTCTGTATGGAGAGGATGGAAAAGTTTATGAGTACCCAAGCCCCTCTAACTCTCAGAAGAACTAGAGAAGGGCCTCAAGACGACCCCAGAGCCAAAAAACCGAGGCTGGTCGATCCCCTGCTGGACACAGCCTCAGACTTCCAAGATGTATATGACCTCACTGGGGAGGAACAATACTTCGAGGAAGAAGATGATTTCATGGACAACAAAGGACAGAACCAGGAGGAATGTCTAGAAGACAGAACAGACATTATAGAAGAAGGCTTCGGGATTAGCCCAGGAGAAGGACCTTCGCACCCCTGGCAATCACCATCAGTGTGTTCCGACACTGATGCCCTAAATCTAACTCCTCCGGATAATTCTCCAGTTAGGAACACGTCTCCAATTGACGATCAGCCTACTTTCAATGCACTGTTGCGCAGAGCAGCAGCGCATTTCGAACTGGACACGGGAGAACTCTCTCCAGAATTAGACTTTGTAGAAAGAGTCATTAAAGAAAAACCCCCGGTCAGCCAGACCATTCCACTCCTCGCCTCAGTTAAAAGGAGGATCACCCCGTCGCTGTCCACTCCCGCATTGATCAGAGGGGTCAATCCACGGATTGAGAAACTTTTCGCTCCTTCACCCTCAGACCCGCTCTACATTAGGGGACATTCCATACCGGACTCCCTAGTTGTATCTAATACTAGAAAGAGGGCAGGGGTACCACTTTCCACCAGTGAGGCACCCCCTGACAAGGAGGGCAAGAGGCTATATGCCCTTGCAAAAAGAGTTACTTCCTCGGCTGCCTTCTCAGCAAGAATTGCCAACAACAATTCCTTGCTTGCGAGCTACGCAGACGCGCAGTGGGCCAAACTGCGCAAAGACGCAGAGGAAGCACCGGAGCCTTTACGTACACGCCTACTGTCGACTATTGGCGAAGGAACACAAGTGAACCAGAGCATTGTAAAAAACTCTCTGGACGCGGCAGAAACAGCAGGACGTTCCCTGGTACAAGGAATACTCCTAAAGCGCCATGTATGGCTGCGCAACTCAGGCTTTAAACCGGAGACACAGGCGTCTTTAATAAATAAACCTGTCGAGGACGCCAACCTCTTCGGAAAAGCGGTAGATGAAGCCCTAGAGATGGCCAAAAAAGAGTTCGACACTATCAAGACTCTTGACCAGATCTCTAAGCCCACTACCAGACGCGGCTATGGCAACAAGCGCTTTTTTCGTGGCCAACGGCAACAACAACAAGGTCACCATCAGCAATACCCTGCCACCAATTACCAAGCCAATAGTGGGCAGTACAGCCAAAGAGGCCAACGCCGGGGCAAAGGGAGAGGTCGGGGATCCACCCCCAGAGGCTCCCAAGCCCCCAACAACTCCAAGTGACGCGAAGATTCGCGTCCCCTCCCATGCAACACCGGTCGGGGGCCGGATAACATCCTTTCTTCCTGCATGGGAGGAGATAACGTCAGACCGTTGGGTACTTTCCACCGTAGCCCACGGATACTGTATCGAATTCAACAGTTCCCCATCCTACAGACCCCCGAGGGGACGGCGGTTGACACCGGAACATCTTGCCATCCTTCTTCAAGAAGTACAACAACTGCTGGAAAAAGGAGCCATAGAGGTCGTGCCTCTATCTCAGGTAACGGAAGGTATTTATTCAGTGTACTTCCTTGTACCCAAAAAGGATCTAACCATGCGCCCTGTATTAGATCTGCGCCCAGCGAACAAGTTTATCAAACCCCAAAAGTTTCGTATGGTGACCTTACAGGAGGTGATCCCGCTGCTTTCACAGGGAGATTACATGACAACATTGGACATGAAAGATGCATACTTTCATATTTCAATGTTGCCAGCGCACAGAAAATACCTAAGGTTCATGATAGAGGGCAAACACTACCAGTTCAAGGTGCTACCCTTCGGTATAGCTTCAGCACCAAGGCTATTCACAAAGGTACTGGCAGTGGCTGCGGCCCACCTGCGCAGGTTGTCCATCCCAGTTTACCCTTACCTCGACGACTGGCTCATAACAGGGGACTCCTACGAAACATGTTTCTCCAATACCCAAAAGACGGTAGACCTTTTGTTCCAACTGGGCTTCTCCATCAACGAAAAGAAGTCCAGTCTAGACCCCAGTCAAATCAAACAATTTCTAGGGGCTCTAATTCAAACAAGGGACGGCCTCGTCTTCCCCTCCTAAGAGAGGGTCCAAAACATGCTGTTTCAGATCCCCCAATATGTGACCGGCCGAGAGGTGACGGTACGCAAAGCAATGCGCTTGCTAGGAATGATGGCGTCGTGTATTTATTTGGTACCTCACGCGCGCCTGCGCATGCGCCCAATGCAAGAGTGGCTCAACAGCCAGTGGTGTCAGGCCAGCGGACAATGGGACGATCTAGTGGTGGTCTCGCAGGCCTTGGTTCTCTCGCTACAGTGGTGGACAAAGGGGAACATGGAAAAAGGAAAACCCTTTGCCACACCCGCGGCGGAAGCCACTCTAACCACAGACGCATCCCTCACAGGATGGGGTGCTCACCTATCCCATCAGACTGCTCACGGAGTGTGGACTCCGAACGTAGCATCCAAACACATCAATCTACTGGAGCTACTAGCGGTATTCAAGGCGCTAAAAGCCTTCCAAGAACACCTACAAGGCAAGACAGTAATGGTCCTTACGGACAGCACTACAGCCATGTACTACATCAACAAGCAGGGGGGCACCCACTCTCCAGGCTTGTCCAAACTGGCCCAGAATATATGGAAGTGGGCTCTCAAACAGGACATGTTCCTACTATCACTACATGTACCCGGGGAACTCAATCTGCTGGCAGACAGACTCAGCAGAGATTTCCCCCTGCCCGAAGAGTACGAATGGCGTCTGCACGAAGACATCGTCTTCGACGTCTTCACACAATGGGGATTCCCAGAAATAGACCTGTTCGCAACCCTGGAGAACTCTCAATGCCTAAGTTACGCCTCCAGGTACCCCCAGAACCAATCCAAGGGGAACGGTCTATCGATGCAATGGTCAGGGAAATTTGTTTACGCTTTTCCCCCGACTCCCCTTCTCAACAAGGTGGTGCACAAGATGCACCAGGAACAAGTGACCATAATACTGGTGGCCCCAATGTGGGCCCGACAGCCATGGTTCGCTCACTTGATGGAGATGTCTCTATCTCCCCCAGTAAAACTCCCCTGCCCGTACAACATGCTATCTCAGAACAAGGGCAGGACTCTGCACCCATGCCCCCCAGAACATGAATTTAGCAGCTTGGCTCCTGAGGTCATAGAGTTCGGACATCTACAACTCCCGCAAAGATGCATGGACATCCTCAGGGAAGCCAGAAAACCGAACACTCGCCACTGCTATTCTAGCAAGTGGAAGAGATTTGTCATCTGGTGCAGGAGTAAAAGCATCAACCCTATTGACTGCTCTCCCACACATGTGGTACTATACCTGACCCATCTCTTGGATTCAGGCCTAGTGTTTAACTCCATTAAAGTCCACCTAGCGGCACTTTCTGCATACACCACCTCCCAACTCAAAGTGTCGTGGTGGAGGATCCCAGTTATAAAGGCATTCATGGAGGGAGTAAAAAGAATACACCCCCCGATAGCTGACCCTGCTCCCGGATGGGACCTTAATGTGGTACTTACCAGACTCATGGGCTCTCCATTCGAACCCATGCACAAAGCATCCCTTAAACATCTTACTCTTAAGACTGCTTTTTTAATAGCTATCACCTCCATCAGGAGAGTAAGTGAACTTCAGGCTCTTTCTATTCTAGACCCCTTTGTTACAGTTCACAAAGATAAAGTGGTTCTACGCACTCACCCTAGGTTTGCTCCGAAATTTATTTCTAAATTCCACGTAAACCAGTCTATAGAACTACCAACGTTCTTTCAAAATCCTTCCAATTTGGGAGAAAGGACTCTGCACACACTTGATGTACGCAGGGCGGTCATGTTCTACATGGAAAGAACCAGACCATTGAGGAAGACTAATCAGTTCTTCGTCTCGGTGGCAGCAGGAAGAGAAGGAGATGCGGTTTCAAAATCCACTATTTCTAGATGGATTGTTCAATGCATCACTCTCTGCTATACTCTTGCTAAGAGAGAACTACCCTTTAAGCCAAGAGCACACTCTACTCGAGGCACGGGGGCATCCATAGCATTCATTGCAAATGTTCCCCTTGAGTCCATCTGCAAAGCGGCTACCTGGAGTTCTGTGCACACCTTTACAAAACACTACTGTCTAGATACACACTCTAGATCTGACTCCCAGGTGGGACAGGCAGTATTACGACACCTTTTCTCTACTGTTCCTTCTCATAACCCACCGCCAACTCCGGGTACTGCTCACTAGTCTATGCACAGCATGTGATTCTAAGCAGATTAACAAACATCAGAAGAGAATGCATTACTTACCGTAAAAGCATTTCTGATGGTTGTATCTGCTTAGATTCACATGCGCCCACCCTTCCTCCCCGCTCGGATGGAAGGAACATAGACTTCCTTTATATATCTCTCTCTCTTTCTGTACTCACTCACGTCTAGAAGGCTCCCTCAGGGCAGAAAAAATACAAACAGAGGGACCTCGACGCGTGAGGGATTGTGGGTACAATGCACGTCACTATAGGGATAGTGTTTCAGACACGCCTGGTCGACGTCCCCTTTTCGACTACGAAAAACAAAATGCAATACTCCGCAGTGACCACTGGATGTCGGACCTATGCACAGCATGTGAATCTAAGCAGATACAACCATCAGAAATGCTTTTACGGTAAGTAATGCATTCTCATATATGCGAACAAATGGGCGGGGGGGAAAAATTCAGACTTTTGGTGGCAGACTTTTAAACTCAGTAATTTCACACAGATCTTCAAAATCCAAGTCACTTGGTGGTAATGTAAATCATCCAGGTCTGTGTCCTCGCCCACAATCTTGGTTGCAAAGTTAAACTCCTTTTCCTTTTTCAAGACCCTGTTCATCACCTCAGATATTCCTTTCCAAAATTATCTTATAACATTCCCTAAACATATGTTCAAGTGAACCACGTGCATAACCACAATTCCAACAAGCATCTGTAGAACTCAAACCTTGACGGTACATACAGAAAGTATGTACCGTTGATGACCAAATTGAAATCACGCCCTAATAAGAGATTTTTACCACTTGCGTCTAATAGCTGATGACCCACCTTGCTTAAGAAGGGCCCGCTATTAACATTCAGGCCAT
Source organism: Ambystoma mexicanum (assembly GCF_040938575.1). Classification (NCBI taxonomy): domain Eukaryota; kingdom Metazoa; phylum Chordata; class Amphibia; order Caudata; family Ambystomatidae; genus Ambystoma; species Ambystoma mexicanum. The sequence continues at coordinate 1,209,320,245 of NC_090929.1, read as the reverse complement.
CAACGTTACATAATGTCATCTCCATATCTTGGATACGTATGGTGAAAATTATTCTTCCTTCCTTATCAATTCTGGAACTCAATATTGTGCCTGGAAAGTTCTTTTTAAAGAGGATCATGACCCCTTGTGAATTTGAGGAATAATAAGAATGAAACACCTGACCTATCCAACCTCTAGCCAGATTTCTTGCCTCTTCATCCGTCAAATGAGTCTCTTGTAACATTGCAATATAGGCCCTTAAGTATTTTAAATGTGAAATAATCTTTTTCTTCTTTATTGGATTATTTATTCCATTCACAATCCAAGTCACAACATTTATAAAATCTGTACAAGATGATGTTTGATCCGCCATTTCCTTCGAGATGCACCTAATGACTCGAGCCGAGTGGTATAGCGATTAAATATCTCAAATATAATACAAAGTTAATGCTAACTGATTAAAACAAACATACATTTAAAAACATGCACCAACACGGAGCTGAAACTGAGTGTGCTACTGCTAACTCAACACACAATCCCCTCCCTATATATTCCGTCAAAGATACTGACTAGAATTATTTGTATCTTTTTACTTCCCCCCGTTAATTATAATAATAAAATCTCCTTGTCTCTTTTAACAACTTTACATGTTTAAAATACTACACCTGTCTTTTCCCCCTTCAACCGTTTTTCCAAATGACAAAACTTTTGTAGACCAATAAACCTGGCGTTTTTAACCCGTCCCATTCTTCCTTACCACTATCTACCATATCCTAGTTGACGGCACCTTCCAATAATGTCTCTTCTATTATTCACGATTCCTCTTTCCCGCATATACTTCAGGTTGAACTTTCCTTAGGAAAAAATCCCTGTTGCCATTTAGAATTTCACAAAAATGGCCTTCATCTTATAATGTCGTGTTTTTCATCAGCACTAATAAATCAATTTAGTGGTGTGTATGATTTCCTCTAAGTGTTATTAAGCGGGCATACTCCTACGTCCTGTCCCCTTTCCTCCATACTTTTGGGACATTCCGTCTAGTGGGACTGGACCGGAGCACTTTTGTAAAAAAGCATCAAATTGAAAAATGTGGCCTTCTTCTCATTTTATGCGGGGTACTGCATGTGGCCCTAACCCCACCCTCCTGAGCTCCGCCCTTCAGTCCTTTTCTCTACGCCGTCGGGGCTGGACGCACTTGCATCACCGGAAAGACATTTTTCTTCTTTCCTGGTGTCCTTCTCTCCTGCTCCGGTTCTGCGGTCGCGTAGTCCTCCGTCTATGCCGGATCGTTTGGGATCTTGCTCCTCTTGCAAATGTCATTTCGCTAGGGCGGATCCCCTTTCTCTCTGTTTGGAGTGTCTGGGACCGGATCACCGTTGGGACTCGTGTTTCTACTGCGACTCTCTTTCGGTCCGGGCACTTCAGCGTCGTCTTCGTCGGTGGGAGGAAGTCTTCTAGCGTGTTCCTCCACTGAATTTTCAACTCTTCATCTACGAAAAGAAGAGACGCCTGCTAAGTTCCTTACTTTTCAGGGCACCATGGCCGGGGGACTCCTTCCCGGGGTCCTCCAGGTCTGGGAAGGGCTTCAAGAGCTCTGCTACCAGGGTTTCCCCTGAGGTGCCTCGCAGACCTAATAGGTGTACTAGGGTTTTCTCCGAGGGTTCCCACGAGGGGCCTACCGATGCCGGATTACGATCCGAGGTTCACCGATCAGGTGCTAATATTCAGCCCAGTCGTGCTGAGGCTTTGGGTACCAGAGTTCGCTCTGAGTTCTCCTTGTCTGGAGCTTCCCATACAGACACTGGGGTGTGCACCGAGGCCTCCGTTGAGGCTTTCTGTACCGAACCACGGTTCGAGGCCCCTCTCGGGGGAGCCGTTCAGACCGGACTCCGTTCCGAGGTTCCTCTCTTTGAGGCTAAGGTGTGTACTGACAGAACTGAGAGACCTGTTAGGGTCTTGTGTGTGAGGTGGATTCCTCAACATTTCCGTGCTCGCGGTGTTACCGGTTCTGCTGAGGGGGCAAAGGCAGAGGTCTCTGACCATAACGCCTATGTTACCGGCTTTGCCGAGGTTCCTCTCTTGGAGGCTAATTCAAGGGGCCACGTCAGGATGTCCAGTAAACATCCGAGGCCCCATAGTACCAGCTCTGCTGAGGATGCTTGTGTCAAGGCTAAAGTTTCGATCAAGTCCCCTGACCAGTTTGTGTAGATGCCTGCCTCATCCACACATGTGACGCAGTTCTCCTCAGATGCTAACAAAATGGCGGGCCTTCCCGCGTGGTCTACAGCGGCCATTTTGGATTGTTCCCTTACACCCACACTATCGACGGCGGGTGCTGAGAAACTTCTGTTTGGTGGACAACCTTTTCCATGGGACAGTGTGAATCCGTTCCGCCCCTCTTATGACGCACTTGGATGCCACTGCCGCATACGGTCCCGCTTACTCATGCATCTGTCCAATTGGTCTATGTAGACCCGGTTGGTGGCGGACCCTCTTGGCAGCCTTCCTCATTACGTTTGTGGGGGTATTCACCTCATGAGCGGCCTCTGCCCACTCAAGTGCCTAAAACTTTGCCAGAGGATGCCTTTTTTGGGAAGTAGTCTTATCAACTCTGACCCCATGAGGGAGTACTTTAATGGTCTTTTTAGGGAGATCTGCCCTCCGGTGCCGCATCCAGACCCGACAGTTCCAGCTACGGCACCTGTCACCTCGGCAGCAGTACCGCCTCTACCTCCCGGCCCACCTCCAACTCTTCCGCCTCTGCCTCCTTTGTCTCTGGTTGACAAGACTGCAGCAGAGCGAGATGTCAATTTGATGCTGGTCGCATCGCAACCGTCTGATTCTGACGCACTGGACGACCCTCAGGCAGATCAGGATAGTGAGGACCAGCCCCGCTCTGTCAGAGTATTCCATGACCGGGTCCTAGACATGATGTCTCTTCTTGACATACCAGTTCCTGAGGCACCCGCCCCGCAGGAAGGGGTGCTTTCAGGGACGCTCACCTTGTCTCTGCAGGAGCGCACCGGCCTGTTCCTTCAGATGGACGTTCTGGCCAAGGCCCGCAAGGTCTGGGATAAACCCCAGACTGGGCTGCATATCAATAAGAGAACTGACGCCCGTTACAGGCTTCACACCTCCGAGGAAGGAGCCTTGGCGTCATGTCCGCTTCCTTCCTCAACGATGCTAGCGGCCGCCACTCTGCAATCCAAGCCAGCCTCTGCGACCTCTGCAGCTGCGGCTCAAGTTCTGGCCAAGGAAGATAAATTGCTCGATTCCTTGGGCAAGAAGGTTTTTGCCAACTCATCGCTGCAATTGCATTAGGCTAATGCGCAGCTCATTTGTACGGCGGCGAATATGAAACTGTGGAGGGCTTTGGCTGATTTCCAGGAGTTCATTCCTGTGGACAGGCTGGAAGACTTTAAAGGCGGTTTGTCAGACGCCAGGGTAGTGGCGCAAGATATTCTGGAAGCTGCTGCGCACCATGTTGATACCTCAGCTCGAGGTCTTATGTTGGGGGTAGACACCTCTCGTCAAGCTTGGCTTCATGCAACAAAGTTTTCAAAGGAGGTCCAAGATAAAGTTCTGGACCTGCCTTTTGACGGCAAAGAGTTGTTTCATTCCTCAACGGATGACGAGCTCACAAAGACTAAAGCGAGCACTCAAACTGCCAAGTCTCTGTCGGTGCTAGTGAAGGCCCCAATCCAAGCTCAGAGATCTGGATCCCAGTCTCGGTCCTCCTCAGGCTTCAGAGGATTCCAAGACCGCAGGTCACGCAGATCTGATCCTCCGACAGGTAGCTTCCGTCAGAAACAACAACGGGGTGGATTTTTCTCTCGGTCTTCAGCCTCCTCTTCAGGGACAGGTAGTTCCTCTGCCGAAAAGTCTGCAAAATTATATTTTTTGGCGCTCGCACGAGACGCCGGTGGGAGGACGGATTTCGTCTCATCTGGAGGCGTGGTAGACCATCACCGAAGACCGGTGCATTTTGTCCATCGCTCGAGCTGGCTTCCGCTTGCCCCTCCCCCATCAGGGGGGATGCGCTTGCCCCTCCCCATCCTACCCTTCAATACTCCCTTTCAGCAGTCGGGAACGCCCTCTCTTAGAGCCGAGGTCCAGAAGCTTCTAGACCTCAAGGCGATGGAACCCGTTCCTCTAGTGGAAGGAGGGGAGGGCTTCTACTCTCATCTCACAGTGCACAAACCCAACCAGGCTGGCCCGTGCACCATCCTCGACCTTTCCCAGTTAATTCAAGATAATCGCGCCCTGCCAAATAAAGTCCTCTCTTCGGAAGGGTGACGGGCTCAGCGTTGTGGACCTTCAGGGCGCATATATGCATATCCTGATTTGGAGCCCACATCGGAAATATCTGCGGTGCTCCCTGGGAGAGGAGCATTTCCAATTCCGAGTGCTCCCTTTTGGTCTCAGCTCAGCGCTACGTGTCTTCACGAAGATGATGTTGGTCATCGCAGCTTTTTTTCGGCTACAGGGTATTCATGTGTATCTGTATTTGGACGACTGGCTTCTGCGCAGTCCTTGTCGAGTGAAAGCCTCGAGCAACCTTCAGTCTCTTCTCCAGCTCCTGTTCTGCCTTGGGCTGTCGGTGAACTGGCAGAAATCCTCTATGATGGTCTCTCAGGACCTGATATTCCTGGGTTTCCGTTGGAACATGATCGACTGCAGAGTGTACCTGACTATGGACAGGATGGCGGATCTGTTGGACATGTGTCAGGTTTTCATTCAGTGAGAGAGCATGTCGGCCTGGTGGTTCCAGAGGCGTCTAGGCCTCATGGCCTTGTGCGTGCTTGCTCTTCCCCTTGCGCGTCTCAAGTTGAGATACACGCAGATGGCTCTTCGGAGCTCCTGGCTTCAGGCAGTGGACCTGGATGCCAAGATGATTCCGGGTTCCGCCTTGCATGATGACAGGTCTCCTATGGTGGTCATCTTCCAGCAATCTGTCGGTGGGTGCTCCTTTTCAGAAGCTCTGCCCTCAAACAACCATAACGACTGACTCCTCCCTTTTGGGGTGGGGCGCAACATTACATCATCTTCAGGTTTTCGACCTATGGTCTCCACAGGACAGACTATTTCACATAAATTATCTGGAGCTTCTGGCGATTTTCCTATCGCTCAAAGCTTTCAAGCCAGTTATTGTGAACAAAGTGGCCCGCATCCGCGCAGACAATGCGGTATCCATGTTTTACATCAACAAGCAGGGGGGTACCAGGTCACCTCCCCTTGTGGATCTAGCCATTCAGATTTGGGAGTGGGCTACTCAGCATGGTGTTTGGCTGCTGGCAGTACACATTCCAGGCCAACTGAATGTGACTGCAGCCTCTCTCAGCTGACGAGCAGTGGTCAGCTACGAGTGGGAACTGAACACGGAGATCCTCTCTGTGACATTTTTCGCCATTGGGGCACTCCAGAAGTGGACCTCTTTGCGACGTGGTCAAACAGGAAACTTCTTGTTTATTCTTTCAGGAACGGACTCTGAGCTTCTTCCCTGGGGATGCTCTTGAAATTCCATGGCACAACATGAGGGCCTACGCCTTCCTGCCTCTTCCTCTGATTCACCGGGCGCTATGCAAGCTCGGGAACGCGGCGAATTGCACTCTCATATTCATAGCCCCTTGGTGGCCGGCCAGATTCTGGTTTTCAGAGCTTCAACATCTGTCAGTGTGCTCTGCAATCAGGCTTCCGCTGATTCCCGACCTGCTTCACCAGAGCGATCAGCAGATGTGGCACCCCTCCCCACAATCATTCAGCTTGGCGGCCTGGTGCCTGAGTTCAAATCCTTAGAAAGTTGTCTGCAGATAATATGCATATTATACAGGCGGCTAGAAAACCTTCGACAAGGTCTCAGTATAGGAGCTAGTGGCTCCGGTTCTGTCACTGGTGTTTAGCTAAGCAGCTGGACCCCAGAAATGCTACCATTGACACGGCCCTGTCTTTCGTTTCTCATCTGGCAACTTCAGGCATACATGTCTTGACTTGTCTTGTAGGACTTATTAGTCAGCTGTCGCCGCTTACCTGTCCATGGACACTTGCTCTTTTTCATTGACAAACCCTGTCATTAAAAAGGCACTTTGCAGGTCTATTGCATCTTTATCCACCTGTGCGCAACCCGCATCCTACGTGGGAGCTGAATGTGGTCCTCACTGCCTTATGCCATAAGCCTTTTGAGCCCATGGCGACAGTGGACTTGAAGTTCCTTTTGTGGAAAACTACTTTTCTGATTGCGGTGACTTTGGCAAGGCGGAAAGTGAGCTTCAGGGCTTGTCTGTAGAACATCCATTCCTCACCTTTCATAAGGATAAGGTTGTCCTCCAGACTAATCCTTCTTTCCTTCCAAAGGTGGTATCCGATTTTCATTTGAACCAGTCTTATTTCTTTACCCGTCTTCTTTCCAGACCCGGCCTCAGATGCCGAGAGGGTATTGCACAATTTGGATGTCAGACGAGCTCTTAAGTTTTATTTGCACAGAACATCTAAACTTAGGAATTCTTCCCAGCTTTTGTGACCTTTCGGAGATCCGAAAGGAAAGCCGGCCTCAAAAGCAACTATCTCCCGATGGATTGCTTCCTGTATATCAGAGGCGTATACCGTTCAGGGCTTTCAGCCTCCAAAGTGAATTCATGCCCATCTTGTGCAGGTCAAGGTGACTGCAGTTGCCTTCCAGAAATATGTTCCCTGGCAAACCATTGCCAGAGCAGCTACGTGGGCTTCCCCATCAGCTTTTTGTAAGCATTACTGCTTAGACCTGAACTCCAGAGCCGATGCTCAATTCGGTCAGGCTGTTTTTAAGAAACTCTTTCAGTAAGGGAGTTCCATCCACCCGCTTTTCCTGTGAGGAGTGCTTAGTAATCTCCCAAAAGTATGGAGGAAAGAGGACGGGACGTAGGAGTATAACAAAGTTACTCACCATAGTGACTATTCCATAGTCCATAGTCCCCTTTCTTCCATTTGCCCGCCCGCCCGCCGTCCCCTATAATAAGTATCCTCTATTATTGCTTAAAGATCTCAGACCTGGCGATAGAAAAGGACTGAAAGGCAATGCGCAGGGCGGAGCTCAAGAGGGCGGGGTTACCCCGCGTAAAAAGAGAAGAACACATTTTTCAATTTGATGCTTTTTTACAAAAGGCTCCGGTCCCATCCCATTGGACGGAATGTCCCAAAAGTATGGAGGAAAGGGGACTATGGACTAGGAGTAACATAGTCACTACGGTGAATAACTTTGTTAAAATACCCATGCATCCCTACCGCTGGCCTAGATTGATTAAAGATCCCTAAATGCAGAGAGCTATTTAGCCTCTTGGGCACAGCAAAATAGTGCTGAGGGCAGACAGTGCAAAATGTTTGAATGCTGCACCGACTACCAGATTCCAAAGCTTGTCACTTAACCATCCCCTTATGACATATGGTCGGCTTCATCCCCCTTTCCATAAATGAGTTGAACAATGTTCGGTTCTTGTTGAGGATCAACATGGATAAACTGACGTTGGGTACACCCCGATACAAGGCTAGCCAATTATGTATTTGCAGCCCCACCTCCCCCTGATTTCCCATGATGTAGCTTAGACCTTAAAAAGTAATGTTGGTTTTAAAGACTGGGCTGGGCTGATTTCTGCATGTGGGTTTGCAATAATCTGGTGAATAGCGACAGGTAGTATTTGAAATTATTTTAAACACGCTTCAAGATCACTGCTGTAAAGCAAAAATGTGCCGCTTCATAACCCTTCTTTATTCTACCCTCATCAAAGGCCACAAATGTCCACCAATAACCCTGCTGGTCAATTTGGTAAGTGCTTAATAGGAAGAATGCCCCGACAATACATTAATGTGTTAATTTATCAATTTGACCGGGAGTCACAATATCAGCACTTATATGACACAATAGAGTCTGGTCATACAAGTTAGTGCTTGATGTTAAAGACTGGGTTAATCTGCTGCATGTGGGATTGTGATAATTTTGGAAAGTAATGACAGGTAGAGCTTGGGTGGATTTAAAGAGTTTGGAAGGTCCCTGTTATCAAGCATTTTTATGCCTCATCAACACCCTCCTTTGCTTTACCCACATCAGTTGCTACAAATACTATAAGCCACTATGGTCATTTAGCTAAGTGCTACTGTGCAGGAAGGATGCCCTGACAAAACACTGACATTTTAATATAAACGTAGGTCACAATAACATTGCTTATGTGGAGTGTTAAATCCTGTCCGTACAAATTAATATCTAACTGCTGCACAGTGATTATATGCAAGCCGACCAATCCGAAGGGCCATTTATAAAACTGAATATAAGCAATTAGTAAGGGATGTTGTTCGGTGAGGTTGCCACGGAAACATGTCAAAGTCAGCTGTAAATTCCCCCCCACCCCCCCATGATATGTGTAAGGCCTGAATCGAGGCGAGACTGCACCGTTTACACCTGTTTGATTCAATAGACCTTCCCAATGGTTTAACCTCGACACAAACAAACCCTCATCTACCCGATCCTTCGGCAAAGCATCAGGGACGGAGCCACCATCTGATGCACAGGCTCGCCCAGCTCTCTACTCTGCACCGTCGCATACAACACCTGTACGCTCGACATAACTTGCAACCCCATAAAAACATATCATGCCTGCCATATATCAGCTAAACAAGAATTCTCATTACTCTTACCTCGATTCTCATTTAAACTCCAAAGTGGCCCATTTCAAAACGATGCAACACATTTCGCCCTAGAGAAAAGGACCTTATGAAAAGGTGATGCGTGCCATTTTCCATAAGGAAACATCCTATAAAAACATACTCATATTAAATAATCATCTCTTTAAACTCAAGTGTGTTCTACTAAAATAATAATTATGTTTCTATTGGTCTTTCCCCCCCAAAAAAACTAACCAGTCATGCACATTCAAACAACAACCTTTGGGATGTAGTTACTTGTACCCTATAATTATTAATCCATCTTTTTGCCTCCTCTGGATCCTCTGTAGTCTTGACTCCATTTGGAAAGAAAAGCTTTAAGATTGCAGGTTTCACTAATGATGTCCTGAAATTCTTATCCCTCGCTAGTTTCTTTGCTTTAAAAGCTTTTCTTTTCCCCACTAATTCCTTTGGGAAATCTGTGAATATTGCAATTTGTGCAGTTATTATAAAGCACATAGCCCTTCTCTCGGGCAGCCTTTAGCACTCTTTTTTTGCATTCATTTTTGTGAAAACCATTAGTATTTGTCTTGGCTTATTAATGTCAGGTTTTCCAACCCTAAAAGCATAATCCAGATCTCCTGGGTATATAACATCTGGACCATAAATCTCCGATAGCACTCGGTGTAAAATATCATCCAGTTGCCCTTCTCCTATTATGCTTCTGACAGACCCATAAGTATAAGATTATGCATTCTTGATTTCAAATCCAACGATAGATTTTTAATTTTCATGTCCTCTAAATCTCTCCTTAACTCATTATAAGCTCTGTAACTCCCAGCAATCTCTGTTTAAAGACCAGCTGATTCCTTTTCTACATGGTTAATTCTCACCTCCAGATTGGCAACTTTTACATTCAAATCAGCATAAGAGGATTTCATCTCACCTAAATCCGGGGCCACCTTTAAAAGCAGAGAATAAATATCTTGGCTGCTGGGTGCTTCTTCCGTGTCCGCTTTAGTTGTCTTAGTGGCTGGACTCTCCTGAGATTCAATCTTTTTTTTAGTATTCATTGTATCCTTGGATTATCAGATCAGGGAGGCAGGATCTCAGAGTTCAAGCTGCTACCTGCTCAGACAGTATTCCGGCTATTCCGTCTTCAGCTTCTGGTTTCAGAGGGTATGGCATTCAGGGCAATTTCATGGACGGATATATTAACACTTTTACTGGTTCGGCATTTGGTTTGTAATCCGCTCCATTATCATGCATAGACCACAATGATTCTGGTTGTGTTCATTATTGTAATTTAGGTGACCAACCACCTGCATCAGACAACACTGACTTCCCTGGCACAGCCTGGGGTGTGGCTAGAACAGCTTAAGTATTATTGCTAAGAGCACTCGGAAATATGCCACCAGGTGTGGACTAAATAGTGCAATTCAGTTTACGTAACAAATCTCTCCCAAGTACATTGAATATAGCAGAGGGGCTGAGAAGGAATGCATGAATGTCTGTAATGGGATCCAATGTAACTCTAAGGGGCTCAGTAATTTGATGTACTACCGGAATATTAGGTATTACGATCACTTTTACAGTTTCTGAACATAATGGGACATTGGGAAAACATTCTGATTGAATAACAGAAGAAATGTCACCAGTGAATACCAAGCATGGAACAGACTGCCCATCCACTTCACATTAAATATAGGTAGTGAGGCCATCAATTAGGCCGAGTTAGAACGGTCTTCAGTTTGGGCTTGCAACAATTTGTTCTGAATGAACCTTAGTGTGCTAGAATTTGGGACGGGACCTGGCGCGTTGGGATTTAGGAAAGGACCTTGCCCGTGAGATTTTGGTGGATTAATTCTTTGCAGTCTATAACACCATTCCTTTTCCAGTGTCGGTGGATGCTTGCAATAGTTACATGTCATAGGATCCACGTACTGTCCCTGCTGGTTCACATTTGGGGCTCCTCTGCCTCTACCTCTGCCATAGCTCCAAAACCCACCGCTTCACATATATGGTCCCTGTGCTTGCAGATTTGTAACTGCAAAGTCAAAACACATATTCTCAATGATGTCTGTCTTTTGGTCCTGGCACACCTCACAATGATTTGCTGCCACCACCAGTTCCATTAGTGGTTTATTTTGTCACCCTGTGCGGATCTATTTTATTTGAGCTGTTATCTTTGTTGCAAGCCACAGACAAAAGAGTTTATGATCACCTCATGTGCAGTCTTATCAGGCTTAGTAATGTCTGAATGTTGAGTAAGCCCTATTGTAAAGCAATCTAAATCATCTGCCGGAGATTTGCCTTTATTCTGCTTACAATTTCCTATTTTACCCCGATTTGTTTTTTGGGGCATATGTCCGGGATGGCAGCAACCAAACCTGTTCCTAGCCTGTGCAGGGCATCACCAGTGACTGGATCTACTGCAGACTAGTCTCTGTCTCTCCTCCAGAGACATAATACAATGATTGATATAAACCCAGGCAGGATTATAACACTGTATTAGAGTGAGGATCTTGTTGATAAATCCATGGTTTCTTCCCGTGTATATGCTAATTCTTTGGCCAAATTTTGCAAATCCCCAGGAGTACAAGGAACATGAAATGTGAGCAAATGAGGTCCTTCTCCTCCCCAGGAACCTGTGGAAGAGGCACTTGAAATATTGCACTGTCTGCCTTTAGGAGGGCAGAGAAGTAGGTATTGGCACACACCTGGGGCCTGTTGCTCCTTGGTTAACTTTGCAAAAGCAGTCTTGAGTACTTATTGTTCAATGCAATACCACAGTAGGTACAGGCATCTTGTGAGGTGGCACAGTGGGGACTCTTTAACTTCTTGGGCTGGGGCAGTCGAAGCCACAACCTGTGCTCCTAGAGCTGTTGTATGCACATTAGTAAAGAAACCAATGATATCCCGTGCTGTCTCCTCATCTTGTTTATCATCCTGTTTCTCATGTATTATTTGGTGGCCTTTTATGGTGGATAACCTATCCATATCTGTTGCCCCCTTGTTTTGTAACATTTTATTTGCCCTTTTAATTGTTTCTTGAAATCCTTCCATCTCCTAATCTTCATTGCATTATGTTTGCTTGTTGCTTGCTCAAGCCTTGTTTCATACGCCTCCACTACCTCAGAATTCCTTTTTCCCTTTTGCCCTTCCAGGATGCGCCTCAAAGCCATCAATTTTTCTAAATTAAAAATACCCTGAAACAGAGTATATCCTTTGTCTTGTGCCAACTGATGCCAGACATTGAGAAACTCACATGTAGCGCTATTTGTAGTTAGTAAACATAAAATGAGCATGTGTTCCAGTTAGCGGCGCGCCCACCTGCTTTGAGTATCCTTGGCCCATATCTGTCCCTCGTTTTAGTACCATTGAGGCAATTTAATTTGCCCCGGTAGCATTTATACTGTGTTACCACTCTTTGTACGGTACTGAGAAGGGAAAGAATTTTACGGATATTTTGTTAAGTGGTCCCAAAGGTCTACAGGGCCACTCTGTGAACTTGCCACATTTGTTACTATTTAGCTGGGCTGGTCTGTTTTCCCCGTACGTAGTTAATTTTGACCCATTTAACCTTTTGCTGTTACCCAACTTCTTATTTAGAAAGCATTTCAAATCCACAAAGAGGCTACCTGCTCTTACCAGACACCAGTTATCCAAAACTAAGCTTTCCAATACTTTGCCAGACTTATACCAGAACACAACATAAATGACTCCCATAATCATGGTAATAAGCCAGGCAAAGACGATCAGCAAAACCAAATACTGAACCCAAAACTTCCAAACCACATTATCATAACCCTCAAACAAGTCTGTCTGATTTGTTCATCTTGCAAGTCCTTTGCTCCCCTGATTGGCGCAAGTGCACCACTCAGTCGGTCTTCTCCGGGCTACTATTTGGTTTTTTTGCCATGACTCCTTGCCTCTTATTTGGCCGTGCCCTTAGGCGTTTGAGAGGGGGCTGCCTCGAAGCTCTGTAGTGTGTTTGCGTTGCGTGACAGTCTAGAGCCGCAGCACTAGAATTGTTGAAGCAACCTGGCTCATTTATCAATTTCAGATGATAGTAAATGGAGGCATTCTTTATTCATTGGCTTGCAAGATATGGAAAATAACATCCTGCACCTAACTGGTCCCCACCTCACTGATCCGACCCGCCCTCCAGACCCTTTACCTTTTATAGAGCACTAGTCACCTGACCTAAGAAGGATCGAGTAAACTACCACGGAGCCATCCGCCAAAACAATGGATTCATTCATCCCCAGATACGTCGACTTTCATTTCCACTTCTGGTAGTAACATATCTGACAGCATTCTGTTTGCTAATCATGACTGAGGGGCATGTGGCCTTTGACCTATGACGACTTCCAGTCGCTTATGATCGCTTTATTGTCCTTTAGTTTCCAAACCGGTTAGTGTAACTGCCCTTGTCCCAGCAGTCTGTAGTCCACATTCCACTGTGCTTTCATGAATGAGTCCACAGTTACTGCAAGTGGTGGCCAAGTCAATACAGACAAGCGGACAAAAACATTCCACCATGGGAAAGAAATCTACAGAAAAGTGGATAGCACATGAAGTCATTGGGCAGGGAAACATTTGTAATATGTTAATGATCAGGAAGTCTACCTGCAAGGGAGAACTGCTCCCCTCTGTTAAAATATTGTTTTATTCATTAGCCCTAATTTCCACAGGTGGGGTGAAAGGGGTAGCCTCCTAGGCAGGATCCCATATTGTTGTTGTGTGTCCACCCAGACCAGACAGCTAACACACACACACAGCCCTGTCATAAGTGAATCATCTCGCCAAGCTGATGATTCTATGACATACAAAATGCTTGAGTGTATAATTGTCACCTCAACAGCCACAATGGTACAACCAGACAGCTTACCATGCTACCAGGCAGCTGGGGTACACTGTTCTGATGTTTTGAATCATAGTTAGAGATGGTTAAAAAGCCACCACTGGACTCCAGGATGGCCACAATTCGCGAGAGGACGTGAAGTCGAGCTCTCACACCAGGCCTCAATGCAGCAATGATCTGAAGCCCTCGAAGCACCTTCTAGAGGCTGCAACCGCCACCGTAACGGTTGCAGCGACCCCTGGGGACAGGTCGGTAAGGTGTGGCAAGAAGAATAGCGGGTGCAAGCTGTGTGGCGCCGAACTGAAGAAAGTGAAACTGCGACTGGTGTTTAAGCAGGGACAGTCGCGTGTCTCGCGACCCCATAGGAGCATCAGGAGGAGGCTCGCTCCTTCAGAAGGAGTGCAGAGGATCTTGTCACTGTGGTGCACGGCAGCTGGGACGGCAGGTGCCGGCTGTGGAAGTGAAAGCCAGCGGGAAAGGGCCCGGGCAGAAGGAGCAGTGCCGGGGCAAGAGACAAGTGAGTGCGGAGGAGAGCCATCCTGCGCCCCCCGAGCCCCACAGATCAGATATACGCACAAGGCCAGCTGGTGGTGGAAGAGGAAGGGCCTTGAGGGAAGGAGACTAGGTGGGGAGGTACACACTCCCACCAAGAGATATCGATCAGTGCAGCAGAGGTGGCCCGGTCCCTGCAGATAAGCAGAACAGCTAGTGAGGCGAGGACCGCAGGGGGGTAGTTGGCAGCCGTACGATTGTGGCTGCAGAAGTGGGCGCGTGAGAGGGGAACGGCCACATCCTTCAGATAGTCCCTCAGATATCTCCCTGCAATATTGGTGAGGAGGACAGGGCCTCATACTGGAGGCTGGTGAGAGAGCACTGCACGGCCTGCCCGACCCCAGAGGGGGAAGCCAGGAGCTGCAGGCACCCCCCTTGCGTCGAAGTCCAGATTGGAGCAAGTCAGAAGAGGTGAGGGTCCGCCCAGGGCTGCGTGAAACACGGGACGCAGGGGGAACGTGCTGCAGGTACTGGAAAAGCTTCCGGGAGGTGTGTGGCTGGCTGAGCACCGACCGATGCCGTTTTCTAAGACAAAGACGTCATTGAAGAGGTTGAATGCAAGCCCATCATTAACCCTGGCTCCCAAAACTCAAGAAGGGGGTCTTCCATGGTGCTGGAGGCAGCAGGCGGCGGGAGTAGGGGTCAAGGGCAGACAGGATTCCCCATTGACGCAGTCTCCTGATGCTGGTGTGGATAATATGGCAGCTAGCAAAGAAGAACTGATCCAATGCCTCAAAGACTTCTAGGAGCGACTCACATCCACCTTTCAGGATCAGTTTACTGCACTAAGAGGAGATTAAGCAGTCGACTAGGGAATTGAAAGTTGAAATCGGGGAAACTGGAGGAGAGAATGGACACTACAGAACGGGCTCTGCAGGACCTGGTGGACGATGCCAAAAAGACTGATGAAGGTGTGGACCACCTGGGTACTCTTTCGCAAAATCTAGATATCCAGTGAGAGGACTTGGATAATAGATTGCGAAGGTCCAACACCAGGCTAAAAGGTTTCCCAGAAGATATTGCGGACAGGGATCTGAAGGGCACGATGCAACATTGCTTCAGGGGACTGGTTACTGACCCTCCAAGTGAGCATATTTGCATTGACAGAATTCACAGAGTGGGCCCTAAAATATCAGAGCCGGGGGCCAGACCGCTATGACATCATATGGCCAAAAGGGCAAAAGGAGAGCATTTTGAGAGCAGCAAGAGCGGAGCAACACCTCACGTTAAATGGGACGGAAATCTCCCTCTACCAAGACTTGGCTCAGTCCACACTACAAAAGAGGCAAGCAATGGGCCCAATCATTAAAATCCTTACAATTAAAGGTGTCTAGATACCGGTGGACCGTCCCCTTTAGACTGCTATTCACCTGGGATGGAAGGCAGCAGCCGATCACGACGGCAGAAGAAAGGGAAAGCATTCTGCAGCTCAATGATGAGGACGCAAAAGCTAAGTCTCCCAGGAAGCTGACTCGAAGGAGCAGACAGGGCTGGGAGTGGGAACTCATCCCAAGGACGGATGGTGGTGGAGAAGGAGCGGTTTGATGAGCAAGGGAGGGACCCAGGGGTGGTCTCGCCGCTCTCTGTGGCTGAAAAATTTGACTTTGATGATCAGAGAGAAATCGTTATGCAGATTTATTTATTTTATTTTTTTATTTTATATATTTATATAGCGCCGGAGCCCGCAGGGGTAGATGGGGGGGTTATTGGATGAATGGATTCCCCTGCTTGGTTGGTGGAACTGGGGGACTTAACTCAGGAGGTGAGAAGGTGCTAAAGGCTGAGGTTTATTTTGGCCGGGGGCAGGGACAAGGTGGGCGTGTGAATCCCTGGGATCCCTAGGATTAGTGATTCGACCCTGGAGGTTGGGGGGGTCAGAGGGGGTAAAATTGGGAAAGTTGTAGGGGGGGTTCGGGGCGAGCGGGTGCTCAACCGAGGGGGGGGCTGTGGACGTTCAAAGAGCAGTGGCCCCGGAACGGGGGAGGTCTATTAACATTGTAACCTATAATGTTCGGGGATGAAAACGCAGGTCAAATGGAAAAAGTTAGTAATGTATAGGAAGACGGGAAACTTGATGTGTTACTAATACAGGAGACGCATATCAGGAAGCAGGACCAACCAGTGGGGGAGGCTACCGCAATGCTTGCGCTGTAAGTGATTTCAATTCGGCACACACCCGAATCAAGCCCAGAATGTAGTGCACAATTGAAACCCTTATTTCTTTTTATCTATAAGTTCAGTATTCTGAACGATATAATCACACTCTTCTCCTGGAACACTTCCGGTTACACTGAACCAGGAATCAGGCTAGTTTGCAAAGGTAAATATTTATGTATTTAAAATTTAATCACAATATATTTTAATAGGTAAACAACAATCACCAATGGGGTGACAGAATACTGAATGATATCTTTAATACACTATAAATCAAGTAATGAGCACAAAAACAAATGCAGGACAGAAAATAATACTTTTGAATTGGTGTAGAACAGATGGCAATATGGTTAGGAGTTCCCCCTGCAACATCCCTCAACCCGCCAATAGGCAATATAAAGAGATGGGAGGAGAGAGCAGGTATTCAGGAATAGCACAAATCAAACAGAATATCAGTCCCACCTTCCCCCTTCAAACACAAGAGAAAAACGGAATTGACTTTGCAGCTGTCAGAATGGCTTTGAAATTGTCTTTGGAAATGACTGAGCAAAAACACCAAATTTGGTCAAAAATACTTAAATTACTATAAATTCCGATAGGAGCCACTTTGACCAGTTGCAAACAATCACCAGCAATGATTTAGTCAGAAGAAAACTTTTGAAATCTCAAAGTCCAAGTGGGAAATAAATTAAAGCTATTTCACACGTGTAAAATTTCTCAGAATGTAAAATCGTGGCAAACTTTTCCTTATGCGATATTCGCTATAACGGGAGAATAACTGAGGCAGTTATAGAGGTTTTAGTGAGTCGTTTTTGCAAAATAGGCGCGAGAATGGAAAACGGAAATGCACTTTGAAAATGACAAATGGGTTGATTACAATAGATTATGACTATGAAAAAGCGAATGCCACAAATGGATCTTACAGTCACGTGATCAACGTAACCCGCCTGTTGTGGATACTCTACTTCTTCAGATGAGAAAAGAGTCAGCGCAAAGATAGTTCTAGCAACACTATGGTTCTGAATTAAAAATGGGATGTGTGTGAGATTGGGATCATACAATTCAGATATATTAGGGTCACTTTTCTTCCTATTAATACTCACAGAATAAGTTATTAAATTGGACCGTCAGTTCTGGTCATGGATTGGATCTGCCAAGAAAGAACAGCACATCAGGCACGGTACTGGATCATCTATGCCGTTCACCGGGTTTCCACGGAATCTGCCCTCCTTGTTTGTGGATATTTCAATCAGCTGGATAGCGAGTTCCTCAGGCAAGCCTAGTGGTAGCAAGCCAGCAAATTTCAGGATACAAGCTCAAAAGGCCTTCTCACACCACAGCGCTTCACTGGGTTGCAAGAATAGTTTTGAGGATTAGGCCTTGCAGAATGTCAATAGTTCTCTACTGCTTGCAAGAGTCTTGGCATCTGGATCTGGAAGGATGTTAAAGCTGGATGTAGAATGCTGGATCAGAGTGCTTCGCCGGAATCAGGAAAGTGAGTGGATCAGTCCCTATGTGTTGTCGGCTGTCTCTATTTATCCTTTCAAATGACATCACAAAATGGGTGTATGGGCCGGCTTAGCTAAGCTTTCCTCTGTGAGCTGGGATTGGATCAAAACTTCATCTCCGCCTTGCATTTGAGTGATTGGATCAAGGCTGGATGATGTCACATTTTATGGTTTGCTTTACAGTTCTTAGAAACCTCCCTTTAGCTACTGGTCTCAATATCGGATTTTATACTAAATGCACATTTCTACATTGGTCACTTTTTACACAAGTCACACACAAAGATTCCATATTTTATGTCGCATCTGTTCCTCAAAATCCCACAGCTGTAGGATCTTGTTTCAACTCTCTACAGAATTTTGTCCTTTTTGCTATGAATACAATTTCCAACTTTATGCAAATTTCCACAAATGTGTGTGTTCAACATGGGGATGTGTGTGTAAATTTTCACAATTCTAGGATGAATACATTTCACATAAAACCACATATATTGCCATTCCTGTCCAGAATATGTTAAACGGTTCTGCCGCCTCTTAAAACGTGCAGCCAAAAATTAGACTAACAGATTTGTCATTGGTATATTTTTCACCATTTTGAATCACACGTTATGAGTCTTTGAAAATTGTTCGTTGTTCATGCTTAACAGCAAATGGTACGCCCCTTTTTCTCTCCCTGGAGTCCAAGAGCATCCCCCCCTTGTTCCTTCCAGGAGCCATTTACGACCCTCTCACACCTCCATTTCCTGGGCTGAAGGGCCTGCTATTGTTCATTCTCTTTCTGTAGACAAGAGTCTGGGTTAACCCAAAATTATCATCTCCCCGTGAGTTTCAGCTGAGAGGATATCCCTCCCCTGGGAGAAACTTGTTGCATCAAACATAAATGCATTACTTTCTTAGCTTTAACTCTGTGGGATAAAAGCAATTGAGATTTGTATTCTTTTTAGCCACAATCCTTTTTATGTTTGCTAATCCGGCAGACTTTTTAGTTTAGATCACTTTGAAGTTTCATCAGTAACTCATCTGACAGCTGTCATTCAGGTAGCTCAGGGTACTGCACCCAGATTTTGACAGGGGCTGTCAGTTTACAGACAATCCAGTTTGTCTGATGAATGTTTTGCTTTTCACATTAGGACTTTGTATGTTCGCAATGCTTCCTTAGATTACCTGAATTTTAGCGCCAAGCAAGATTTTGAATGTTGAGACATGCTGTGTTATAGGCATTTTGGAATTTTTAGCAACAAAGCAAATGTCATTTATAGGCACATTTTGGAATTTCATTTGCACAGCGCTGCTTCTCTCTCTGCACTCTGTTTTGTGGTCAGGGAGCCGACTAACACATTTTCTGCAGTGTGTGCTCTATCCCACCACACATGCACCATGGGTGGCAGGTTGTGCATCCATTCTTTTGTGTGTTGCAGGACGCGTTTTTTGTTGGTTTTTGGCGCCCACAAGGGTTTTGCCACCATAAGTATTAGAGTGATACCGCATAGCACAGCAAAGTGGGTCAATACATCCCACAGAGCCCCCCCCGACTTGGTTTTGACCACCCACCAAGGGGAAGTCGGAGATTGGGATGTTCTTTTCTGTCTATGTGGAGCATTTCAGTCGCTACTGCCGTCAGTGCTGGAGGCGACCCGCTCGCCTTGCTGGTTCTGGTTGGGAGTATTGCTGGTTCTGGTTGGGAGTATTGCTGGTTCTGGTTGGGAGTATGAAGCGGCACTCCGGGCTCCTTGAGTCTTTCCTCCCGGTCCCCGAGTGGTCCTCCTTGGTGATTCTTGGGATGATTCTTAGTTCAAATGCTAGAAAATAGAACATAGCATGGTTATGGAGATTTTCCCATTACTGTGTCCACACGTCATCTGGGGATGTCAGCAGTGGGAAAGACACTTACATTGATTACAATTGGGGATATTCCCCATCTATGTTCACTAATGGTCTTAACACTCTTCTCGCACATACACAGTGAACATTTAGTAATTCATTTATGTCTCCGGATTTCCCCCTCTGGGTTTCCAGTCAGCTCCTCTATTCGCCGCAAAGTATGCCTGGGATGGCAACTCTTCAGCTGGTTTATGTGGACCCACTTGTCTTCCCCTTCTGTCAAACTGCCCTTGGGAATGCGGATTCTGTAGGCGACTGGTGAGATTCTGTCCACAATTTCAAAAGGACCCCGCTAAATTGGGAGGAATTTGCCCTCTTTGGCTTGGTTCCTTTGGAAATTGTACAAGTAGACCAGGTCCCCTACTTGATATTCCTTTTCAGTTGTCTTAGGGTCATAGTGGGTCTTCATACTGTCTGCAGATCTTTCTAGATTCCGCTGAGCATAGGCAAAAGCATGTTGAAGGTGTTTTCTCAGATTCTCAACATACTCAATGGGTTGTGGAGGCATTTATCAAGGTCTTCTCATGGATTCTGTAGAGGAGGTGTAGGAGTAGCACCATCCTTCGTCCGGTCATCGGCTCAAATAGAGACATTTTTGTTGCAGAAGAAGGTGTAGATCTCATGGCCATCAGGACAAGGGGTAATCGAATGTCCCAACTTGGCCCAGAAACTGCCACAAACTTTTTTAATATGCTCACAATAGTTTTATTGTACCTCTCAACTCCACCACTAGAGGACTGCCGGTAGGCAATGTGTAGTTTCCTTTTGACCCCAAGTATCTCCCACATCTTTGTCATCACTTCGCTAGTGAAGTGGCTACCTCCGTCTGACTCAATCCTTTGGGGTAGTCCAAAACGCAAGAAGATGTGATTGATCATCAGGGCAGCTGCTGTTTCTGCCTTGCAATTTGGTGCCAGGAGACATTCCACCCATTTAGTGAACAAGCATGTTACGGTCAACATGTACTTGTTCCCCCTAGAGGAGTGAATCACAGGCCCGATGAAATTGACTTGCAAATCTGACCAAGGCAGTGTCATCCCCCTCTTTTGGAGGGGAGCATGGTGTGTGAGTGATGTTGGCTGAAATTGTGCGCACACAAGACACTACTTCAAGTATTGGTCGAGGTCCTGTCCCATGTGTGGCCAGTATGCAACCTCTCGCAAGATTTCTAATGTCGTATGAAACCCCCGATGACCACTGTGGCCGCATCATGGGCGTGACTTAGCATCAGGCTTCGGAATGAGGCAGGGACCACCCACTGGTCATGGCTAGATATGGATCTCCTCACCAGCAGACCGTCTTGGATTCGGAACATTTTTGGACATTTCATCAACATTCTGAGGTCATCTTTCCCAATGTAATCGGTATCCGTCAGGGGAAAGTTCTCAGGGTCCTCAATGTGTTGATAAAACTTACCAATTATTGGATCCCCTTTTTGAGCCGTAATCAAATCAGCATCTGGGGTCTCCTTACTCCATTGTGCAGTTGAGAGTTCATTGTGAGCATTTGTCTGGGACCTAGTGATAGCAGTGACCTGGATTTCCCCCAACTGGGACTCGATCGCAAGTAGATCCCCTTGGATGGCTCTGGTTTTGGCCAGCTGATCAGCTAGCTAATTTCCAGTTTTGTCTGGTCCCTCTACTTTAGAAGGACCCTTAATCTTTTTCCAGTAGATGGTCATCCCATTCGAGGTGACCAGATCATCAATATTTTGTATACATTTTCCATGTTTTAATGGTTTATTGTTAGCACATGGCATGCCTCTGGTTTTCCAATTAACCAGGTGCTCCACAAACCCGTTCCGTACATAATCTGAATCAGTGATTATGACCAGTTCATGGAGTTGTTGTTGGACGGCAGTGAGGATGGCTTGATGCACAGCCATCAGCTCTGCCACTTGACTACTTCGGGGACCAATTTTGTACCCATCGGAGGGTTCTCGGGCATCATTCACCCATGCATTCCCCACGCCTGCCACAAGTTCCTTTTCCCCGTTGTTGTCAACATGGTAGGAGCACCCATCCACATAGACAGTGGGCATTCCCTCACACTTGTCTTCTTCATAGACTTTGTGTGGGGAATTAAGGTATGCCTCCATGTTGTCCTTGATTTTAAGACTTTCGTCCTCGAGACAGTTTTCTCTGGCGCAATCATGCAAGTCAGCCAGACCTTGCGTGAGGGGACTCTTCTTGTTTTGGCCATATCTGACCTCCACAGAAAAGCCTTGCATTGACAGAATCCAGGAAGTAATTTGGGAATTACTCACATTTCCGGCCCAGATTCTGTCACTTGAAGGTATTGCAGAGGCTGGTGTGGAGTCTCCACTATGATGTTACCCCTGGATAAACGGGTGGTAATTCTTCAATGCCCACACCGTTGCCAGAATTGCCTTCTCACAATCATTGAATTTTTCCTCCACAGAGGATAAAGGCTTACTCGCATAGGAGATTACTTTATTGACCTTGTCATGCTTTTGGTATAATACTGCAGTCAAGTATGTATTTGAGAACCCTTTCTCCAAGAAGAACTCCTTGTTTTTGACAGGGTAAGCTTGGCAAGGCACTTGTGGGAGGCTTCTTTTGAGTTGTTTTACTGCCTTGGCTTGTTCTGGACCCCACTCCCACTTGACCCCCCCATTCAACAGATGGTTCAGGGGTCTTGTGATCTCTGTGTAATCCTCAATGAACTTTCTGCTGTAATTAGTTAGTCCAAGGAGGCTCCTTAGTTCCCACAGAGTTGTGGGGTCTTTTATTTTCTGGAGTGCTTCTACTTTCTTTTTTTGGGGGCTAGAGACCCTCAGGAGTTATCTCATGCCCCAAGAAATTGACATGGGTCCTGCACCACTGTGCCTTTTGGAAAGAGAGTTTTGCTCTCACAGCCCTCAACTGTGTCAGAACATAATGGATCTCTGCTATGTGTTCCTCCACAGTTAAGCTTTTGATTAGAACCTCATCTACATAGGCCAGGTTACCCCTTTCACCCAAGTCTGGCATGGCCTTATGCAGAAAGATGTTAAACTCATTGCCGGAGTTGATGTATCCGAAGGGAGTCCGGGTCCAAGTGTACTGCTGCCCCCCGAAGGTATAGGCAAGGTTGTATTGGTCCTCCCTACTGACAGGCACAGTCCAGTACCCATTGGTCAGGTCAATGGCAGTGTATACCTTTGACTCCTGCATCTGGGCCAGCCCTTGGTCAAAGTAGGGAATGGGCCATCGGGAAGTATGAACCCGTTTGTTGAGCTCCCTTAGGTCAGCACAGAGTCTCCACTGGCCGTTTGGTTTCAAAATCCCCAGCACTGGATTATTGAAGGTGCTGTGGACTAGACAAATTATCCCACGGGATTCAAGGTTCTTAATTATTTCAGTAAGTGACTCCATTGATGCGAGAGGCAAGCGATATTGCTTCACAAACACTGGAGTCATGCCAGGGTCCATGGGAATTGTTGTTGTGTGGATGTCTGTGCGACCACAGTCATATGAGTCCACCGCAAAGAGATCTTGAAAATCTAAGAAAACTTGTTTAAATTTTTGCTTTTGCTCCAGATTCTCACAGGCATCAGCTAGGTTGACTCTCTCTTCAACCATCTGCCTGAAGCCCGGAAAGACTTCTGGTTTGGCTATCTCAGCGGCCTCCTCCAGCTGGGTGGAGAAGTCCATGGTCAAACTACTGACTTGGACTGAAGTCACAGGTCACATCTTCCTTACCATAAGGGCAGGAAGAGTACACCAGGAAATCCCCCCATGCCGGGTGAAGATCCTGTCTGGTGTTGTGTCATTGTCGCTATCACCGTCAAAACAGTCATTGGGGATTGGTCCTATCAGTTCGTTACCTAAATCTATGGAAAAATTTCGGTCATCAACTGCCATTCCAATAATGGTGCCTGCGCCCAGAATGATACTCTTTAGGTCGCTGTTATCCACCTCTATTGGAATGGTGTTGTGTTCTGTATTGACTAGTGGTGTTGGGTTTAACCCCAACCCTTACTGTTGAACATGGGCATTGAGGTGAACATAGGTGTCAGGATTTTTCAGTTTCTGCCCTCTTTTAATTTATATTTTAAGTGGGAATAGTCGTTTCCGTTCTGGGATGGTGACTTCCCTTCCAATCTGAATTTCAACTGCATATGGCAGCAGTTGAGCTGACTGAAATACTTTCTCTGGATCATCAAAGTCCATGGGATTACCCGCTAATCGGGACCAGGCTTTGAAGTTTATTAGGTCCAAACGAATGGCAAAGCGATTGAGAATGTCACTGCCTAAATAAAATGCAGCAGGGACATCTCGCACGACCCAACAATTATGGACTATGTTCTTGTTGCCTATGGAAATTTTGAGAATACAGCTGCTGGGCAGGAGATGTTTGGAATTGGTGTTTCCAGGTCCATTTCCCATGTGTCTATCAATTTAAATGTGGGAATGGCTGGATCTTTTGGGAGTTTTCGGAACATGGCTTCGCTGATGAAGCTCTTACCGTTGTTCACACACACTCGGGCGAGAACAGAGTCCTTCCCCTCATTTAACTGAATAGGGATGAACAACTGCTCTCCAATTTTCTGAATGTCAGCCAAGCTTTGAGCTGGTTTCTCATCATTTTGGACTATGGGAGTGGGATTTTCCGATTGTGAATTTGTATAGAATTTCAGAGTATCCCCTTCCAGTGTGGAATGCCACTTGAGACTGGAAGGAAGGTTGATTTTGAGAAATAGAGAAGACTTCCCATCACCAGTTTGTTGTCCTACTGCAATTACTGTCACATCAGGGATTTGGTTATTTTGGAGATGGAATTCAATTTGGCCAGGTTTTTGCTCAACCATGTGGCATGTGCCATTTAAACTAACATGGTTGACACTGTTTTAATTTTATTGGTCGGTTAGTCTGGGTCCAGAGGACCTTGTTTACACAATCTATGAGGGTACACAATCTACGCAGGATGTCATTCCCTAGTAAACATGGTGTGCCCTCTGGAGTCACAACTATGACCGGGTGCTTCACCTTGTGTCGTCCAATTTTAATGTCTAAATCCGCAGTCCCCTCGACAGGAATTTCATTCCCATCGAAGTTCTGAAGTTGTCCAGGAAGAGGGGTGAGAGGGATTTGGTATTTCTCCCCCCTTCACAAATGTAGCTGATCAAAGGGCCTTTTTGACAGAAGGGTGGCTTGGGATCCAGTGTCCACCAGTGCCAAAAATGTACATTGCCCCTGTATTTGGACCGGGGCATGAAACCTTCCCTCCTTCTCCTCAAGGGGCAAATATAATGCACATTTGTGGCCAATTGGTGGGCTAATTTCTTTGCTTTGGATTCTGACAGAGGGGTGATTTGGGCAGGATTTTGTTTAGGATCTTGGGAACCTGTAAGAAAAAGGTGACAGTTGGAGATGGGGGAGTTTTTGGCTCCCCTGGTTCTGATTCTGGGCTGCCCCCCCTTTGGAGGCAGTCACCAGAATTGGTTTGACCAAGGTGACTTTCTTGCTGGTCATTCTGGGGTTCAATGTTGGGCAGTTTAAACTCAGTCCCCACATCTACCCAGTCTTGATCAGGATTTCTTGGGACCCATTTTTCTTTGGGAGGAGTTCCCCCATCCCTGAAGGAGAAGATCCTTTTCCCAGAATCCTGTGAGGACCCCTATCCTTCAAATTGGAAGATTCGAACCTCCTCCACAAAATGGGTCTTTTTAGGCTCTTTATTTCTCCTCCACGCCCTCTGTTCCTTAGGTTGCAGATTTTCAGGGGCAGGAGATTCTGTTTCCGGTTCCTGGGTTTCCAGGGGCTTTTCACAACTGGGGAAGGAAGCTTCCTCTAAGGCTTTACACTCCCCTTCCCCATGTGCCTCCTCCCTGGGAACCGGTGTGTTGTCGGGGTTGTCTCCCTGTCATTTCCCTGGAGCACCAGACCCTTTATTTGAGGGGTTCTGGGCCGCCATGCTCATCTGAGGGTTCTGTTGAGCCAAGTTCAAACCCAACTGTGCCAAGTTCTGGACCTGGCGCTCCAGTTGGGACACCCGCTCTGGCTGGTACGGGGTCCTCTGGTCTATCCTTGGTTGATCCCGGGAAGGGTAACTGTCTCTTCTCCCATAATACTGTTGGTTGGGATAGTTTTGGTACCCCTCCACCCTTGGCCTCCCCTCTTCCGGATTGGTCTGTCTGGGCTCAGGAAAGTGGGGAAAGAAAGAAGGTTTTTTTTGGGGGTTGGTGTTTGGCGGGTACCGGGGAAAGAAATTCAACCCAGCATTTGGGGGAATTACTGCCCTCCTGGGGAAAGTGAGGAGGGAAGTTTCCTGGGTTGGCGGCTGTCTGGTTGGAACCCCCCTTGGGCTGGGGGAGTCCACAGATAGCCCAGGATGGGTATGTTGCCCTTGTAACGGGGGCTGATGTAGTCAGGGGAGTTAGGGGTCCCATTTGTGAGGTTACCTTCCTGACTCGCTGTTTGGGATTGGCCCGAGGGCCTTCTGGGTCTTTGGTTAGTGGGATTTTGCACAGGAATGTTTTAGGCCCCCCACCTTAGCAGCAGCAGGGGTGTTGGTTGATTTTGGGCTTTTATTGGCACTTTTACTTTCTACTGGTTTCTGTACTTCGTAAATGCAAGTTGCTTGTTCAATGACCCAGTCTAGCAATCTTTTCTCATGAAAGTCCCTCACCAGCTGGGTCATAATGTATTTAGGGAGGGCGTAAAAGAAGGTATTGATAAATTCCGTACTGTCTGTGCGCACCCTCCTGGTGGTCTGCGCAAAGGCATGTTTCAGCTCTTGGACAAATTCTTGTGGGGCCTGATCTTCCCCACATTGCAGATTGTAGGCCGCCTTGCAGGCCTCTTGAGGGTTTCTGTGTATTGAGAAATGCTTTAAGATGGCCTCCCTATAGGTGGACCATCTTGAATGGTTCTGATCCTCCAGCCACACAAAGAAGCTGGAGTTTTCAGGTGAAAATATCCACTTGATATACTGAATGCAGCTTTGGCTGTCCTTCAGGTGGAAAGTCTCCATCATTTGCTCAAACAATTCGAGGTGCTCCCAAACTGAATATTTGGCATTTTTATGGTAGGGCGTTATGACGCTCCTAATAGCCTTGATTTGCTTCTGGGGATCTTTCAGTAGGTCCCTCTTAATTTTTTTGGCCTTTTTAGTTCTGGTCACCCTTGTCCACTCATCCTCTGACTCAGAGGCACTGCTACCAGAGGTGGCTGTCTGATCCTCTAGGCTCTCTCTGATTCTGCGGGCTTGGGAATAGCTTGCAGAATGGGAGGGCCTTGTCTCTTGAAACCTGTGGCGCTCAGAAGAGTCTTATGACTCTCCTTTGCTCCCAGGATTGGCTGAGTCTCCCCCCCCCCACTGTCCTAGCTGGGAAGAGGTTTTTAAAATGCTCTTTGTGGGCCTAGTTTCATGGAATTCCACACCAAATTTGACTGACTGATCTCTTGGTATGTGATATTTCTGAGGATCCAGTTCTCTGATTCTCCCCTCACTGGAGTCTCCCTGATCAGAGAGGCTGGCCCTAATATTTCGGAACCTGTATATAGATGCCCGCCCATCCACTTCTGGGAGGCGCTTATCTGTCAGTTCCATATCTCCCATTGTATTGAAGTCTACCATCCCCGTGGCCCTTGGTTCATATGAGCCAGTGGACATGAGGGTGGGAGAGTCCATGGAACTGAAGGGATTGACGTCCCTGATGCCAGGGGTCCTGAGGTGATGCTCAGGGGTTTCTCTTTCTCATCTTACCTCATCTCTTCCAGCCCCTACTCCCTGATGACATGCCAAAATCACACCCTTTTGTTCCTCTATTAAGGCCTTACAGGTTTCTATGATTTGTTCTTGCATGGCTATCTGTTTGTGAAGCCTGTCATTCTTTTCACAGAGAGCCTCATTGTCTCTGTGCTTCCTGCCTGCATTGGGAGTATTGGGCCAATTTTTGCTGCAGGAGACTCACTTCCTGAGTTTGGTCCTTATTGGTCTGATTGTTCTTTGCCAAAGCATCCTCCACCCGCCTGGTGTGCTCTAACAGCTTTTCATAATCAGTTTTGATTTCCCCAAACTCTTAAAGGGCCAGCTTACTTTCCTCCAACTTTGTTTTTAAATGGCTGACTTCCTGGCCTAAGGCGTCCCTCTCTGACTTAGAGTGCCCCTCTGTGCAGCTAGGTCGTCCCTCTTTTTTTTTTAATGCACCAGCTTTCTGGCGTTCTTCATCAAACTCTGCCTGGGATTCTAGGTCTTTAATAATTAATTTATTATTTTCCTCTTTCAAGGATTCTAGGTGGTTCTCTAAAGTGACTATCTGTTCTGCGCATGCTCTGTTGAAAGCTAATTGTTGCGCCAGCTTTGGTTGACTCTGTTGTAGAGAGTCCAATCTTTCCGGACACTCATTTTGCAGTGTCTCTATCTGGGTGTCTTCTTCTGCATTGTTTTGCAGTAAGAGAGCCAGATCTTCTTGGAGTTTGGTGGCATACTGCCTACCCTCTGTTTTAGATTCTTGGCTACTCTGGAGCCTTTGCTCTGCAGAGTCCAGATTAGTCTGGATTTTCTGCAGTGCTTCCCCTTGCCTCTTTGTAAAAGCTACATGGTCTGCGTACTTTTCCTGTATGACTCGTATGTGGAGGTACAGGTAAGCTGCTATTTTGGCAATTTTGCATTGCTCCCCTTTTATTTTAGGGGTCATATACAATTCGCTAAGTGCTTGATGTAATGGCCCCTCGTCCTGCGAGGTATCAAGATTGATTTCAGTGATTTGCTGTTTTATTCCCTGCAGCCATACCTGTTTGTCCTGTTCTGGTCATTCACACCATACAAACAATTTGTGCAGTAGGTGTTTCCTAGCAATATTCATTTCCACTCGGGTCGCCATTCCGGAAATATAAATTTCCTTCTGGCTTATCTCAGGGTTACTTTACTTTTGCAAACAGGCCCAACTCCTTTGAGTATTTCTTTTGAGGGGTGCTTGTACAGTGTAGCACAGTATGGTAACCCAACAAGGTGTATGTCCCCCGCCGGCTAGCACGCTGTGTTAGACTGTCACGAGTGGTATGTCAAATTCAGGATCTCGCAGACGAGCCCCCAAGCTGTAAGTGATTTCAATCTGGCACACACCCGAGTCAAGCCCATCATGTAGTGCACAATTGGAACCCTTATTTCTTTGTATCTATAAGTTCAATATTCTGAACGATATACCACTCATATCACACCCTTCTCCTGGAACCCCTCCCCACCCCCCTGGTCACACTGAACCAGGAATCAGGCTAGTTTGCAAAGGTAAATATTTATGTATGTATTTAAAATTTAATCACAATATATTTTAATAGATAAACAACAATCACCAATGGGGTGACATAACACTGAATGATATCTTTAATACACTATGAATCAAGTAATGAGCACAAAAACAAATGCAGCACAAAAAAGAATACTTTTGAATTGGTGTAGAACAGATGGCACTTTGGTTAGGAGTTCCCCTGCAACACCCCTCAACCCCCCCAATAGGCAATGTAAAGAGATGGGAGGAAAGAGCAGGTATTCAGGAATAGCACAAATCAAACAGAATATCAGTCCCACCTTCCCCCTTCAAACACAAGAGAAAAACGGAATTGACTTTGCAGCTGTCAGCATGGCTTTGAAATTGTCCTTGGAATTGGCTGAGCAAAAACACCAAATGTCAAAAATACTTAAATTATTATAGATTCCCACGGGAACCGCTTTGAACAGTTGCAAACAATCACCAGCAATGATTTAGTGAGAAGAAAACTTTTTAAATCTCAAAGTCCAAGTGGGAAATATATTAAAGCTATTTCACACGTGTAAAATTTCTCAGAATGTAAAATCCCTGCAAACATTTCCTTTTGCGATATTCGCTATAACGGGAAAATCACATTGTTTGGGATCTATGGATAGCTAAGGATGTTAGGGACAGGTAGGAGTTGAAATTTCATTTCTATCATAAAAACTGAGGGAATTATCAAGATTTTAGTGAGATTCGTTTTTGCAAAATAGGCGTGAGAATGGAAAACGGAAATGCACTTTGAAAATGACAAATGGGTTGATTACAGTAGATTATGACTATGAAAAAGCAAATGCCACAGATGGATCTAACAGTCACGTGATCAACGTAACCCGCCTGTTGTGGATACTCTACTTCTTCAAATGAGAAAAGATTCAGTGCAAAGATAGTTCTAGCAACACTATGGTTCTGAATTAAAAATGGGATGGGTTTGAGATTGGGATCATACAATGCAGATATATTAGGGTCACTTTTCTTCCTATTAATATTCACAGAATAAGTTATTAAATTGGACCGTCAGTTCTGGTCATGGATTGGATCTGTCAAGAAAGAACAGCACATCAGGCACGGTACTTGATCAGCTATGCCGGTCACTGGGTTTGCATGGAATCTGCCCTCCTTGTTTGTGGATATTTGAATCAGCTGGATAGCGAGTTTCTCAGGCAAGCCTAGTGGTAGCAAGCCAGAGAATTTCAGGATACTAGTTCGAAAGGCCTTCTCACACCACAGCGCTTCACTGGGTTGCAAGAATAATTTTGAGGATTAGGCCTTGCAGAAAGTCAATAGTTCTCTACTGCTTGCAAGAGTCTTGGCATCTGGCTCTGGAAGGATGTGAAAGCTGGATGTAGAATGCTGGATCAGAGTGCTTCGCCGGAATCAGGAAAGTGGGTGGATCAGTCCCTATGTGTTGTCAGCTGTCTCTATTTATCCTTTCAAATGACATCACAAAAAGGGTGTATGGGCCGGCTTAGCTAATCTTGCCTCTGTGAGCTGGGATTGGATCAAAACTTCATCTCTGCCTTGCATTTGAGTGATTGGATCAAGGCCGGATGATATCACATTTTATGGTTTGCTTTACAGTTCTTAGAAACCTCCCTTTAGCTACTGGTCTCAAAATCGGATTTTATACTAAATGCACATTTCTACATTGGTCACTTTTACACAAACCCCACACAAAGATTGCATATTTTATGTAGCACCTGTTCCTCAAAATCCCACAGCTGTAGGATCATGTTTCAACTTTATACAGAATTGTGTCCTTTTTGCTATGAACACAATTTTATGCAAATTTCCACAAATGTGTGTGTTCAATATGTGTGTGTATATTTTTACAATTCTAGGATTAATACATTTCACATAAAACCACATATATTGCCATTCCTGTCCAGAACATGTTACACGGTTCAGCCACCTCTTAAAACGTGCAGCCAAAAATTAGACTAACAGATATGTCCATTGTATATTTGTCACCATTTTGAATCACAAGTTATGAGTCTTTAAAAATTGTTCTCTGTTCATGCTTAAAAGCAAATGGTATGCCCGTTTTTCTCTCCCTGGAGTCCAGGAGCAGCCCCCTCCCTGTTTGTTCCTTCCAGGAGCCATTTACGACCCTCTCACACCTCTGTTTCCTGGGCTGAAGGGCCTGCTATTTTTCATTCTCTTTCTGTAGACAAGAGTCTGGGTTAACCCAAAATTATCATCTCCCCGTGAGTTTCAGCTGAGAGGATATCCCTCTTCCTGGGAGAAACCTGTTTGTCCACTTCCAAAGGGTTGCAGCTCAGCCAAGCTAATTTATTCTTAATTAAAAATCCAGGAAAAACCAAACTTGTTGCATCAAACATGAATACATTACTTTCATAGCTTTAACTCTGTGGGATAAAAGCAACTAAGATCTGTATTCTTTTTAGCCACAAACCTTTTTATGTTTGCTAATCCGGCAGACTTTTTAGTTTACATCACTTTGAAGTTTCATCAATAACTCATCTGACAGCTGTCATTCAGGTAGCTCAGGGTACTGCACCCAGAGTTTGACAGGGGCTGTCAGTTTACGGACAATCCATTTTGTCTGATGAATGTTTTGCTCTTCACATTAGGACTTTGTATGTTGGCAATGCTTCCTTAGATTACCTGAATTTTAGCGCCAAGCAAGATTTTGAATGTTGAGACGTGTTGTGTTATAGGCATTTTGGAGTTTTTAGCAACAAAGCAAATGTCATTCATAGGCACATTTTGGAATTTCATTTGCACAGCGCTGCTTCTCTCTCTGCACTCTGCTGGTCAGGGAGCCCACTGGCACATTTTCTGCAGTGTGTGCTCTATCCCACCACACATGCACCATGGGTGGCAGGTTGTGCATCCATTCTTTTGTGTGTGGCAGTTTTCGTAGGTTTTTGGCGCCCACAAGGGTTTTGCCGCCATTGTTGCAGTTTCTTGCGCCATAAGTATTAGAGTGATACAGCATAGCACAGCAATGTGGGTCAATACACCCCACCGCGCACATACCAGGCATACAAACTGGGGAGGACATATGGGGTGCTTGTGGCCTTCAGGGACTCACTAAATGTACAGGTATTGAACAGACAAGGGGACAAGGAAGGCCAGTACCTGTTTGTTAGAACTCGAATAGAAGGGCATTTGTATACATTTACCTTTTGTGTATGCTCCCAGTAGTGGCCAAGATGGCTTTCTTATTTTTTTTTTAACTCTTTATTTCTTATTTTCAACAATGAATAACAAATACAACAGTAGCTACATTTTAGGTAATTGAGTTACAAACTATACAATAGTTTAAGACAATAATTATAATAAAATAGCAAATCGTAACTCTATATTTACAAAATTTAACTAGAACTAACCTAAAACATAACCATATGCACTAATCTAACAAACAAGTTAGACTACACAAAACAAAACAAACAACATAACTGACACAACCCCCCCAACATCCTCATTATCTGAAATTAAACCATCTCACTCCACTTCATAACCCAATCCAGCATCACCCATAAAGATCCATGAAACTTCCCCACAGTTCTTCATAAAGTGCTTCCTTGTGTTGTTTACTATACATAGTTTTTTCATATCTTGACAAAACTTAAACATCTAAAATCCACTCCTCCACTGTCGGTTTCTTCCTGGTCTTCCAGACCTTAATATCTGTTTAGCTGCCACCAACAGAACTTTGCTCACCCCACACGATATTACCCAACTTTTATTATGCCCACCACCTGACAATAGTAAGATGACTGCCAAGGGATTGCGTGGATAAACAATGTTCCAGATTTGGTCAATCCTGTCAATGACATCCCTCCAAAAACTCACCACCATTTCACAACTCCACAACATATGTAGCAGACTACCCTTTTCCTTCCTACAACCCCAACATCGATCATCATCAATGATCCCCAATACGCACATACGCACTGGGGTCCCATATATTCTACCCAACATCCTTTGATGAATGTAACGTAATTGTAAATCCACTTCAGCATTTATTGGGACTTTCCAAACCTTTTCCCATTCTTCTGGTGTAAGTTCCCTGCCTAACTCCTCGGACCACGACAGTCGTAACTTTTCCCATGAATCCAACCATTTCCCATCAAATTGTATAACTTGCATAATATTAGACACTTTTTGAGATCCATTAACCAGTAATTTAAAAATGTCCGGTTTCTTCAAAAGTGGAACATCCATCATTTGTCTCCTTTCTGAAAGTAAATCTACCAGTATATTATATCTTCTTAATTCCTTATTTTGCAGTCCAAATCTCTCTACCAGACTCCGAAAAGGTACCACTCCTTCATCACTTCAGACAACGCCAAGTTTTAAAATGCCTCTGTTAACCCAACTTCTCCAATTCAGTACTTTAATATTGATCTGCAGATCAGGATTATGCCAAAGGTATTCCTCCTCATAAATATATAGTCCTTGTCCAGTTCCCACTATCAATGATGACAATGCTTCTTTTGTAGCCAGTACTGCTTTTAAACTCTGCGCCTTCCTAGGTAACTTTCCGAAGGAAAACAAACATTGAATATCATACGGCAAAAACCACTGCATCTCAATTTGCACCCACCACGGCACCTGATTCTGATCACCATTAGTGTAACCAGACACCTTTTTCAATAAAAAACCACTGCTATAATTCTTTAGTATCGGGTACCCAAAACTCCCATCTTTAACTTTCTGAACCATAAAGTATCGAGGAATTCTGGCTCTCTTCCCGAATCCCCATAAAAGTCTTGAAACAACCTATCTATACGCTCAAATGCTCTCTTTGTAAAATGCAGAGGTAAAGATTGGACAACATACAGAACCTTTGGTAACAGAAGCATTTTAATTGCATTCATTTTACCCCAAATAATAAGATTGACACGTCCCCATTTCAAAATGTCCCCTTTAAGAACCTCAATGATCTACATTATAACTTACTTTCTTTTTAAAATTGGAGTAATATAAATACCCAAGTACTTTACACTAGTACTTTACTCCCATTTACAATTCCATCCTAGCAATTGTTCACATCCCGGCGAGTTCCTCACCGGAAATACTACTGTTTTTTCCCAATTGATCCGGTAACCTGATAACTTTCCTACTTCTTCAAAAACAGTTCTCGATACATGACCACCCCCCCCCCCAAACAGGATTATTCAAGATGACCACCACATCATCTGCATAGGCCAATTCCTTAACTTCCCCATCTCCCACACCTAGTCCTCTGAAACACCCATGTTGACGTATGTATGCTAACAAGGGCTCTAACACTAAATTAAATAACAATGGTGACAAAGGGCAGCCTTGTTGTGTGCCTCTATATAATGAAAACGACGTCGAAAATCCCTCATTTACCCACACCTTCGCCGTTATGTCATTTTGTAGTGCTTGAATAGCCTTAATAAATAAAGGACCAAATCCCAATTTTGATAGTGTATAGTTCAGGAAGCCCCAATTAACACTATCAAAGGCATTCTCAGTGTCTAAAAAGATCAACAGTATACCCTTTATCTCTGAGTCTGGCAAATTCAATATATCTAATAGTGTTCGAATATTATCATATCCATACCTTCGCTTCATGAATCCTGTCTGAGATCGCTCTATTAACTCACCCATATGTTTTTTCAGTCTCACAGTCAGGATCTTGGTAAAGATTTTTATGTCAACATTAAGTAAGGAGATAGGCTGGTCATTACTGCAATTAGTTGCATCCTTTACTGGTTTCGGAATAGCTGTGATGATTGCTTCCTTCACTGAGGTGCATAACCACCCCTCTCTCAAAAAATGGTTATATAAATTACATAAAATCGGCGCTAACACTTCATCATATTTTTGATAAAATTCTGCGGTTAAACTATCTGTTCCTGGAGACTTACCTTTATTCATTTCCCCAATTACCAACAAAACTTCTCTAATCGGGGCCTCCATAAAACATCTACCTTCTTCAGAAATTGTGGGGAGGGCAATTTTCTCAAAGAAACTATATAGTTCATCCATTTGCGGGGCGATATCTTCAGTGTACAAATTAGCATAAAATGAACGAAAACATTCACCTATTTTATCTTTCTTAACTTCCATGTTTCCAAGTTCATCAACAATTATTTGAACATACACCCTTTCTGAATAACTCTTCAATCTATTTGCCAACAGCTTACCTGCCCTGTCCCCTTGTTCTCAGTATTTCTGCTTCATATAATACATCCCTCTCTCAATTTGTGAATTCACCTCAAATTTCAGAATTTCCTTAACATCTAAAATCTTAACGCTTATACTTTCCTCCTTTGACAAAGCATATTCTCTTTGGAAATTCCCTAGTTCTTTTTCAAGCTCTTCTAATCTAGCTTCTCCCACCCTTCGTACCCTTGCAGTCCAGTTAATCAGTTCCCCTCTAAAAGAAGCCTTGAATGTGTCCCGTACCACCAAAATGTCTGCCGTTCCATCATT
This sequence comes from Ambystoma mexicanum, assembly GCF_040938575.1. NCBI lineage: Eukaryota > Metazoa > Chordata > Amphibia > Caudata > Ambystomatidae > Ambystoma > Ambystoma mexicanum. Next base: position 1,209,284,982 of record NC_090929.1, on the reverse strand, counting down.
CACTTCAAAGAAATTCGGTATAAACCTCATTAATGCTTCAAAGGAATCCTTATTTTTTAGCACAAATGATTTCAACCTCCATCTACAAGTTCCTCGCCTCTCTGTAGATAAAATCAACCTTGTCAGTACCATTGAGTGGTCTGAAAGGTGTCGTTCCCACATATTCACCTCCTTTACTTTTTCAATCAGCTTATCTGACATTAATATGTAATCGAGCCTAGAATATGAATTATGTACCGGTGAGTAAAACGAGAACTCCTTATCCCCTAATGAAAATTCCTCCATACATCAACCAAATCATATAGTTCCATAAAATCTGGGAATTCTTTACTGGACTTCTGCCCGGTAAAATTACACGCTGTGGACATATCCATTTAAGAATCTATTACACAATTAAAATCACCCCCCAATATAACCATTTCACCTCCCATATCACCCAGAATCGCCTTCAGTGAATCAAAGAAGTTCCCTCCTCCCGCACATGGACCATATATAGATCCAATTGTTAACAACGTGCCCTCAAACTTAAGGTCAATCAGTGTAATACGCCCTTTGTTATCCATGCTTATGTTTCAACACAGCCAAACCCTTCCTCAACAAAATTCCAAAACTTCTGGAATTAGATGGCCTTCTGAGAGAAGTTGTCGCTATGTTGGGCAAATTTTCTGACGGAGAGATCATTTTGGCGGGATGCATTAATTTACCAAAGATTGACAGAAACTCGAGAGGGTTAAGCCACACGCCTGCCCAGTCAGAGGCAATGAGAGAAAGAAATGAGGGGCTATTTCTACGGGATGCCTGGATGGTACTGAAGGGGAAGGAACAAGGGTATACATATTACTTGCACATACATCATATAATGTCACAAATTGATTGCATATGTATGACACCCAGACTAATTGGGATTGTGCTGGTCTTGGAGCTGGGCCCAATGCCAATATCTGATCATGCTCCTTTATGAATAAATCTTAGCTCCCTGGGGATTGGGCAGAAAATGTGGGGATGGGGATGTCCCAATAATATTCTGTGGGACCTGGTTATGGCGGAAATAATAGGGGGAAAGATTGAGCCATATTTCAGAGAGAATGAGACGCCTGAGGTTAGTCGGGCGATGGTGTGGCACTCCTTTAAAACAGTGATGAGGGAGGAATTTATAGCTATAAAGGCTATGCTGGAGAAACAGTGGGCACGTTTGGAAAAGGAGCTTGACTACTGGTTACATGAGAACAGACAGGCACTAGTTGGGAAACAGACCAGAGAGCTGCGCAGGGAGTACCAACATACTCTGGGCCAAATAAATCTGCTTCGGACTCGCAGAGCAGAGAAGTCGCTCTTGTACGTAAAGCAAAGATACTATGTGGGGGGTGAGCGAACAAGTCAGTCGTGGTTGCCTAAGATGCAGAAAAGGCATTTGATCATGTAGAATGGTTGTTCCTCTTCCGGGCCCTGACCCGCATGGGATTCGGGCCAAAATGTATGCGATCTATACGGGCCAACTACAGCTCCCCCTCGATACGACTTGCAATCAGTGGCCACCTATCCAGGTGGATTCCCCTGGCCTGAGGCACGAAACAAGGCTACCCCCTTTCCTCCTCTGCTCTATGCCCCATTCCTTGAACCTTTCCGAACGAGAATTTGTATGCAGGTTTCGTTTCGGAGGGGAAACGCATGCGATTATGGCATATGCGGATGATATGCTGCTGGCCCTTACTGAGCCGGAATCGTCATTGGAAGCGCGGGAGGAGGATCTGAGAGCTTTGGCAGGGTCGCTGGGTTGAAATTGAACATACACAAGTCGGAGATACTGAACCGCTCCTTGGGACCGGAGGAGAAGGATCGAATACAAGGCGGACTTCCCTTTAAATGGGACAAGGGGGGATTGAAGTGTATAAGGGTAGTCATCACTAAGTCATTAGATCAACTATACAACGCAAACTACCTGCCCTTCTACAAAATGTAAACGAGGAGGTGTCAAGATGGAGCCCCTTGACCATATCATGGCTTGTTATAATAGCCTTGATGAAGATGGTTGTCCTCCCGCGGCCGCTATATTATTTTCTGGCTCTCCCGATAGCTCTTTTTTAAGATCCCTCAGGAAGATCATTGTGACATTCATATGGTGAAACAAACTTCCAAGAGTCTCAATCAGAAAGAGATGGCTGCCAGAGATGGGGGTACCTAACTTCCAGAAGTTTTATGAGGTGGCCCAATTTAGGGCCATTAGGGAATGGCTAACGGGGGAAGATTCCAAACAATGGGTACACATGGATAGGACGGTGGTGACTACCCCACTGCAGGGCGCCTTGGGGCTGGATAGGGCAGATAGACCACCCAAAATGCTTATAAGTCGTATACTCTCAGTGGTGGTGGACGTTTGGCATTCCGTGGTGGCGCATGGAGCACTGTCGACCGCACTGTCTCCTTTTACCCCGTTATTTTGAAAGTCACAGTTTACACCAGGAATGGAGCCAGGGGGCGTTGCAGCAGTAGAAGAGGGTGGGGTGTACACATGTGGGAGACATGTACGTAGGCTCCGAAATAATGACATTTGAACATTGTTAACAGAATTTTGGGGTGACTGAAAAAGACAGGCATAGGTACTTTCAGCTAAGACATTGGCTGGCTAACACGTCGCTTCGGGAAGCGGCGACTAGACCACTCACACCTTTTGAGAAATTCATTACTACTCGGGATGGATATAAAGCGGATATCCTCCCTTCACAGACTAGTGTTGGAGAACCTTGTGCACCGTAAGTGGCGGTATATGTCGAAGTGGGAAGTTACCCTGGGTGGAAAAATACCAGAAGAACATTGGAAATGTGTGTGACACAATATACCAAAGCTGACGTGCTCGATCCAATTAAGGGAGGCATGGTATACAATAATGCTGCAATGACATTATATACCAGAGGTGTTGCACAGAATGTTTCTGAACACCTCACCTCACCGTTGGCAGGATGTAAGGTTACGGTCCGTGAGTACACTTATGGTGGGAATGTCTGGGGATCCGACCCTACTGGCAAGATGTTATTAAGCAAATGGAAGCAATATTTGTGCTCGGCAGGGGCTTGGGACCCAGGAAATTGATGATTGGATTGGGGGACATAGTGGACTGCTTAATGTCAAGGGAACAAAAGAAGGCATTCATGGTTCTTTTAATAGCTACTTGGATGGCCGTGGTGCAAAATTGGAAGCAAAGTCAACCTCCGATGGACATTGACTGGATACAGAAAGTATGGAAGTTCCTGGCAATGGAGTGGATAACGTACAGGGTTCAGGGGTCGCAGGAGGCCTTTAGGCAGTATTGGTGGATGTTAGGCAGAAACCTGTGCAGTTCCCTTAGGGACCACTGCAAAATATTTAAGACTACAGGTGTTGGCAGTAAACCCACTTGGTAGCAGTCTGCACAACCCAGATTTACCTGGTAGCTGTGGCTGAGCAGTCAGACTTCCCTCAAGAAGAGTTAGGCAGTATGCAAAGTATACTCAATAGGCACTCAGATACAGTAATACAAGCAAACACTGACCAGAGCTTTGGTATCAAAGTATATAATTATTTATTTAAAAACACACAGTTGAAACACTCCAGCACTCTTATTGTAAAATATTCTAAACACAGTTACTATTGTAATATATACACCCCTTTTTCCCTATCAGATAAATCACAGTAAAACACCACTTATTTTCATACAGAGGTGAGCGCTTAACTAGATTGCACTCTAATAAGTTTGTGAGAAAGGGAGGGAAAAAGACAGAATATGAAGAGGTACACCACTCTATGATTTCAGGAACACTGTTAGAAAGGCAGAGAGCAAAAAGTCACTGGTGAGCCAAAGTCCAAAGGCTGGGCCCACTCTTAGAGAGAGCAGAGCACAAATGCGCCCAAGATCACACAGTTACACTAGGCTTAGAAAGTCTTGCAGAGGGTTCAAAAAGAGTTTAGAGAGGCTTAGAAAAGTTTAGCCAGGGTGTCCCAGGCTAACCCAGGTTCGAAAGCCGGGGGCTAAATCTACCCCGTACAGTCGGTAGCAAGGGAAGCCAGGCGGGACACGGTACCTTAAGTGGGAAGGATCCTCCAGCCGTGGCAGTTGTTCCTGGTAGTGGGTGCAAGTTGCGTCGTCGTCCAGGGGAAGAGAAGATCTTGACTTGGAGGAAAGATGAAGGTCGTTGCACTACCAGGGAAGAAACCAGCCGCTGAGTTTTCCGGTTAAAGGTGGTACCTTGGTTTCGCGGTCGTGGTAAAACGTGGTATCCCGGTTGCCGTGGTGCTTGGCATGGGCATGGCGGCCACGAGGTACGTCGGGAAAGCGAAAAGACGGTGAAACTGGTTACCCCCACCAGTCAAAGGAAGAAGACTCTCCGACGGGAGATCTCCTCTGTCGTTGGGAAAAGTGGTGAGGCAGTCCAGCAGGGCACCACCGGTGGTGGTGTCGTGGCAGGTCGGCTCAGCTTCTCCCTCGTCGGATTCTTAGGTCTTGTGGCGACTTCTGAAGTTCCAGTCCCCAAAGCCCTGCTTTTATGCAGCAAACCCCCATTCACTCAGCCTAGCTGTCACTCAAACATGCTAAGTGGTGAGCCGGCCGGCCGGCTCACCACTTGGGCCAATCAGGATGGAGTGCGACTTGAGTTGCCTAGGCAACTCAGTCTAGGGTGCCTAAATTCCCCTCCACCCCTCCTAAGTACCCCAGACAGAGTGGCACCACTTTGGAGGGCTTCTGTGGAGAAGCCCGCCAAAAAGTGGAACAAAGGGTTCAACTTGGGTTGGAGTCACAGAAGAGAACACAAATGCCATTTTAGAATCAAGTTTTGGCAAAAAAATACCAACCGGAGAATTAATATTAATTAAATAAACCGGCGGTATGTTCGAGGCTACCGTAAATAATTAAATAAAGATAGTAGCCTAAAACAATGGGAAATCCCATAGGAAAATATTCGCGGTTGAATATAAAAAGTAGTATCCACTGCCACCAGCCAAAACTCGATCAGGGGGGACAGGGACGTGCCCCCTCGACTAACAGACCCTGGGGCAATCGAATTGCCCCAGCCAGTACGTCCACAATATGATGGTTTGTACTGGTTCTGTTCAGAATTTAAGACTAGTAAAGTCAATGGTGACTTTACATGCCCTGGGAGACAGTAGTCAGTCCCAGGGTATGGAGTCTATACTGGGGGGTCACTAAGACACCCCTGTGTCACTGCACTGAGGGTGCTGTGTAACACACATCACAAAAACACATGAAACCCTATGGAGTAAAAGACCCCATAGCCCATTAAACACTTCTAGATTCAAAGAAACACACTCAAATCATGTCCAAGAGTGAGGGTTAAAGAGTCTCACTCTTGGCAGGAGAAAAAAATAAACCCCAAAAATCCAGCAAAGCTGCTGGGGGACTCACTAGGTTAGGAAATTCAGCCTAAACAGAGAATTCTCCCTAACAGTGGATGGTCTTGGTGTAGCTGCAAAGTGACTTTAGGATTCAGTGGTGCCCGCAGAACTTAAGGATAATGGACTTCCTCTGAGTAAGCTTGTTGTCAGCCACAGGGCGAAGGGGAGCGGGGGTCGCCTCGCCTCTTGTGCAGGGGATAAAGAGGGAAGGTGAGCAGGGGGGTGGTGTGGGGTGTGATTGTGTTGGGTCTTGATGTTTCTTGCTTTGTTTTATGCCAAAATACCAATAAAAAAATGCCACCTGACTGTTGGAACTTTATTGTGTTTCAGCAGCTGTGAGGAATGCGCATGTGACCATTGGCCCTGCCCTGCTGCTACTGCAGGACAGTTGTTGGAGCTGTCAGGAGATGGCCAAGGCAAAGGCACATGAGTGCACTATCATGATTCTGGCAGTGAGATTTCTGAAGGTGGAAGTGGAGTCTGATCATCACGTCTTCTTTGAGAAACAGAATTCGCCACATCATTTTATTAAAAATCGGAAAAAGTACAGGCTATCCTACCCTCACCAGATGGCATTCTGTCATAGTCCAATTTATTTTGGATTTGAACGGTACACAATCTATAAACCTTAATATGCCTTTACATCTGGAAGTCTGAGAAGAGAGACATTATAGGTTGTCAGCAGTTAACAGCAGTGAAGTAATTCCAGTTGGTGCATAAAAAGCCCTTCTCTATTCAGATTTATAGTGTATTTAAGTAAACAGCTGGTGTTCAGTAAGAAGCAGTTAAAATTAGGTATTTTGCAACGAATGTTGTGAGACATGCAAAATGGAAAGGATATTAAAATGGCCTTAATACGGATAAGGTTTACTTTAATAATGTGAGTGGAGCATTGAGTAGTACAGACATATAGGGGAAGATTAAGAGATCGAGTGATTGAAGGTGAACATGAGATTGTCTTGAGTTGCCATGCAAGAATACACACTAGTCCACTAAGGTTAACAGAATCTGGAGGTAATAACTTAAATGAAGGCACATTTTGAATAAATCCTGTCTTTCAGCAAATGCTGCAGTAAAAAGATGTTCCAATATTTCTGATGCTGATGAGCACTACAGGTCGTCAATAGATGGATGCTTGGAATGGTTGCAGAACAGTACTTCCTGTCAGCTGTTTAATTCACACTGGTATTTAGCAATATCTCTGGGATTGGGTAGAGCCTGGTTGTAGTAGTAGTCTACATAAAGTTCCCTCCTTCCATAGAGTAATGGAAGCCAGGAGACCTGGTTTAAAAGGGGAGCCAAAAATTGCACTGCAGTGCCCCGATGGAGGGTAATGGCTAGGAACCACCTGGCAAGGAGGTAGTGTACATGGAGGCGATCTCGCACCGGTGCTTCAATCATTGACACAAATGGTGCTGCAAATGCCATTGCAGCTCTATTCACTTCCAGACTGAAACAGCAACAGATGGATTAGACGCTGATGTGCACTCCTATTTGGGAGATGCAACCAAAATCCTACTGTTATGCAGCTTCACTCGATTAGAACATGCACACAGGCTCCCAAACCCTCATATGAGAGTACCGAGCGTCTGCACTCAAGTCTTGCAGCTGTCACTGGTTCTAGAAAGGAGAAGCCCTAGCAGCCTGAAGCATCATGTTGCAGGAGTCAGAGCATGTAGGTCGGAGCTGTAATGTGCCTTTTTACCAGCCTGCCATGAACTCCATGGAATGGGTCCAAGTGAGCAATCTGTGCTGTAAACCTGCATTGACGAAGGGTCTCCCCTGTGACTTTGTACAGGATTGTTGTCCGTGTAGTATCGAGCATGGAAGTAGTGGGTGGGGGAGATGGATGGTGAACTATTTAAAACGTCCTCCTCCTACACACCCACTCCCTCCGTTTTAAAAGCAGATTTTCTAAATATATGGCCAAAGAAGGTGCAAGACCTAACTAGCCATCTTCATGGGGTTACATGCCCCAATCCGATGATTCCACTACAGTCCAGAGCAGCTGCAGCTGGTGTCACAAATGGCCCCAAGAACACACAAGCTTCCAGATGATCGTCCCTATCTAACTTAGGGATGAGCAATTCGACCTTATCCCAGACTTCCCTCGATCAACCCAGATTGGTTAAAGTGATCAGTAACCCCTATCTAATATCTGTCTAGATTTTTATGATGGGCTAAAGGCAAATGCCTTATCCATATTGCCTCCCTCAGAAAAATGTAGGGTTTCTATCCAGGAATGTCCACAAGTTGCTTTTGTTGCAATCCCAGATACCCCTATATTCACTCTCGTGTTCTGAGCTCTGATTTTTCTCCTCCTAGATCTGTCACACTCCCTTTCTGCTCCCTCCTACTCCACCCACCATCTCTCCTGTATCTCCCTAGTTCTTCCTCTTCTCTCCCTCCGATGTCAACTCTGTCTACCTCCACTCTTCAATCTTTTCCTCACCTAACCTATCCTTCCTCCCACTAATAGTACTTTCCTCACTACTACCAGTCCTTCAATTTTTCACAGTCACCCTTTCGCTCCCTCTCTACCTCCTACTACCACACTCACAGCAATTGGAGGTACACTCGCAACACAGTATCACTTTCATCAGCCAGTAACTCAACTTTTGGGTAGAGCCTGGTTGTAGTAGTAGTCTACATAAAGTTCCCTCCTTCCATAGAGTAATGGAAGCCAGGAGACCTGGTTTAAAAGGGGAGCCATCCACAATGTCTTTCTTCCACTGGTTTCTTGGTATGCCACCTTCACCTCCTGTTTCCTCACTTGAACAATACACATCTTCCTGTCCCTGTTTTCATACCTCCCTTCTTACATTGGTGTTTCCCTACATGTTCCCAAGGTCAATCGGTCCCTGCATTCCCCGCTTGGGAGGTGTCACATTTGGGCAAATCCATAAAAAGGGACTGTATCCCTGCCCCGTTCCCTCGTGTGGGCTCTTGGCAATGGCTGCCTGTTGTGAACAATATCCCAGTTCGTATTAGCGTCCCTGGAGCATTCCGCAGAGACCCCCGCACCGCAGTAGTTTTCCGGGTGAGCGAGCCTGTGTATCTGAGCGGTATCCAGCAGTCCGTGCTGATGCATGTTGTAATTGCTGGTGATGCGTCGCATCAGTGTTCTCTTTTCTAGCTGTCGGTGTGGAAGTGCTGGCACAGGCATTTATTTGGGAGACTTTGGTTGCTTTCTTAATGGTAATGTGCCAGGAATGCTGGTACATGTTCGGCCAGGAATACATGTGGTTCTCTGAAAATAATAGAGACTGGCCAGCATTTTTATACAGAGGTATGGGTTGATCTAGAGTGGTACTACCAACAATCATACAGGCATTAACGAAAGAGACAGGGACTCAGGTCATTCCAACTGCCAACTTCCCCCACTGGGGTAGCAGTGGCTCTGTTTGCCACTATGGCAGGCCCCCCACCCTGGCTCAGGGGGTCCCCATGCTTTCTTGATGGCGACAGACTAATGACCCTGTAACACTGGTAAAGTTTGTAAAATTGAGGGGAATAAACATTTTTCTTGAATTGAACCAAGCGAGCACACCTAAACTAACTCAGTAAGGTTTTGCCCAGTGCTTTCTCTTGCAATTTTCTTTTAAAATGATAGGTTGCAACCGTGCATTTCACAGCAAAACATTCAGAAAAGTTGGGCAACAATGTAGAATGTACACTCCGTTCTGCAGGGCAACACATAAAATACTCCAACAGTACACAGGAACATTTTGTAGCCAGTATTGATGCATGCTGTCCTCAAAGACTAATTAGTAGGCTTTTTTCAACAATACATGCCAGCATCACCCCGCTTTCGAGCAGCCCAAATCAGATCATGTGGTCTGTCCCCTTTTTCATGTTTTTTGTGTTCAAAGAAAGTAATTCGGCTGGTCGTGAATAAATACATTCTCATGCTGCTAGTGGCCAAACAAAAAGGCCTGTATCCATATATTCCTGCACTGCCCACCATTCATGCTGCTAGTCCCTAAATCAAAACCTTACAGCCATCACCGCTTTTGAGTTGTCTAAGTCACCCTGAGTGGAACAGGTATGCCTAGTGGGACGGGTATGCCAAGACGTGGGTCCTGAGTCCCTGGACCTAGAGACCCAAGCTACACCTCACTGATGACTCCCAGTGAGGGGCAAAACATGTTGGGTTGCTTGCAGTCTCATGCAGAAGAATTGTGACCTAGCATTTCGTGCTGGTCTGCCTCTTTGGGAGTGGGACCAGCACTATTTGCATATGGTTTTACCCATATCTGTATTGGCTGAACAGGCTGAAGAACGATGGTCAGGAGGGTTGCCCACAGCAATTACCTCTTCTGTGTTGTCTAAATCAAATCCTGCAGCAGGGTTCGAAATTAAGATGACTAGTATTAAGAAAGTGTGTAGTGTGGCTTAGTGCCAATTCTACGACGTGAATGGATGGGGACAATTTGAAAAGTAATGGACGCTAAGACAACTTGTACAGGGGTAAACCATTCTAGTTGCAAGCTACTAGTCTGGAATAAAGCCCACCCATCACACTTCTCCACATACACACAGCACACTGTTTATTACTTGCCATGAGATCGTTATTACTCAATCTATAGGTTCCAGTGCACATTTTGACCCATTAATAAAAGATGTGGAAAAGGAGACCCATAGAGGAAATGATCGAGGAATACAAAGGGACAATTTAGCGGCGTGTGAACAAGGGAAGAAGTGCCTTACCTAGAACGTCTTTTCAGTGTGCAGTACACAGCCCTTTAAGTTTCCGTTTTGAGTTTGGTTTGTTTGCCTTTAAAAAAGGTTTCATTTTGCCCTTCAAGACTAACTTTTCGCTATCCAAAAGTATTTTCAGTAGCCCCAGAAATTAAATTGCACTGCCATCTTTAAATGGAGAGTAGCAGACAGAGAGTGAAAAAAAGCAAAAATAGATGAAGTGAAATCGAAATAGAAAAACCAAAAGACAAGAGAAGCAACCAAGAAATTAGCAAAGCAGAGGGGAAAGAAAACGACAAAAGATGGATACAAATGGTTAGTAAGCCAGAAAGAGTGAGAGGCCCGAAAGTGGTGTGAGTGTGTGAACCGGAGAGGAATGGCAGCACTGGAAATAGAAAAGGGAGAGAGCTTGAGTGTCAATGGGAACGGCATCGCTTAATTTCCCTCTGCCGGGCAGAGATGCTCCGTGTCCTTTGATATCCAAGCTGTAGAAATACTTCTTGAAACCCAGCCTTTTAAACTCGCATCACCCTTGGATCTAAATGCCTTTTCCACAACACTACATGGTGTTTCCTGTCAACTCCAGAGAACAACATCACGTTCTTTCTTCTGAACTCACCAGCAGTACTTTCTTCCATGTAGCATTTTGTTTAGTATTGGCACCCCTGATAAAATTAAAGTTTGGACACTCGTATTCCTGCATTTCTTTTTTATTCCTTTCCAATGTCTGCAGAACAGTAGGGGAAACAGCATTGCCTGACCATCGAGTCTGTAGTCCCACACTTTTTGGTTTTGTTTTCCATATTCCCCCCGGCTTCAGTGTTGACTACTTCATTATCACCCTATAATAATGTTTTCAGTAAATAGAATTTCAAAGAAAGGTGTGTGCACAATGAATGGACCAGTCTATTCCACTTCTGGCAACACAGAGAAGCTGATTGACACCTGGATCTTTTCATTATGTTCCTGCATGAGCTCTGTTTAATGGGGGTATTTTGAACGTTTAAAAAAAGTCTTCATTGTTGGTCATTAGATGAGCAAAAGGGTTTATTACAGTTAGTCTTGCAAGACAAATGGATAGCATCCCAGCATTAACCCATCCCCAACCCAGCTGACCAGCCCCACCCTCCAGATGTACTTCAGACAATCGACCCCACTAAGTTGAAAGGCACTTGCCAGGCCTTCCTGTCCACTATTCCCACCTTATCTAGAACAATAGCTTCCTTTGTGTCTAGGGATTGGTCCCTTATGTTCATGTCCATGGGGTGTCAGCAGACTAACCAGTTCCAGGTAAAACATAGCAGCGTTGATGCCAATCGGGTTGCATCCTCCTCAGGTGAGGGGCATAGGTCTCCACCCCCCTGAATGCATCTGCCGTAGATGAATGGTTCATTGTGCTAACTAATTTAGACCAGCGAGATTGATTTCCATCGAGCTGATATCCTTGCCCTAGGAACTAGTCTGGCCGAATGTCCAAAGTCAGCACTTTCACTGCGTCTGCGCAGTCTTTTATGGTGGCAACTAGCACTAGCTGGTGTCAAAATGAATGGGAAATAATGTAGAGGCGTAAGGATGGTGTGGTGTTTAAAAGAAAAAATATTTCTCTCTTCCTGTCAATTAAGTTCCTCCCAGACCCTGCGGCCCCCCTGACCCCCCATCCGTTTCATCCCCATGTCCAACATACCATTTTTTTTCTCATTTATTTATTTTAGGCCTAGGAGGGCACGGTAACAATCTCTTTTACATATATCAGTTGTCTTCCTCATTCTTGATCCTCCCCATCCCCTTACCTGTCTGGAGTGTCCCAATCTCCCTGCAGTTCTTGAATCGCAATAGGAAGGGATAGCCAGGTGAAGGGGAGGAAAGATAGACAGCAAGGTAAGGATCCCAGTGCCCTTTCTCCACCTCTGGTTTTTGTCTGTCTTGTATGTGCGCCCTGAGGCCTTAGCATGTGTCGGCGTGTTACAAATAACAAAGTAAAGTAAATAAAGCAATGACAGTATTACACATTAAGCAGCACAAACTCAAGGATACACAGAGAGCAACGATGCTGGTGTGCGATGGCTTTAGTAAAGACAAATGCTTGTTACATCTCCGGCTTTGCCCCTAGATGGAACGGAGAAGGCGCTGCTTTAACATTTATATAAAAAGCAGGTAAAACACAAATATATTATTATTGTTTAATTTATTGTGATTTAGTTCAAATTTGAACTTTACACAAAATGCAAATACGTAAAAACTTAATACAAACGTATTACACATCAATTACAAATTAATAAAAATTATATAAAAGTTAAAACTTATATAAAATTAAATCAAGTTATGCATATAAACAGATACAATACAGTACAAGGATACGATACAATACAAAGATAAGAATAATGCTACAATGCAATGCAGGAATTGGATACAGGGATGCAATAGGTATAGTGTGTGGCCCACTCCGTATATGACATCATGCTCCTCTGCAAAACTAAATGCCTTGCACAGATGATCACAGACAATTAGGAACCAGGTATCAACCAAATAATCCAGCCTCAGTTTCAGGCATTGAGCATAATAACTGGTACCTGGGATTGCTTAGAATCCCCACACGTGTCCGCTAAAGCCGGCAGAGTGGGTAGTAAGCTCTTGACTTCAAACCAAACCCTATATAAAGCCAGTTGAGTCCTAATTGAGACCGAGTTTAAACAATAATCCCAAAAGGACTCTCCCTTAATAGTCTCATAATTGTTAACTAGTTTTCCCAACATGCTCATGTACAATGGGCCCAAACGGGGGCAAGAGGTCAAAACGTGCCTAGACGTTTCTAAATGTTCTCCCTTTTCACAGATACGACAGCTCTTGTCCTTAGATAAAATACCCAACCAATGACCGCTAGGACCTGTAGCTGATTCGTCCGCAGCCTTAACATAAACTGGCGTACCTCAGGGTCTGGGCACAGTAGCAAGTATTGTTGAGGCTTTCTGTATCTGTGGATTACATGAGTTACAGCTTCGTACCCCTTCAAAGTTGACAGATGTATATAATTCTGAGTCCGGTCCCATCTATTCATTTTTTGTATGAAAGATTTTTTCTGGTGAATAAATGGCATAAGCCGCTTCTTATCATGGGACCAGTCTATATCGGCAAAGAGGGATTCATTTAGTTGTTTATAACTGTTTCCTTAAGGTGATCTTTTAGTGTCAAAATTAATACCGGTAGAAGGGTTTATTAACCAAAGTTTCAAAGTTAATTCTCGTTTGTATCCATGCAAACTAATAAAGATATGTTTTAAAAAAAAAAAAATTAATACCGGCCAGGCTTAACAATTTACAAGGAGGGGAGGAGATTGCTTTCAAGTAGAAAACACCTCGGGCTCGCAGTGCCATACCTTTTAGGGATGTTAAACCCAGTTCTAGCCTAATGTACTGGACAGAAGAGGCCAGGCCCAAGCCAAAAACTGCTCGCCAGTACTGGCCCTCAAGTATATTAAGCCAATTCATATCCTGTATAGCTAATGCCTCCAAGCCATACAAGATAGCGGGGACGAAACACTGTTGATATAGTTTAATAATCCCCGCAATACTAAACCCTGCTGTACTTTTGGCAAATTTACAGGCCTGTAATGTGAGGAGTTTTGTCCGCCTCTTTTTTTGTGAGATAATCAAATTATAATTGGGTTGAGTATCAAAGTCCAAACCCAAGTATGGATATGATTGGTCGATACTTACACTCCCTAAGCTACTCTCAACTTCTGACCGACGAGGGCCGCTTTTGGCTATTACCAAGATCTTGGTTTTCCTAAGATTAATGGTGAGTCCCAGCTCCGCTGAGTAGAGAGACAGCTCTTCTAACATGCTCTTTACCCCTGTCAACGTACGATCAAACAAAATTAGATCGTCCGCATAGAGCATCCCTACAATAGGGGTAACCCCCAATTTTGGTGGGCAATTTGCTTTGGCGGCCATCCGGGGTAACAGATCAGCTATGTACAAGTTGTAGCACATAGGTGCACCAACACAGCCCTGTTTTACTCCCATATCGATACAGATAGGATCAGTGGCCTCTCCCTCGTTGTTAAGTCTGACCCTGGCGCTGTTATTACTATGTAGGCTCACCAATACTTCCAGAATCCAGCCGGGGCACTTCAAGTTCTTTAACTTGTCCCACAGGGTCTCCCTCTTGACCTGGTCAAATGCACTGCAAAAATCAACAAAAAGTATGTTTAGGGTAGCGTTTTTATTACTCAGGGTGTTGTTGATCAGAAGGTCCAAGACCCTGATATTATGGGCTGTCCCAGAGCCAGGTCTGAACCCTGTCTGTGCATAATTCAAGATGTCGTTTTTAGTGACCCAAACTTCAAGTTCTTTGAGGACAAGTGTCATAAATATTTTACTAGTTACGTCAAGCATGGAGAGAAGTCGGTAGTTACCAGCATTACCTCGATCTCCCTTTTTATGCACTGGAATAAGCACCGATCTACTCCATGAAGACGGGATTACAGTCGCCCTACAAATACGTGTAAAGAGTGTTAGAAGTACGTGAGACCAGTTATCAGGGTCACTTTTTTGTACCACATTTGCTAAGCCATTTGGTCCAGGGGCTTTAGAGGGTTTAAGTGCTATGATGATCTGCTTTATCACTTTATGGCTTAAGGGCAAAGGCCAGGGAGATGTATTTAATACCATATTGGAGGCGGGTATATTTGCATTAAAAAACGTATGCTTAATATGTACTACCCACTGTTCCTCACCAATAGGATTAACTAATCATAGTCCCTGGTCCCCTCCTGCCTCACCTAATAGTTGCCAGATTCTACGGGAATTTCTGCTCAAAAGGGTCTGTATAAAGCCCTCCCATTTTTCACGTTTTTTGGAACTTGCGATAATAATAGAGCCATGTGTGGTACTGTCGCTTTATGTACTTAATCGAAGTCAGCCTCTCCTGCAGGCTCCCGGTATTAATAGATGAGTCTACAGGTTCGAATTTCTCGCCTCATAAGCCATTTGCGATCTCGAATCTTAGCATCAAACTTACCCCTTTCAGCGGCTTTCCATTTGATCTTAGGAACCTGAGTGTGCTTAAACAGGGATAGTGTAAGGGATTATATCCATACCTCTATCTCCTCAGGGGATTTCCCGCTTAATACACTCTGCAAACAACTACCCTCAGGAAAGATCAGGGTCCTCATTCTTTCAATATTAATCTGGGACCAGCGGATCCGCTTCCCTTGATTTGTTACAATTACATCACTACAAACATTCCCTAGGCCTTTCCCCTTTCCCCCATTCAGAATCAAAATGACTGGGGCGTGGTCGCTATAAGTGTTGGGTACAATGTGGATGCCCATGACATTTACCAAGACACCTTCGGAGACCATCATGTAATCCAGGACTGCCCTCTTTGAACCCATGTTCCAAGTATATTGACCGGGTATGTCACCACTTGAGCGACCATTCAAGATTATACAACTCCATTCATTTAAATAATCGACCCATACTTTGCCTTTGATGTTAGATGTAGCTCGTGGCATTTGACTATAATCAGGTACATTATCATGATCACCACAACCTTCTAAGTCCACACATCTCGCGTTCAGATCACCACATAATATGATCGGGTTTCTTTCATGATCAGCAACCCAATTCACTAAAATGGAGTCCAATTGCTCGAGAATAGACTCAGTCTTCGATGTACCGGGAGGATCATAGATATCATTAATTAACAAGTCTTGCTGTTTTCCTTCTTTCTCCTTTATAGTGACTGCCACAGCTAACACATTGCTACCAGGTTTGCGGTCGTTTACAAGCCGAGGGCTATATGCCGACTTTACACCTATTAACAGGCTGCCCTTGGGTCGACCACTTTCCCCCTTAGTGGCCTCTGCTTGGAAAGTCACGTACCCATCAAATTCTACCTTGAATGTGACCCAGGTCTCCTGTAACACAAAAATTTCATGAGAGAACAGCACTTCCTGGGAACTGCCCCCTGTCAGCCAATGACTAAACCCCCTAGTGTTCCAGCTCAGCACTGACCAAGTTCAATCTAAACGGCTTTTAGTGGCAATCATGTTCTTTAACCATTCCCAGCCTTGCTTGTCATTACATTTAGCAGTTGTCTTCGGTTCAACTTTAGTGTCTATTGTTTGGGGCTTTAGACAGTTGCATTTACTACAACCTTCTTCCGGCGCATCCGTTTTTGGCTGTATGTCTAAAACATATCCCAAATATCCTGAATGTAATCTGATTAGAGCTGCGGTTTCTGGCAAGTTACAGTGAGCTTTGGTGGTCATAGTGTTCAAAGGTCTCAAAGGCTCCACAAAATCAAAGTCACCGCTGTTGAGTAACCTAAGAGAGGGGAACTTATTGAACAGAGACAAAAGAGCGGCTCGATTCAACGGCCGCCCTTCTACGGCTGTCTTAGGTGCAATAGTTAAAGTTCTCTGGGGTAGTGTCACTGGGGTAGTAAGAAATGAGAACCCCGCCGAAGGGTCGACGGAAGGTATAGCAGTATTACTCGGTACCGTGTTAGTATTGGTCAGTAAGTTCTGAGTCACATGAGGAGAAGCATTAGATCGAGCAACTAGATTAAAATCTACATGGACCTGTTTTGTGGCTGTATCCTCCTCCTAGTGAGGCGTAGCACAGGCCGTACCTTCCTCTAGCAGCCAGCTAGTGAGAGTACCAACTGTTTGCGCTGATCGTCTTTTTCGTCTTGCAGCTCTTTTGCGTTGCTTTTTTGACATATTGGCACTACCGAGCTTTATTGTAGAATTTAATACAGGTTAATTCACATCCTGGTTATCTGGAAGCTCAGCAATGATATTCTTTTTTATCGTTGGGGCTTTCTGTTTTGTCTGCATCCCCTGATGTTTAGTGGCAGACCCCAAATCAGATGCACCCCTTATTCAGTCTGCCAGAGACGGTGATAGGGTTGCATCCAGGTTTACTACACACGGTTCCACAATAGCGCAGTCTTGTGTCATGCCTTTCGCTGCAGAGGTGTTCTGGGTAGAGATTTCCCACGGTTCAGTACTTGCCCTTTCTTTAAGTTGACTTTGTATTGGTAGGCGTTCACATATACTTGCAATTGCAACCCCCTGCAATTTCAACTCTTCATGAATGGTACCACAAAGTTTTAGAAGAATTTTTACTGCAAAATTTAAAATGCTGTTATTGTGGTTTGCAGAGGTCTCATGGGTACTATTCTCCTTTCCAGTAAGTGTGCTCGAGGGCAAAGCGGTGCCATAAAACATATTAGGACTGACGGATAGCCTGGCTGCCTCCCCTTTGTTGGACCGTGGAGGATGAGGGGACTCCTGTGTGTCCCCAGCCACTGGAACACCCACTGCCACACTCGTAGAGGGCACGGTTCCCAATGTGATCACCTCCCTTGACAGCAAGTTTGCTTGAATTTCCTTAGGAGATAGAGGGGCCGACATGGAGGACTGCGGCCGTGTTACCACTATTTCTGCAGACTCTTCAGTCCTCCTCCTTGTAACAGGGGAGGAGCGGTCTTGCAAAGCATAGCATAGCTGTAGTAAGGAGTCATTATCCAAGTCCAATGGTAAATAGCTATTGTCCACCTCAGCCAAGGGTGGAATCGTATCTGGCGCTGGTAGAGAAGTTGTCTGGGCCAAAGTTGTCTGGGTGAAGGTTTTCACAGGGAAAAACGCATCCAAGAGGCCTTTTTTTTGGTTTAACTCCTCGGGCATTTTCGACCCTGTATCCCCGACCTTGCCACCTTTCTGCAGCTCAGTGCCAGTTGCGTCAGTCTGTTTAGACGAACGCAGTGCGTAGGGTTTTTTCCCCCTGGTACCCGCTGCTTTGCAGCGGTTAGAGGCCTTTCCTGGCATTACCGGTATAGAGTAAGAGGCCAGGAGGCGAGGGGAAGGGAAGGTAGGAGGACAAGATTATTTGGAGAAAGTGTTAGGTGCAGCACTCGAGCAAATAGATTTAACCCAAACGGGCATGCACGCTCCCCTTGCGCTATTCACTGCCACAGCTCTGCGCCTAAGACTGCTAGGCGTAAATCTCAGAATTTTCAAAGCCCAAACACAGCGCTGAGCTAAGCAGAGCCCACCCAGGAATACCAGCCTCAGACTCACCCGATGTGCACCCAATCTCTTCGTACCCAAATGCCACTCTTCCAACCCCCTTCGATGCTTCCCCTGCGTCGCTCAGCCAGGAGTGGGAGTTTGCAGGAGGTGGCGCCGGTAGCTTCGATGTGGGCAACTCCGGGCACTGGTCCAGACACTGGTTCCAGCGGGACCTGACCCCACTCCCCGCTTGCTCTCTCGCTCGCTCGTTGCTCGATTACTCGTCACACCAGGATTAGAGTAAGGAACCCAGCGTTTTCGGCGAGTATCAGCGAGAGTCAGCGTGCTCTGCAGATTCTGTCTGATTCGTCAAGCCGCACTGCCTCCGCCAATCACTAGCAGCCGCCTCCGACGAAATCACCTTACAAATATATTTAAGAGACATATCTAGCCATACTTCTAACTCTATCCGTAACCAGCCAGCTGCATTAAAGTCTTAAAAACAGTATTAAAAAATATTCAGTCTATAAAGTGCACTTTTATATATTTACAATAAATCTCATTAGGGAAAACAGTTCTTACTTGATGCAGTCAAACTGCCCAGGACGTTCTAGGCTGGATCCCATGTAAGACTGTGCCCCCAAAGAGTCTTCTCTACCAAGTGCCACATGTTCTGTGTGGCTTGGACAGCAGCAGCACGGGGCCACGGGGCCACCTGATGAGGCAGTAGCAGGAGGCGCCCTGGGGTCAGTTGGAGCCTGGGCTGCATATGCCAAGAGCAGCCCGGGCCTATGGTGCAAGTGGGTGGTTAGCGACAATTGTTCCAAGCAGCATTGCTGGAGAGACCCTGGGAGTTGTGGTCGCCAGACTGTTGAGGAGAGGCTGGGCCCGACGTGTAGGGAGTCCCTGTGGGCTCCCCCTTCACTGTGCAGAGCACTGTGTCAATGATGCTGTGCAGCGGTGGTGTGTGCAGCGTCCCTCTTAGTTCACAGGCAGGCCCTTTCTGACAATTGTGTGCCGCGTTCGGGATCAGAGGCAACTGCGCACTTGGTTCTTAATGTTCTGAACAGGATCAACCCGTATTAAACAAGTGCAGTGAGTGTAAAACCAACTCTTTCAACCATGTGTTCCTACCAGGAGCTCACTTCCAAGGAGGTAGGGGGGAGTACGGCTATCAATCTATCTGAATTTAAAATGGAGTGCGGGTGAGGAGTTTGCTTGCAAAACATACATTTTGTCGAAACCCTCATGATGAAGAGAACTGCTATTTAGGGCTATGACAGCCTGAACATCACAGTTTAGAGCAGAATGCTATTTGCTTTAATACATAAGCCTAAAGGTGAGCCATCTTTAGAAAGATGACTGTCATTTCTCTCATTTCAAAAATAGTAGGCTCAGGGTAATATTTCTCAATAATGATGTCCTTCAGGCAGAAAATCCTGGCTGAAGTTGGGTTAAAACAATGTAATCCGGTGATGTGGCTATGCAAGTTAGGGTAGCATGAGTCTTGCAAGTGTCTGGTTATTACATACATATGACATACAACCTTCTCCTAATCTGGGTGAAGAGTTCTGGTGAGCCCCTGGACAACTTTGGTTTGTAGAAAGTGGTTGGCGATGCAACCCTCTTCCAGGACCCACCATTACCATGTTCTTCAGGGGGATTGAGAAAAATTTGCTGTAGGATGCTGCTTGGGCATGGGCTGTATCTCTTTTCACCTCACAACATTTGAATTGGAAGACTGGTACATGGGATTGGAGAAGGAAGCACCTGTTCTGAGGTCTTGGCAAGGGCAAACTCCAGCAGAACAGCAGTCTGGGGACAGATGTTGGCTCCAACACTGAGATGCAAATAAATAGAGAGAGGATCTCTGGGGTGGTTGACGGGGAGCAGAGGATGTCGTGCTTGCTACCTATGAGCCAGGCTGATGGTTTTACTGTTAAGGCAGCAAAAAAACGGATCCCTTACTACATTCCTGCAGCTGCTGAGGGCTGCAGGGGTTTGGACATCAGCACCAGTTCCCCTACCTCAGTGTGGCGCTTCTGCGGTCATGCCCGCTCTGGAGAGAGACTGGTTCTCAAATTAATGAAACATGAAGAATTAATGCAATTACATTAGAGAACCGGAGCAATATCAGGAAAAGTATTAGGGTGGTATATTCTCTCTGTAACAATATCAGTATATACATCTTGGAGAAGCAAGAAGATGCCGAAAACAGACCGATGATTCAGGAGCACAAACACAATTTGGACCTCCCTGTTCAACATAAAAGGAGACGCTGAAGTACACAGCAAAGAAAATGCTAGGAATTAAGGATCATGGAAATGCATTACTTCTAGAGGGTATAATCATTGTGGGGATAGTTTTTCTTGTGTATATCCTTTTGGTTGGTACTATAAAGGAAAAGATATAGAACAATCGGTAAAAAGAAAAACAAAAATAAAGAACAGAAGAACAGCCAACATGACCAGAATCAAACAGTACATAGTTAACTGAAATTATGATAAAAACAAGTGAGAACCAGTGATAGCAATGCTGTGTTAAACGTCATCCTTGATATAATGAAGCAAACCAAAATAAGCAGTCGTAGGGGTTCACACAGTATTAACCATTAGCCTCCCACTTGTCGCATATTTTACCAAACATTTGTGGACAGGCCCAGAATCTGTTCACTTGCTCTTCCATCAGCATACACGTGTCCATTTCACACTCCCATTTTCAACATGTGTGGAGGAATACAACATGTAATTGCAATGTTGCGCTTTGCTTTCACAAAGGCATTTGACAGGAGAAGCTTATAACGACAAAAGGCAGCATCACCCCATATACACAGCATGGAGAGACTCGGATCAATAGGCACTGGTTGGTCAAATATCTACAATAAGCGATGTAAAACTGCGCACCAGAACCCCTGTATCATAGGACATAGCCATATTATATGATAAATATTGCCTTGCGTGCAGTCCGACGCCGCGAACTTGGGTGTCGTGGTCCGACCACATTTAAAAAGGAAATCTCCGGCATAGTAGATTGGACCAGCCAAATGTGAGTTATAATGGTGAGCTCTCATGGGGATATTAGGGCCTCCCACCAATCTTCTGCCTCTAGCAGACCAGCGTCAAGTTCACATTTTTGTCTAAGATTCGAAAGCAAATGGGGGGGAAATGAAGAGTAACTTGGTACAGTGTCGATATGGGTTTAGAGTTTTGACGGCATCAGTACATTGTTAATATTGGACTCCAGCAGATACGGTAAAAGAAGCTTATAGGTACCATGAAATTGTGCAGACATAGCATGTTTAAATTGTATTGAGGGTGTAAGCAAGAAATGGTATCAACAGTAAGACAGACACAAGTGACCACAGTTCAAGGGTGTTTATTGAACTTCAAAAAGGGTTTGAAAAACGCCTATCCAATCCTAAATCTACAGATGGGAGCAAGCTACGACCATCAAATAATAATAACGCAGTCCTAGTGGTCTCTTGTGAAAATAAAAGGGCCTATACTAATAAACCTATTGCCAATCCTTACTTCTAAATACAAATGGTGTGGGAAACAGTGTTACGAAAAAGAAAGAAGTGTTCACAAAATGATATGTCAGGATGTTCAGGCTGTTTGCCTCCCTTTCCCACGCTTTCAGCATTGGACAAGGCAGTACACTCGAGCTTAGCACAGTCTCTGGCTTCTCTGGCACAAGGATACAGTTCAATCATTAGCATCAGGGCCTTTCCTGCCCAAGTTTTTTTGCCTTTCAAAGTCTCTTCTTTAGAGGGCCAAATGCGATAAACAATACGTTCTTTCTTTTCCTCTTTCAGATTTTCACAAGTACTCAATTTTTCAGGCGATTCATTATTCACCCCGGATCAGCCTCAGCCGGGCTCAGATCCCGAATCCCCCTCCGCCGGGCTCAGATCCTTTTAACACAATGTTCAATTAGTCTCCCTCCGCCGGGCTTGGACTAATTCCAATGTAACTTTTCAACACAAACTTGCTTTAACCGAAAAGCTCTTAGCTGATCTCCTTCCGACGGACTCGGACCAACTTCAATTTACTTTGTCATCAAGTTTCTTTATACTATTATTATAAAAGACTTTTGAATGTGCACAGGGTTTTACTTGACCCGTTACAGGACCACTTCGATTTCACAATTCTTTATCACTCTTTAGCATTGGCCACCTTTCAGTTGGATAACTTACAGAGACTTTAGAACGAGCACACACTCTAAGGTATTGTATCTTGGCTTCAAAGTTCAATCACTCATATGTTGTTTAATTTTGTTCGCGTCGCTTACCACATACGCTTCATACACTGTTCTCTTCAGATTTCACTATACAATGTTGCCGCTTGCAATCTTGGCTTCAGCAGACCGGTCTGGTATCAGTCTCCCCAGCTCACCGGCCGTGCTGACATCACTGGCACTGCTTTGTTGTAGGAGCCAAGGATAGTACCAGAGCGGCAAACAATTCTCCCCATCTTGACTATCGACGCGGGAGAGCCCCGGGTACCTGCGGCACACAATGCAGGATTCTTCAGCCTTGATTCCTGGTCTTACATACCTATTCTCGAAGGTTCATGAAAGTAACAATCTTTCATTGAACAGGTCAAGGACACTTCCCTCCTTGCGATGCTCTTCGGTTTTGCCGTCTTTGGTTTGTATTAAACTGCCATCTTGGAACAGCTGCTTCCTTGTGCGCTTTGCCTTGCTCAAAGTCTGCTCTTGTGTTTCGCCTTTTATCTATGTGGGGAAGTGTAATGGAAGTCAGGTGTGTGTAATGGTCAGTAATTGCCTGACCATTGTATTGGTACATGTCAGGTATACGGCTTGGGTGTCAGTCAGTTCTCTCTTGTAGTGAGCTGTCCGTGAGGAAGTGTTCATGTTGGGGAAAGGTGGTCGGGGGTTGAGCTCCCTAAGTATCCTACCTGGTGGGCTGGGGTAAAGGTGTTACAGTGAAGGGGATACTGCGTCTCACCATCGGGTGTCCCACTCGCTGAAGACCCCTCACCCAGGTGATCCGCACGCATTGGTCCACCCCCAGTAACTAGATCCAAAAGCGATGGCCATGTCCTGGCCACCTGGATGACAGATCGCCAGGGACTAGCGGTTGAGACACCTTCAGGTTTCTCACAAGGGGAACTAATCACAGGACGATAGTAAGAACCGCTGGTGCAGTACAGCAAAGGATTGATTCTGACTCTCAGAAAGTACTTCTTTGAATAGATTGTGTCCACGTATTTCTCATCTTGAATATACTCAAATAACCTGCTTGCAGCTTGGAAACTTTTCTTAGCAGAGGGGGCGGCGTGCGTCGTCATTGATCTTGTGTCCTTTGAGGGCCTCCGTCCTCCTCTAGTATGATGCCAACGGTGGTATAAAATGCACACACCGTGCACGTTGCCTCAGTTCGGTTTTTCCGCACATGTGTCCGTAACGGTTCTTCGCGTATCGTACTCGATAACTGCATAGTTTGCGAGTTTATTTAAAAATGTTGACTCGTACCCCAAAAACGGGCTTCAAGAGATGTCCCAAGTGTTCGGCTAAGGTGTCTATAACCAATCCTCCTCGGGTATGTCTCTGGTACAGGCCACTTTGTCGACGATTGTGACTCGTGCCAGTCTATGACTGGAAAAGCTTTAAAGGAGACGAAGGGGAAACTTGCTTTGGGCATACCATCCCCAAAGTCGTCTTCAGTAACCACCACAAAAAAATCATCTGAAGATTAGAGCCCAAGGGAGAGATCTCCACACCGGGCCAAGAGGCACAGAAAGCGTGCTAAGCATTTGACATCTCGTCATTCCTCTTCATCATCTTCAAGGAGATCAAAAAAAGGTGTAATTGCTCCAGATCGTTCTCTACGGATTCCTTGCCCTTTAGTGAGTGGCCTCTATTTATGAGGAGGAGGTGGAGGAGGAGGAAAGCCCTAATTATGGTTTTGGCCAGCAGTACAGCACTCCTGGTGTTCCAGAGGAGCTGATATCCCAAGAATCAAGAATGAGGGACCTTGCAGACACCCTAAAGGATGCCATTAGTCTAGATACTTCCCCAGAAGTTGGATTTGGCACCCCTGAAGGGTCAGGACATGCTGATGCTTCTTATAGATCAGTAATGGCAAGGTTATAGAATACCTGGGCTGGGGAAGATCATCTGTTGAGAATGAACAATGTGACTTGACGGATATCTTGGATAAGGGGCCACCTAAGGACCCAGTCCTTCCTTTTCATACTGCAGTCAAGAATAGGGTCTTGGAGAACTGGAAAGGTCCGGACACCATTCCTGCAGCCCATAAGGACT
Source organism: Ambystoma mexicanum (assembly GCF_040938575.1). Lineage (NCBI taxonomy): Eukaryota > Metazoa > Chordata > Amphibia > Caudata > Ambystomatidae > Ambystoma > Ambystoma mexicanum. Next base: position 1,209,260,588 of record NC_090929.1, on the reverse strand, counting down.
TCACTAAGAAATACAGACTCTCTTCAGTGGATCCAGTGTTTCTTTCAAAACATTCAAGTCCTCAAAGCCTAGTTGTTCAAGCAGCTACTGCTGCCTCTAAGGGAGCAGCCTTTCCCACGATTCCTCCAGACAGGGAGGATAAAAGGCTCGATCCTATTGGAAAGATAGTTTTTTCTTCATAGAGTATGGCACTGAAGGCAGCCAATGCAACTTTTACCTACACTTTGTGGGAGGTAATTGCCATGGCATCTGAGCACATCCCAGAGGGTGAAGAAAGGGATGGTTTTATGAGCATTATTTAGGACGGAAAGGTCCGGACACTATGGACTGTATTAGCCGTTGCATGGCTGCTGGTACGGTGCTTAGATGTTTTGCCTGGCTAAGAAAATCAGAGTTTGCTTCTGACGTGCAATCCAGACAGTTGGCTATGCCGTTTGAAGGGTCTTACTTGTTTGGAACACAAGCAGCCTTGAGAAATTGCAGTCGTCTAAGGGAGCAGCAAAATCTCTGAGTCTGGCCATTAGGCAGCCCCAACAGAGTCGACCAACTCCGTCTTCTAATCTGGGATGGAGAAATCGTTCATTTCGATACTACTTCTGTGTTGGGAGAGCAAGAACTCAGTTTACTCAGGTACAGAGAAAACAACCACGGGGTGGCCAAGGTCGTTCAAGCATAAGAGCTCCTACAGCATCTGCTTTGTTGCCTTCCACCTCGGCCAGCGCCCCAAAACCACATGGAAGACTTAAAGCATTTGTCTGCAGTGGGAGGCAGGTTAGCCCAGCATCTGAAGGAATGGCAAAGCATTACAACAGATGCTTGGGCTCTACAAACCGTTGTCCATGGTTACTACATCCCCTTTCTGAAGAAACCACCAAACTGTCCCCCACAAGGCCAGTCCTTGAAAGTACCAGACTCGCTCCTCCTACAGCAAGTTCAGACACTGTTGGAGAAGGGTGCAATCGAACAGGTACCTGTAGTGGAAAGAAATCAAGGCTTTTACTCTCCCTATTTTCTGATATCGAAAAAGGATGGAGGGTTGCAACCGATCTTGGACTTGAGATGCTTGAACAAATTCCTCAGGAAGCACAAGTTCAAGATGGTCACTCTTTTGCAGATCCTCTAGGCCTTTCAGCTCCAGGATTGGATTGTGTCATTGGATCTTCAGGATGCTTATTTTCATGTGCCCATTCATCTCAAGCACAGAAAATACCTTAGATCCGCCGTTGGCAGTTCTCACTATCAGTTTTGAGTACTGCCATTCGGGCTGACTTACGCCCAAAGGGTATTCACCAAGCTGATGGTGCCAGCAAATCTACGGAGGAGGGGCGATTCACATCTACCCCTACCTGGAGGATTGGCTGATCAGAGCCAGCTCACTCGAGCAGGCTCTGGAACATCTAGACAGCACCCGTCGCTCTCCACAAACTGGGCTTCTCCCTTATCTTCAAGAAGTCCCACATAACACCTTCCCAAAAGCTGCAATTCATTGGAGCTGTCCTGGACTCTTCCTTGGGGAAAGCCTTGCCACCCGAGGTAAGGGCTATCCACATAGCGCAGATGGTAAGAAAATTTCAGAGTCCCTCAAATCTTCCGGACTTCCATTTTCTGAAGTTGCTCAGTCTCATGGCATCCTGCATCTTTCTGGTCCCAGAGGCCCGCCTGAGAGTGAGGTCCCTTCAGTGGGCCCTCAAGACTCAGTGGTCACAATTCTCCGGCAGGATGACGGATCTGATACGGATCCTGAGTGGAGTAGCACAGGCTCTCCTGTGGTGGGCTGTCAAGGAGAATGTGTTAAAGGGGGAACCCTTTTGGCAACCATGCCCAGAGATTACGGTGGTTACGAATGTCTCCCTGTCAGGTCAGGGGGTCACACCAACAGTCTGACCATCAGCAGACACTGGTCTCCGTCAGAGTCCAAACTGCACATCAACGTTTTGGAGCTGAGGGCTATCAGACTAGCACAGTAGCCATGCATTACCTCTACAAGGGAGAGGGTGTCGGGTCCTTGCCCCTTTGCAAGGAGGCAATGCAGCTCTGGTTTTGAAGGAATTTCTCAGTCGGCAGTGCATCTGGCCCATGAAGAAAACGCGGCTGCGACGGACGCTCTTGGCAGGCAGAGCAAAGTCTTCCTTCAAGAGATCTTCGCCCTTCGGGGAACCCCTCAAGTAGATCTGTTTGCGTCGACTGTCAACTGGCTGCACTGTCCATTTTCAAGTGCTCTCCTGAACAAGTTTCCTACTGCAAGGTTCCAATTGTCATCCAGTTTTTAAAAGGATTGACCAACATCTTACCGCCGGTTCCATTCATTATTTCGGGCTGGGATCTCAACCTGGTTTTAAGCTTCCTGATGGGTTCCCCATTTGAACCATTACATTCTTGTCCACTTAGGATGTTGTCTTTGAAAACAGTATTCTTGACAGCCATTACCACTGCCCGCAGAGTGAGCGTGCTTCAGGCCTTATCTTCTAAACCACCATCCAGGGTCTTCCATAAAGCCATATAGTTTTGAGGGTTCGCCCTTCTTTTCTACCAAAAATAGTGTCCGAATTTAATTTTACGCAAACATGTTTTACCGGCTTTCTACCCTCCTCCCCATCCTTCTAAAGAGGAGAAGAGGTTACACATACTTGACCGTAGAAGAGCCTTGAGTTTCTATATTAACAGCGTTTCTAAGATAAGACTGGGCGACCAACTTTTTGTTGGTTACAAATGCCACAGAATGGGATAGGCGGTTACTAAACAAACATTGTCTCGTGGATTATAAGTGTATATCTGAATGTTATAACTTGGCAGGGATAGAGGATACAGAAGCTTTAAGGACCCACTCAACTAGAGCTGTAGCCACTTCTTCAGCCCTCCAGAGAGGGGTACCACTGCAGGACATCTGCAATGCTGCCATCTGATCTTCTGTGCATATATTTGCTAAGCACTACTGTTTAGATTCCCTTTCCGGGCCGAGAATCCAGATTTGGAAAGTCTGTTTTGTACAGCGTAAATCAAAATGTAACTCTTCTTTCCCACCTCCTGCAAAACACTGCTATGGGAGAATATCAAATATGAGGAATATATGGGAGGACACAATCCATTCAAAGAAGAAATGATTTATCCCTGGTAATGTTCTTTCGACTGGATGTTCCTCCCACGTATTCCTAAATCGCCCCTCCCAACCATCCCCTCTGTCAAGAAGGAGTTTCCGTGATTTACACCTTCCTCGCCGTTAACGCAGAAGTATTTTTCATCTTCGCGACTGCTTTGCTGGTGAGAGAAAAAACACGAACGGAGGCAATGGGCGCTGTGCGTGCCTTTAATACCAGCGTCAACGATGACGACGGAGGCCCTCGAAGGACAGAAGGTTGACGACGACGATGACCCACATCGCCCTCAGCTGAGAAAAGGTTCCGAGGTGCAAGCAGGATATCGGAGTATATCAAAGATGAGGACTACGTTGGAGGAACATCCAGTCAAAAGAACATTACCAGGGGTAAGTCATTTGTTCTTCTAGCAGCCATATATTTTTTTTCACCCATCTGGTAGTAAAATCCAGCCCTTGGAGTTCAGGGAGATCTGTATTAACCCAAAGAGGAGATTTCAAGGACGCTACATCTCGCCAGCCCATTCCTCTAGTGACTGTGCAGTTGACCTGTTGTGATGCCAGTGGCAGTGTATTGACAACACCACCACAGTAAAGTTCCGGCAGTGGATCGCTGCAAATAAGCCAAGAAAGATCAAGATCAATATGAGTAAGGGCACGATCTCTTTGCAGCCATATGTTGGTGAATGCCAGTTGGGAAGCCCAATAGTATTTTGGGATATTTGGGAGGCCAATGCCACCTCCCCACACCTACATATCTAAGGTATCCAAAGCAAATCTCAGTTGGGAATCTTGCCATAATAGATTCCTCAGGATCCGCTTGATCCTATTAAATTTGGTGCCAGAGATTCAAACCATAGTATTCTGAAAGACATATGAATATTTAGATATTCAGGTAGAATCATCATTTTAGTAGGCGGCACACCCAAATAATGAGAAAGGAAGGGCCTCCCATTTTACGTCTAAGCTGAATTCTTGTGTGATGGGTACTAAGAAATGTCTTAGGAAAGATTTTGGGTCACAAAAGAGTTGGATACCAGGCTACAAATTGGTATCAGAGACCACCAAGAATCTAAAATCATGTGGAATTGTCTTGTATGCGCCCTGCACTGGAAAGAGGATTGTTTACTATGCAGCCTGCTAAATCGTTCAAATATTTCCAATATTTCTATGACCCATAGGTAGGATCTAAGAGGGTCACCCCAAAACAAAACCCCTCATTTGGATGTCACCTCTCAGCCATACGATGGTCTGGAGGGTTGCCCAGCGCATTGCCAGAGTTTAGGATTAATTCCAAACCATCCAGCCATCACCTCTTTTGTTTTACGTAAGTCACACCGAGTGGGATGGGTATGCCCAGACGTGAGTCCCGTGCCTGCTGGGCTTATAAGCCCAAGCTATTCCTCACCGAGGAGGCCCTAAAAGGCCAAAACATGTTTGGGGATGCTTGTGGTCTCGTGCAGAAGGGATGTGACCAAGCAGTTCGGGCTGGAGTGCCCCTTTTGGGGTGGGACCAAGCCTGATCTGCAAATGGTCTTTTCCCTTTTGTAATGGCTTGGCAGGCGAAGAACGATGCTCTGGAGGGTTGCCCAGAGCAATGTCAGAGGTTAGGATGTATTCCAAACCTTCCAGCCATCACCTCTTTTGTTTTGCCCTCTCAGCCATACGGCAGGTGGTTTTATGGCTAGAAAAAAAAGCAGCGGTGAGAGGGGACATCCCTGTTGTTATCCCCTCTCAAGATAAAAAGAGCAGGAGATACGAACTGATGCTTGTGGCCACACATAGAGCAAACTGACCCACTGCAGGAACTTTTCATTGAAGCCCATTGTGGCCATTACAGCCCAAAAGAAGTCCCAACAAATTGAGTTGAATGCTTTCTCAAATGTTATCGCCACTATGTCATCAATAGAACTGGCCCTATCTAAGGCGATGTGTACTTGAGGAATTTTCATGTGTGTGTCCCTTCCTGTTAGACAGCTGCTTTGGTCTGGATGGACCAGCGAGGGCAGGATTTCCATCAGGCGTCACGCCAATATTTTCCCCAGCACCTTTGCTTCAGCATTAGTAAGTGAAATCAGCCTATAACAGGCACACTCAGCAGAAGATTTACCCTTCTTTGGTATCACAAAAATAGTAGCCTCCTGCAAGTCAGGATGAAGCGCCTGGTTATTCCTACTTGCCTGGAACATCGAGGGCATAGGATCCTGTTATCCTGTTACTCAGCGTCTTCCACAGTTCAACTGGGAAACGATTGGGTCCCAGAGATTTGCCGTATTGGAGAGCAGTCAAGGCAGACAATCGCACTTCCGCTGTAATTTCAGAGTCCAAAATATCTCTTTGGTGGGCAAAGGGATTTCTTCCAAGAGATCACAGTGCACCAGTCATGGTGTTACAATCAGCCTACATAGAGCCAACTGTAATTTTTGGCGAAAGCTTCACAGATATCTGCATAATCATGTTTCAGTTCGACCCTCAGCATTTTTAATCGTGTGTAGGCAGCTTGAGGATGACTTCTGTTTTCTCCAACCATACTAACTTCTTTCCGGCCTTCTCTCCAGTCTCATACAATCGGGCATGGGAGACCAGATAGGACTAGCAAGCATTATCAGTCGCACAGTTATGATAAGATTCTCGAGTCTGCAATAGCAGTCTCTTCATTTCCTGGGATCAGTCAGCAATACCTTTGGTTTCCAACCAGGTCAACTCAAGTTCGATGTTGGAAGTTTCTCTAGTTTAGACTTTTCCCTTGCCACAAGGGTTGAGATAGTATGAGTTCAGATGCCAAGTGGCCTAAATGGAGGAATGCGACCGACCCAGGAGCAGCAATAGTAGATAATGGTCCGATATACCTCTAGGAAGATATTGCATATCTGAGACACAAGTAATATCTGTAGTTGGTATGAAGACATAATTCATTGTTGACAGGAATGAGTGTACCCCAGAATGGAACGAATAGCTCTGTTTCTCAGGGTAAATTGTTCGCCACTCGTCCATCAAGCCTGTGGTGCTCACAAAGTCGTAGAGTTTGGTTGGGGAGCGTGTGCTGGGCGTCGAAAGGGTATATTGATGTAAGATTTGATACATAACGTTGTTAAAGCCGCCTCACACTAGCCACCAATCAACAGTATGGGCCTCATTACGAGTCCGGCAGTAACTGTGACGGAAAAACCGGCAGGCTACCGCCGGACCCGTATTACCAGTCCGCCTCCATGATTCCCGGAATCACCGGGACATTACGACCCCGGTGACCCGGGAATTCCCGAGCCAGAATTCTGTAAGTCCCCATTCCCATGGAGTCCTATAGGACTCCATGGGGATGGGGACAATGGAAACACTGGTTCCGTCTATGACGGAGCCAGTGTTTCCATTTGCGCCTGCAGGTGGGTGGCGTTACTCCCGCCAGGTCAGACCTGGCGGGAGTGACACCTCCCGCCTGCAGGACTCTGAATCAGCTGGTCCTGAAAGAACGGTGGCAGCATGTTTACCGCCACCGATCTTTCCGGACCGGCAGGGTCGTAATGAGGCCCTGTGTTTGGCAAGCAGATCCTGCAATTCCAACCATAGGTCAGTTTTTGTTAGCAGGGGAGTATAAACATTAAGTAATCCTACCAGTTCTCCTTTTAACCAGCCTTTAATTGATACATATCTGCCTCTGTTATATGCCACTACTGTTTTTATCATAAACGGTGTGTGTTTGTGAAAGAGGATCAGTAACCCTGTAGAGTGTCTTGTAAAGCCTGCAGAAAGGCAACAGAGGCCTTGCATCTATTAAGAAATTGCAAAACCGTGGCTTGTTTAATCTTGCCACAGAGGCCATTGACATTCCAAAACAAGCAAGTTAAACATGGTTCACCTTCCGCACTCATGAGGACGCCTCTGTGTATACATAAGTAAACCAATAATTAACGGCGAGTACACAACATAATTGGTATAGAAAACAGTAACTGGTTGATAAACAATACCCATCAAAACCCCAGCAGTACCCCTCCCCATACAACCACGGAACTAGTTGTATCTGTTGCCCAAACATCTAATTAGGTGAATAGAGCAACTATGGGCAATTAAAGGGTGATAAGGATGCGCACTCCAATGCGTAGAGGCAACTTCCTAATATGATCCATACTCCACATCGACTTGATCATTTGGTTGTAAATAACTAGGCGCAAGTAGCATCTTTCGGACCACGGTCCATATCAGACAACCTGTCCCGCAGAGGAAAAGAAAGAACCCCCAACCAATTCGGTGGACCTCTAAGAGTCACCAACATCACTCAGTTCTTTATATGGAGCAGCAGGCAAGACATCCGAAGGTACACCAGATCGATCACTGCCATTAGGTTGTGTGAGAAACCAGAAGGTGTCTCACCCGCTAGCCCACAGGAATCTCTCTCTCTCAGGTGACCAGGGCACGGCCATCGCCTATGGATCCAGACCCTGGGGGTGGACCAGTGCGGGAGGATCGCCTGGGTGAGGGTCTTCGGGGAGTGGGTCTCCGGATGGCGAGACGCTGTATCCCTCCTCCTGTAACACCTTTACCCCATCCTACCAGGTAGGATACATGGGAACTTTACCCCCCCCAGCCCCCACTTTCCCATCACAAACACTTCCACACGGACAGCCCGCTATTGGAGAAACCAGACTCACACCGAGCAGTGTACCCGACATGTCCTGCTATTATGGTCAGGCAAAGTCAGGCAATTACTAACAATCACTCACACCTGGCTTCCATTAAACTTAGTCACACCGAGAAAACACACAGCTTGTCGAGTGGGAATAGGTTACAAAGGGCCAGAGTCTCTGGCTGAGCTTTCAAACTCGTCTGTGGTGCACTGTGATGTGCTAAAAGGCACATGCTAGACCACCTCAGTCTACGCATGTGTCTGCTGCCTTGCAGATGAAAGACATTGGGCCTCATTACACGGATGGCAGTAAGGGTTTACCGGTACCGGTATTTTACCGGTACCGGTAAATCCTTACCGCCTTACTAAGAGGTCCCTTTGCGGGTTGGGGAATTTAATGCCTACTTTTTGCAGGCGTTAAAAACCAACCCGCAAAGGGACCAGGGAGCTAATTACGGTACCGCAATTTGCGGTACCATAATTAGCGCCTTCCCCATTTCCATAGAGCCCTATGGGGCACAAATGGGAATGGGGAAGGGCAACCTTGGAATAGGGCGGTAATTCCCCTTTCCACCAAGGCGGTGCCGGTATTTTACTGGCATGAACCATGGCGCTAATCGCGCCATGGTTCACCGCCATCCGTGTAATGAGGCCCATTGTTTTCTTTAATAGGTTTTCTCTGTATTGGCAGGTGCAGGTTTTATTAAAAACAAGGAAGACAGCGTTCTTCGATAGGTTCCTCTCAAGAGGTTTTCTTCTGATATGGGACCTCTGGTTTGTTACTGTGGGGATCCTTTATAGGAACAAACTGAACCTGTGCAGATAGGAATTAGCACTAGGTCAGGTCGTTCTACAGCCGACCGGTTTCTGTGGTGCTATATTGATAGGCCACATTCCTCAGGGCTAGAATAAGGGCACCACCGTCTGTGTCTTCTCTGTTCAAAACAAACAGTGTTGTCTGCAGTAATTCTGCCCCTCTCCCTCTAGGGGTGACAGGAGGGAGGGGGGGTGAGAGATGGGAACGGGGATAAATATCCATTTTGGAACCTCTACTGTAGGCATATTACAAAACACTGCATTGTCACATCAGTTTAACAATGGAGAGGTAAATGCTTACCCTCTCCAGGGGTTTAGGATAGCTCACTACACGAGGGGTAAGGCGGCCTGAGACCAAGGGGCCAAACAACAGTATTTACTGCAATGCTAAATTCACAGTCCCATCGAGTCAGGAAAGCAAGCATTTAGAATTACAATTAACTTAAACCAAATTGTGCCTTAAACACTGTTAGCTGCACGCGCCATGCGTTACAGCTAGCATCTTTGCAAGTATACTACAGAAAGTGTGTCCATTCGCTAGCGCGTTGTGCCTGCGTGCGTGTCTCTCAACCCCACGTGTGGGGGAGTGACAGGCCGCGCGCTGGGCCCAAAGCGTGCGCTTACCTTGTGCAAAAGTCAGTGTGGTCTTGCGGGCCGTGCGCAAGACCACACTGCACATTCGAAAGTCTTTGATTTTTGATATAGAGAGGAAAATGTAGAAAGTGAGATTGCATGGTTCAAACCCGAACGAGGGAGACCAAATGAGAATATTGTGATAAAAGCATCTGAGCCCGAATGAGGGAGATCCATGGTCCGAGCCTGAAAGAGGGAGACCATTTTTTGAACATTGTGATAAAAAGGGGTCCAAGTCTGAAGGAGAGAGACCCATGATGAATGTTGAAGACAAGAACTTGTACAATTGAAAGCCCTGATAAGAAAGGACAGGCTCGGCAGCAAGAGACTGTTATTGGAAAGGAAGCTTTGGCAAAAGGCCCTGATACCTTTGCTTGGAACTGTATCCTCGTGGCAGTGAAGTCGGAGCATTTGTTGAAAGACCCCCTTATTCAGGAGAATATTAAGGATGAGCCAGAGGAATACCTTATTCGTAATTTGAAAGAAACTGCATCCTGGTCAACTATCTGGGAGGCAAGTGAAGCAGTTGTGAGGGGGGAATGTATTGTTCTTGGGACAGCACATAAGAAAACTACACATCTTTCAACTCTGGAGCTAGAAAAGGAGGTTGCATAATTAAAACAATCTCCAAGGTTTCAGGTGCACAGAGATATACTGCAAAGTGCTCGTGTGTAGAGGGAATCTAAGGGCTTTACCTTTGAATAAGGTGAGCCAATCAGTTTTGCGACTCAAACTTTACTATGACAATTGGGGGGCTGATGCTGTGTTGTTCCAATTTTAAAATCGTACAAAGTCCACATTTTGATCACTGAAAAAGATATGCTGAGATTGTAAATGCATAAGCTTTCAAAGTCCCATAGACGTCATCAGATAATGGTTACACATTGAAATGAGCAACAAAAGAAAACACACAGAGCAGAACATATCTTTACATAGAAAGGACAAATTATCATATCTTACTTCAAATCCACTCCCATGATTGTAGGATGAAGAATGCAGGGAATTCACGGAATGCCCCTTCATCTACAGGGTAATACATTTAGGAAGAAGCAGACACATACTTCCAATAGAAAACATTTAAGCAGGGCCAGATTATTCACCCATTGTTTTGCCTGTTATGTGTCCAAACACATAGCACAACAGTTCTAGTAAGTGAGACGGAGTACGGAAAACAAATTATGCAATTGTAGAGAAATCCCAAAATGTAAGATTCAAAGAATACAGTTTTAAAAAAAGGATTGTTTCACACCTTCCCCCGCAGAGTCGCAAGTTGTTCCCATGTACAGTGGGTTTAAAATTCCAATGATACAACCAGCCTCCTATTTTGTCATATACAATGTGAATTAGTGTCTTCCTGTCAACAGCACCCAAAATAATTGACGGGTGATTATAATGCCATAACCAGCCTATAAATGGCACTCTACACTCATGTGTTCAAACTAAAACACTGTCAGTGGAAAGCACATGTTTTTGCAGCCTCTGTGCTATGCTAGGGTCATATGGTATGTCAACCAGAGTTACTTATGCCTACTTGTCTGTATATGATCAAACCAATACATAAACGTTGCCCAAAGCCTACATGGTGCAGTGAGGAATTGCCATCTGGCAAGGTGGTAGAAGCCCAGGCTTTATAATTTAGTTTTATAATTAATAAAATCATGCAGGTAATTCCATCTCGGAAAGGGTGGTAGCTATCCAGACCCCCCACCCCCCTTTTAAGCTCCATGCCAAAACCAAAGTGACACATGCCCTGCTGCGTCAGTTTCCTAATCAGCAGCACCTGCTCTCCAGTTGCAGAGAGCAGGATGAGAGATCACAGCTGCCGTGGCAGCCAGGCCACTTCAGAACAGAGGCTGTATTTAAATTTGCACATCTGGCCCAAAACTACATAATTATGAGGAATTGCTATTGTGGTGGTATTTTGATATTTAGACATAAGCCATAGCCTAGTTGGGGTAAGGTGGCTTGCAATTCACTTAATTATTAGATGCCTCATCTGATTTGAATCAAAGAAATGTCAGCATTGTGAACTCAGGTCCACTGTGGAAGGTAGATTGTGTGTATTCTAGTCAGACAACCTGTCTCTGTCAGCCAACAGGACAAGAGACTGAGCAACTGTCTCTCTTAGTTTATTGATCCTTTATGAGGTCAGGTAACACCTCTCCAGCAAGATGGGCCCACACAGCAGGAGCTGCCCTGGGAAACAGAAATCCAAGTGCTGTCCCTACACAAAAGGACTAGCCTCACACCAGGGTGTTGCATACTAAAGGACCTTTAATGCTATGCGTCTGAAAAGGGGTGCAGGGAGCTAATACAGACTGGAGGGAATCAACACAGTTGGGGAAGGATTCCGCCATCTTGTTTCTTTGTACCCCTCCTTCCTTCCTGCCTCTTCCACTTGCTTTATAAAAAAGCACTTTGGGTTTGATGCAAGAAGGCAAATACCACCTGTCACAAGAATAGGGATTGGACCTCTTAATGGGGTTGAGCCACCTGTTGCGGTTTGCCTATAAAAGAGGGGGCATCCTACCCCTTCTTTTATTCCTATTTGAGCAATCCAGGCTGAAGGTAGAATTCATTTGGACCTCTGTTGGGAAGGTTGATCTTTCAAGTTCCCTCTGCCAGTGAGGTAAAGATTACATGTTTCAAGGCAGAGGCAAGCTCTGATCTCTAACCACTCCCAGGACACGTGGGGGTGACCTGCTACTGGAGCATGGCCTGTCATGCCACTCTGCCAGCCACAAGATAAGTAGCGTATGGGAGGTCTTTGTTTAATGGGAGAAATTAGTGAGGAATGCCATTTAGTGGTTCTATGGTATTTTGAATATGTAATTTGTGCATCCATCCAAGCACAATACAACACATCTCCCTTCCTTTCTAATCCCTCACCACATGCCATCCAAGACACACACACACGACACACATACATGCTGACTCGCTCCCTTCTCACAATGCACCTTGTTTTGAGAGCGGTGCTGCTCTGAAAACACTTTGAGGCGTGTGGCCCTCTATCAATAACCAGTTCTGACATGAAAAAGACTAGTGGCACACCTTCTCCATTGACTACCCCACACACCGGAAGCAGTAGCCCCATACTCTCACTATGAACATGGTGTTTAGAGAGCACAGTGTCGCTCTGTACCTGTGCCTACCCCACACACCGGAAGCGATAGTCCCATACTTTCACCATACACATGGCGTTTAAAGAGTGCAGTGCCTGTCTGTACCAAAGACTACCCCACACACACCGGAAGCGATAGTCCCATACTTTCACCACACACATGGGACTATTACTTCCTGTGTGTGGGGTAGTCATTGGTACAGAGCAACACCCTGCTCTTTAAACGCCATGTGTATGGACAAAGTATGTGACTATCACTTCCTGTGTGTATGGTAGTCATAGGTACAGACGACACCATACTTTGTAAACACCATGTTTGAGGGTACTGCTTCCGGTGTGTGGAGTAGTCAATGGAGAAGGTGTGGTACTAGTCTCTCTCGCGTGAGAGTTGGTTATTGATAGAGGGTCACCAGTATCCAGGACCTCACTGAAGGTATTTGCCAGCCTCCCCTGTGTTTAGAGAAACGAGAACAAGCACTTGACATGTCCCTGAGGCCCTTGATCGGGACTCACAGCAACCTGAGAGCCAGAATGTCCAGGATCACTGTTCGCTGTTGAACTGCTTCGAGCTTTCTCCAAAGCATGTCCTCCAACTGTTGAACCAGCGGGACCCACCGGTGCTGCTTTTGGTGCTCTAGACTTCGAATTGACCTACTGCTGCTTGAACATTTGAACCAGTTTTGACACTGTATCGTACCAAACCAAGCCAGTCACCTGTCTGGCTCAAACCAACTGCTCATCGCCAGACCTCATCTCGAACCACTGGAATTATTGCAGCACGCCTTGACCCAAACCAGTGGTTACCAAAAACTCAATCTGGATCGACATTGAATTGCCGGCTCGTCAAAACGCTAATTTGGCCATTAGGATCACTGCTTCAAACCATTACTGGAACTTTGCTCGAACAGATGGAGCGCCACTCGTCAACCCTAACTAGCAATTACAATGTCTCGTACTGGCTCAATCTTTGAACTGATCCTTGTAAGCCCTCCGAAGTGCATTGTTCTGACGTCAAACTCTAAGTGCTCACAGCAACCTCTTTGAATGGACGCAATGCCCACTTGCTCGCTTAACTCGAACCTGGTTCGATCTGCTTGTACAAGATGAGCTAGGTTCGACAGTGTCTAACCACCAAGAACAGCAAGAAGTATCAGTGAGCTTCATTGCCCTCCCGGTCCAGATTTGGACCCTAGAGGTTGTTTAGGTCACCTTTGATCCCTTTTCTTGCACAAGAACATATCCATTTTGAACATGTGGTACTTTATTACCTTTTTCCTCCTTGCTAAATATCCAGAATACTTGCATCTATTACATTCTGCATGTAACTATCTTTCTTTATAGGGATGGGTTTTTGATTGTCTTTTTATATATATATTTCTGAGGCTTGTGGAATCTGCTTAGATCACATGCTGTGCATAGGCCGACATCTAGTGGAAGCTGCGGAGTATTACAGTTTGTTTTTCGAAACTCGAAAATGGGCGTCGACACAGGCGTGCCAGTAATACTATCCCTAGTGTGACGTCCACTGTACCCAAGATCCCTCACGCGTCTAGGATCCTCAGATTGTTTTTTTCCGCCATACTGGTCGGAAGCATCTTGCGGAGTCCCCTGGCCTTAGCCATACTTTTGCTAATAATTGAAATTTATAATTCTTTATTGACATCCTTGCCCACCCCAACGTCGACCCTCGACACTCGACGACGGCTGGAGAAGACATCGACCGTCGGCTGCTACACGACGGATCTGGGCCTCGGAAGGCCGCTGGCCTCGGCCCGGGCCTAGTAGGCCGCTGGCCTCGGCCCTGCAAGTAGGGAGAGTGGGGGGTGGTACATACTCTTCACTCTTGGTATATAGATACACTTATATATTTCCTACACTTATCAGCCCGCTGCCTCAAGGTGCGTATGGAGGGTACCCCTTTCCAATTCTGCCCCAAGTGCAACCGCAAATACCCTTGGGTCGACAGGCACGCCACGTGCAATCTCTGCTTGCCGAGGGACCACCCCAAAGCGAACTGTAGAGCGTGTAGTAGGTTTAAACCTAAGACACTTAAGGACCGTTCGACAAAGCGTTGGGCCCACCACGCCAGGCAGGCGGCCATGGCAGCGGAGGGCGCCTTCAGCGATGGCAGCGACGCCGTACTTTCGGACGGCGAGGGCATTACGGCGTCGAAAGACAGCCGAGCGCAGGTCCCCGACCTCGGAAGGTCGTCCGGCAGGGCGGCTATGGGGAAGACCCCCGGCGACGCAAGCGCTACACACCCTACACACACTAAGCACACTAAGTCCAACCGAACCTCGACGACGTCGACTTCTCGGAAAGAGGCACAGATAGAACGGTCCGACTCGGGGGCCTCTGGGCGCTCTCGATCGAGATCGCCTCATGACGCAAGGCAATCATCCACTCTTGCCAAGAGTGCCTCGCTCCCTAGACTAATGGAAGTTCGATCGTCGGAGGACGAAGACGACTTCCACCCCCAGGCCGCGCTCCAAGAGACGGAGCCCGCAGTTAACACCAGCGAGGCCCCACGCTCGAAAAACACAGATACCTCTCCCGATCCTCGACGCCAGGCGTCGAAAGTCTCCGGGGCCTCCAAGGGACAGGGAAAACATTTTTCCACGCACGGGGAGGGGGGGAAACAGCGGAAAGCACATTCTTCCACTCCTGTAAGACCATCCTTCCCCCCTAAGCAGACAGACAAATACAAGTCTACTGAGAGATCAACTTCCAGCAAGGGTACCCTTGATAAGTCCCCTAAATTGCCTACTAAAGTCATCCCCTGTTCCAAAGAATGGTCCAGCGAAGACATAGACAGGGTCATGTCAAGGATGTCTTCCTTGGCTGATTTTTACGACAAGAATCCAGAGCATTTCCTCTCGTATGACCCTCAGGGGGCCACACCCTCAGGTTCCACTGATCCTATCCCCTAAGTAAAAGGGCCCGGTTCGAAAGACCTGAACCCTTCGAGGTACAGCCTTACTCTACTCCATACTCTACTCCACACCCCAGGTACCAAGGAGAGCCTTTCCCTGAGGGGGACCAGGAGTTTGAAATTATGGAGGAACAAACCGGGACGGAATACTATGCGGATGATGAGGACCAGGAGGAGGGAGAAGATGAGCAGGAAATTTACAGAGTAGATTCCCCGGTAGAGAACGAAGCCCCAGTTACCGACTCGCCAGTCGATAACCAGCCCCTCCTTAATGAGGTTCTCGCTCGCGCGGCAGAACATTTTCACATCGACACCCACGGTGTACAGGAGGAAAGGGACTTCGCAGAAGAGTTGGTGGGAGAGAGGAGGCCGGTCGCTCAGACCATCCCTATCCTTAAATCCATCCAACGAAGAATAGATCCGTCCCTGGTGAACCCAAACCTCACCAGAGCAGTCAACCCCAGGGTCGAAAAACTTTTCCGGGCAGCCCAGTCTGACCCTCTCTATATAAGAGGACATCTTAAACCAGACTCCCTAGTTGTTACCAACACTTGGAAGAGGGCTGGAACACCCTTATCTTCGTCAGAAGCTCCTCCCGACAAGGAGAGCAAGAAACTTTACGGGTTTGGCAGGAAGGTAGCCTCTACGTCCGCCTACCAAGCAAGGATTGCTAACTCCACCACCCTGTTGGCCAGCTACAACTGCCATCAATGGGAAGAGGTCGCGGCACTCATAGCCTCTGCTCCTGAACCGTTAAAGGGCCAATTGGCTCGGATCTCGGCAGAAGGGAGAGCCGTGTCTGGTTGCATATTGAAAGCAACTTTCGACGCCGCGGACAACGCAGGGAGATTGATAGCAGAAGGAACTGTTATCAAAAGACATGCGTGGTTACGGCAGTCGGGGTTCAAAACAGAAACTCAGGCTTCATTAATAGACAAGCCGGTGGAACCCGATCTATTGTTTGGGAAAGCGGTCGAAGACGCACTGAAAAACGCCAAGGACGAATACGAAACACTGAAATCCCTTGGATAATTAACCAACAAACCCCCTAACCAGAGGGGGAACAGTAATTTTCGTCGCCCACGCGGCCAAAATTCACAAAGAGGCAACTATGCCCAGGGACAGGGTACACAGTGGAACAACAGCCAGCAGTCTACCCAAAGTTACGGCAGGGGTAACAAAAGAGGTCGTGGGAGAGGCAGAGGCAGCCCCAACAAGGGAGGTGGCACGCCTCCACCAAAGCAGTGACGCTCAGTTCAGGGTCCCTTCTCACGCAACCCCAGTAGGGGGACGCATTTCCAACTTCACCCAGGCTTGGGAAGGGATCACCTCAGACAGATGGGTGCTGTCAACAGTGTCCACAGGATATTGTATAGAATTACTGCAGCGTCCCCGGAACCATCCTCCACGACAAAAAGTACACTCCTTAGAACATCAGAAGATCCTTCTCGAGGAGATCGCCATTCTGCTAGAAAAGGACGCGATAGAACTCGTCCCAGGACACCAGGTAAACGAGGGTATCTATTCAACTTACTTCCTTGTGCCAAAGAAAGATTTGACAATGCGCCCAGTATTGGACCTACGGCCTGCCAACAGGTATGTCAAGCCCCAAAAATTCCGTATGACCACGCTACAAGAGGTAATCCCCCTTCTAAAAAAGGGGGATTACATGGCAACCTTGGATATGAAAGATGCTTATTTTCATATTTCCATGCTCCCGGCGCACAGAAAGTACTTGCGCTTCAAGGTGGACAGTCGCCACTACCAATTCAAGGTACTGCCCTTCGGGATAGCTTCAGCACCAAGGGTATTCACCAAGGTACTGGCGGTGGCAGCGGCACACCTACGCAGGGAGGCAATCCCAGTGTACCCTTATCTGGACGACTGGCTCATAACGGGGGAAACCCCAGGAATTTGCAGGACAAACATTCAAAGGACTATCGACCTCCTCCACGAATTAGGCTTCTCAATCAACGAGAAGAAGTCAAGCCTGGTGCCAAGCACCTCAAAACAGTTCCTAGGAGCAATTCTAGATACTCAGAAAGGGTTGACCTTCCCTTCGGAAGAGAGAATTCGGAATATACTACTGCAAATTCCACATTATCAGTCCGGTCAACAAATAACGGTACGCAAAGCAATGCGGTTACTGGGCATGATGGCGTCATGCATTTACCTGGTCCCCCACGCGCGACTGCGCATGCGTCCCATGCAGGAATGGTTGGCGAAACAGTGGTCTCAGGCAAGTGGTCAGTGGGACGATCTAGTGGTCGTTTCGCCAACACTTGTACAGAGCCTACACTGGTGGACAAGAGAGAATCTCGCAAGGGGAAAACCCTTTTACGATCCCGAAGTACAGGCAGTGGTGACTACAGATGCATGCCTGACTGGGTGGGGAGCTCACCATCTCCACCACATAGCTCAGGGTCTCTGGTCTCACTCAGTAGCCAAGAACCACATCAACCTCCTAGAGCTTCTGGCAGTATTCCGAGCGCTTCGGGCGTTCGAGCCCCATCTACTAAACTTGTCGGTGCAGATCCGGACGGACAGCACGACAGCCATGTTCTATCTGAACAAGCAAGGAGGGACTCGTTCGCCAAATCTGTCCAAGCTTGCCCAGAAAATCTGGATATGGGCACTCAGACGGAACATCTTCCTGTCATCGCAACATGTTCCAGGGGAGCTCAATTCCCTAGCGGATGCTCTAAGCAGAGACTCCCTCCCAGAAGAACACGAATGGGTCCTTCACAGAGAGATCGTAGAAGATCTCTTCTCTCAGTGGGGTTTCCCCACTATAGACTTATTCGCCACAAGCGAAAACAAACAATGCCCAGGATTTGCATCCAGGTTCCCCCAGCCAGACTCCCAAGGGAACGCCCTGTGGATGAACTGGTCAGGGATGTTTGCGTACGCTTTTCCACCAACTCCTCTCATCAGGAAGGTGGTGTACAAGATGAACAAGGAATCGATGACGCTCATCCTAGTTGCTCCCATGTGGGCGAGACAACCATGGTTTCCACACCTACGCAGGATGGCGGTGTGCGAGCCCATCAAACTTCCAGCCTGGTACAACCTACTGTCCCAGCAACAAGGTCAAACAGTGCACCAGCAACCCAACTCAATGAACCTGGCAGCATGGCTCCTGAGGTCATAGAGTTTGGACATCTCAATTTACCACAGAGGTGTATGAACATCCTAAAAGAATCCAGGAAACCAAACACAAGGCACTGTTACTTTGACAAGTGGAAGAGATTCGTTATTTGGTGCCAGAATAAACAAATCAACCCTGTTGATTGCACTCCTTCCAACGTTGTGACATACATGCTCCACCTGCCAGATGCAGGATTGGTTTTTAACTCTCTGAAAGTACACCTGGCAGCCCTCTCGGCTTACACCACATCCCATAACAAGGTGTCGTGGTGGAAAGTACCAGTAGTTAAAGCCTTCATGGAAGGAGTAAAGAGACTTCACCCTCCTATTTCGAACCCACCGCCAGGATGGGACCTTAATGTGGTGCTAGCTAAGCTCATGGGCCCCCCTTTCGAACCCATGCATAAAAGTAGTCTCAAACACCTGACTTATAAAACGGCCTTCTTAGTAGCCATTACCTCTATAAGAAGGGTCAGTGAAATTCAGGCTCTGTCAGTGCAGGATCCTTTCTTTACTATCCACAAAGACAAACTGGTTTTACGCACACACCCTAGGTTCTCACCTAAATTTATATCAAAGTTCCATGTAAACCGGTCCATCGAGCTTCCGGCTTTCTTCCAGAACCCGCAAAGCTCGGCAGGCCTTACGGGAGAAGCCCCGTCCGATCTCGGGAGAGGGGGAGCGAGGCGTCGCCCCTCCCCCTAAGGAGAAGGCCCAGGACGCGCCTAAGGTGGTGAAGGCCCCTACCCAGCAGGCAAAGGCCTCTATCGAGGCGATCGCGGCGACTCTGGCCAAGCCGGCAGAGCCACGAGCCAGCGCTTCGGTTCGGGGAAGACTTCCTCTTCCCCGAACCGGAGCGCTGGCTCGTGGTTGACGGTGCCGGGGAAGGTGCGCCCTGACTGGCGACCGAAGAACCCGACCTTTCGGCGCTCCCGGAGCCAGTGGACTCGCGGCGCTTGGCCTGGTGTTGGGCCCCCGTACAGGACTTAGAAGCCCGCTCGGACCCTTTCTTCTTCTTCTCACCCGTTGAGCCCTTCTCCAACCAGCTGGCGAGACGGGATCGACGGTCCCTCATGGTCCGCTCCGACAAGTTCTTGCAGAACTGGCAGTCCTTCTCTACATGAGTCTTGTCCCCATGAAGACAGTAGAGGCATCGCGAATGTTCGTCCTCCTTAAAAACATTCTGCAGCCTGGATCCAGGGCAGCTGCGAAACAGCTTGGGTCCGGGTAACGAACTCGCGTCCTGGGCCATCTCGAAGTAGGCCGTGAATCTTCTGGAATCCTCCAAAAGGTTGATTCGACGAAATCTTCACCCTTGAGGGGCGTAGAAAAATCCCGCAACGGGTACCCGTTAACGGGAGTAGAAACGGTGGAGCTTGAGGCTGGATTAACCGAAAAAATGAGAAAATTCACCTGAAAAAGCGCGAAACACGCAGCAAAAGCTCGAGAGCTAAGCACGAGGACTCCCAACACTTGAACGTGCGGTAAAAATCTGAAGATGGCTGCCAGAGGCGGGGCTTAGGGAGATGGCAGTCATTGGCTGTGGTCAGTATGATGCAGAGATCAGTGATTGGTTACTACTACGAAAGACAGATCAGAAACGAAACTGATACTGATTTTTTCTTTACAGAGGATTCCCAGCCTGACGACAGGGAATATATTCATGAGCATGTGAATCCATGCCAGACCCATGCTGGAGAACAACAGTTACAGGGAAGTAACTTGTTCCTTCTGTAGCACCAAATCATCCGATCCCTGTCTTTGTAAGATGTCGTGTCCACTTCTGACAGAATTCTCCCCTTTTCATCAAGAACACAACCTCTAAACCTTTTCAGAATTTACACACACATGCGCAAGGAGTATGGGCATCAGATGATAAAGTGTCAGATTTTTAACATACAGACATTTGGAGTAATACCTTATTTTCCACTACTACCCCCCAGAACATACCACCGATTCCTAACACCTCTTAAAATGTGCACAGAAAAATCACAAGAATAAATTATATTATTATATAATTTTGACAATTTCGTACTATGAATTATCCATCTTTTTAAAATTATGCTCTGGCCCAGATGGGTGTGGTTTAGGTTCCAAAGCACATGGGGGGATTTCTGTCTGTCCCCGCCTCCAGCTCAGGTGGCTCCCAGAAGCACTGCTCCTCCCAGTTTCTTCCAAGAGGAAGCCATTTACGACCCCCCTAATTTAACATTTGCCTGTGCCAAGGAAAATTCATTGTTCTGTTTCCTGCAGCCCCAGGTACCCCACCCCTAATTCAATCAGAGAGGTGTGATCTCCTTTTGGTGGTGCAGCAGAAGGGAGGCCAGGCCTGGGAATGCAGTTGCTGGGCAAGTTTCCACTCCTGTCGGGGGTAGTTGTCAGGCAGAATTCAATCTCTTCAAGCCAGGCTTCAGCTAAACGTCACTTTTGTTCCAGTTTTCTTCATTCAAATCAAACTTACAATTTTTACACATGCAGCTAGAACGCTGATTCTAAGTTCAAAACTATGACATTTAAACAGTTGCAACCTATGTGACACTCAAAAAGTAGGTCACTCATTTATTTTAAACATTTCGATTTTAGTGGTTTTAAGTCCAATTTCACTTAAGCTGCTGACATCCACCGCTCAGCCAGTTGTGTTACGAACATTATTTTAGGCTCTTCATCTTTCCAGATTTTGTATGCACGCAAGACTACATTCTGCCAAATGTCTGCTGGTGTTCAGTGAGATTTTTGAATATCTTGCAATGTTTAAAATAGGCATTTTTAGCTTACATTTCAGAGAAACAAAGGTGATTTCAAGGCGCTTTTTGAGCTGCTGTTTTTCCTTTGGCACCACGTTTCACTCATGGTGCTTCTGGCCCATCACGCTCGCACTGGTGGGTGGCAGGTAAGGCGACCGTTTTGGTGTGCGCAAAACTGCACGGTTTTCCTGGATTCTGGCGCAAATGTGGGCTTTTCGCCATCTTGGATTTTCTGAGCCCACAGCACCAAATGTTGTAGCATAGTTCAAACGTGGGTCAAGACACCCGACAAGCCCCACGCCCGACTGCACTTTGATTTCGAATCGAGGGGGAGTCGGGTGCAAAGGATGTTTTGATCCATGCGCTGGGATGTCCGCATCATCTTCTTTTGATTCCGCAGATGGAAAAGTTCAGCATCTTTTCCTCCATCAGGGTGGATTGATCGGTCCTCCTCGCCGGTCCTGATGGGAGTTTCGGGCGGTACCCCGGGCCCCTCGGATCTTTGCTCTCGGTGCCTGGGTCGTCCTCCTTGGTCAGTCTCCATGGTTTCATCTCTCCTAGGATGTGTCAGACTTCGGCTCCACCTCCCCCTTCTCCTCACCTGAATCTTCTGAAACAGAGTCCTTTACCGTAACCCGAGTTCGGGGACGTTCCTTCTTCTTTGTAGAGATAAGATCCTTAGGTGTTTTAACCTTCTTATCATGCAAGTAAGGTCTGGCCCCTCCGGAGGCCCCCTTGGCAGTTATGGAAACCTGCCGTGGGGGGCTCCCAGTGGGCCAGCTTTGGTCCCCAAGGGAAAAAGCCGGAACGGCAGAAAAAACTCTTGAATAAAGATCTACAGGCGAGATGAGGAGTGGTTCCAAAAGGTAAGTATATGGCAGGTTCTCCCAGGCTGAATGAATGAAGATGCAGGATACCGGTCAGAGAAACGAAGGTAATCTCTAACATCAGGGAACTGTTAAGGACCGGGGGATCCAAATGCTCCGGACACAGAAACTAAGAGGAGCCGCGAACGGGGCAAAAGGTAAACAGGAAGGTAAAGCGAGGAGCTGAGCGCGAAAGGGTTCGCGGACGGAGAAAAGGTAAACAGGATGGCAAAGCAAGGAGCGGAGCGCGAAAGGGATCGCGAGCAGGGAAGGCAGAACACAGGTAAAGAGGAAAGGAACTGCAAGTACGTAAGCAAGGCAAAAATAAGTAGAGTACTAAAAGAAAGAACTTCGAGCACGAAATACACACAGAGCTAACACAGAGCGGACAGAATGGGAGTGGGACACGGAAACAAACACCGGCTCACATGAAGCCGAGAGCGAGAAGGAAAACACTAGCGAAGAAAGTTGCGAGCAACTCGGAGCGTTGATAGAAGTGAAAGCAATTCACAGATACAACGCACCGAGCTGGGGCGGAGCCTAGACTTATAGTGGAGGCAGCCATGATGGGTGAGGACTAGAGCGTCCAGCGATCCCACAGCTTCCACCCTCGATTCCTGACAGTATACCCCCTCTTCCTTGGGGGTCCCCCCAGCTTGCCTGGGTGAAAACGATGGAACCTCTTCACAAGATGAGGAGCATGTATGTGGCAGTCTGGCTCCCAGGTTCTCTCCTCCTTGGGATAGCCCTTCCAATGTACCAGGTATTGTAGCCTGCCCTTGCGATATCGGGAATCGATCAAACGAGCCACTTCGTACTCGTCCGGGGCAGGATCCACCTTGGGGAGTCATTTATGTACAGGCCTCTGAAATGGGTCTTCCTTGTACGCTTTGAGAAGGGAGACGTGGAAGACAGGGTGTATTCTCTTGAGGGAATCCGGGAGTTTGAGTTTGAAAGCCACCGGATTGATCTGTTGGGCGATGGGAAAGGGTCCTAGAAATCTAGAGGAAAACTTCCCCTTGTGAATCCATCTGGGAAGAAATCTGGTTGACAGCCATACCAATTGTCCCACCTTCCAGCCGGGGTTGGGTTGGTATGCCCACTTCTTCTGGGAACCCTGGCTGGCTAGATAAGCCTTCTTGGCTGTCTCCTGTACCTCGTGCAGATCTCTGAGAGCCTCATCTAAGGCCGGAACCTTGGTAGATGGTGTATTAATCCAGGGTAGATGGTGTGGGTTGAATCCGTAAGTACAAAAGAACGGACTCATCTGTATGGTGGTATGAATAGCATTGTTATAGGCAAACTCGGCCTGGGAGAGAAAGTCAAACCACCTCTCTTGCTGTGGACTACAGAAGCACCTTAGGTACTGTTCTAAGCTGGCATTGAGTCTTTCAGTCTGGCCATTGCTTTGGGGGTGATAGCCCGAGGAGAGAGCCCTATGGATTCCCAGAACATGACAGAGAGTGGCCCAGAACTTAGAGGTAAACTGGGAACCACGATCAGAGACTATAGTCCTAGGCAAACCATGCAGGCGGACTATGTCACGAAGGAAGACGGTAGCTGTCTCTAAAGCCGAAGGCAGTTGTCGAAAGGCTGAAAAGTTTGCCAACTTGCTATAGGAGTCACAAGTGACCATGACTACCGTCGTACTAGAAGACAACGGGAGATCCACAATGTAATCCATTGAAATGTGTTCCCAGGGGCGTTCAGCTAGAGGAGGCTGTTGCAACAAACCAATTGGCCTACCAGTCTGATACTTGTTAGCGGCACAAACAGAACAAGTAGAGACGTACTGCTTTACATCCCTTCTGAGCGTTGGCCACCAAAAACCCCTGCTCAATAGGTCGTATGTCTTTCTTATGCCAGGATGACCTGTCAAGGGTAAGTCATGGCACCAGGAAAGAACCTTTCTTTGAAGCTTCTTGGTGGGAACATAAAGCGCCTCTTCATGGTAATACAATCCATCCTTCCCTTGGGTGATAGCAGGTAGGAGCTCTGGGCAGCTCTGATACAGGGGTATAAGCTCCTTGAGAAATGTGGTCGTGGAAGCTAGAATCCTGAGCTTGGGAAATACTAAGTCATGTCCTTGATATAATCCCGACACTTCCCCCTTACTTCGGGACAAGGCGTCAGCCTTCTTGTTTTCAGTACCAGGGATGTAGGTTATCTCAAAGTCATACTGTAGAAAGAAATAAGCCCATCGGGCATGACAGGCATTGGTGCATTCCATCTGCTGGAGTACCCTGAGATTCCTGTGATCAGTACGAATCAAGAAGCTATGAGCAGCTCCCTGTAGGAGATGACACCATTCCTGACAGGCTAATTTGATGGCTAATAGCTCTCTTTCCAATACGGAGTAGTTCCGTTCGCTGCATGTTAAGGTCTTGGAAAAATAAGCTACAGGATGCTCAAGACCGTCTTCAGATTCTTGGAGAAGTATGGCTCCCACTGCTCCAATGGATGCGTCGGTTTCCATGATAAACCGCCTTGTCTGGCCATGTTGGATTAGGAAGGCAGCCGTTTAGAATCTTTCCTTAAGGTGTTGGAAAGCCTTCTGAGGTTCTCCTTCAAAAGAAAACTGTACCCCCTTCTTAAGTAGAGAGGTAAGGGGGAGCTCAGTTTGTGAGAAGTTGGGGATTAAGCACCGATAAAATTTGGCTAAACCCAGAAAGCTCTGTAGCTCCCTTATGTCTCCGGGTTCCTTCCAATCATGAATGGCCTTTACCTTTCTTGGATCCATTTCGATACCTTCTTGAGAAAGGATGAATCCAAGGTAGGACACAGAAGTAGCTTCAAACTGACATTTTTCGGGCTTGACCAACAACCGATGGTCAAGGAGTCTTTTCAACACCTTCTTGACCTGAGATCTGTGTTCGTCAAGAGATTTGGAATAGACGAGGATGTCGTCTAAGTAGACCACCACAGATAGGTATAACATGTCAGCAAACACCTTGTCCATATACCTCTGGAAAACCGCCGGGGCATTCACAAGACCGAATGGCATGACCCTATATTCGTACAAGCCGAACGGAGTGCGAAAGGCAGTCTTCCATTCGTCCCCCTCCTTGATCCTAAGGAGGTGATAGGCCCCTCTTAGATCCAACTTGGTAAAATACCCGGCCCCTTGAACCACCTCCAGGATTTCTTGTATAAGGGGAATGGGGTACCTATCCCTTATGGTGATCTTATTGAGTCCTCTGAAGTCTATGCAAGGGCGCAACTCTTCCGAATCCTTCTTGGGGATAAAAAACAATGAAGCACCGCAGGATGACTTGGATTCCCGAATCAGCCCGTTCTTAAGATTAGCATCCAGATATTCTCTGAGGGCCTTTCGTTCAGGAATGGACAAGGGATATATCCTTCCAAAAGGCACGATAGAATCAGGCACCAGGTCGATACAGCAGTTCTCCAGCATGGGGTCTGGCATGGATTCACATGCTCATGAATATTCCCCGTCGTCAGGCTGGGAATCCTTGGTAAAGAAAAAACCAATAACAGTTTCGTTTCTGATCTGTCTTTCGTAGTAGTAACCAATCACTGATCTCTGCGTCATACTGACCACAGCCAATGACTGCCCTCTACCTAAACCCCGCCTCTGGCAGCCATCTTCAGATTTTTACCGCACGTTCAAGTGTTGGGATCCTCGTGCTATTGCTCTCGAGCGTTAGTGCATTTTTTTCACGTTTTTTCTCAAAACCTTTGATTTTTCGGTCAAAAAGAGCCTCAAGCTCCACCGTTTCTTCATCCGATCAACGGGGACCCGTGTCGGATTCGTCTACGCCCCTCAAGGGTGAAGATTTCGTCGAGCCACGCTTTTGGAGGACTCCAGAAGTTTCTCAGGCCCATCTCGGACATGGCCCAGGAGAAGGGAAGCTCGACGCCCGGAAAGCTGTTCAGGGTCTGCCCTGGATGCCAGCTTCAGAATGTCTTTAAGGAGGATGAACACTCCTTTTGTCTCTACTGCCTACATGAGGACAAGACGCACGTAGAGAAGGACTGTGCGTTTTGCGGCAATATGTCGGAGCGGACCATGAAGGACCGCCATCAACGTCTCGCCAACTGGCTGGAAGGGAAGAGCCCGTCAGGCGAGAAGAAGAGGAAGAAATCAGAGCGGTCTTCTAAGACCTTTGAGGACGCCCCGGCGACGGGGGTCCAACACAAGGCCAAGCGCGCGAGTCCGCTGGCCCCGGGAGCGCCGAACGGTCGGGCTCTACGGGCGCCAGGCAGGGCGCACCCTCCCCGGCACCTTCAGCCACGAGCCAACGCTCTGGGTCGGGTAAGAGGAAGGGCGAGCACCCGGCGAAGCTCCTGGAGAGGCCCCGGTCCAGCTCGAAGGCCCCATCGGAGGGGGAGCGAGGCAGTGTCCCCCCCCTCAAGGATAAGGCGGTGAGCGCACCTAAGGTGGTGAAGGCCTTAATCCATCCGGCCAAGCCCTCTATCGATACTGTCGCGGCGGCCCTGGCTCAGCCTGTGGAGGCTACACCAGTGGTGGCGACCTCGGGGCTCAGAGTCTCCCTGCCACCTCGGAGGGAGTCCTCTTTTGTGCCCATCGATAGGACCCCCGTGAAATCCCCGGCGGGGAAGAAAAAGGGGAGGCAGGGCAACGTCGTAGATTCGGCCTCAACCTCGGAGGAAGAGCTGATCGAGGTCTTAAGCCACGGCCTTGGCGTGGAAGAAGACCGGCCCGTCGGGATGGATCCCGACGCAGGTGACGACAACATCGTCGAGGGTGCCGACGGGGCCCCTTATCGCCCGTCGGATTCCCCTCTGCCAGCGCCGCAAGACAACTCGGCGGCCATTTTGTTGGCTATACAGTCCTTATGCTCAGAGATAAGGACGAGACTACCGTTGCCGACGGAGGAACCTCTCCCGTCGGGGGATCCTGAACCGGGACCTTCTGGTGTTCCCCCGCCCAAGAAAAGAAGGATTCACCCTCCACCTCCTTTTCAGCCGTCGCGCCCCGTCCAGCCCTCATCCCCGTCCACCCGAGGGGATGATACGGGGACTGACACGGCAGCGACGGGTACGGACGACGAGGTATACGACGAGGATCTACCGTCGTCACCTCCCACCAGGGCTTCTCCGCCCGACGAGATTGGATCGTTCCACTCCATGATCGCCAGGGCATCCGAGCTTTTCCAACTCTGCCCTGAGGAGAAGAAAAAGGAAGGATTCCTTTATCAACGGCGCGAGGCCAAGAGGAAGACGGTCCTCGCGGTGCCTCTACTGGACGACATTTGGGATGAGGGCCTCGCCCTCCTCAAGAACCCTTCCACGACGCCAGCTAGAAGAGACCGGTACGAGAAGAAGTACCGGGTCCCGGACGCGGCCCCCCTGTGCCTCCGGGCGCAGCCTACCCCGGACTCCGTCGTCTCCGCGGCGGCCAGGAAGAAAGCGGGGGGGGTGCGGCCTCCACATCGACTTCCCCACCGGACGGCGAGGGAAAGAAATTGGACGCTATGGGACGCAGGGTCATCTCGTCTGCAGCGACGACGATTAAAGCGGCCAACGCCTTGGCTATCGTGGCCCGCTACGACAGGGAGCTATGGTACAAACTGGCTCCCCTGCTGGACTTCCTACCGGACGACAAGAGGGCGGATGCCCTGGAGATCCTACAGGAAGGTGAGGTGGCGTCGGACCACGCCATCACTATTGCGACGGACATCGCCGACACTGGGTTTCGCCAGTTGGGCAACGGCGTGTGCCTTAGGCGGCGTGGATGGCTCAAGGCTACGGACTTCCGTCAAGACGTACAGACCAGAGTCCTGGACATGCCGTTCGATGGGAACAACCTGTTTGGGAAAACAGTGGACGATTCCCTTCAGGCCATTAAAGCGGACACTGAGACGGCCCGGGCCCTTGGGGTTCTGCAGCAACGACGGACGCCCTTTCGGAGCAGCGGAGGCAAGGGCGCCTCCAAAGGTTCCGGCGGCGGTTTCTCCACCTACCGTCAAGCGGCCCGCTCGTCGTCTCAGGAGGCCTACAGAGGACGAGGCAAGTCTGGCGGACCCCGCCGTCGTCGCCAAGGAGGTCAATGCGGCAAAGCCTCGTCGAAACAGGATTGAACCGGCCGTGGGGTCGGGCCCCCACCGAAGCACCCCGGTGGGAGGCCGGCTGGCGAGCTTCGTCAGCGTGTGGGAGTCCATCTCCACCGACCGTTGGGTGCTGGACGCCTTAGCCCGGGGCCACGCGCTCGAGTTTCAAAGAAGGTGCCCGCGCGTCCCCCCCGTGGCCAGGAAAGAGCTTCACGTCCCTCAGCTTCTCCTGGAGGTAAAGGCGATGCTCAGGAAGGGCGCCATCGAACTCGTCCCAAAGAGGCTTCGGGGCTCCGGAGTTTACTCGAGATACTTCCTCGTGAAGAAGAAGACGGGAGGATGGCGCCCCATCCTAGACCTGCGACGTCTGAACAAGTTCATCAAGGCGCAGAAGTTCCGGATGGTCACCCTCCAGCACGTCCTGGGTCAGCTGGAGGAAGGAGACTTCCTGTCGTCGTTGGATTTGGAGGATGCCTACTTCCATATTCCCATCCTAAAGGGGCACCGAAAATTCCTCAGGTTTGTGGTCCAAGGGCGTCACTACCAGTTCAAAGTCCTCCCCTTCGGACTACGGTCGGCACCCAGGGTATTCACCAAGTGCCTTGCACCGGTGGCGGCGCAGCTGCGCCGCCAGCGGATCCACGTATACCCCTACCTGGACGACTGGCTCATCCGAGCCAAGACGTGGGAGCTCGCCGTGGAGCACACGGCAAGGACCGTCCAACTTCTCACGGATCTGGGATTCTCTGTGAACTACGCCAAGTCCCACCTGGTACCCGCGCAAAACGCACTGTTTCTGGGAGCGAAGCTCGACACAGTGTCCCTTCTGGCCTCCCCGTCGGAGGAAAGGACCAGGTCCATCCTGGGCAAGGTACAGCGGATGTTGGTTTCCGACGCGGCCAAGGTGAGGTCCATCAAGTCCCTCCTCGGAATGATGTCTTCTTGCATCTACCTCATTCCCATGTGCAGGCTCCGGATGCGCCCTGTGCAGGAGTTCCTGGACGCGCGCTGGATCCAAACGACGGGCGGCTTCGAGGAGAGGATCACACTCGACGGTCCGGTGGTGGGGCAACCGCGCGCATCTGACGGCGGGCATGGACTTCCAGACCCCAGACCACCAGGAGACAGTGACCACGGATGCCTCCCTGGAAGGGTGGGGAGCGCACACCGAAAATCTGCACGCGAGAGGCCTTTGGCTCCCGACGGAGAAGTCCCTCCATATCAACGTCCTGGAGCTCCGTGCAGTGTTCTGGGCCCTCAGGTCCTTCCTTCCGTCCCTCAAGGGCAAGGTGGTGAGGATCTTCACCGACAACACCACCA
The DNA here is from genome assembly GCF_040938575.1 of Ambystoma mexicanum. Taxonomy (NCBI): domain Eukaryota; kingdom Metazoa; phylum Chordata; class Amphibia; order Caudata; family Ambystomatidae; genus Ambystoma; species Ambystoma mexicanum. Next base: position 1,209,231,265 of record NC_090929.1, on the reverse strand, counting down.
CCATGTTTTACATCAGGAAACAGGGCGGAACCAGGTCCCCAGCGCTGTCCAAGGAGGCGCAGGACCTGTGGCATTGGGCAGTCGCCCAAAGGATGTTTCTGGTGCCGTTTCATCTGGCAGGGATAAAAAACACCATCGCCGACTCACTCAGCAGGGAGCTGCGCTCGTGCCACGAGTGGGAACTACGGCAGGATCTAGTGGATCGCCTCTTCCGACGGTGGGGCACACCCCAGATCGACCTGTTCGCGACGGCGACGAACTCCAAGTGCTGGAGGTTCGCCAGCAGGTTTCCCCAGGCGAGGAGCATGGGCGATGCTTTCTCGTTCCCCTGGGAGGGCCTGTTCCTCTACGCGTTCCCTCCTTTGCCACTGCTAATCCGGCTCGTCAACCAGCTCAAGAGGTCACGGTACAGGATGATCCTCGTCGCACCTGCGTGGCCGAGGCAGATATGGTTCCCGGACCTTCTGGACTTGTCAGCGTCCCCGCCAATCAAGCTGCCGGTGGACGCGGATCTACTCTCCAGGGAAGGAGGCGCCATCCTCCACCACGACCCGAAATCGCTGAACTTGCAGGCCTGCTCCTGCAGCGCTAGAGTTTGGAGGATACGACATACAGGCCGACTGCAGAGAGGTTCTTGCAAAGGCCAGGGCGTCCTCGACTCTTAAATGCTACGGACACAAATGGAAGAGGTTCTCTGTCTGGTGCCACGCACAGAAGATTAACCCTCTACGGATTACGGCTCCCCAGGTACTGCTGTACCTGCTGACGCTGGCCAAAGCTGGACTGGCACACGCGTCCATCAAGATTCATCTCATCTTGCTGCGATCTCCCGTTACACCAGAACCACGGGCCGGACGTCCTTGTGGTCTCATCGTCTGGTGAAAGAGTTCATGAAGGGACTGTTCAGATCGTTCCCGCCGGTGAAGGCTCCGGCCCCGGCGTGGGAGCTCAACGTGGTGCTGACCAAGCTCATGGGACCTCCGTTCGAGCCTCTGCACTCGGCCCCGTTGAAGTTTCTGTCGTGGAAAACAGCGTTTCTTGTGGCCATCACCTCCGCACGACGGGTGGGAGAGATCCAGGCCCTTTCCTGCAAGGCCCCGTACTTGACTTTTCACGACACGAGGGTAGTGCTCAGGACGCACCCCTCCTTCATGCCCAAGGTACCGTCGGACTTCCATCTCAACGAACCCTTGGTGTTGCCTGTGTTCGCCGGCTGAGAGGACTTTGCACTCGCTGGATGTGGCTAGAGCGCTGAAGTTCTACGTGGACCGCACGAAGTGTTTTCGGAAGACGTCACAACTCTTTGTGAACTTTGGACCTGTCAATCAGGGGAAGGCTCTCTCGAAGGCTTCCATTTCCAGATGGCTCTCCGGCTGTATCATGTACTGTCATCGGTTGCCAAACCGACCGCTGCCTGGCCGTCCGAGAGCCCATTCCACCAGAGCGATCGCAGCTACCACGGCGTTCCTTTCTGGTGTGCCCCTGCTGGACATATGCAGGGCTGCTACGTGGAGGTCGACGCACACCTTCACGAAATTCTACTGCGTCGATCGGGATTCCAGGGAGGAGTCCAGGGTCGGCCAAGCAGTGCTGCGCAACCTGTTCGCCTGAGGTGAGCCTGGTGAGGAGGTAAGATGCTTAATGTTGAGTTTGATGTACTGCTTAATGTTGAGCCTTTGCCACCTCCCGTGGTTGTGCATGTGTGTACTGCTATGTATTCTTTATTCATGAGCATGTGAATCCATGCCAGACCCCATGCTGGAGAAGGAACAAGTTACTTACCTGTAACTGTTGTTCTCCAGCATGGGTCTGGCATGGATTCACATGCGAACCCTCCCGCCTACCCCTCTGCGGCTCTTCACTTGGTCATACTGCCACTTCACGTGCTTCCAAATCTGAAGATGGCTGCCAGAGGCGGTGCTTAGGTAGAGGGCAGTCATTGGCTGTGGTCAGTATGACGCAGAGACCAGTGATTGGTTATTACTACGAAAGACAGATCAGAAACGAAACTGATACTGGTTTTTTCTTTACCGAGGATTCCCAGCCTGACGACGGGGAATATTCATGAGCATGTGAATCCATGCTAGACCCATGCTGGAGAACAACAGTTACAGGTAAGTAACTTGTTCCTTCTACTGGCCCATATTTAAACATCTACATCTTCCACTGTGTATGCGTTGCTTTTTTATCGCCCTCCGTGTCCTGACCGGGCATTCTGCAATGACTTTCCAGTTTTTGTTTTTGAACTTCAGCAGAAATATTCTAACGTTTTCATTGCTGGCGATTTTAATCTTCCATCTAACCAACCTAGCGAGCATATGTTATCTCAGTTTTTAGCATCCTTACTGGATGTAGGCTTAATCCAACATGTGACCTATCCGACCCATCGGCTGGGTAATACCCTTGCTTTTATTTTTGCCCCGTAACTGCCATCTCTGTCTCTCCAGCTCTTCCTATTCTTTGGTCTGACATTCATGTTGTTCCATTCTTAGTGCGGTCAGCGACCACTCTGTCGCTGCGACCTGGACGACCATACAGGAAGCACAGCTGGCACTCTGCCTCTCATCAAGATGTAGCCACTCAAATTGTCTCTCAGTGCGCTCTGTCCGATTACTGTAATTTGAACACTCTGTCTGCTGCATTCACTAAGGCGGCTGATTCTATTGCTCCTATTGAGCCCTGCATATCAGAAACCCATCCATCTGAACCTTGGTTCACTGATGACCTTAAATCTCTGAGGCTATCTCGTAGGCAGGCAGAAAGGAAATGGAGAATTAGCTATGGCCCAGCTGACAAAGCCCTCCTTCGCCAAGCCACATGAGTATATCAGAAGGCCAGCAGAAAGGTTGAAGCTGCCATTAATCAACCTAAGGCGCTATTTATTCTAGTTCAGTCTCTATCTTCATCTGCTCAGTCACATTCAAATATTATTCCATCACAGGATCTTTGTGACTCCTTGTCAATCTTTTTTGACAAAAAGATCACCACCATTCGGAGCAAGATCGCTGGGTCCTGCCCTCATCTTCTTATGTCCACTGTGCCCTCCTTCTATTGCTGAGTTCTACGCTCACGGTGTCTCAACTCCGGCGGCCATCTTGGAATCCTTGAATACATATTTTATATATACTTTCTGCTGACTAAATATTTCTTAGCCAGGGCGCAGTGCCACACCTAGCTATCTTATTGGCTAACATCCTTCAGAGGTCGGTAAACTGAGTATCGACTGAGGTATAATAATCACAGTGCCTAGATGTTGTATGAACCGTGCATGAAGCGCTAAATACAAAAATACCTCTCTGGATTATCACTGGGGCAGGTTTTGCTGAGTTTCTATTTCAATTACAAATATAACTTTCATTTGTTTCTTTTCGAACAGCGCTTGTACTTCCTTGAGAGTCAGGTTTTGGATGTTTTATTTGAAATCTTGTAGGCTGTAACACCTGGAGCACTCTTGAGCAAGGACTCTGCCACTGACCATTTATAGTAATGTACTCCATAGACTGCAAGGTTGAATGGATGTAAACTAGACCTTGCATACTCATCATTTAACACACTGTTTTTATAATTGGAATGTAAATTAAATCATAAGTGTAAAAATGATCTGCCTCCGCAACAGTGTAAAAAGTATGCAACAGGCAACCATAACATGACAAAACCTGAAAATGAAAGGACGCATTAGAAACTAAACAGTTGTTCAGAAAAGAGGTCTGGTTTCAAACAATTATGTAACACCTTCTCCGACAGGCATCTTGATGATTATGCACACAGCAGAGAAACTCTGAAAAATAAAACTGTGCAATACTGGTTTGCTTTCACTGGGAAAAAAGCATAATTCGAAGGGATTGTGTCCTCCGACGTATTCCTCATCTTAGATTGATATCTCCTTCCAGCTCTGCTGGCCTCGGAAAAATTTTTCTCTCTAGAGGGCGCTGCGTGTCGACGTCCCCCGAGTCGATGTCCCTCGACAGCCGCCGTATCGACGTCGACGTCATCCTGCCTATAAAGGCCGCGCGCAGCGTCCGTTGCTCAGTTCCGTTTTTCCGCGCTTACTCAGTGCCTCGGAATACCGTTGCTCAGTTCTTAGTCAGATTAATCCTATTTACCTCGAGTCATTCGATCCGTACTCGATGGCTTCCTCGTCGGAACCGACAACTCCTCGATCCGGCTTCAGAAAATGCAGAGATTGTGGGAAAAAGATGTCGTTGACTGACCCTCACAGAGTTTGTCTGTGGTGTTTGGGAGCTGAACACCATTGTTCGGAATGCGAGGACTGTATGTCCATGACAGCTAAGGCCCTGAAGGAGCGTAGGGGGAAGCTGGAAAAAGGTAAGACTTTTAAAGCTTCTTCTTCGTCGACGAAGTCGAGACACTCGTCTCCTCGTCACCATTCGTGCTCCAGGTCTCGGAGTGGGTCTCATCACTCCTCGAGATCGAAGCACTCGAAGAGGAGACGTCGAAGATCCCCTTCTCCGTCTTCCTCTTCCTCTGTTTCGCCAAAAAGAATCCCTTGCCCCACGAAACATAGTTCCCGGGCTGAATGGGAGGAATTCCGCAAAAATATGATGAGCGTCTTCGAGAAAGCGGCCTCGACCCCCTCGAAGACTGCCGAGAGCGATGCTCTGGTCGAAAGACCCGAAGGTCAAAAACGCCGCGAGTCGCAGTACCCGGCGAAGGAAACCTCTCGAGTGCGTCTCGAACCCTCGAGTAGGATTATGACCTCCAAACCTTCCTCGAAGGTTCCGTCGACGCCGTCGACGAGGGTTCCGTCGACGCCGATGTCTTCGACGCCGTTGTCGAAGGGACCTTCGACACACGGGTCTGTCGACTCGACGCCAGCTTCGACACCGGCGTCGACGCCAAAAAAAGTCACGGTTACGACACACCCAGTGACTATCCCCAGGTCCTCGACGTCGATGGCTTCGAGATTGTCGAGTAGAATTCCAATTCTGTCGAGGTCTTCGAGGCCTCCGCCTTTGTTTTCGACGCCACGCTCGAAGCCTTCGGCGTCGACGACATCGACGTTTTCGAGACCGATAATGACAAGTTCGGCACCCTCTGCCTTGGAAATGGGATTTACTCCTTTTATGAGTTCAGAACAATTGAGAACTATGTCCTCAATTTTGGAAGAGGGTGAATTGTCTGAACAGGAAGACACATTAGAGTTGCAGGGACCTGTAACCCCAATTAGAGAGGAATTTTCCTCTGAAGAACGCAGGTTAAAGGATCTTCATGATTCCTTACATGAGGCAAGTGGATTAGACACTTCCCCTGAGGTGGAGTTTGCTAGGCCAGACCCGGGGGAGCATGCTGAAACCCCCTATAGAGCCTTAATGGCCAGGATCACAGAGTTCATGGGGTGGTCTGCACCTTCACAATCTTTCCAACAAGATGACCTCACGGATATTCTTGACAAAGGCCCACAGGAGGATCCTGTGGTGCCTTTTCATAAAGCTCTTCAGAGGAAGATCATGACAAACTGGGAAACCCCAGATGTAGTACCAGCAGTAAATAAAAAACTGTCTACAAAGTACAGGGTATCTTCTACAGACCCGGAGTTTTTGTCTAAACACCCATCCCCAGAAAGTCTGGTGGTACAGGCAGCATCCTCTACCGATGTCAAGACGGCTTATCCTACCGTCCCACAGGACAGGGACGATAAAAAATATGATGCTATGGCAAAGAAAGTCTTTTCAGCATGTAGCATGGCGTTAAAATCTGTAAATGCTACTTGCACCCTTGCTAGGTTCAGCCATACACTTTGGGAGTGTGCTTCTACAGCGGCTGACTGCATCCCGGAGGGAGAGGAAAGGGATGCGTTCCTGAATATTATACAGGACGGTAAAGACGCTATGTGCGAATCTCTCCAGACGGGCATTGATTCGGCTGACAGTATCAGCAGAGCAATGGCGGCAAGTACATCAACCAGGAGATTCGCTTGGTTGAGAAAGTCTGGTTTTGCCCCAGATGTGCAAGCCAGGCTCTTGAACATGCCATTCGATGGCTCTTCTTTGTTCGGGAAAAAGGCGGATGACAGTTTAGAGAAACTGCAAACTTCAAAAGCAGCAGCAAAATCCCTAGGAGCTGCAATCCGTCAGACTCCTTTTCGTCCCACAGGAACCTCTGCGAGGGGCAATCCTTTCGCTTCTACTCCGCATTCGGGAGAGGTAGAGGACGACCGGCTCAAAGGGGACAAAGAAGAACTACCCGAGGTGGACGGGGTAGATATTCAAAAGCCGCAGCAACAGCAGGTGCCTCTTTACCATCGGCATCTGCATCAGCCGCCCCAAAACCACTCTGAGGACTTCCCTCACAGGACACCTGTAGGAGGCAGGTTGACTCAACATCTGGCGGTATGGCAGGCTATCACGTAAGATGCTTGGGCATTGGAAACAGTTGCCAAGGTTACTGCCTGCCTTTCCTACGTATACCTCAGAGTCATCCACCGGGGATCAGCTCTCAGAAAGCTCCAGATCCGCTCCTCTTGCAGGAAATTTTGGACCTGCTAGAGAAAGGTGCCATAGAACCGGTACCTGTAGCGGAGAGGAACAAGGGCTGGTACTCCCCTTGCTTTCTCATTCCAAAGAAAGACGGAGGACTGAGACCCATCTTGGACTTCCGAGAATTGAACAAATTCCTCAGAAAAGACAAATTCAAGATGGTCACTCTTTCTCAGATCCTCCAGGCCCTTCAGTTCCAGGACTGGTTGGTATCTCTGGACCTTCAGGACGCTTATTTCCATGTGCCTATCCATCTCAAACACAGGAAATACCTGAGGTTCGCAATTGGCAACTCTCACTATCAATTTCGAGTGCTGCAATTTGGGCTGACCTCCGCCCAGAGGGTCTTCACCAAGTTAATGTCGGTAGTGGCTGCAAGTCTAAGGAGGGAAGGGATTCACGTCTACCCCTACCTGGACGATTGGTTGATCAGGGCTGTTTCTCCGGAACAAGCTCAGATCCAGCTAAATCACGTGTGCCACTTCCTTCACAGACTGGGCTTCTCCCTCAATTTAAAGAAGTCACAAATGATACCATCGCAGAGACTCCAGTTCATAGGAGCGATCCTGGACACTTCCCTGGGAAAAGCCTCGCCACCAGAGGTGAGGGCTCAAGATATTCTACAGATGGTTACCAAGTTCCAACATGCCCAACGTCTCCCAGCCTTCGACTTTTTGAGGTTGCTAGGCCTCATGGCATCCTGCATTTTCCTAGTGCCAGAGGCTCGCCTGAGAATGTGAGCCCTCCAGTGGGCACTGAGGACTCAGTGGTCACAATTCTCAGGGAGAATGACAGATCTTCTTCAGGTTCCCGGCAGGGTGGCTCGAGACCTTCAGTGGTGGGCCTGTCAGGAGAACATTCTGAAAGGAGAACAGTTTTGGCAACCCTGGCCGGAGATAACAGTAGTCACGGATGCCTCACTCACAGGGTGGGGAGCCCACACCAACGACTTGACCATCAGCGGTCGTTGGTCTCCATCGGAGTCCAGACTACACATCAACCTGTTAGAGCTGAGAGCCATCAGACTTGCGCTGAAGGCGTTCCTGCCAGCTGTACAAGGGAAGAACGTCCTGATAATGACGGACAACACGGTGGCCATGCATTACCTCAACAAAAGAGGAGGCGTAGGATCACTTCCCCTGTGCAGAGAGGCGATGCAGCTCTGGTTTTGGGCAATTCAAGAAGGAATCTCTCTATCGGCAGTTCACCTAGCCGGAGAGAAGAACTTGACAGCGGACGCTCTGAGCAGGCAGAACACAGTCTCCCACGAGTGGGAGCTAGCTCAGGAAGTCCTTCAAGAGATCTTCGCCCTTTGGGGAACCCCTCAGGTAGATCTGTTCGCCACCAGCCTAAACAGGAAATGCGACCTGTTCTGCTCAAGGGAATTTCCCCCGAGAGGAGCTCTGGGAGACGCGTTCATAGTGGACTGGGAGTTTCCGCTTCTGTACGCGTTCCCACCGGTCCCTGTCATTCCTCAAATGATCAGGAGGTTGAGAAGATTCCGGCGAACCATGATCCTAATTGCCCCGGATTGGGCCAGGAGAACGTGGTACCCGGACCTTCTAGACTTGTCCATCTGCCCTCCAATTCGACTTCCACTCAGAGAGAACCTACTCTCACAGAAGGGAGGTCAGGTTCTCCATCCAGACATCAAAACCCTCAACCTTCACGCTTGGCTTCTGAAAGGCTGAGGTACAAGGATTGGGACCTCCCTGATGATGATATGGAGGTGTTACTTTCGGCAAGGAGGCCAGCAGCAAAGTCTTTATACCGCTGCCGTTGGAACAGATTTTGCAGCTGGTGTAGAGAACAGAATATCAACCCTTTTTCATGTGGTACACCAATTGTTTTGTCCTTCCTACTATATTTGGCAAATTCAGGCCTTCAAGTTGGCACCATTAAGGGCTATCTCGCAGCGCTATCCATCTTTAAGCGTATTGCAGAAGAACCATCCTATTTCAAATTACCCTTGGTAATACAGTTTCTAAAGGGGTTAACCAATGTTTATCCCCCAAGACCATTCCAAGTTCCCCTATGGGATTTAAACTTAGTACTAACTTTCCTGATGGGTACACCTTTCGAACCTCTCCATTCTTGTTCGTTAAGATTCCTTACCCTTAAAACTGTTTTATTAATAGCACTTACATCTGCTAGAAGGGTGAGCGAATTACAAGCTCTTTCTTGTAAACCCCCTCACACAAAGACAAAGTTGTCCTGCAAGTGAAGCCTAATTTCCTCCCAAAGGTGGTTTCTGAATTCCATATCACTCAGAAGATTACCCTACCATCTTTCTATCCTCCTCCTCACCCGGGGAAAGAGGAAGAGAGGTTACACAGGCTAGACCCTAGGAGGGCTTTAAGTTTTTACATCAGTAGACTAGCCAGGATAAGACAGGCAGACCAGCTGTTTGTAGGTTACGCAGGTCACAAGCTGGGGTTACCAATAACTAAGCAGACCATTTCCAGATGGATCATTCTAGCCATTCTGGAATGTTATAAACTGGCAGGGAAAGAGCCCCCTCAAAACCTTAGGGCTCATTCGACCAGAGGTATTGCAGCTTCATCGGCCCTCAAAAGAGGCGTGCCGGTTAAAGACATATGTGCGGCCACTACATGGTCGTCTGTCCATACCTTTACACGTTTTACAATTTGGATTCCTCCTCCAATCAAGAGACTAGGTTTGGAAGGGCTGTACTGCATTCTATTCATCAATAGAAGACAGCGTGAAGTCAGTACTCCCTCCTCCGATAATAGAATACTGCTATGGGAGCCTATCTAAGATGAGGAATACGTCGGAGGACACAATCCCTTCGAAGAACAAGTTACTTCTTACCTTGTAACGTTCTTTCGACGGGATGTTCCTCCGACGTATTCCTCATCGACCCTCCCATCCATCCCTGCAGTTCTACTTCCCTTGTTGTTGCAGCTTACGCTCCTTCAGGGTGATTAGTTTAGTCCAGAAAGTATTATTGTGGGCTACAAAACGGAACTGAGCAACGGACGCTGCGCGCGGCCTTTATAGGCAGGATGACGTCGACGTCGATACGGCGGCTGTCGAGGGACATCGACTCGGAGGACGTCGACGCGCAGCGCCCTCTAGAGAGAAACATTTTTCCGAGGCCAGCAGAGCTGGAAGGAGATATCAATCTAAGATGAGGAATACGTCAGAGGAACATCCCGTCGAAAGAACGTTACAAGGTAAGAAGTAACTTGTTCTTTGTTACAAAAGATGAATTCTCAATTGTAACTCATTTTCCATCTTATTTATTATACAGTCCCAAATATGCACAGTACTTCCGTTTGTTTCACACAACACAGCCGAAACTGAATGGAAAGAAATTATTCCATTTATCACAGTGTGCGATTTCTTTTTTGAAAGGCTTCAGAGAAACCAATTCTGTTGCAGAGGCTTTTCCGCATGGCTTGCAGTTACATCCATCTTGATAGAAATCAAAGAAAGCGTTCTGGCCGTTCTGGTTTCTGTCAAGTACTCTGAGCTTTGCACTGCCCTCTGCTCTCAACCTTTGCATAAATATACGCAGGAAAATAGTAAAGCTGTCGTATTTACAAGATTTTATTTCGTAAAAGGGCCTAGTACAACACTTACCTGGAGGCCTAGCCGTAGTGGTGTTAACTGGTCATTGATGGTAGCAAGTGCAAAATGATGCGAGTACCTGGGCATCTACTAGCAGTGCCCGGCAAAAGGCATAGGGCCTCATCATGAGTTGGGTGGTAGCCCTTAAATGCGCGGTAACGCTATTACCGCCGCATTTAAGGGTCCACCCAAACATGAGTCTAGCAGCATTTACCCCAAGCTCCAAGCTGGGGATAAATGCGCAGGAAAAATGCCCATTTGCGGGTGCAATTAGTGCGGCACTATTAGCGTGCGCTAATTGCGCCGAAAATGCCCCATTGGGGAATGGGGAATACCCATTACAGGCCAACCCTTGATCCGGCGCTAATAGTGGCAGTCTGGTGGCGGTAACGCTATTAGCGCGGGCGGTACCCCGGCGGTAATTCTGCTTGCTGTAAATAGTCTATTTTTCTGGTGTAAAAACTTCCAGCGATGTGCTAGAGGTTCTTTAATTGAAATCTTGAGCCTTTTTTTCCACCACCATATTCTTAATGAAGGCCTGTTTTTCTTCCACTTTTGTAGTGCTTTGTAGTCCCATCCTACGTAGAATCCTGTCCCCTTTCAAATGTATTTAGATCATTCGCCAAATGAGCGTAGAAAGCACTTCCGAGCTGTATATTGCAACATTCCAGTGATTGTTATGGCCTGCCATAAAGTGTACTTGTTTTCATCATGCGAAATTGGAAAATAAAGACATTTTTCATGTGTGCCCGCCTGGCCCCATTGATTTTTATTTGGGGTTACGTTTCTGCAGACCACATGGAACAGGCTAGCGATTTGAAAACGTGTACATCTCTACTGGAAAGCTAGAGATTCAGCACACGCCCACGCCTACAACTTAAGAATCTGAGATCTGAGGGGACCGCTCTTTTCATTAATCGGCCAGAAAGATTTTTTTTTCCTTGTTAAGTGCGTTTGGGTAAAAGAATAAACCTTTTGCACTATACAAACAAACATTAACCAACATTAAACAGAGCGGTGAACAAAATCATTAAAGTTCATCTTCAGTTATGCATTTCCATATGAAGTGAAGTGCTCATTTGCTATTCCTTAAATCATGCAACACTCAGAACATAATTAGCACCTATTACGAAAAACTCAATAACATTCTAAAAGACTAGAGCGTCTACATGATAAATATTACATCTAAAAATGGTTGCCTTGACAAGAATAAAGTGGCATGTGCTCTGTGTTTAATGAAGTGCTAGATTAAAATAACACAAAGGCGATTTTTCATATGCAATAAGTGGTTGTGGCGAGATGTTCTGGGGGTGGAGGTTAGGTGCCTTAACTGGTGAGGTTTAGGCTATGTCAGAAATGCTTGAGCCCCATAGGTGCTCTACACCATCACTGTCTTGTGGCCAATGCTGGATTTGACTATTATGGACTTCATTGATTCATGGTGCGTCACCCTCTCTCAACTCTCATGCAGGACTTCCTTTGCATCTTGTACTCATGGTGGCCCTGAATCATGCTGTTCCCATCTTCATCTTGTATCCTGGCTTGCAACATTATGTGTTATTACTGACTTCTGTCATTGTATTCTCTCTCCCCTCTTGCTTCTCCACTCTTTTTGACTGCTTACTCTCTGTTCTCTCCGCCTCTCCCTTTTCATATCTCCTCCCCGTGTCCCGTTCCTTCTATGCCTTTACTCTTTCAGAATTGCCCCTGAACCTAGTATGACAGCAACCTCATCTGTCTCCTCCTCTTACTTGTTCTCCCCACACCCAGCTCCAGCACTATCTGAAATGTCATCCGGCCTAGTACAATAGTCGTTTGTTTTGTTCCTCCCCTCCCTTTCTGCACCCCTCTCCCTCACCTTTTGTTTTTCTCCAGCTTTACCAGAAATGTAGTCAGGCCTAGTAGAGTAGTCGCCTGTCTGTTTCCATTTCCTTCCCACTCTCCCATTCCCTTCCTTATCTATGTCTTCGCTATTGCACTATCTGAAATGTAGTCAGGCCGAGTAGGATAGTTAATTTCACATCCTTACTGTTCATGGCCTGTAAGAATGTCATTGTATTTTCCCTTGTTCCCTCCCTTGATCGAAGCGCATTGAAACGCATTGAAACACATTGTATGTAGGCGCTATATAAATAAACTATCATATCTACATGTAAAACTAGAAAGTAATGGTACATGGTATATGTTTGATTTTCTGGGGTTTCATATCTTGATAGGTGAGACTACATTATTATATGATGTGCATTATTATGATATGTAAAAGATCCATATTGTTGAGGAATGAGCATATGGGGGAGTGCATGCTGGCCACATGCATATTGTGTCCTAGATTAACTTTCTTGACTGACTTGTAGACCGCCGTGCTAAGGATGATGGTTGTAAAGGGCATTGAAGTTACTATACAATGGTATTTGTCTCCACTGTGTGTGTGTGATTGTACACATGTTCATGTGTGTTACAGGAAATACAGGCTGACGCAAGTACAGACAGTGGATTGATCTTCTTGTTCTTGGAGTGGCGGCTGCCGTTGATATTGACTGACAGAGGCCTCTGCAAATGTTGCTCTACAGACCAGTCCAGCAGTGAAGCTGTGCTTGAGTGACCCGTGATACCCATCTCGGCCTGTACTAGCGGCTAAACCCCCTCATCCAGCCATCAACCTCCGTGAACGTGCTAATCTTGTTTCCCCACTGCAGGCTTAAGTTGTCCGTCTTATTCATTGCTAGCTTTCAGTGTCTGGCATCGCACTCCTACTGATAACTTCCCATGGTAGCGTTAGACTCCCCGGCTTACTGCAGTACTAACATCTAGTATCCGCTTGGCAGACTGCACTTCCATTGCTTCCCCCTGCTATCCTTTCCCGCTACTCTCGCATGCCTCGTTCAAAGTCAAAACCATTCTGTCTCTGCATTTACATTCTCTTGCTAGCAATCCCTTCGAGTGGAAAGCATCACCCCAGTCGCAAACTACCCTTACCGTGATCATCTATTACCACGCAGTCATCTATTTTTCTCCCTCTGAAAACACCTGTTACTCTGTGCTTGTCCTTTCCATTCGTTTCCTGCCAATGGCCACACAAAAGAAGCACTTTGTGAATGAATTCAATCCCCATATCACCTGCCACATCTGCAAGGGATACATCATCAAGCCTACCACGGTTACTGAATGCCTGCACACCTGTAAGTACTGTTCGCAAAGACATCCTTTATATGTGATAATGGCACTTTATGACTGTTATATTTGAGGAGGAATGCATTTTCATACTGCATTTGATCTCATGTTTTTGAATTTTGTTCTTTAGATTTAGTGGAAAGTAGTTTACATAGTACAGATTCAAGTGATGTAAATGCATTTTGTTTTTTAGTTAATTTGAAAGGCATTATGTTGTGAGCTATGATTTCACACATAAATGTTGTGCCATGTAAGTGAACAGGGTGCTGCTGATACAAGAGACAAGGAGCGGGCACAGATGTTAATAGCCCAAAATGGAGACACAATGGGGGGCATTTTAATAAACTGAACAAGAGATTGGGGGTAAGAGAAAGCACTGCTCACAACCATTAGTTGAATTACTTCAAACCTTTGGTGGCCACCATATTACTTGGAGTCTACCATATAAAACTTTCAAAGGCATCTCCTTTAACCCTTTTCCTGGTGTGGAGTTTGATTTGAATTCCAGACACCGTTCCAATCGGGTAAAATCTGGATCCACAGGTGACGTTGTATGAACACAGTCTAACCATTGGTCTCTGTACTGAAATTACACAGACTTTCTAGTTATGGGAAAACCATGAAGTACAGCAGTGACTCCCACCAGAATCATTTAAAAAAAGCCACCATTCAGTGTGACTCACATAACCAACGGTGCAAGGACACGCACCCACCGGGGTAAATTGGGAACTTGGTGTGCCCTGGCCATGAGAACCATAGGTAATCTCTGGGGCTCGGCCCGTATTGATGTCTCTGACAAGGCCTCAGATGAGGACTCCGCTGGGAAAAAGTCATATTTAACCAGATAGGGGAAATCAAATACTCACTGCCATGGCTGGAGTGCTAAGAGTTTGTTTCTCTCTATTCTCTTCAGTAAAAATGATCACTTTGTCTGTCTGATTCCCACAACGTAGAGGAGTATCCAGTTTGCCAAAAATGCGTTTACAGGTGTATGAAAGACAAGGGGGGGTCATTCCGAGTTCGGAGGTAGCCATGGTGCTATTGTACTCCGGTAAATCCCCATTCAGAAAACCATTCCCCATTCCCATTCGAGCCCCCATAGGGCTCAATGGGAATGAGGAAGGAGCAAAAAAAAGCGTTATTTGCTCCCTGGTCCCTTAACGGGTCCCGCTAAGAATGGCTGGTCAGACCAGCCGTTCCTGGTGGGACCCGCTAAGGGACCTCGGAATGTGGCGGTAGGCGGTTAACGGCACCGGCATCCTTACCGGTGCTGTTAACCCCTACCGCCATACTCGGAATGAGGCCCACGGTGTCTATCAGATTGAGGGCCAGGCAAGCCATACACTTGGAAGAACATAGGAACCTTCTCCTGGAAGAGCACGATCCAATAACAGATTAAGGGAATTTTCCCTTTTCATGAGGACGAATAGTGACCAGCTCTGACACCGGACACTCTAGGGTCGCTAGGAGTGCCGGCAGCATCACAGCCTCCTTCGTCATCATTCCACGGCGTGGTCTTCAACTTTTTACATTTTTTTAAACTTTATTGTTGAGTGGATTGTGTCCTCCAACATATTCCTCATCTTAGATGTATTCCATCCAGCTTTAGCTGCTTCGGTAAAAAAAATTCGGCACAGGGCAACGTGTGTCGATGTCGTCGAGTCGATGGTCCCTCGAAGGCCTTCGTCGAAGGTGACGTCATTGGGTATACAAGTTGGCCTCAGTTCCGTTTTTCCGCAGTACATGTTGCTTCAGAGCTTCGGTGCTCCTCGAGTTCTGTGACGCAGTGAATATTACTGATATTTATCGATATGTCATCGACGCCGACTACGACCCCGCAATCGGGTTTCAAAAAGTAAATCCTGCGGTTCGAAAATGTCTATCCCGGACCCGCACCGAGAATGTCTGTGGTGTCTCGGGGAAGGCCACGACATGGAGGCCTGTACGAAGTGTCAGGCGATGACAGGGAAGGCCTAGCGAGAGAGGAAGGGAAATCTACAGGTAGGTCGTAAATCCGACCGGAAAGCCTCTAGCGTCAAGTCGAGGTCCCGTGAGGAGAAGTCTCCTCGATGCGAAAGGCATCGGTCCAGGTCCCGGAACAATTCCCATCGATCGTCGTCTTCGACGAAAAAATCGAAGAAAAGACGCCACAGGTCCCCCTCCACCTCGTCCTCGTACGAAGCCCCAAAAAGAATGAAATACCCCACAAAAGATTCTCCCTCCAAAGAGTGGGAAGCATTCAGGGTTAAAATGATGTAGGTGTTCGAAAAAGCGAAGCCTTGGTCCGTGCCTTCTTCGGAAGTCGGCCGGGAGCATCATCGCTCCGACACTCGCTCGCCCTCGAGCCCGGGTGATCGAAGAAGGAAGGATCGAGAACCTTCCAGGACGCTGAGCGAGAAAGACCGCTCGAGTCGAGTAGACCGCTCGAGGTCACCTACGCCGTCCGAAACCCAACGCACCTCAAAGGGCAAATATTCAAAGAGCGCCTCAACGCCCTCGAAGCTGGCTCCGTCGACGACCACTATTCCGTCGGTGCCATCGACGCCTTTGTTGACGTCGACCCCGAAGCCCTCAGTGCCAAAGTTTCCAAAGGCTCCAGTTCAGCCAATTCAGCCTAAAAGGCCTTCAGGGTCCACTAACACACCTCTCCCACCTCTCCCAGAAAAGGTTTTTAAACCTCTTCCTAGGAAGGAATTTTTCAAGTCCCTGATCTCAATTTTTGAGGAACAGGAGAGTTCTCCAGCATGGGGTCTGGCATGGATTCACATGCTTATGAATATTCCCCGTCGTCAGGCCGGGAATCCTCAATATAGAAAAAATCAGTATCAGTTTCGTTTCTGATCTGTCTTTCTCAGTAGTAAGCAATCACTGGTCTCTGGGTCATACTGCCCCCATCCAATGACTGCCCTCTCCCTAAGACCCGCCCCTGGCAGCCATCCTTTTTACCGCACGTTCAAGTGTTGGGAGTCCGCGTGCTTAGCTCTCGAGCTTTTGCTGCGTTTGCGTGCTTTTTTCAGGAGATTTTTTCGGTTAAATAGAGCCTCAAGCTCCAACGTTTCTACTTCCGATCAACGGGGATCCGTTTCGGAGTTTCTACGCCCCTCAAGGGTGAAGATTTCGTCGAGTTACGCTTTTCGAGGATTCCAGAAATTCCGAGGCCTACCCCAGACATGGCCCAGGAGAAAGGGAGCTCGACGCCCGGGAAGCTGTTCAGGACCTGCCCTGGATGCCAGCTTCAGAACGTTTTCAAGGAGGACGAGCATTCATTATGCCTCTACTGTCTCCATGAGGACAAGACGCACAAGGAAAAGGACTGCGCGCTTTGTGGGAACATGTCGGAGCGGACCATGAAGGATTGCCACCTCTGTCTCACCAACTGGCTCGAAGGTAAGAGCCCGCCAGGCGAGAAGAAGAAAAAGAAGTCCGAGCGGTCTTATAAGTCCTTTGAGGGTGCTCCGGCGACGGGGGCCCAACAAAAGGCTAAGCACCGCGAGTCCTCGGGCTCCTTGGCTGCCAGGCAGGGCGCATCCTCCCCGGCGCCATCGACCACGAGCCAACGCTCTGGCTCGGGTAAGAGGAAGTCCGAGAACCCGGCGAAGCTTCTGGAGAGGCCCCGGTCGATCTCGAAGATTCCGGCAGAGGGGGAGCGAGGATCGGACCCTCCCCCCAAGGTGAAGGCCCCAGGCGTACAGAAGGTGACGTTGGCCTTAATTCACCCTGCTAAGACCTCGATTGAGGATGTCGCCACGGCCCTGGCTCAGCCTGTGGAGGCTACACCAGTGGAGGCGCCCTCAGGTACCAGAGTCTCGCTGCCACCACGGAGGGAGTCGTCTTTCAGGCCCATCGAGAAGACCCCCACGAAGTCCTCATTGGAAAGGGTGGGGGAGGGGTTGGTGACAGTCGTGGATACGGACACGATCTCTGAAGAGGAGCTCATCCAAGTCGTGGAGGAGGCCCAGCCCATCGGGAGGGATCCCGACGAGGGCGACGGTGACGCAGACAAGGCTCCTCAAGAGCCCTCGCTCCCGTCGTTTCCGGCGCCGCAGGACACCTCGGCGGCCATTTTGTCAGCCATCCAGTCCTTATGCTCGGAGATAAGGACTAGGTTGCCCCTTCCCCTGACGGAGGTACCTGAGCCAGACCCAACGGAGGAACCGGAGCCAGGACCTTCGGAGAGTCCACCACTTAAGAGGAGGAGGACGCATCCTAGGCCTCCTCTCCCGCCTCTGCGGCCTTCTCTGCCTTCCCCCCGGTCCACTACCCACGGGGATGATACAGGCATGGACACGACTACGATGGGTACGGATGACGACGGAGGCGACGACGGGACGTGTCCCCCGTCGCCCCCCGCCCGGGCGTCCCCGCCCGACGAGATTGGATCCTTCCATGCTATGATTTCCAGGGCATCCGAGCTCTTCCAGCTCTGCCCCGAAGAAAAGAAGAAGGAGGGGTTCCTTTACCAGCAGCGCAAGGCTAAAAGGAAGACGGTCCTCGCCGTACCGCTTCTTGATGACATCTGGGAGGGGGGCTCGCCCTCCTCAAGAACCCTGCCACGGCTCCTGCGAAGAGGGACCGGTATGAGAAGAAGTACCGGGTCCCCGACTCTGCCCCCTTGTGCCTTAGGGCGCAACCTACCCCGGACTCGGTCGTTTCAGCGGCGGCCAAGAAGAAAGCGGGGGGGGCATCGGCCTCGACTTCAACCTCCCCTCCGGACGGCAAGGGTAGGAAGCTGGATGCGATGGGACGACGGGTCATCTCATCTGCAGCGACGACCATCAAGGCGGCCAACGCCCTGGCCATCGTAGCCCGCTACGACAGGGAGTTGTGGTTCAAGATCGCCCCTCTGTTGGACTTCCTTCCGGATGCCAAGTGGGCTGAGGCCCTGGAAATCTTCCCGGAAGGTGAGATTGCCTCGGACCACGCCATTACGGTGGCTACGGACATCGCCGACACTGGTTTCCATCAGTTGGGCAACAGCGTTTGCCTGAGACGACGAGGGTGGCTCAAGGCGACGGATTTCCGCCAGGACGTTCAGACCAAGGTTTTGGACATGCCTTTCGATGGGAACAACCTTTTTGGCAAGGCGGTTGATGAATCCCTTCAGGCGATCAAGACAGACACGGAGACGGCCCGTGCATTGGGTGTGCTCCAACAGCGACGGCCGTCCTTTCGGATCTCCGGGAGTAGACAGGGTGCGTCCAAGGGAGCCGGCAGCAGCTCCTCTACGTACCGTCAAGTGGCAAGGTCTTCGTCGCAGGAGGCCTACAGGGGATGCGGCAAGTCAGGTGGATCCCGCCGTCGTCGCCAAGGTGGTCAAGGAGGCAAAGCGGCCTCCAAGCAAGATTGAACCGACCGTCGGGTCGGGCCCCCACCGAAGCACCCCGGTGGGAGGCCGGCTGACGAAGTTCGTCAGCGTGTGGGAGTCCATCTCCACCGACCGTTGGGTGCTGGACGCCCTGGCCCTGGGGCACGCCCTCGAGTTCCAGAAGAGGTGCCCCCACATTCCTCCCGTGGCCAGGAAGGAAAATCACGTCCCTCAACTGCTGTTGGAAGTAAGGGCGATGCTCAGGAAAGGTGCCATCGAGCTCATCCCGAAGAGGCTTCGGGGCTTCGGAGTTTACTCAAGATACTTCCTCGTGAAGAAGAAGACAGGAGGATGGTGTCCCATCCCGGACCTGCGACGACTAAACAAATACTTCAAGGCACAGAAGTTCCGGATGGTCAACCTAAAGCACGTGCTGGGACAGCTGGAGGAGGGCGATTTCCTGTCGTCGTTGAACTTGGAGGATGCTTACTTCCACATCCCTATTCTAAATAGACACCGAAAGTTCCTCAGGTTCGTGGTCAAAGGGCAGCACTACCAGTTCAAGGCCCTCCTGTTCGGATTAAAATCGGCGCCCAGGGTGTTCACCAAGTGCCTAGCACCGGTGGCGGCGCGGCTGCGCCTGCAGGGGATCCACGTCTACCCCTACCTGGACGACTGGCTCATACGGGCAAGGACAAGGGAGCTCGCCGTGGAACACACTGCGAAGACCGTCCAGCTGCTCACGGACCTGGGGTTCTCCATCAACTTTCCAAAATCCCACCTGGTCCCGTCGCAAGTCGCCCTGTTTCTGGGAGCACAGCTCGACACAGTGGCGCGGCGGGCCTCACCGTCGGGGAAAGGATAAGGACCATCCTAGGAAAGGTGCAACGTCTGCTGGCCACGGACGTGGTCAGAGCGAGGTCTATCAAGTCCCTCCTCGGGATGATGTCCTCCTGCATTTATCTGGTGCGCCACTGCAGACTTCGGATGCGACCCTTGCAAGAATTCCTCGACGCCCACTGGATCCAGACGATGGGCAGCTTCGAGGACAGGATCCCGCTCGACGAAGCGTTCCGTCAGGCGATACGATGGTGGGGTGTCCGCGCTCATCTGGCAGCGGGAACAGGTTTCCTAGCCCCGGCCCACCAGGTGACGGTGACGACGGATGCCTCCCTGGAAGGTTGGGGAGCGCACACCGGGGGTCTCCACGCGAGAGGCCTTTGGCTCCCGGAGGCGAAGACTCTCCACATCAACATCTTGGAGCTCTGTGCAGTGTTCTGGGCCCTCGGGTCCTTCCTTCCGTCCCTCAAGGGCAAGGTGGTGAGGATCTTCACCGACAACACCACCACAATGTTTTACATTCGGAAGCAGGGCGGAACCGGATTCCCTGCCCTATCCAAGGAAGCCCAGGATCTGTGGCTTTGGGCCGTCGCCGAAGGGATGTTTCTGGTACCCTTTCATCTGGCAGGGATAAAAAACACCATCACCGACTCACTCAGCAGGGAGCTGCGCTCGTGCCACGAGTGGGAACTGCGCCAAGATCAAGTGGATCGACTCTTCCGACGATGGGGCAAACCCCAGATCAATCTCTTCGTGACGGCGGCGAACTCCAAGTGCCGGAGGTTCGCCAGCAGGTTTCCCCGACCGAGGAGCATGGGCGATGCTTTCTCGTTCCCCTGGGACGGCCTGTTCCTTTATGCATTCCCGCTGTTGCCATTGCTACTCCGGCTCGTCAACCAGCTCAAGAGGTCCCAGTGCAGGATGATCCTCGTCGCACCAGCGTGGCCGAGGCAGATCTGGTTCCCGGACCTTCTGGACTTGTCAGCGTCCACACCAGTCAAGCTGCCGACGGACGCGGATCTTCTCTCCAGAGAAGGAGGCGCCATTCTTCATCACGAACCAGAGTCGCTGAACTTGCAGGCCTGGCTCCTGCAGCACTAGAGTTTGGAGGATACGACATCCCGGCCGACTGCAGAGAGGTTCTTGCAAAGGCCAGGGCACCCTCGACTCTCAAGTGCTACGGACATAAATGGAAGAGGTTCTCTGTCTGGTGCCGTGCACAGAAGATTAACCCTCTGCGGATTACGGCCCCTCAAGTATTGCCGTAGCTACTGTCTTTGGCCAAGGCTGGCCTATCTCACGCTTCCATCAACGTACATCTGGCTGCCGTCTCACGTTACACCAGAACTACAGGACGGGCGTCCTTGTGGTCTCATCGTCTGGTGAAGGAATTTATGAAAGGACTGTTCCGATCGTTCCCGCCGGTGAAGGCCCCGGCGTGGGAGCTCAACGTGCTGCTAACTAGGCTCACGGGGGCCCCATTCGAGCCTATGCATTCAGTGCCGTTGAAGTTTCTGTCGTGGAAGACAGCATTCCCTGTGGCCATCACCTCTGCACGACGAGTGGGAGTGATCCAGGCCCTGTCTTGCAAGCCTCCATACTTGACTTTTCACGACACGAGGGTGGTGCTGAGGACGCACCCCTCCTTCATGCCCAAGGTGCCGTCGGACTTCCACGTCAACGAGCCCTTGGTGTTGCCAGTTTTCTTCCCGTCGCCTTTGTCGCCGGTTGAGAGGACTTTGCACTCACTTAATGTAGCTAGAGCGCTGAAGTTCTACGTGGAACGCACGAAGAGTTTTCGGAAGACATCACAGCTGTTTGTGAACTTTGGACCTGTGAATCAAGGGAAGGCTCTCTCGAAGACTTCCATTTCCAGATGGCTCTCCGGCTGCATCATGCACTGTCACCGGTTGGCAATCCGACCGTTGCCAGGCCGTCCGAGGGCCCATTCGACCAGAGCGATCGCTGCTACTACGGCGTTCCTGTCTGGTGTGAGCCTGCTCGACATCTGCAGGGATGCTACGTGGAGGTCGACGCACAACTTCACGAGATTCTACTGCGTCGACCGGGATTCCAGGGAGGAGTCCAGAGTCGGCCAGGCAGTGCTGCGCAACCTGTTCGCCTAAGGTGAGCCTGGTGAGGAGGTAAGAGTTGCTTAATGTTGAGTTGTTGTATTGCTTGATATTGAGCCTTTTGCCACCTCCCGTGCTTGTGCATGTGTATACTGCTATGTATTCTTATATTCATGAGCATGTGAATCCATGCCAGACCCCATGCTGGAGAAGGAACAAGTTACTTACCTGTAACTGTTCTTCTCCAGCATGGGTCTGGCATGGATTCACATGCGAACCCTCCCGCCTACCCCTCTGCGGCTCTTCACTTGGTCATACTGCCACTTCACGTGCTACCAAATCTGAGGATGGCTGCCAGGGGCAGGGCTTAGGGAGAGGGCAGTCATTGGCTGGGGGCAGTATGACCCAGAGACCAGTGATTGGTTACTACTGAGAAAGACAGATCAGAAACAAAACTGATACTGATTTTTTCTATACCGAGGATTCCCGGCCTGACGACAGGGAATATTCATGAGCATGTGAATCCATGCCAGACCCATGCTGGAGAACAACAGTTACAGGTAAGTAACTTGTTCCATCTAATGAGGAGAATGCACCCTTTGGACTGGAATATGGTACCCCAAATGTCCCAGAATGCCTGATTTCTGAAGAAAGCAGGATGAGGGACCTGGTGGAATTCTTACATAATGCAAGAGGCATTGATACATCTCCTGAAACAGATTTTGGCAGGCCAGAACCAGGAGAGCATGCCAGTCCCTCATACCGTCAATTAATGACAAAAGTGGTCGATTATTTAGGATGGGCTAGACCACCAACCCAATTCATCCAGGATGATTTGACCGATATATTGGACCATGGTCCCACCGAAGATCCAATCCTACCCTTCCATGTAGCCTTGCTAAACAGGTTGGCCAAGAATTGGGAGACTCCGGATTCTATTACTCCAGTGAATAAATCTCTTACTTCAAAATACCACCCTGCCAGTAGCGACCCCAGCTATCTGTCTAAACATCCCACTCCCGAGAGTCTGGTGTTCCAGGCAGCCACAGCTTCAAATAAAATGGCGCACCCTTCTATCCCTACGGACAGGGACGATAAGCGTGTGGATGGCTGTGCATGCAAGGTATTTTCAGCTGGGAGTATGGCGTTAAAATCAGCCAACTCCACATGTGCCTTGGCAAAGTATCCGTATACGCTGTGGGAGGGCATTGCAATGGCGGCAGAGCACATACCAAAAGGGTATGAAAGGGAAGGATTCCTAGCCATTGTTAGAGATGGAAAGGAGGCCATGCAGGAATCCCTTCAATCTGGATTGGACACTGCAGGTAGTGTGAGCAGGTCTGTGGGTACTAGCACGGTAATACGCAGATTTGCGTGGTTACGGAAGTCAGGTTTCGCACCAGACGTACAGAACCGCCTTCTGAGCATGCCCTTTGACGGGTCTCACCTTTTTGGCAGCAAGGCTGACGAGATCCTTTAGAGGTTGCAGACCTTAAAAGCAGCTGCCAAGTCTTTAGGAGCTGCTATTAGGCAACCTCAGCCTTTTCGTGCGCCAGGACAATCTTGGAGGGGACGATCCTATCGTTACTACTCCTCATATGGAAAGGCGAGAGGAATGGCCAGTCAAAGGGGCCAGAGAAAGGCCACTCGTGGTGGACGAGGAAAACATGCAAAGCCAGCTCCAACTGCAGCCTCTTTGCCATGAGCGGCCGCAGCAACCTCCACAAAACCACTTTGAGGACTTGCATCACAAGACACCTGTGGGAGGCAGGCTGTCACAATATCTGCAAAAATGGCGAGCCATTACTTCAGATGCTTGGGCTCTAGAAATAATAGCCCAAGGTTACTGCCTTCCTTTTCTAATGCAACCTCAAAACAATCCACCAGGGAGACACCCTTTTAAGTTTTCAGACCCGCTCCTACAGCGGGAAGTTCTAACCCTGCTGGAGAAAGGTGCTATAGAGCCAGTACCTCTAGCGGAGAGAAACAAGGGATGGTACTCCCTGTACGGGGGAGGACGGGGGACTGAGACCCATCTTGGACTTAAGAAACTTGAACAAGTTCCTCAGGAAGGACAAGTTCAAGATGGTCACTCTTTCTCAGATCCTTCAGGCTCTTCAACTTCAGGATTGGTTGGTGTCATTGGACCTCCTGGATACTTATTTTCATGTGCCAATTCATCTCAAGCACAGAAAATACCTGAGGTTCGTAGTTGGCGACTCACACTATCAGTTTTGAGTCCTGCCATTCAGATTGACCTCTGCCCCGAGGGTCTTCACCAGGTTAATGGTAGTGGTGGCAGCGCACCTTAGGAGAGGGGGGATTCACGTCTACCCCTACCTGGACGATTGGTTGATCAGGGCACGTTCTGCCGAACAAGCACTGGATCATCTGAAAGTCACCTGCCACTTCCTCCACAAACTGGGCTTCTCCCCCAATTTCCAATTTCAAGAAGTCACAAATGACACCTTCCCAACAGCTCCAGTACATAGGGGCTGTATTAGACACATCCTTGGGAAAGAGCTTGCCTCCCAAGTCGAGGGCTCAAGACATTCTTCAGATGGTTTCCAAATTCCAAAATGCCCAAAATCTCCAGGCCTACGACTTCTTAAGGTTGCTCGGCCTCATGGCATCCTGCATCTTCCTAGTGCCAGAGGCACGCCTGAGGATGAGATCCCTTCAATGGGCTCTAAAGACTCAAGGGTCCCAGTTCTCAGGTCAAATGACGGATTTTCTCCAGATTCCGAACAAAGTTCGGCAGGATATTCTGTGGTGGACTTGCACAGAGAAAAAAAGGAGAGCATTTTTGGCAACCATGGCTGGAGATTACAGTAGTGACGGACGCCTCACCCATGGGGTGGGGAGCTCATGCCAACGATCTGACAATCAGCGGTCGCTGGTCTCCATCGGAGTCCCAACTACACATCAACCTTTTAGAGCTGAGAGCAATTAGACTAGCGCTGAAGGCTCATCTGTCAGAGGAAGAAATGTCTTGATAATGACGGACAACACAGTGGCCATGCATTATCTAAACAAAAGAGGAGGTGTAGGGTTACTACCTCTGTGCAAAGAGGCAATGCAGCTCTGGTATTGGGCAATTCAAGAAGGAATCTCCTTAACAGCAGTTCATCTAGCCGGGAGGAGAATATGACGGCAGACGCTCTGAGCAGGCAGAGCACGGTATCCCACGAGTGGGAACTGGCTCAGGAAGTCATTCAAGAGATCTTCGCCCTTTGGGGAACCCTTCAAGTAGACCTATTTGCGACTGGAATCAACCGGAAGTGCGAAAGATATTGCTCAAGGGAATTTCCCCCGAGAGGACCCCTAGGGGACGCGTTCGTGGTGGAATGGAACTTCCCACTATTATACGCGTTCCCTCCGATTCCCGTCATTCCTTAGGTCATCAGGAGACTGAGACGTCTCGGAAACCGCATGATCCTAATAGCCCCGGATTGGGCCTGGAGAACATGGTACCCAGACCTTCTAGACATGTCCATCTGTCCCCCAGTACGTCTTCCTCAAAGAGAGGACCTTCTCTCACAAATGGAGGGTCAGGTTCTCCATCCAGAGGTCAAGATTCTCAACCTTTACGCTTGGTATCTGAAAGGCTGAGATACAAGGATTGGGACCTTCCAGGTGACGTCATGGAGGTGTTGCTTCCGGCAAGAAGACCAGCAACAAAATCTCTATACCGTTGGAAAAAGTTTTGCAACTGGTGCAGAGAAAAGAATGTTGATCCTTTTCTATGTTCTATTCCAGAAGTACTGTCCTTCCTCTTGTCCCTAGCACATTGAGGTCTAAATGTTGGGATCATTAAAGGTTATCTTGCAGCGCTTTTCATCTTCATTCTTAAAAGGACTCAACAAAGTGTTTCCTCCTTATCCTTTCCAAGTACCAATTTGGGATCTTAATCAGGTTCTAAAATTCTTAATGTGTGCCCCTTTTAAACCCTTGCACACTTGTCCATTAAGATTACTGACATGGAAACTGCTTTCCTAGTTGCTTTAAAATCTGCAAGAAGAGTGAGCGAATTGCAGGCACTGTCTTCTGGGCCACCCTATACTGTGTTCCACAGGGACAAAGTGGTATTGAGGGTGAAACCCTCATTTTTACCTAAAGTTGTGTCTGATTTTCATTAAAATCAGAAAATAGTTCTACCCGCATTCTACCCTCCATCTCATCCTAGTAAGGAGGAGGATAGATTGCACAGGTTGGACCCGAGAAGAGCTCTAAGCTTTTACATTTCTAGGCTTTCCAAGCTTAGAGTGGATAATCAACTTTTCATTGGCCTACAGCGGAAGGAAATTGGGTCAATCGATGTCAAAACAAAACATATCACGTTGGATTGTGCTTTGCATTTCAGAATGCTACAGATTAGCAGAGAAAGACCCACCAGAAGGCTTAAGGGCCCATTCCACCAGAGGCATCGCCTCTTCGACAGCCCTTCAAAGAGGTGTTCCCATAAAATTAATTTGTGAAGCAGCAACTTGATCTTTGCTGCATACTTTTCCAAGATTCTGTACCCAGTCTACGGAGCTGAATTTTGGTAAAGCAGTACTATATTCAGCCATTTAAGGGTATCAAAAAATCTACTCCCTCCTCCAGAAAATTGTCCATATTGCTTTGGGAGTCTATCTAAGATGAGGACACAACTGGTAACATTCTTTTGATTGGATGTTCCTCCAACGTATTCCTCATCACCCTCCCAGCCTACCCCTCTGTAGATTTTTCCGGGTTATTGCCATTTCAACTCTCGCAAGGCTGATACCTGACTACCGGCTCAATCTACACAGTAGAACAAGAGGGAGGGGGAAAAACAGAACTGAGCCCAACGGGCGCCACGCGTGCTACTTGTATACCCGATGACGTCACCCTCGACGGAAGCCTTCGAGGGACCATCGACTCGACGACATTGACGCACGGCACCCTCTGCTGAATGTTTTTTTCCGAAGCAGCTAAAGCTGGATGGAATACATCTAAGATGAGGAATACGTTGGAGGAACATCTAATCGAAAGAACGTTACCAGTTGGTAAGTAACTTGTTCTTCTTGACGATTACTGCATATTACACAGTAAAAAATAGGAAGCATCTCGTAATTTGGTGCACAACTACGTACACTTCGTATAGATCACATTATTACAGCTTTCAGAGCACAGGGTCCCCTCTGTATTTCCAGGATGACCCTTGTTGTTCCGCTAAGTAGCGGCGGAATGGGGCCCATATGTCTTTGGGTCCATTTGTGGGCGAGACTGTCGTGATGTAGCCCTCTTCACATTCATTGATATAGGTCAGGTCTCTAATTGATGCCTGTACAGTTAGGGCAGACCTTGCTTTCCAATTTCTTAGTTTTGGGACTACACAGGCCACATTAAATAGTCGACGTGTCTTAATAGGTACCTTACCTATATCGCCCAGCAGATATTTCAATGGGGTGGTGGAAATGTGGATGTCTATATATATATTTAAGAGGTGTCCAGTTAAAGTTTCGAATGCAAACGCTCGAATTCAAAAAGGATCGAGTCAATAGGCCCGAAAACAAAAGGGTTTAATTTTTTTTTTTTACATGTATATTTTTTGGGGGCTTTTGTATAGATAAAACAAGTGTTTTTTACAAGAAAAACAGGGGGTTGGGAGGGTACTGGGGGGGTACCCCCCCAAAAAAAAAAAATAACAAAAAAAAAAATGTCAACCCGTTTTTCAGTGCAATTGACTCATCCTTTTGGCATTCGAGCATTTGTATTTGCAACTTTGACCTATAACCTATTTAAGAGTGTCTTCCACTCCCACCCAGAACATGAGAATGGGTGGGCAAGACCAGTACATGTGGAATGAGTCAGCCTACGTAGCCTGACACTTTGGACAGCGGGCCTGTTTGTTCTAGTGGAATTTCACCATTTTCTTTGGGGTAAAATGGAGGTGATTCAGGACTTTAAATAGTATTAGTCTCAGGTTCGCATTGAGGGAAACTGTTTTCGTGAGTTGCAATAACAGGTCCATTGTGTATCTTCTAGTGCCGTACCCAGATCTCTCTCCCATGTTGCTTTCATGCCGTTCTCCGAGGGGGAATGGGACTGTGTAGTTTTATATGGCGTAGAAGTGCCACCAGTAACCCTGTTCGAGGGAATAATGGCAGTGATGAACGGGTGAGTCTCAGGCTCAGAGGGAAAGAAGGGCCACCGGTGTCTGAAAGCCGCTTTCATCCGATGATACCGTAGTGCAATGATGGGTCAGTGACCCATTTTAGCCTGGACTTCCCCCAGCGTCACAAATGTACTGTTGGGGAACATGTCCCCCATAGTCAGTTTGCTTCATGTTCTTTGTAGTGTTATGTCATAGGAGTGGGCGATACCATGGTAATGACAGAGAGGGGATGTACCATTATATGGATTGGAAATTACCACCTTCTTAAATAATCTAGACCAGGCCTTCACTGTGCTGGTCATAGGGTCCACCTCATTAATCTTGCCTTATGCCCTAGTGAAAAACACCACACGTAAATAAGTAGGAGAGACTGCATATCTGTCTACTTGTATGTGAGCATATATCTTGGAAATTGTGCCTGTGCAGCGTTATAATAGAGTTCAAAGTCTGGTGCAGAGAGGCCCCCTGAGTCGTACATCTCCTTTAGTTTAGACCAGCTCATTCTGTTCGTACCCCTTCCCCAGACAAAGTTGGACACCAACGAGCGCAGCTTAGTGAAGAAAGCGTTTCCTGGCCATATAGGTATGTTACTGAAAAGGTAAAGTAATTTAGGTACCACTATCATTTTCAGCAATGCTATTTGCCCGTAAGCCGAGACCGGTAATTTGTACCAAACTTTTTGTTTAGTTTCTAGTTGGGAGATGTATGGCTTGTAGTTGGATGAGTAAAGGGTGTGTCTTTTAGTGGCCACTTTCACCCCTAAATATCGGGAGGAACATGAGGACCAACAAAATTCCTTCATTGAATCCGTCTGTTTTGCCCCTCGGCTCAGTGGTATTATTTCAGATTTTGTGGGATTTATTCTATAGCCTGAATATCTGGTCAATTAATTTATGTCTATCATGATGGGGGATAGGTTGACCTCTGGGTCTCTAATGTATAGCAGGGTGTCATTTGCGTACACCGATATTAGTTGAGGGGGTCTACTTATCCGAACACCACGGTCGGAGTTCCTGTAACTTATTAATGCTGCCAGGCCTTTGATGGTGAGAGCAAAATGAGGGGGGAAAATGGGCAGCCCTGCCGTGTACCTCTGTGTAATGGGAATCTGGATGACAGGGTGTGATTTGTTCTGACAGTGGCACAAGGGTCTTTATATAAGAGTTGGATGAAGCTTTGGAACTGGGGTCCAAGTCCCAGCTGACTCATCACAGCAAACATGTATTTCCATGACACTGAATCGAACACCTTCTCGGCGTCGAGGGATACCACAACCACTCTGGCCTTCGTTTCCAGTTGAGATATTATAGCAAAGAGTCTGCGTAAGTTTAGAGAGGTGGATCTAGTTGGGATAAATCCTGATTGGTCGGGATGCACCAATTGGGTCATGTGAGGTAGTAGTCAGTTCGCTATAGCCTTGGCGAACACTTTAGTATCTGAGTTAATTAGTGAAAGGGGGCGATAGGATCAAGACTTGTGGGGGGGCTTATTCAATTTAAGCAGGACAGAAATGACTGCTTCCCTTAATGACGGGGGGAGTGATCCAGTGGCCTTAGCTTCCTCCCACACCGCCAATAGCTTGGGGGGCAGCTCTGACATGTAACGCTTGTAGAGATCTATCGGGAGTCCGTCCAGCCCTGGGGCCTTCCCTGCAGTCAGGTCCTTTATTGCATGTCTGATCTCCTCGATTGTTAGGGGGAGCTCTAATGTCTCACAGGCCTTGTGTGTAAGTCTTGGGAGCGGTATCGAGTTTATGTAATGAGCCAGCTCCTGTTCAGTCACCATGTCCGTATTTTTGTACAGAGATGAGTACAATTCTAAAAATACATCATTAATCGACCGTTGTTCAGTAAAGGTTTTCCCATCCCTCCCGCTTATGCTAGTGATCGGCTAGTAACGTACTTGCTTTGTACCCCTCCCCATACCTCCTGGCCCTGGTAGGGGTAGTCATATACAGGATTTCTTGCTCTGCCAGTCTCTTAAATTTGTCTAGCTGCGCCTGTAGAGGAGCAAGCGTGGCTACCCCGGGCGTCAGGGTATGCGCTTTTTCCAAAGACCGTAGCCTGTGTTCGGACTGCTGCAATTCCATTCTTACAGCCCGTAATGACCCCCATGTGCTAGTGATAACATTTGACCCCACATCCAGACCTTAAAAGATTCCCACACTGTGGCCGTAGACCCCACCGACCCCTTGTTGCGGACAAAATATTCGTTAATGTCAACCCTTAGAGGTTCTAGTATCGTGGTGTCTTGCAAAAGAGTCGGCGGCATCCCCCCCAGCCTGGGGCCGTGATCAGAGCGGGCCTCTAACAGCAACGGGGAATGGTCCAATATAGTGCGTGGGAGAATGGCACAGTCAATTGTGTGGGGGATATATTTGGGCGAAAACAACCAAAAATCAGTATGTGAATTTGAGTCATGGACTGAGGAGTGGAAGGTGAATTCCTCCCCTGAGGATGCATCTCCCTCCAGGCATCAACCGGGGTAACTATGACATGCCTTGAAGGATAAGGTGTGCAGCCTTGGTGTATGCCCGGGGGACCTTGTCCAATAGTGGGTGAAGTATGGTATTGAAATCGCCACCCCATATTACTTTAACGTCGTCCAGCAGGGATATTAGCTCAATTGTAAGTAAAAGTCTGGGTCGTCCATATTTGGACCATAAGTATTGACCTGGATGATGGTTTGACCCAACAAGGACCCCCAGATGATCACATACATCCCATAGTGTCAACTTTGGATTTGGTCACTTGGAATCCTAGGGTATGTTGAATGAGGGTCATGACGTCCCTCGACGAGTAGTCAGTGCCTAGCCTTAGAGGACCCCAATTTCATGCAAACGAGTCAACTACCCTGTGCTGGGCATGGGTTTCCTGTAACATCAGGACTCAAATGTTATGTCTTTTAGCATAGGCTTGTATCTTCTGGATCTTGATAGGGTTGCTGAATCCCCTGATATTCCATGTGAGCAGTCTAATTGTGTGGTCCGGCCCTGCCATCATCCCGGTAGGTCAGGTATCGAAGTGCAATTCCAAACGAGATGCAAATTATGTCCCAAGAGCAACCGTAATCCTTTCCTATTAACCATACCCCAACTGTGCACCACCCCGCCCTCACCGCCCCCCCCAACCAGAAAGTGTATACCCCTTCTCGAACATCCAGTTCTGAAACGGTAGGAGGCAACATGCAACCACAACTAGTGGCATTAAATATTTAACAGGCGTGAGCTGCACTGTGTGACTCAGCCGGGATTGATGGGCCTTCTACGGTTGTGCCCATCTAAGACTTACAGCTGTGAGCATAGAAAATATTCAGCAGAGTGTTGCGGTTATCAGCTGTTGCCTGGTGGTGCCGGAATATTCTGGTCAATATAGGAAATGGCCTCCTTCCGGGGATTCAAAAAAATTGGCTCTGCCGGCATGTTGCACCCTCAACTTGGCTGAGAACATCATGGCATACGGGATCTTCCGATCTCTGAGAGCTTTCTTGACATGGTCAAAAGTCCAAAACAGAAGGTGGGTGAGGCGCGCACTCCCGGTCCTGGTCAATTAAACCTGTTGCAAAAAATAGGTAGCTGGGTCACATCCCAAAATGGACAAATATTCACAGGGTTAGATCCCTTCTGCTGAAAATCAGGTACTCAGTATTAACAGGGTTAGATCCCTTGCTGCAAATCAGGTACTCAGTAATAACAGGGTTAGATCCCTCAGCTGCAGTTCTGTGGTCTGTGGTTGTTCTCCTCCTAGCGCTTTCTTATCTCAAATAATCATCAGGGAGGCTGTTAAGCAGGTGTGTCTAATTAGACTCAAAGGATTCTGGTAGCTGTAGTGAAAAAAGTTTTTTTCTGTTCAGGTTGCCAGCAACCGACACCCCTCCAAAGCACAAGTCCTTCCCAAATTTGGGGGAGGGGAGAGAACCATCTTTATGATTCTCCAAAGTGGGGCACAGTCACCCCGTGGCGCTGCCTCTGGAGCCCGGGACTCCCATAGCATTCAGTACAAAACAGAAGGTGGGTGAGGCGCGCACTCCCGGTCCTGGTCAATTAAACCTGTTGCAAAAAATAGTTAGCTGGGTCACATCCCAAAATGGACAAATATTCACAGGGTTAGATCCCTTCTGCTGCAAATCAGGTAGTCAGTATTAACAGGGTTAGATCCCTTGCTGCAAATCAGGTAGTCAGTATTAACAGGGTTAGATCCGTTGCTGCAAATCAGGTAGTCAGTAATAACAGGGTTAGATCCCTCAGCTGCAGTTCTGTGGTCTGTGGTTGTTCTCCTCCTAGCGCTTTCTTATCTCAAATAATCATCAGGGAGGCTGTTAAGCAGGTGTGTCTAATTAGACTCAAAGGATTCTGGTAGCTGTAGTGAAAAAAGTTTTTTTCTGTTCAGGTTGCCAGCAACCGGCACCCCTCCAAATCACAAGTCCTTCCAAATTTGGGGGAGGGGAGAGAACCATCTTTATGATTCTCCAAAGTGGGGCACAGTCACCCCGTGGCGCTGCCTCTGGAGCCCGGGACTCCCATAGCATTCAGTACAAAACAGAAGGTGGGTGAGGCGCGCACTCCCGGTCCTGGTCAATTAAACCTGTTGCAAAAAATAGGTAGCTTGGTCACATCCCAAAATGGACAAATATTCACAGGGTTAGATCCCTAAATGGACAACCTGATTTGCAGCAAGGGATCTAACCCTGTTAATACTGAGTACCTGATTTGCAGGAGAAGGGATCTAACCCTGTGAATATTTGTCCATTTTGGGATGTGACCCAGCTACTTATTTTTTGCAACAGGTTCAATTGACCAGGACCGGGAGTGCGCGCCTCACCCACCTTCTTTTTTGTACTGAATGCTATGGGAGTCCCGGGCTCCAGAGGCAGCGCCACGGGGTGACTGTGCCCCACTTTGGAGAATCATAAAGATGGTTCTTTCCCCTCCCCCAAATTTGGGAAGGACTTGTGCTTTGGAGGGGTGTCGGTTGCTGGTCACCTGAACAGAAAAAAACGTTTTCACTACAGCTACCAGAATCCTTTGAGTCTAATTAGACACACCTGCTCAACAGCCTCCCTGATGATTATTTGAGATAAGAAAGCGCTAGGAGGAGAACAACTACAGACCACAGAACTGCAGCTGAGGGATCTAACCCTGTTATTACTGAGTACCTGATTTGCAGCAAGGGATCTAACCCTGTTAATACTGAGTACCTGATTTGCAGCAGAAGGGATCTAACCCTGTGAACATTTGTCCATTTTGGGATGTGACCCAGCTACTTATTTTTTGCAACAGGTTCAATTGACCAGGACCGGGAGTGCGCGCCTCACCCACCTTCTTTTTTGTACTGAATGCTATGGGAGTCCCGGGCTCCAGAGGCAGCGCCACGGGGTGACTGTGCCCCACTTTGGAGAATCATAAAGATGGTTCTCTCCCCTCCCCCAAATTTGGGAAGGACTTGTGCTTTGGAGGGGTGTCGGTTGCTGGTCACCTGAACAGAAAAAAACGTTTTCACTACAGCTACCAGAATCCTTTGAGTCTAATTAGACACACCTGCTCAACAGCCTCCCTGATGATTATTTGAGATAAGAAAGCGCTAGGAGGAGAACAACTACAGACCACCGAACTGCAGCTGAGGGATCTAACCCTGTTATTACCGAGTACCTGATTTGCAGCAAGGGATCTAACCCTGTTAATACTGAGTACCTGATTTGCAGCAGAAGGGATCTAACCCTGTGAATATTTGTCCATTTTGGGATGTGACCCAGCTACTTATTTTTGCAACAGGTTCAATTGACCAGGACCGGGAGTGCGCGCCTCACCCACCTTCTTTTTTGTACTGAATGCTATGGGAGTCACGGGCTCCAGAGGCAGCGCCACGGGGTGACTGTGCCCCACTTTGGAGAATCATAAAGATGGTTCTCTCCCCTCCCCCAAATTTGGGAAGGACTTGTGCTTTGGAGGGGTGTCGGTTGCTGGTCACCTGAACAGAAAAAAACGTTTTCACTACAGCTACCAGAATCCTTTGAGTCTAATTAGACACACCTGCTCAACAGCCTCCCTGATGATTATTTGAGATAAGAAAGCGCTAGGAGGAGAACAACTACAGACCACAGAACTGCAGCTGAGGCATCTAACCCTGTTATTACTGAGTACCTGATTTGCAGCAAGGGATCTAACCCTGTTAATACTGAGTACCTGATTTGCAGCAGAAGGGATCTAACCCTGTGAATATTTGTCCATTTTGGGATGTGACCCAGCTACTTATTTTTTGCAACAGGTTCAATTGACCAGGACCGGGAGTGCGCGCCTCACCCACCTTCTTTTTTGTACTGAATGCTATGGGAGTCCCGGGCTCCAGAGGCAGCGCCACGGGGTGACTGTGCCCCACTTTGGAGAATCATAAAGATGGTTCTCTCCCCTCCCCCAAATTTGGGAAGGACTTGTGCTTTGGAGGGGTGTCGGTTGCTGGTCACCTGAACAGAAAAAAACGTTTTCACTACAGCTACCAGAATCCTTTGAGTATAATTAGACACACCTGCTCAACAGCCTCCCTGATGATTATTTGAGATAAGAAAGCGCTAGGAGGAGAACAACTACAGACCACAGAACTGCAGCTGAGGGATCTAACCCTGTTATTACTGAGTACCTGATTTGCAGCAAGGGATCTAACCCTGTTAATACTGAGTACCTGATTTGCAGCAGAAGGGATCTAACCCTGTGAATATTTGTCCATTTTGGGATGTGACCCAGCTACTTATTTTTTGCAACAGGTTCAATTGACCAGGACCGGGAGTGCGCGCCTCACCCACCTTCTTTTTTGTACTGAATGGTCAAAAGTCTGCCTGCACTCCAGTGGAGAGGTCCAGGTACATGTGAATTCTAGTCGAGTCTAAGTGCAGGGTGCCTCTTTCATGTGAGAGCCGAAGTATCTGATCCAGGTCCCGGTAGTTCAATAGCTGGGCGATGATAGTCTGTGGTGGGGCTCCTGGTTTAGGTGGCGGGGCCAGGGACCTATGTGCTCTCTCCACAAGGAACTGCAGAGACAATTGTGCCTCTGGAAATATTGTACGCAGTGCCTCCTCCAGGAACACCTCCATGGGGACATTGAGGGCCCTCTCAGCCATTCCCACCCCCCTGATGTTATTGCGGCGGACCGGGACTCCCAAGTCGTCACATTTAACACAGACTGCCTTCAAATTCCTGTTGATTTCCTCTATGTCCTTTCCATGTACTGCCATTGTATCCTCAAGGTCGCTCATCTTGTTTTCTGCTGCAGTAACCGTAGCGCTTTCTTTTTGCAGGTCTGATCTTATTGAGGCTATGCTTATGCCTATGTCATCAAGTTTGTTGTTCACCGCCGCAAACCCGGCCTGCATTGCCATCATGTATGAGTCGATGCTCTTATCAGTGGGGGACTGACTTGCTGCGAGGGGGGGGGGGTCCTGGGAGCCCACTGCATCTTCATCAGACCGTTGCGCGTTTGTATTCATGTCCATGGGGCCCTTTTTGTTTCCTTTTGTGACACCACGAGTCATCTCCCCCACGCGGGAAGAGTTACTGGAGATAGTTATGGTTGTGTGTTGTGGCTTATTGCTGCTGCGCTCTTGCATTTACAGGGATTTACAGGCCTGCTGTCCTTTTACTCTCTGATCCTCCTTCATCAGGTGCAGCCGTTTAGCGGGCGAATAGTTCGCCTCAGTACCAGTTTGTAAGCACTGTTTTAATTAGTGCTGTGGCGCTGTATACTTATGTCGGGCTTCCGATGCCGGCCGTATTATAAAGTCAGTTCCTGCTGGGACAAGAGGCACCGGGCGTTCAATTCACACTAATCAAAAGGGTACTACTATCGGGCGGGCCCGACCACGTACCTGTCCCACTCCAGAGTGCCTGAGGTCGCAGCTTGTTTCCGACCGCCTGCTGGCGGTGAGACACGTATTAGCAAGCATGGCTGTGTGCAGTATCGTCGCGACCCAGGGAGTCCGCGCACAATCCTGCAGTATGTGGTCCTCCATGCGGCACCCCGTTTGCCCCTGGATGGTCCGCCTTCTTTTGGCGCGCACTCAGCCCCATGGCATCAGGACAGGATTACGTTCGGTATGCCCGAACAAGGCTTTCTGCAGCATTAAAGTAACTACAGAAATGGAGTCGATAGGTGTACGCCTCCTATCTATACCTCAGTATTTCAACACATATGTGACAGAAGGCTATTTTATTTTACAAAGTTATTCCTAACACTAGGTCCCTAAAAAAACCTTTTTCGCCCTATGTGTTGACAATCTAATGCCCATGGGTGCTTAGCCCTAGTGGGTGCTGATGTGCCGACTGCAAGGGGAAGTTGCGAACCTGTCCCTATCCTCTCTAAACCACTTTCCTATTAGCGAACTGCACGGGGCCATTATGACCGAATATCTACGGGCACACATTGCCCCGAATGGACTTATTATCAGGATTGAACCGAGAATCTTCCTCGAAGAATTGCAATTCAGAAAAGACTGGAGTTTTATCTCAAACAAATGCACTAGAGACTGGATCATATTAATAATAAATACGGCCAAAAGTGTATCAGAGAGGTTGATGAATGAAATCATTACCAAACAGGATGCGATAACAACAAAAATGATTGTAGGCGACTACCTTAAAAGCATGGCTACTCTGGATGTAACGATTAAAGAGTTTAAAGAACTAAACCTTAATAAAAAGGTAACCAAACTCAAAAAGGACATTGCAGCATTCTCCCAC
The DNA here is from genome assembly GCF_040938575.1 of Ambystoma mexicanum. Taxonomy (NCBI): domain Eukaryota; kingdom Metazoa; phylum Chordata; class Amphibia; order Caudata; family Ambystomatidae; genus Ambystoma; species Ambystoma mexicanum. The sequence goes on along the minus strand of NC_090929.1, from coordinate 1,209,194,919 downwards.
GAAAAAAAGTATCCATATACAACAGATTCATATTATGAAGAACAAGAGAAAAATGCTACTATGCCATATGCGGGACCCATGAGAGGTAGACCAAACCGACAAAGGAACAGACCAAGACCTGGGAACTGGAATTTCTCGAGTGGGAGCTCGGAGGAAGATACGGATAGAACGAATGGCAATGTCCGATTCGAGGACCAACAACAGAACAGAGGCGGTAATACCCGGGGTTTTCAGGCCCCAAGAGGCCGTGGAAAGGCCAGAGGATGGTGGCAGAATCAATCACCTATAGTCACCAGGAACAGAGGGAGAGGTTGGTACCAACAGAACGCCAACCCACAATACAACCCCTAGAAATACGAATAACAAATGAGAAACCCGTAAAGGAATCTTTGGTAGTCAACCTCTCTACCTTCAGTCTCTCTAACACACACATGCAAGTATTGCAGAAAGGACTTTCGTTTGTACCTACATCCGCTCATGATCCTTTCCAGACGAGAATTGAGATTACCCAGCTAATGAGGAAGATACGTCTCAAACAATTTTCTGTCACATATGTGTTGAAATTTCTGCAGCATTAGCCAGCAAGGGGAGCGATGTTACGTTGCTCGACCGTTGCAACCTCCAGTGTCTTTGGTCCCATCAATCCGCAGGATTTTCATAACAGAATATCATGAAGTGTGGAGCTCCACACTCACGCTGCCATTTTCGTCGGCACTCAACAGGTGCCCATGGTCTTCAACTTTGAAAAGCAGGACTGTGACATGCATAACTATATGCTGAAGCACTAGCAGCCTCCCCCAACCACAAACAAGCCTGATAGAGACACTAATTGGTTAATCTGTATAGGGGTAGGAGGATCCCTTTGAGCTCACCACAATCAAGAGTTGGCTAACTAGCACTCCTCAATGCCTTCAAGTACTTGAGGAGAACATTCTCCAAAATACAAAGGGGCAATTGAACATTAGGCTAGGAAGAGGGAGAGAACCCAGTATATTTTGGAACTTGGAGTGAAGGTTCCCATACATGCACTATTGAGCTTTGAGATCAAGAGGAAGGCAATCCATTTTATCCTGCAAGGTAAAGGGAAAGTTCCCCAGGTATACAACAGTGAACTTTGGCGACAAGAGAGAAAACACTGATTGCATGCTGGAACATAAAGGTAAAGTTGCCAGTTGTGTAACAATGCATTTGAAATTTTGAACAAAATAGAGGACAAGCATGATGCTCTAATAATTGGAGGGAAGGTTCCCAAATAATCAGTAAAGCAGTTACACTCTGATGCAGAGGGTAAAAACCTTTCCACACAGGAACCTGGAATGACAGTTTTCAAGCATCCACCTGTACAACAGAGACATGTGATGGGCACGGAGAAGGCCTATTGTACCTTGAAATGTTAAGAGAAGATTGCTAAGAACCTAATAACACACGTGAGTATTGTATCTTGAAAATTGTAATTCATATTCCCAGACAGACCAATTTAGAAAAGGAAAATCATACGGGGCAACAGACTGGAACCCTATGCGCTTGTCAGGTCAAAAGCCACTTTGTAAAACAAGTCCAAACAAGTAAGTAACCAGATACATAGCTGCTGTGGATGGTTGTTTATTGGAGGAACCTTTGCCCAACATATCCAAGAGGTAATATAGTATAAGAATGGACACAACCACACTGCGCAATTACATTAGTAATTTATTATCAAAATTAATAAGATGAATACAGCCGACATGTGTTTCGACCATCAGGTCTTCTTCCAGGCTAGTATCCACAAGATAACATAGTCAAAATTAAATATACAATCGTAACATCCATATTTCGCACATGAATTAGCAAAACATTTCACATACATAATATTTGGTAAGTACACACATTTGATACATCATAAATTGGTCAAGTACAACCCAGAGGCAATAAGGGAGGGATAACAGGTCAAAGATTTAAATATATCAATCCAATTTGAATATAAGAAACAAGGAGTATGAACAGTACATATACGTAATCATGAGCAGTAATCATGAGTTAATGCAAAGGATCCAAAGATGTCATCCTGGTCACATGAAGGGAGCAATAAAATAAAGGACGAAAGATCTAATTTTAATAACCATTGAAAGTGTAACTCATTAAGGAAAGTATATTGCTCACAAGACTCACATAATCAGTGAGATTGCACAGTACATTACTATTGTGTCACACCAAAGCCAACATCGTAATTATGCGAGGAGTATACTCTCATTAGTCACCAAATTACGCCAATGTAAGAACACGTCTAGTTCTGAAAGCCAACGTGCATGCCCCAGTGTTTAAACGTCGGAGTGGTGATAAACAACCCTGTGCATCATTATTATTTATTTTATTTATCTTAATTTTTGGAACGTGCCAGATGCCTGCAGGCCTCAGGGCGCACATAAAACAGCAACAGGATGCACGAACATAAAAGCAGGCCGGAGAGTTAGACCCACTCTACTGTAATCTAGGCATGAGCCGCCACTTACACCATAAAAGTGTCTGGTTAAGTCAGATACCACCTATGCGCACCCTTTTGATGGATGTCGAAAAACAATTCTTTGTGGTTGCACATCCCATCATACCAACAGTTTATTTCTTTCCGAAAATACATAAGCAGTTGGAATCTATCCGTGAAGGGAGGCCAATTGTGAGTGGGAAAGGTGGGGTAATTACTCCGCTCACCTGGTATCCACAGGGACGCCACCCAACCATATGGACACTGGTATCCTTCTCTGCGGTTCCCTGATGTGGCCAGTGGGGGAGGGTTCTGCCTGTAATACAGGAGGGCTATGTTCAAGACTGGTCAACTGGGGTAATTAGCCTCCCACCACCCCGTATGCCTTCAGCCCCTCTGGGGCCTCTCCTCACCTTATTGTTGATTCAGATGTGCTCTCCGTCCTGCCTTCTTGGCAGGAGCGCGTTGTCCTTTGTGGGCGGATGCGATCTAGTTACTTCACTGATGCCGGCCCGTTTGAAGTCTTTCAGGTAGGTCTTATTGCTGTTGTATATTGTTGTTATTCCTGCATGCCTTTCTTGGTTTAATAATGTCTCTTTCTCTTCCTTAGATGTGTGGAAGTCCAGTGTGGTGCATTGGCTGAATTGGGTGTCGCCGGTAAATGATGGCGTGTAATGAGCAAAATGATGCGGTAAGTAGGCGCTATGCGCAGTGCAGTGATGCCTTGCCTTTGCTAACCTGTTTTTTTTTCTTTTCCCATAGATCACGGTGTTCACCCAGGGTGTGGAATTCCGAGGCGATGCTGATCGAGGGGCGACCTGCTAGGTAAGCTTTTCGGCACAGTTCGTTAGGTTGTAATGCCTCTAATACCTTGTTTCTTTCCTTTTTGCAGATCTGTCGGTCCGGGAGACGTGCTGATCCTAGGAAGCTGTTCGCAGGAGCTGTGGCCAGCTAAAGATGAAAATTGCAGCTAAGATGCTGCTGCTAACAATGTTCCTTTTGTCTCCTTACAGGTGCTGTTTCTCCGAGGTTCGCGGGTATAGGTGGACATGGTGAACGTCACGTTGCAGGATTGCAAAGTAACGCGAAGCATGTTATCCAAGTCGGGTGTGGTTTAAATAGCTTCAAGAAAGTAGTCCAGGTAAAGTAGTTTCTAGGCTACCACACCCAAAACACTATACCGCATGGCTTGGTTCCTAGGAGCCAAGCTATGTGGATGCCTTCATGTTGGCTGTCAGCTTCAAAATAAAGTAGTTCCCCAAACACATGTCTTCACTGTGTATGAGCCTGGCGCCATAGGCGCCAGGACTGGCTCCAAGAGGGCCTATGCAGTGGATGCCTAGGTTTATTGGAGACCCGAGCCAAGACCTCTCCTGGCCCATGCGCTTGCCGGAGGGGTTTTTGGATGTGGGTCGTGACAGCACTCCCCCCAAGGGCCCTCTCATGTTGTTTCTTCTGCCCGGCTCAGGTTTAGTTGGGAAGTTTCGATGATATTTTTTGATCAGACATGGTGCATGAATGTTCTCACAGGGTTCCCAGGATCTATCTTGGGGTCCAAATCCCTTCCAATCGATTAGATAGTATCGCTTGCCCCTAGAATACTTGGAATCCAGGATGCCTCTGACTTCGAATTCTGGTTCTCCATGAACAAGTATGGGCTTTGGTGGTGTCCGAATCCGTGTATCGGTCTGCATTGGCTTTAAAAGGGACACATGAAATACCGGATGGATTTGTAGGTTAGGTGGTAAATCTAGTTTGACGGCCACTGGATTGATAAATGCCTTGATGGTATAAGGCCCTAAGTACCTGGGTTGAAAGGTCCGGGTTCCCTTGATGGGTACAAATTTAGCGGCCAACCAAACCTTGTCTCCTACCTGATAGTCAGGGGCTTTCTTCCGGTGTTGATCAGCAAATTGCTTTTGCTATTCCTTGGCGAGAATAAGATATTATTTGGCCTTTTTGAAAGCCTGAGTGATGGTGGTGTGAAGAGTTTTCACTATGGAATTTCCAAACTGGCTGGGAGATTCAGTTCAGAGGTACGTGGGTGTCTACCATAAAGGGTATAAAAGGGTGTTTGTCCTGTACTTGAATGCAAGGAATTGTTATATGCTTCTCCAGCATGGGGTCTGGCATGGATTCACATGCTCATGAATATTCCCCGTCGTCAGGCTGGGAATCCTCGGTAAAGAAAATAACCAGTATCAGTTTCGTTTCTGATCTGTCTTTCGTAGTAGTAACCAATCACTGGTCTCTGCGTCATACTGACCACAGCCAATGACTGCCCTCTACCCAAGCCCCGCCTCTGGCAGCCATCTTCAGATTTTTACCGCACGTTCATGTGTTGGGATCCTCGTGCTATTGCTCTCGAGCGTTAGTGCTATTTTTTCACGTTTTTTCTCAAAAACTTCGTTTTTTTCGGTCAAAAGAGCCTCAAGCTCCACCGACTCTCCATCCGATCAACGGGGACCCGTGTCGGATTGTTCTACGCCCCTCAAGGGTGAAGATTCGTCGAGCTACGCTTTTGAAGGACTCCAGAAGTTTCTCAGGCCCATCTCGGTCATGGCCCAGGAGAAGGGAAGCTCGACGCCCGGAAAGCTGTTCAGGGTCTGCCCTGGATGCCAGCTGCAGAATGTCTTTAAGGAAGATGAACACTCCTTTTGTCTTTACTGCCTACATGAAGACAAGACGCACGTGGAGAAGGACTGTGCGTTTTGCGGCAACATGTCGGAGCGGACCATGAAGGACCGCCATCAACGTCTCGCCAACTGGCTGGAAGGGAAGAGCCCGTCCGGCGAGAAGAAGAAGAAGAAATCCGAGCGGTCTTCTAAGACCTTTGAGGACGCCCCGGCGATGGGGGTCCAACATAAGGCCAAGCACCGCGAGTCCGCTGGCACCGGGAGCGCCGAACGGTCGGGCTCTACGGGCACCAGGCAGGGCGCACCCTCCCCGGCACCATCAACCATGAGCCAACGCTCTGGGTCGGGTAAGAGGAAGGCCGAGCACCCGGCGAAGCTCCTGGAGAGACCCCGGTCGAGCTCGAGGGCGGAGCGAGGCAGTGTCCCCCCCCCTCAAGGAGAAGGCGGTGAGCGCACCAAGGGTGGTGAAAGCCTTAATCCATCCGGCCAAGGCCTCTATCGAGACAGTCGCGGCGGCCCTGGCTCAGCCTGTGGAGGCTACGCCGGTGGTGGCGACCTCGGGGCTCAGAGTCTCCCTGCCACCGCGGAGGGAGTCCTCTTTTATGCCCATCGACAGGACCCCCGTGAAACCTCCGACGGAGAAGAAAAAGGGGGGGCAGGGCGTCGCCGTGGATTCGGCCTCAACCTCTGAGGAAGAACTGATCGAGGTCTTAAGCCACGGCGTTAGCGTGGAAGAAGACCAGCCCGTCGGGAGGGATCCCGACGCAGGAGACGACATCGTCGAGGGTACCGACGGGGCCCCTGACCGCCCGTCGGATTCCCCTCTGCCAGTGCCGCAAGACAACTCGGCGGCCATTTTGTTGGCTATACAGTCCTTATGCTCAGAGATAAGGACGAGACTGCCGTTACCAGTGGAGGAACCACTCCCGTCGGGGGACCCGGAACCAGGCCCTTCGGGCAGCCCCCCTCCTAAGAAAAGAAGGATTCACCCTCCACCTCCTTTTCAGCCGTCGCGCCCCGTTCAGCCCTCCTCCCCGTCCACGACTCGAGGGGATGATACGGGGACTGACACGGCCGCAACGGGTACGGACGACGAGGTGTACGACGAGGATCTGCCGTCGTCTCCTCCCACCCGGGCTTCCCCGCCCGACGAGATTGGATCTTTTCACTCCATGATCGCCAGGGCATCCGAGCTCTTCCAGCTCTGCCCTGAGGAGAAGAAGAAGGAAGGTTTCCTTTATCAGCGGCGCGAGGCCAAGAGGAAGACGGTCCTCGCGGTACCTCTACTGGACGATATTTGGGATGAGGGCCTCGCCCTCCTCAAGAACCCATCCACGACGCCGGCTAGAAGAGACCGGTACGAGAAGAAGTACCGGGTCCCGGACGCGGCCCCCTTGTGCCTCCGGGCGCAGCCTACCCCGGACTCTGTCGTCTCCGCAGCGGCCAGGAAGAAAGCGGGGGGGGTCGCGGCCTCCACGTCGACTTCCCCGCCGGACGGCGAGGGAAAGAAATTGGACACGATGGGGCGCAGGGTCATCTCGTCTGCAGCGACGACGATTAAGGCGGCTAACGCCTTGGCTATCGTAGCCCGGTACGACAGGGAGCTGTGGTACAAGCTGGCTCCCCTGCTGGACTTCCTACCGGACGACAAGAGGGCGGATGCCCTGGAGATCTTGCAGGAAGGTGAGGTGGCGTCGGACCACGCCATCACTATTGCGACGGACATCGCCGACACTGGATTTCGCCAGTTGGGCAACGGCTTGTGCCTTAGGCGGCGTGGATGGCTCAAGGCTACTGACTTCCGTCAAGACGTACAGACCAGAGTCCTGGACATGCCGTTCGATGGGAACAACCTGTTTGGGAAAACAGTGGACGATTCCCTTCAAGCCATTAAAGCAGACACGGAGACAGCCCGGGCTCTCGGGGTTCTCCAGCAACGGCAGCCGCCCTTTCGGAGCGGCGGAGGCAAGGGCGCCTCCAAAGGTTCCGGCGGCGAGTTTTCCACCTACCCGTTCGTCGTCTCAAGAAGCTTACAGGGGACGAGGCAAGTCAGGCGGACCCCGCCGTCGTCGCCAAGGAGGTCAAGGCGGCAAAGCCTCGTCTAAGCAGGATTGAACCGGCCGTGGGGTCGGGCCCCCACCGAAGCACCCCGGTGGGAGGCCGGCTGGCGAGCTTCGTCAGCGTGTGGGAGTCCATCTCCACCGACCGTTGGGTGCTGGACGCCCTAGCCCAGGGCCACGCGCTCGAGTTTCAAAGAAGGTGCCCGCGCGTCCCCCCTGTGGCCAGGAAAGAGCTTCACGTCCCTCAGCTCCTCCGGGAGGTAAGGGCGATGCTAAGGAAGGGCGCCATCGAACTCGTCCCAAGGAGGCTTCGGGGCTCCGGAGTTTACTCAAGATACTTCCTCGTGAAGAAGAAGACAGGAGGATGGCGCCCCATCCTAGACCTACGACGGCTGAACAAGTTCATCAAGGCTCAGAAGTTCCGGATGGTCACCCTCCAGCACGTCCTGGGTCAGCTGGAGGAGGGCGACTTCCTGTCGTCGTTGGATTTGGAGGATGCCTACTTCCATATTCCCATCCTAAAGGGGCACCGAAAATTCCTCAGGTTCGTGGTCCAAGGGCGTCACTACCAGTTCAGAGCCCTTCCCTTCGGTCTACGGTCGGCACCCAGGGTATTCACCAAGTGCCTTGCACCAGTGGCGGCGCAGCTGCGCCGAGAGGGGATCCACGTCTACCCCTACCTGGACGACTGGCTCATCCGAGCCAAGACGAGGGAGCTCGCCGTGGAGCACACGGCAAGGACCGTCCAACTTCTCACGGACCTGGGATTCTCCGTGAACTACGCCAAGTCCCACCTGGTACCCGCGCAAAACGCACTGTTTCTGGGAGCGAAGCTCGACACAGTGTCCCTTCTGGCCTCCCCGTCGGAGGAAAGGACCAGGTCCATCCTGGGCAAGGTACAGCGGATGTTGGTTTCCGACGCGGACAAGGTGAGGTCCATCAAGTCCCTCCTCGGAATGATTTCTTCCTGCATCTACCTCATTCCCATGTGCAGGCTCCGGATGCGCCCGTTGCAGGAGTTCCTGGACGCGCGCTGGATCCAAACGACGGGCGGCTTCGAGGAGAGGATCACACTCGACGAGAGTTTCCGCCGAGCGATCCGGTGGTGGGGCACCCGCGCGCATCTGACGGCGGGCATGGACTTCCAGACCCCAGACCACCAGGAGACAGTGACCACGGATGCCTCCCTGGAAGGGTGGGGAGCGCACACCGAAAATCTGCACGCGAGAGGCCTTTGGCTCCCGACGGAGAAGTCCCTCCATATCAACGTCCTGGAGCTCCGTGCAGTGTTCTGGGCCCTCAGGTCCTTCCTTCCGTCCCTCAAGGGCAAGGTGGTGAGGATCTTCACCGACAACACCACCACCATGTTTTACATCAGGAAACAGGGCGGAACCAGGTCCCCGGCACTGTCCAAGGAGGCGCAGGACCCGTGGCATTGGGCCGTCGCCCAAAGGATGTTTCTGGTGCCGTTTTATCTGGCAGGGATAAAAAACACCATCGCCGACTCACTCAGCAGGGAGCTGCGCTCGTGCCACGAGTGGGAACTACGGCAGGATCTAGTGGATTGCCTCTTCCGACGGTGGGGCACACCCCAGATCGACCTGTTCGCGACGGCGACGAACTCCAAGTGCCGGAGGTTCGCCAGCAGGTTTCCCCAGCCGAGGAGCATGGGCGATGCTTTCTCGTTCCCCTGGGCGGGCCTGTTCCTATACGCGTTCCCTCCATTGCCACTACTGATCCGGCTCATCAACCAGCTCAAGAGGTCACGGTGCAGGATGATCCTCGTCGCACCTGCGTGGCCGAGGCAGATATGGTTCCCGGACCTTCTGGACTTGTCAGCGTCCCCGTCAATCAAGCTGCCAGTGGACGCGGATCTGCTCTCCAGGGAAGGAGGCGCCATCCTCCACCACGACCCGAAGTCGCTGAACTTGCAGGCCTGGCTCCTGCAGCGCTAGAGTTTGGAGGATACGACATACCGGCCGACTGCAGAGAGGTTCTTGCAAAGGCCAGGGCGTCCTCGACTCTTAAATGCTACGGACACAAATGGAAGAGGTTCTCTGTCTGGTGCCACGCACAGAAGATTAACCCTCTAAGGATTACGGCTCCCCAAGTACTGCCGTACCTGTTGACGCTGGCCAAAGCTGGACTGGCACACGCGTCCATCAAGATTCATCTTGCTGCGATCTCCCGGTACACTAGAACCACGGGGCGGACGTCCTTGGGGTCTCATCGTCTGGTGAAAGAGTTCATGAAGGGACTGTTCAGATCGTTCCCGCCGGTGAAGGCTCCGGCCCCGGCGTGGGAGCTCAACGTGGTGCTGACCAAGCTCATGGGACCTCCGTTCGAGCCTCTGCACTCGGCCCCGTTGAAGTTCCTGTCGTGGAAAACAGCGTTTCTTGTGGCCATCACCTCCGCACGACGGGTGGGAGAGATCCAGGCCCTTTCCTGCAAGGCCCCGTACTTGACTTTTCACGACACGAGGGTGGTGCTCAGGACGCACCCCTCCTTCATGCCCAAGGTGCCGTCGGACTTCCATCTCAACGAACCCTTGGTGTTGCCTGTGTTTTTCCCGTCGCCTTCGTCGCCGGCTGAGAGGACTTTGCACTCGCTGGATGTGGCTAGAGCGCTGAAGTTCTACGTGGATCGCACGAAGTGTTTTCGGAAGACGTCACAACTCTTTGTGAACTTTGGACCTGTCAATCAGGGGAAGGCTCTCTCGAAGGCTTCCATTTCCAGATGGCTCTCCGGCTGTATCATGTACTGTCACCGGTTGGCAAACCGACCGCTGCCTGGCCGTCCGAGAGCACATTCCACCAGAGCGATCGCAGCTACCACGGCGTTCCTATCTGGTGTGCCCCTGCTGGACATTTGCAGGACTGCTACGTGGAGGTCGACGCACACCTTCACGAAATTCTACTGCGTCGATCGGGATTCCAGGGAGGAGTCCAGGGTCGGCCAAGCAGTGCTGCGCAACCTGTTCGCCTGAGGTGAGCCTGGTGAGGAGGTAAGATTGCTTAATGTTGAGTTTGATGTGATGCTTAATGTTGAGCCTTTGCCACCTCCCGTGGTTGTGCATGTGGGTACTGCTATGTATTCTTTATTCATGAGCATGTGAATCCATGCCAGACCCCATGCTGGAGAAGGAACAAGTTACTTACCTGTAACTGTTGTTCTCCAGCATGGGTCTGGCATGGATTCACATGCGAACCCTCCCGCCTACCCCTCTGCGGCTCTTCACTTGGTCATACTGCCACTTCACGTGCTTCCAAATCTGAAGATGGCTGCCAGAGGCGGGGCTTGGATAGAGGGCAGTCATTGGCTGTGGTCAGTATGACGCAGAGACCAGTGATTGGTTACTACTACGAAAGATCAGAAACAAAACTGATACTGGTTTTTTTCTTTACCGAGGATTCCCAGCCTGACGACGGGGAATATTCATGAGCATGTGAATCGATGCCAGACCCATGCTGGAGAACAACAGTTACAGGTAAGTAACTTGTTCCATACTCGGCTATCCATAGTAAGTCTTTCCAGTTTCTTTGTTCATGGTGCAACATGCACCGTAAATACTGCACGAGAGTCTGGTTGGTCCTCTCGGTTTGACCATCCGTTTGGGGGTGATGACTGGTAGATAGCCGGACGTCAATCTGTGCCATTGCACAACACTTTCTCCAGAATTTGGAGACGATCTGGCTACCTCGATCGGAGATCAGGACTGATGGGAAGCCGTGTAGTTTAACAATACCTTCCAGGAATACTTTGGCTAAAGTGGATGCGTCTGGGAGGCCTTTGAGCGGAATAAAGTTTGCCATCTTTGAGAATAAGTCCACGACTACAAGAACGGTGTTAAACCCTTGACTGGGAGGTAGGTCAGTGATGAAGTCGAGGGAAAGAGTGTGCCATGGAGTGGGGGGAATGTCTAAAGGTTGTAGAAGACCGGATGGTTTTTGTTTTTGCGAATTATTTTGTGCGCAGACTCTGCAGGACTGAATATATTGCATGATGTCTTTACGCCAGGCAGGCCACCAGAAGTTCTGTTTTACCTTAGCTAGAGTCTTGGGGATCCCAGGGTGCCCTTCGATCAGTGAATCGTGATAACCTGAAATGATATGTTGTTGTAACTCCTTGGTGGGTACATACAGACGATCCTTAAAAAAGGGTAAGTGGTCTTTGATGGAATATTGTTCCCCTTGCGCTAGCCATGCAAGGAAAGCATCAGGATTCATGGTCCGTTGAATCTCATTTCTCAGTTCTACTTGAGTTAAGGCTGTCGTGAGGCCCAAGAGTTTGTCTTCAGGTATAATGGGTACTGAGTCTGGAGTCGTATATACTATGTCATCAGTGCCCATACGAGATAGTGCATCAGATTTCCCATTCTTGACCCCTGGTCGAAACGTGATGACATAATCATATTCGGCTAAGAAAAGGGCCCACTGCAATTGACGTGAGGACTGGGCTTTAGCTGTTTTAAGATATTGCAGGTTTCGGTGGTCCGTGATAACTGTAATGGTGTGTCTGCCCCCAGAAAGTAGTGCCGCCAGGCCTTAAAGGCGGATTTCATAGCCAAGAGTTCTTTGTCAGTGATGGCGTAATTAATCTCCAGAGGTGAGAATTTCTTTCGACCAGAAGGCCACTGGGTGTAGCTGGCCGGTTTCTGGATCTCTCTGTGAGAGGACAGCTCCCATTGCCATGCTGGAAGCATCAGTTTCCACGATATAAGGGAGATCTGGGCGAGGATGTTGCAGGATTGGTGCGGAAGTGAACCTTTTCTTGAGTTCCCGAAAAGCTTTTTTGTTTTTTCGTAACAATACGGTGATCGGGCGTACAACCTGAGAGAAGTCTGGTATGAACCGGCGATAGAAGTTTGCAAAGCCCAACATGCTTTGTACCCCTTTCAATGACGTTGCTGATGGCCATTTCAAAATGACGTCTACTTTATGCACATCCATCCTGATGCCTCCTGGAGTAAGGATAAAACCAAGAAACTCAACTTCAGTGACGTGAAAAAAACACTTTTCAAGCTTTGCATATAAACGATGTTCACAGAGCTTGGTGAGGACTGAACGAACGTGCTTGATATGATCTTGTTTCAAGGTTGAGTACACTAAGATATCATCTATGTACACTAGGGCGCAGACATCAATTACTTCTCTCAAGACGTCATTCATGAAATATTGAAATGCTGCAGGAGCGTTGCATAACCCAAAGGGCATGACTTCATATTCGTACAAACCGTATTTGGTACGGAAAGCAGTTTTCCATTCGTCTCCGCTTCTGACTTGGACCAGGTGGTACGCTCCTCGAAGGTCCAATTTGGTGTAAATCTGGGCATCTTTGACCTGGTCCAGCATTTCAGGGATAAGTGGCAAGGGGTAACGGTTCTTCACAGTGATCTGGTTTAATGCGCGGTAGTCAATACAGGTTCTTAAGTCCCTTTCTTTTTTCAGTACGAAGAACAAAGGACTGGCTGCAGGGGACTTCGATGGACGGATGAATCCGTTTGCAAAGTACTTGTCTAAATAAGACTTCAGATGAAGGTTTTCAGGTTCTGTAAGAGCATAGATTCTGCCGCAAGGGACTTGTGCACCTGGAACAAGGTCAATCTGACAGTCATAGGGCCTGTGCGCCGGCATCGTGTTTGCTTGATCCTTCTGGAATACATCCTGGAAATCGTGGTATTCCTTAGGCAAGGTATTAGTTACTCCCAGGGTTGATGCTGTCGCTCTGGGAGTCGTAGAGATACTGAAGGCAGTTTTCTGTTCTTGATAATAACAGGCTGGGGAGCAGTCTCTGGGGAAGGTTAATTTCCATGCCCGCCAGTCAATCTGTCAGGAATCGAGGGTGGACGCTGTGTGATCGCTGGACGCTCTAGTCCTCACCCATCATGGCTGCCTCCACTATAAATCTAGGCCCCGCCCCCAGCACGGCGCGTTGTATCTGTGTATTGCTTTCACTTCTATCAACGCTCCGAGTTGCTCGCAGCTTTCTTCGCTAGTGTTTTCCTTCTCGCTCTCGGCTTCATGTGAGCCGGTGTTTCTTTCCGTGTCCCTCTCCCCTTCTGTCCGCTCTGTGTTAGCTCTGTGTGTATTTCGTGCTCGAAGTTCTTTCTTTTAGTACTCTACTTATTTTTGCCTTGCTTACGTACTTGCAGTTCCTTTCCTCTTTACCTGTGTTCTGCCTTCCCTGCTCGCGATCCCTTTCGCGCTCCGCTCCTAGCTTTACCTTCTTGTTTACCTCTTCTCTGCTCGCGATACCTTTCGCACTCCGCTCCTTGCTTTGCCTTCCTGTTTACCTTTTCTCCGCTCGCGAACCCTTTCGCACTCCGCTCCTTGCTTTGCCATCCTGTTTACCTTTTATCCGTCCGCGAACCTTTTCGCGCTCAGCTCCTCGCTTTGCCTTCCTGTTTTCCTTTTCTCCGCTCGCGAACCCTTTCGCACTCCGCTCCTTGCTTTGCCATCCTGTTTACCTTTTCTCCGTTCGCGAACCCTTTCGCGCTCAGCTCCTCGCTTTACCTTCCTGTTTACCTTTTTCCCGTTCGCGGCTCCTCTCAGTTTCTGTGTCCGGAGCATTTGGATCCCCCGGTCCTTAACAGTTTCCTGACGTTAGAGATTGCCTTTGTTTCTCTGACCGGTATCCTGCATCTTCATTCATTCAGCCTGGGAGAACCTGCCATATACTTACCTTTTGGAACCACTCCTCATCTCGCCTGCAGAGCTTTATTCAAGGGTTTTTTCTGCCGTTCCGGCTTTTTCCCTTGGGGACCAAGGCTGGCCCACTGGGAGCCCCCCACGGCAGGTTTCCATAACTGCCAAGGTGGCCTCCGGAGGGGCCAGACCTTACTTGCACCATAAGAAGGTCAGAACACCTAAGGATCTTATCTCTACAAAGAAGAAGGAACGTCCCCGAACTCGGGTTACGGTAAAGGACTCTGTTTCAGAAGATTCAGGTGAGGAGAAGGGGGAGGTGGAGCCGAAGTCTGACAGCATACAACGCCCGATTACAAACATGGCATCCTTGGAACAATACCAGGAACTGGTTGCAGCTATGCAGAACCTGACTGCTGAGGTGCAATCCCTAAGAGCTGAAAACATAGTCCTTCGCCAACAAGTATTATTGCGTCAAGATGACCACGGAGATCTACCCACGATGCCTGTCTCGTTCGGCAAGTACGATGCTCATCCAGGAGGTCTCAAGGATTTCCTAGACGCCTGTAAGGTATACTTCACATTCAGACCTCATGCATATGAGACCTGTCGTTCTAAGGTCGGATTCATAATAGCCTACCTCTCGGGAAATGCCTTATCATGGGCAACACCACTGGTCTCCAATGAGGATCCTTCTCTGAATAACTACGATCAGTTTGTGACAGCCTTTAAGGATCGATTTGATAGACCTGAGATTCTGTACTCCTCCTTAGAAGCCATACTTGATGTCCGTCAAGGAAATACGGACGTGCAGACATATATCATACGCTTCCTCAGATTGGCTACAAGGGCAGACTGGCCGGATTCGGCTCAACAGACAATCTTCCGAAGAGGACTTCAGGACGAGATCAAGGACGAGCTTGCTAGGATAGCCAGACCACCGTCATTTCGAGACCTGATGACCTTGTCTCTCCAGATCGAGTTCAGGCTGCATGAACGCCGACAAGAAAGGAGACGCCCACGGGGAACCTCACAGACTACCGGCCTGCCCTCCCAGACTCCAGTTCAGAGATCTGTTTCTTCCACAGGAGAGCCAATGCAGGTTGGAGCAGCTCGCGGACCTCTGACCCCTGAAGAAAGGAAACGGCACAGAGAGGCGGGACTGTGCATGTATTGTGGATCCTCTAAACACTTGTTGAGAAACTGTCCAGAGGTTCCCCTTAGGAAGAAGGAAAACTTCCACCCCCGGGCTGCTGCAAGGGAAGTTTCGGGGGACCTGCCTGTTACCCTTGCAACCACTCAAGAATCCTAGAAGATGGCGAAGACAATAGCTTAATGGTATTCAAGTTCCTCTTGATGTTGACTGATGCGAAATCAGTAGAGGTATTGGCTATGTTGGATTGTGGTGCCCCTGGCAACTTTATGGACCTAAACTGGGCTAAGGAGAACTTAGTCTCTACAAGACCCAAGTCCAGACCCATTTCTGTCAAGGGAGTTGACGGTGAACCTCTTTCTTCAGGTCCCATCCTAAGGGAGACAATTCCATTGCAAATGAGAGTGGGCAATCACCAAGAACTCCTGGTATTCAACCAGATACGTGCAGCACATTTTCCTTTAGTTCTGGGAATACCTTGGTTGAGGAGGCATAATCCTCTTATCGATTGGTCAGCCAACAAGGTGTACTTCGACTCTCAGTTCTGCAGATCTAATTGTCTGATTACAGCCGCGGCTAAGGTGGTGACTGGAGAAGGCTCCAAAGCTCCCAACTCCTTAACGGTAGCTGCTGTTCCGCTCCAATACCAAGAATATTCCGAGGTCTTCCTGGATAATCTCCCCAAGCAACAACCCCCACACCGGGCAGAGGACTGCTGTATCGACCTGGTGCCTGATTCTATCGTGCCTTTCGGAAGGATGTATCCCTTGTCCATTCCTGAACGAAAGGCCCTCAGAGAATATCTGGACGCTAATCTTAAGAACGGGCTGATTCGGGAATCCAAGTCATCCTGCAGTGCTTCACTGTTTTTTATCCCCAAGAAGGATTCGGAAGAGTTGCGCCCATGCATAGACTTCAGAGGACTCAATAAGATCACCATAAGGGATAGATACCCCATGCCCCTTATACGAGACATCCTGGAGGCGGTTCAAGGGGCCGGGTATTTCACCAAGTTGGATCTAAGAGGGGCCTATCACCTCCTTAGGATCAAGGAGGGGGACGAATGGAAGACCGCCTTTCGCACTCCGTTCGGCTTGTACGAATATAGGGTCATGCCATTCGGTCTTGTGAATTCCCCGGCGGTTTTCCAGAGGTATATGGACAAGGTGTTTGCTGACATGTTATACCTATCTGTGGTGGTCTACTTAGACGACATCCTCGTCTATTCCAAATCTCTTGACGAACACAGATCTCAGGTCAAGAAGGTGTTGAAAAGACTCCTTGACCATCGGTTGTTGGTCAAGCCCGAAAAATGTCAGTTTGAAGCTACTTCTGTGTCCTACCTTGGATTCATCCTTTCTCAAGAAGGTATCGAAATGGACCCAAGAAAGGTAAAGGCCATTCATGATTGGAAGGAACCCGGAAACATAAGGGAGCTACAGAGCTTTCTGGGTTTAGCCAACTTTTATCGGCGCTTTATCCCCAACTTCTCACAAACTGTGCTCCCCCTTACCTCTCTACTTAAGAAGGGGGTACAGTTTTCTTTTGAAGGAGAACCTCAGAAGGCTTTCCAACTCCTTAAGGAAAGATTCTCCACGGCTCCCATCCTACTCCAACCTGACCAGACAAGGCGGTTTATCATGGAAACCGACGCATCCATTGGAGCCGTGGGAGCCATACTTCTCCAAGAATCTGATGACGGTCTTGAGACTCCTGTAGCTTATTTTTCCAAGACCATAACATGCAGCGAACGGAACTACTCCGTATTGGAAAGAGAGCTATTAGCCATCAAATTAGCCTGTCAGGAATGGTGTCATCTCCTACAGGGAGCTGCTCATAGCTTCTTGATTCGTACTGATCACAGGAATCTCAGGGTACTCCAGCAGATGGAATGCACCAATGCCCGTCATGCCCAATGGGCTTATTTCTTTCTACAGTATGACTTTGAGATAACGTACATCCCTGGTACTGAAAACAAGAAGGCTGATGCCTTGTCCCGAAGTAAGGGGGAAGTGTCGGGATTCTATCAAGGACATGACTTAGTATTTCCCACGCTCAGGATTCTAGCTTCCACTACCACTTTTCTCAAGGAGCTTATACCCCTGTATCAGAGCTGCCCAGAGCTCCCACCTGCTATCACCCAAGGGAAGGATGGATTGTATTACCATGAAGAGGCGCTTTATGTTCCCACCAAGAAGCTTCAAAGAATGGTTCTTTCCTGGTGCCATGACTTACCCTTGACAGGTCATCCTGGCATAAGAAAGACATACGACCTATTGAGCAGGGGTTTTTGGTGGCCAACGCTCAAAAGGGATGTGAAGCAGTACGTCTCTACTTGTTCTGTTTGTGCCGCTAACAAGTATCAGACTGATAGGCCAATTGGTTTGTTGCAACAGCCTCCTCTAGCTGAACGCCCCTGGGAACACATTTCAATGGATTACATTGTGGATCTCCCGTTGTCTTCTGGTATGACGGTAATCATGGTCACTTGTGACTCCTATAGCAAGTTGGCACACTTTTCAGCCTTTCGACAACTGACTTCGGCTTCAGAGACAGCTACCGTCTTCCTTCGTAACATAGTCCGCCTGCATGGTTTGCCTAGGACTATAGTCTCTGATCGTGGTTCCCAGTTTACCTCAAAGTTCTGGGCCACTCTCTGTCATGGTCTGGGAATCCATAGGGCTCTCTCCTCGGGCTATCACCCCCAAAGCAATGGCCAGACTGAAAGACTCAATGCCAGCTTAGAACAGTACCTAAGGTGCTTCTGTAGTCCACAGCAAGAGAGGTGGTTTGACTTTCTCTCCCAGGCCGAGTTTGCCTATAACAATGCTATTCATACCACCATACAGATGAGTCAGTTCTTTTGTACTTACGGATTCAACCCACACCATCTACCCTGGGTTAATACACCATCTACCAAGGTTCTGGCCTTAGATGAGGCTCTCAGAGATCTGCACGAGGTACAGGAGACAGCCAAGAAGGCTCATCTAGCCAGCCAGGGTTCCCAGAAGAAGTGGGCAGACAGGAGCAGACGCTCCAACCCCGACTGGAAGGTGGGACAATTGGTATGGCTGTCAACCAGATTTCTTCCCAGATGGATTCACAAGGGGAAGTTTTCCTCTAGATTTCTAGGACCCTTTCCCATCGCCCAACAGATCAATCCGGTGGCTTTCAAACTCAAACTCCCGGATTCCCTCAAGAGAATACACCCTGTCTTTCACGTCTCCCTTCTCAAAGCTTACAAGGAAGACCCATTTCAGAGGCCTGTACATAAAGGACTCCCCAAGGTGGATCCTGCCCCGGACGAGTACGAAGTGGCTCGTTTGATTGATTCCCGATATCGTAAGGGCAGGCTACAATACCTGGTACATTGGAAGGGCTATCCCAAGGAGGAGAGAACCTGGGAGCCAGACTACCACGTACATGCTCCTCATCTTGTGAAGAGGTTCCACGTTTTCACCCAGGCAAGCCGGGGGGACCCCCAAGGAAGAGGGGGTAAACTGTCAGGAATCGAGGGTGGAAGCTGTGGGATCGCTGGACGCTCTAGTCCTCACCCATCATGGCTGCCTCCACTATAAGTCTAGGCTCTGCCCCCAGCTCGGCGCGTTGTATCTGTGTATTGCTTTCACTTCTATCAACGCTCCGAGGTGCTCGCATCTTTCTTCGCTAGTGTTTTCCTTCTCGCTCTCGGCTTCATGTGAGCCGGTGTTTCTTTCCGTGTCCCTCTCCCCATCTGTCCGCTCTGTGTTAGCTTTGTGTGTATTTCGTGCTCGAAGTTCTTTCTTTTAGTACTCTACTTAATTCTGCATTGCTTACGTACTTGCAGTTCCTTTCCTCTTTACCTGTGTTCTGCCTTCCCTGCTCGCGATCCCTTTCGCGCTCCGCTCCTAGCTTTACCTTCTTGTTTACCTCTTCTCTGCTCGCGATACCTTTCGCTCTCCGCTCCTTGCTTTGCCTTCCTGTTTACCTTTTCTCCGCTCGCGAACCCTTTCGCACTCCGCTCCTTGCTTTGCCATCCTGTTTTCCTTTTCTCCGCTCGCAAACCCTTTCGCACTCCGCTCCTTGCTTTGCCATCCTGTTTACCTTTTCTCCGTTCGCGAACCCTTTCGTGCTCAGCTCCTCGCTTTACCTTCCTGTTTACCTTTTTCCCGTTCGCGGCTCCTCTCAGTTTCTGTGTCCGGAGCATTTGGATCCCCCGGTCCTTAACAGTTTCCTGACGTTAGAGATTGCCTTCGTTTCTCTGACCGGTATCCTGCATCTTCATTCATTCAGCCTGGGAGAACCTGCCATATACTTACCTTTTGGAACCACTCCTCATCTCGCCTGCAGATCTTTATTCAAGGGTTTTTTCTGCCGTTCTGGCTTTTTCCCTTGGGGACCAAGGCTGGCCCACTGGGAGCCCCCCACGGCAGGTTTCCATAACTGCCAAGGTGGCCTCCGGAGGGGCCAGACCTTACTTGCACGATAAGAAGGTCAGAACACCTAAGGATCTTATCTCTACAAAGAAGAAGGAACATCCCCGAACTCGGGTTACGATAAAGGACTCTGTTTCAGAAGATTCAGGTGAGGAGAAGGGGGAGGTGGAGCCGAAGTCTGACACAATCAAAGGGTTGTGAGCAACTAACCATGGCATCCCTAGTATTAGCCAGAATTGAGGTACCTTGATGAGATCGAACGAAATAAGTTCCCGATGTCCGTCCTGGCACAGCAAGATTACCTTGGCTGTGCATTGGGTTACGGGTCCGGAAGCAATTTCTGTCCCATCCACTGTAGTTACCTTGTCCGTAGTTGGCTTGTAACATAGGCGAAGCCCCATCTCTGCTGCCAGGTCTTGATCTATATAATTCCCAACTGCTCCGCTGTCGATGTATGCTTCAACGGCATGCATTCTTGACGACCGTTGGTTGTTAATTAAGATCACTGGTATTGCAAAGTGTGATGTCAGTGACTCTTTCCTCTCACCCGACAAACTGACCTCTACGTTTGCTGAGCTGGGTAGTTTTCCGATTTCGATTCCTTCTCTTCATCTTTTTCTGTGGCCCCGACGATCTTTCTTGGGGGTTTTACTTGGCAGTCCTTCAGGAAATGTCCTGGTTTTCCGCAATACAGACATAGTTGTTGTTGTCTTCTTTTATCTCGCTCTTGTTTTGTTAGTGGAGGTCGTACCTCTCCGATTTGCATGGGCTCCACAGTGTTTTCTTGCACTCGAGTTGCGTTGTCTCTTGGTCGAACATACACGGCCCGAGGGTCCATTTTGGAATGGTCTGCTTTTCGGTCTTGCAACCGGTGGTCTAGTTGCACGACTAAATTTATGAATTCAGAACAGTCTCTGGGAGGATCAATCACTTGGGCTAAAACGTCTTTTAATTCGCCTTGTAAGCCCTGATGAAACAACGTGGTTCTTTTGTTTTCAGGCCACCTAGCTTCGCAACCAATCTGTTGAAAGTAGCAATGTACATTAACAAGTCCTGATTCCCCTGTCTGAGGGAAAGGAGTTCATTGTCTACTGCTTGTTCTCGGGTATGGTTGTCACCAGGATCGGTGATATCCTCGTCAGAGAACTTAGAATCCGATTCTCCACCCTTCCCTAACTCCTCACCTTCATCTCTTCTTCCTGTACCCTTCTTTCCTTTACTTCTTGGTCGCTCCTTTTTTTTGTGTAGGTAAGGGCGCCCACGGAAGGAAGCCACCGTGACACCCAAGAAGGGTACCCGGTGCCTCCTCCGGGAACGCCGGGAAGGGGAAAAAGCCAAGTGGCACAAAAAACCCCTGAGCGACCTGCGTGACTCTCCTAACGAATGAGCTGGTATGCTGGGAGAATGCAGTCGGCTGAAGCTGAACTCCGTGGTAGATAGGTAGGAGCTCCGGAGGAAGGTAGTCAGTACGTAGTAAGGAATACCACAAGGGGAACCAAGTCCATGGGTGTAGCACACAGAGTTAAGGCAGTCCAAATACAGGCCAAGATCCGGTACACGGGAAGTCACAGGGGAAAGTATCCGAACAGTAGAATCAGCAATCCAAGAAAACAGGCCGAGGTCTGGTACACAAGGAGGCAGGCAGAAGGAAAACAGGAAGGGGAAAATAAGGAAAAAGAACGGGAACAGAGATGAGCCGGGAGAAAGAAGGGCAGCGAGAGGGGAGGAAGGAAAGTAGCAGAAGAAGGAGGGCAGAAGGCAAACAAGGAGTAAGAGGACCGGGACCCGATAGAGATCGGAAGAACTGCAACACGGGCGAGCGAGGGAACAGCAGGCAAAAGGCAGACAGCACTAACGGAGGGAACCGGAAGCGTTGCAACGCTTACGCAACCCAGAAGCTGCTGTATTTAAACTCCGGGCCGCGTCAGCGCGCATACGCACGGCCAGTGCTGCAGGTGGGCGTGACGGGCTACCAGCGTGTGCGGCGGAATAATGTCTGCGCCGCCAGCGGTTCCACAGGCGCCAAGTGCCGCGCGGCATGACAATGGTGAGCAAAAAGCTTTTCCATTTCCCTCTGAAACACCCCAAAGTCATGTAACAAAGGATCATAATGGGTCACCAATGGCACCGACCAATCTGCTGCGCTACCACTCAGGTATGATAAAACGAAGGCTACCCGAGCTTGGTCATTTGGGAATGCTCCAGGCCTGCAAAGAAAGTGAAGGCAACACTGATTCATGAAAGCTGCGTACTTCCGTGGGTCGCCTGCAAACCTCTCCGGTGGTGCCAGAGATACTGTTCCCTGTAATATGATCTGTACCAGAGTGGAGGTAGTGGATGGTATGGTGGGGTTTTGCATCGTTGGATTGCTTCCAGGTAGAGGCGTCTGTCCGGCCTGTGATTGCAAGTATTGCCTGCTAATCTCTTCAGTGCGCTCTTTGGTCACTAATAGGTCTCTCCCGAGAGCATTAGTCTCTTGTCGGACAGAATGAACCTTGACACGAAGTTCCCCTAACAATTGGGCCAATTGGTCTAATTCTGATGTCTCCATGGCGCCCAGGTGGATTGGTTTGTCAGGCTTTGCGTTCTGTTACGCTCACGTGGTATCTACGTGGACGCCACCCAGCTGTATGGACACTGGTATCCTTCTCTGCGGTTCCCTGATGTGGCCAGTGGGGGAGGTTCTGCCTGTAATACAGGAGGGCTAAATTCAAGACTGGTCAACTGGGGTAATTAGTCTCCCACCACCCTGTATGCCTTCAGCCCCTCTGGGGCCTCTCCTCACCTTAATGTTGATTCAGGTGTGCTCTCCGTCCTGCCTTCTTGGCAGGGGCGCGTTGTCCTTTGTGGGCAGATGCGATCTAGTTACTTCACTGATGCCGGCCCGTTTAAAGTCTTTCAGGTAGGTCTTATTGCTGTTGTATATTGTTGTTATACCTGCATGCCTTTCTTGGTTTAATAATGTCTCTTTCTCTTCCTTAGAGGTGTGGAAGTCCAGTGTGGTGCATTGGCTGAATTGGGTCTCGCCGATAAATGATGGCGTGTAATGAGCGCTATGATGCAGTAAGTAGGCGCTATGCGCAGCGCAGTGATGCCTTGCGTTTGCTAACCTGTTTTCTTTTCTTTTCCCATAGATCGGGGTGTTCACCCAGGGTGTGGAATTCCGAGGCGATACTGGTCGAGGGGCGACCTGCTAGGTAAGCTTTTCAGCACAGTTCGTTATGTTGTAATGTCTCTAATAACTTGTTCTTTCCTTTTTGCAGATCCGTCGGTCCGGGAGACGTGCTGATCCTAGGAAGCTGTTCGCAGGAGCTGTGGGCAGCTAAAGATAAAAATTGCAGGTAAGATGCCGCTGCTAACAATGTTCGTTTTGTCTCCTTACAGGTGCTGTTTCTTCGAGGTTCGCGGGTATAGCTGGACACGGTGAACGTCACGTTGCAGGATTGCAAAGTAACGCGAAGCGTGTTATCCAAGTCGGGTGTGGTTTAAATAGCTTCAAGAAAGTAGTACAGGTAAAGTAGTTCCTAGGCTACCACACCCAAAACACTATACCGCATAGCTTGGTTCCTAGGAGCCAATCTATGTGGATGCCTCCATGTTGGCTGGCAGCTTCAAAATAAAGTAGTTCCCCAAACACATGTCTTCACTGTGTATGAGCCTGGTGCCTATGGTGCCAGGACTGGCTCCAAGAGGGCCTAGGCAGTGGATGGCTAGGTTTATTGGAGACCCGACCCAAGACCTTTCCTGGCCCATGGGCTTGCCAGAGGGTTTTTTGGATGTGGGTCGTGACAGTAACCCATGGGCCAATATGTTAATGAATGACTAACGCCTGTTGTCATACATACACCTATGTACATAAGAGATACTATGCACGTTTTACAGATTTTTCAAGAATTGCCAATCGATAGTAAACATCTTTTGGCGACTTTGGATGTTAAGGCTTTATATACCTCCATTAAACATGAACTGGCAATTGAGAGCATTAACTATATATTTAGGGACAAGTCTGTGTCTTTTTATGAACACATTGTGATGTTGAAGGAATTACTAACATTTGCCCTTGAGAATAATGTGTTTTTGTTCAACTGTACCATCTGTAAGCAGAAAGTGGCTATCGCCTTGGGAGCTAGCTTTGCTCCTGCCTTGGTAAATATCTGTTAGGGAGAATTCTCATTCAATGGCTAATTTCCCTTAACTAGTGAGTTCCTCAGCAGCTTTGCTGGATTTCTGGAGTTATTTTTTTCACTTGGTAAGAGTGTGAGCTTTTCTCCAACTCTTACCGATGTTTTGCCTTATGTATTTCATCTGTTTTTGTGATTGTGGGCTCTGGAGTACACCACTTCAGTAGCCCCCTCTTTTGTGTGTTACACAGCACCTTCAGTTCAGTGACACAGGGTTGTCTTTTAGACTTACCCCCGACTCCATTCCTGGGGCTGACCACTGTCCCCCAGAAAAGGGTAAAGTTGCCATTAACTTTACCTAGTCATTTAAACCCAGATCCAGTACACCCCATCTTACATGGAGTATTGGAAAGGGTTACTTCTTAGCCCTTTTTATCTGTACCTCCTAGAGCCTTGTTTTGCTCTTTTAACATTTAGACTTGGCTGGTGGCAGTGGTATCTACCCTAACGTTTCTACCGCATTTATACTATATAAACGTGGTATTGTTTTAGGCTATTATATGAGCCTCGAACATAAACCCGCTTGACCAAATATATTTTCGTTAGGCTACGGTCGCCATTTCTTTTTGTTAAAGTCCTTCTTGTGTTTTACTTTGCGCGGCAAACCAGGTTTGCCTTCTTTGTTCACCATTTTTTGGTGGGCTTCTGCCAAGAAGCCCTCCTCTAGGCGCCTGGGTGTCTAGGTGGGCTGATTGTGAGGGAGGGGTGTAGTCACCCCCTGCACCGGGTATCCTAGGAAACCCGAGTCACACTTTGCCATGATTGGCTGAGGTGGTTGTCGAGGCCCCTGCTGCGTGATTGACAGCCAGGCTGTGTGAATGGGGGATTTTTGCATAAAAGGCAGGACTCTTGGGCTGGAAGTCAGAGTCGCCACTGGAAATACAAGGAACCGAAGAGAAGTGCAGAAGAAGATGGCTGCTGCAACTATCCCGTCCCGGTGAAGCCCTGCTTCAGTCCTGAGCTATCTACCCTTCGACGACCAGAGAAGATTCAGTCCGGAGTCTTCTTCCCTTGAGCCTGGTGGGGTCAACCAGCTCATCTTTCACAGCCAGAGGATCCTCTTCTTGGTCGAAATCGCTGCACACTGCTGTTGTGGTCTGGATAGCCACCTGAAGAGCCTCTCCTGTTTTTAAGGAGCGCACCTTTTATTCACTGTTGCTGCTGCTGGCTTCATCCCTGCGTAGTGTAGACCCCTCCAGACGTCCTCTTCTTGCCGAAGCTCCAGGAACCGTGGGTCTGCAGGAAACTACCAGGAACAACTGCTGTGGCACCAGCTTCTTCCTTGAATAAGGTACTGTGTTCTGCTTCGAGGAGCTAGGGTGAATCCCCTTTCTCCTCCTCCAAGGCTTGCCCTTATCTTCCCTCCTTCTTATAACTTTTGCTTCCTCGGTTGACAATATCTAAGTACTCCTGGCAACGTTGAATCTTGACCTGTCCGACTGTGTGATCCATCAACAACAGGAACCCGGTTCCACTTCACACTGGCCCTGGCCTATTGACTCTTGAATGCCTGTCAACTAGTGTTCTCTGATTCTGTCTACCCTGACAAAAGTATTGCCTATGATTTTTGCTCCCCAACTCTCTCTGGTTAACTCAGGTGCTAAGTGTGTTTTTGCCGCAGATACGCGTATCTTTAGTAAGACCGAACTGTCATTACTGTCAAAAAGTGATCGCATATCTATTCCCGGTAATGTCTTTTGTTTAACAACAACGGTCCATTAAAACATAGGGTACTTACCTTGAGTTATACTGTACCAAGTGAATTCGTTGGTTGTAGTGTATTTTACGTGTGGTTTTTGAATTAATAGAAGTGTTGTGTTTATAACAAATCGTTTAAATATAAATGTACTTGATATTTTTTACCTGAAACCTTGAGTCAGTGTTTGCTTGAGTAACAGTAATTGTGGTCCATTTGTGTAATCTCTGCTACTGCTCATATACTCTTGAGATAAGCGTGGCTGCTCCGCTACTGCTACCACTTTAACATAGTAGTACAGGCTTGTACCAAAGGTGAACTTATATTACCACGTGTAGTCTTAATTGTGTGTAGTGGTCCCTAAGGGCACTGCGCAGGATTCTGCCTAACACTGGTGTACAGCGGTGAGGATTTGGAATTAGAGTGATTACAGTTAGAGTGCTGCTATTGCTTGGGTTCAACTAACCACAAGGATAAACACTACTAACTCTATTTAACTGAGAAATCATGTCAAATATGGAAAGCTACACTGAAGAGGGTCTCTTAAACGACACTGCTGAGGTTTTGAGAACCATGTGTAGGGAGAGGAGTCTCTCTGGTAAAGGAAAGAAATCTGAATTGATTGCAAAGTTAATTTTTTTTATTTTTTATTGAAACGACAGCCTGTTATGCCTCAGTACAAGTACTTTGGCATCAGACTTTTGTCACAAGTAAATGACACATTCCAAGGTTTACTGGTACAAAACACAATTTGTCATTCTAAGTTCCATTTCCCAAAAAGAGCATTCCCTATAATGTTCAAGGGTTTGTCTTTAATCGTAGTGAATCCAAAAAATCAACTACGGCGCAGCTCAATTGAATGCAGTGACCGGCCGCGGCATATGACCACCAGTCTCGATCGCTTAGGGGCTCCGGCAAGAATTTTCCTAGGTGCTGCATCCGTTTCGAGATAATTCGTGGGCATTTTGCCAAGAGATGCTCTAAGGATTCGATTTCGTTTTGACAGAACCGACATAAGTTGTCATTTACTTCTCTAGAATGACGAAGCCACATCATCTGTTTAGTTTTTACCGCATTTAAGCGGAATCTGAGAAACTGATCACGATGATGTCTAGATGGACAGTTTGTCAGGTATCGAGGTAAGACGTTTAACTTGTGTGCTCCAATTCCAGAGTCCAAGGTTGTCGTCATCTTTAGACGTTGTTCAATGTTCTGGATCCAACACAAGTTCTCAAACTTTTTTTGCAAGTTGTGGTCTCATTATAAGATCGTCCAGAGTTAAGTCGGCACTGAGTATGGTTCCTTCCATTAGTTGCTTCCACTCTTCTAAAAGAGTTGATTTTCCTGGACCGGGCCTCGCAGCAAAGACTTGAAATGCTGGCGGTGTTGGAGTTAAATTCATTTTGCGCATGGCCATTAGTGATTTCCACAGGACACAAGTGTGAAGGAAATTTTAATGAGAGTTCATACCTTACGTGGGTCATCGAGGTATGGAACGCGTGATTCAGTACGCGTCGCCAAAAGATGCCTTCCAACTTCTGCCAAAACTGGGCATCGATATTCCATCCGGCTTCTGAGCCAAAAGTAATTGCCGGAATTACTTTTTGGACGTAAAAAGTCAAAACAGGCACTATTGTGAATTTCCCGTATGATTTGTTCAACAACTGACCCTGTATGCTGAATTGAGTCATACGGCTTATCATGTCTTGCTTCCAGTAATGTTCACCGATGGAGTTGTTGAAAGTGATGCCCAGATATCTGATTGAATTCACCACATCAATTTTTTTGTTTTCAATTTTCCACGTAAATGGATTCTGTTTTTTGGTACATGCCCCACCAATGATGATTATCTTAGTCTTCTCGATGTTTAACACTAGGTCGTTGGCGTTCAAGTAGTCGTGTAAATTTGTTAATTGCCGCTGTAGGCCGATCTCGGTCTGATCTAGTAAGACAACATTGTCGGCGTATATGATACATCCGATTTCTGTGTTAGTTATTTTGGGTGGAAAACAACGCACAGTCTTGCGATGAGCAGGAATATCAGAGATGAACAGTTTGAACAGCTCGGTGGCCAAGGGGCAACCCTGTTTCACGCCCATGTTCGTTGGAATCTGCGTAGATAGATTTCCTTGGTTGTTTAGCCTTATACTGATAACAGTCTTTGAGTGAAGTGCTCTGATTGGTTCAGTCAGGTTAATTGGGCAATTCCACCTTTCTACTTTATGCCACAATTTAGAGCGATTGACACTGTCAAAGGCTCCTCGTAAATCGATAAAGGCCA
The DNA here is from genome assembly GCF_040938575.1 of Ambystoma mexicanum. Classification (NCBI taxonomy): domain Eukaryota; kingdom Metazoa; phylum Chordata; class Amphibia; order Caudata; family Ambystomatidae; genus Ambystoma; species Ambystoma mexicanum. The sequence continues at coordinate 1,209,167,395 of NC_090929.1, read as the reverse complement.
AAAACTGTCGTGATTTTGCCTTCAGGGTTTCTAGCTTGAGGATAGTTAGAAGCAGCAAGTTTACTTCCACGCCAACACCCTTGGTGAAACCAGTTTGCCGAATGTCAGGTATTTGCTTGGACAGTGACCATACTTCTAGTTTTTTGTGTAAAAAAGAGGCGAAGATCTTACCCATCGTGTCCAACAGGGCAATGGGGCTATAGTTGGTAGGGTCCGCCCGATTGCCCTTTTTGTAAATGGGAACAATTATCGCGTTACGCCAAGAGTCAGCAATCGTCATTGAAGATGATAATCGAGAGAACAGATGGTCGATAAAGATTGCCCATTGCTCCTCGTTCTTTTTTAACATCATATTTGTGATTAGGTCTGGGCCTGCAGCATGAGAATTTTTCAAGGTCCGTTTAGCAGTTCTGATGTCGTCCCTGGTTATTTGCAGGTCCCATGATGTCGACTTGTGATCTAAGTCACTGGGTGATTCATGAAGTGGATTGCTAAAGATGTTAGCAAAGTGAAGTTCCCATTGAGCCACATCAATCGCATTGGATACAGTGGAGAGGTGCTTCGAATTGCCTGTGTTTAATATGGTCCAGATTTCACAAGAGTTCTTCTGGACTAGATGTTTCATTAGAATCTCCGCTCTATCTTGCTCAATTATTACTTTTTGAGATTTTAACCAGTTACGGTAAACTTGACGACGCGCATGAATTGCGTTTTTTATAGTGGTTCCAGTGTCGTTAATGTTCCGATACTTCTTTAGAGATCTCACATCGCGCCATATTGCTTGTTTGGCTTGAGTAAGTATGATAGACGATTGATGTTTATGCTTTAGGCCCATGATGGAATTTGAAACTTTCACTGTGATATAGTCACGGAGCAGTGGAGCATAGTCTGTCGATTTTCCTGCGTTTTTCAAGAATTGTTGGCTGAGTTTTTGGATCTTTGAACTGTCGATCCTAAGACAATTTCCACCTGAATTTACAGAAATTGGGATGTCATATTTTCTGTTTTCAGTTGGCCATTCTACCATACAAGCCACCTGCAGAAGATTGTGATCACTGCTGGGCATGATGCTTATTGTAAGTGTCATGTCGTTTTCAAATAAGTTTTCAGAGACCCAGAAGTAGTCAATTATTGATCGGGCATTATGGGTAGAGCACATATAATGCGGTGGTTGGTCACCTGACACGTGACCATTTACCATATCGCAGTTGCGATTACGTAATGCTTGGCTCCACTGGTGCCCGCGACTAGTTACTTCCTCGTTCGATAACAGGTTGAACGACTGATTGGCATGGTCATATTTGAACCATGAACAATTTAAGTTGCCTTCGCAAATTATTGATAGGTTCTTATAGTTCAGTTGAACCTTGTCAATGTAAGAAGTTATCGAGTCCAGAAAGGATTTAGTACTTATTTTTTCCGGGTTCCAATACCCGTTTAAGATTAGCAAATTCTTCCTAGTATGGTCGTTTTCTTCAGTGGATTGGAGCAGGGCACCTTGCACAAATGGATTCGGACTGAATGAGTCAATAAGTCGCCACCAGGTATTTATCCTGATCATCATCAGTAAACCAGAGGATGGCCTCCCCTTTGCGTTCTTGATTGCAGGATTTAGTAAAATCACAAACCCATCTCTCCATGGAGGCTCCCTCAGCCATGTCTCCTGCAAACAAATAATAAAGACCTTTTCTAGATCTGCGTCGAATTTATTGAATAGGTGGACGAATCCTCTGGTATTCCAGGACAAGAATTCGCACACACACACGTTTGCAGTTGCTGATGGCTAACGCCGGTCTGCTGCGTCTTTGTGGGTTAACTTGTGTGGTACACGGTTGTAAAGAAATCTTTTTGGGTCCACAGTTGACATTGCTCGTCGTAGGCCAGCACGTGTTTGCTCTTGGTTGGTGCAGTTGATTCTCCTTGCGCTTGAGACAGCTGAATCAAAGTCATTGCTTATTGGTTCGACCGATATGTCGAATCCAAAAACTAGCAATTCTTCAGAAGCATTCAAGATAGCGTTGCGAACTGAGGTTGAGATGATATGTAATAAAACCTGATCACAACGCCTTTCGGTGGCGTACTCAACAATTTGAATGTCCTCTGTCGTTATCGTGCGAAGCCTTGGTATACAAGCAAACAATTTCATCACGTTACTACCATTCAGATTTAGATCGCGATCTTCCCGATGGAGATTTTGTAATCTCAATTTACAGGTCAAGGAGGTCGGCCCAGAACTTAAAGGACCAAAGGCATGTGCAGGAGTGTGGGCTTGTTTCCTTTCTTGATATCTGGTGTATTTTAGATTCAATGTGGTCCAGGTTCTTGAGCTTTGGTCACGGACCGTTTGCCTTTTGTCAGCCAGCTTGCCACTGGCGACATCTAATTTTGAAGGTTACGGAGATCTATCTTGCGAAGCTTCAGTAGACGGACGACAGTTAGCTGTAGGGGTGTCGTCAAAAGATTCGACAGAGTATGTGGAGAGGTCGCAAATGTCAATTGTAGAACTGGATTTACTCATTGAGCTATGCGGGGCCGAGTCGACTCTTAATCTTTTTTTGGATGGTGCATCATTCCAACTAGGCCCTCTAGACAGATTGTCCTCGACACCAACAGTTTTTTGCAAATCCGGTTTAGACAGGTCTGAAAGAGTAAATAGGCTTGACTTTCCATTAGGGATCACGCTTCTTATGAATTTCCGAGGCTTTGAGGTGCGTGTACAGTTCTTGATAGTTGGCACTCTTTTCCCAGTCACTGCTTTCAAAGTTTGGGTGGTCGACTGGGTTTCTGGTAATTTGGGTTTAGAAGCGATCGATTTTGCTGCGCCTTCAAAAATGCCAAAGGGGACCGGAGGCATCACAGTCTTCTAGGGTAAAGTTGATCACTTTGCTTGTTGAGTAGTCTTAAGCACAAGTGCAGGTTCGTGGCCCGAATCAGCCGAATTTGTGGTTTCAGCTTGTGTCGCCGCACCGGCATAGGGTTTTGTTTGACCAGTGGGCTTTCCAATTAAGCCTACGTCTGGTCCTTTTAGTAGTTCGTCTTGTTGCTCCCTCTTTGCATGAGTTGGAAGTTGGCGTGTACAGCCAAGAGCTGGATCTGAATTCTCAACTAACATTGGAGAATTTTTATTTTGCTGCTTGAAGTTTGGGCCCATCGTAGCGGATGAATGACGCATCCATTTTACAGCTTCGAGGAGCCCATCAGATAAGGAATCGTTCTGGCAATGATGACGTGCGGCTAAGTCACTTAAGCGCTCTTGCCAGTGTAGTGTTCGCTCCGCTTCGTGTGTCAATTGGGATTGTAAAAAGATCGTTGTTGAGTCGAATTTATCCATCTTTTCCTTTAGGTTTATAATGAGTGCAAAGTTAATGAGAAAACAAAGTCTGGAGAGTGGGTCAGAAGGGCCTACCCCTCCAGCAAATGTGGATACTGATGTTTCTGATTCTGAGAGTGTTAATTTAGAAGAAGTAGATGAGTCCTTGTTAGGAAACCCTACAACTCCTTTGCCTGCTCAGAAAGCACAACCTCTGCCCACAGGGACCCCCACAGGTCCTACACTTACTCCTGAGTTTATTGCACTTGCGAAAATGAGACTTGAATTGGAAGTGAAACGTATTGATGTACAAACTGCCATGAAACATCAAGAGTTAAGGCTCAGAGAAATGGAGCTGAATCATGAACTAAAAATGAAGAAATTCTCTGTAGAAAATGCTTCTCTCCCAGAGTCTTCTAGGTCTTCCAGCCCTGAGAGACCCCGAATGCCAAAGGAAATGATTGGTATGTATGAGACTAAACTTGATGCTTTGGATTGGTTAGCAATGTTTGAGTACAATCATGGGATTCAAGGTATCTCATGGAATCAGCTGATTCCCTGGCTTTTCTCTAGGCTTCCCCCAGTTGCAAGTGATGCTGTAATGGAGTTGGGGGAGGAGGATAAACAGGATTATGAGTGTGTGAAGCTAGCATTAATAGCTAGATTTGGGAAGACCCCTTCCCAGTATTTTAAGAGGTTTAGAACCCTCAAAAATCATGATGGTACCCCTTGGGCTACCCGGGTGTGTGAATGTTTGAAAAACTTAGATGGTTGGGTTAAGGGTTACAAAGTGAACACTTATGAAGGTTTGAGGAATCTTGTAATGATGGAGTCTATTTTCGATGTCTGCTCTCCTGAGCTTAGACAGCACTTGGCTGATTCAAAGGAGATAGATCCTAAGAAGTTAGCTAAGGCTGCTGACTTGTGGGTTGCCGACAGGGCTACTCACAAGGATTCTGGGGCAACTCAGAAAAGGGATGAGGGAAAGCAGCCAAAGAAAGACAACAAAGAGAATTCTAATAATTCCAATCCAAAAGGGGGCCCCAAACATAACCAGGATAAGCCACAAGGGAAACCGAATCAGGCTAGTGTACCATCTGGTCCTAAACCAGATGGAGGTCAGAACAAGCCCCCATTCCAGAGAGCATTTGGAAAATGCTTTGTTTGTGGGTTAACTGGACATGTGAAAGGGGATCCCAGATGTAAGGGTAAACCTTCAGGGGTCCACACTGTCTCCTTAGCCTTCTCCCATGTAGATGAAGTACCTATAGCCAGTGGAAACTTTCAGTTACTAGCTGATGAGCCCATGAGAGTCTCAGCTAGTGTTTCTTTAGTGTCCTTGGGTCTTTGGGAACAACAGAACTTAGTTGTCTATAACTCACTCCCAGATAATACTAAAGAGTATTACAAAGATAGTGCTCTTGTGAATGGTCAGGAAACCCCTGCCATCAGAGACACTGCATCCAGCATAACTGTGGTTGATGAATGTTTTTTCAAGGTGGAGGATGTTGCTAGGGCACCCAAACACCTAACCAAGTTAGCTGGAGGCCATGTGCAAATGGTTCCCCAGTTACAAGCTCTCATCCAGTGTAATGACATGACTGTCAGAATACCTGTAAGTGTGCAAAATAACGTACCTGGGAGGGTCCTGCTGGGTAATGACCTTAAAACTCTTGGAGTTGTGTCTAGTACCCCCAGCCCCCCAGCCGAAGGAAGCAGGAGCTCACAAGGTCTGCAAGGGAGAGAACCCTGAGAGGCTCTCCTGGGGACATGATAGAGGAAACTATCACCCCAAGTCCACAGGACTTACTTACTGCTATTGCAGGTCAGAAAGAGACAAAGGGGAAACCCAAGTCTGCCAGCAAGAAACCAGCAAGCACTCCTGTGCCCAGAAGAACATCTCCAAGACTGTCCAAGGTCACATCTGTGACTCCTCCACCAGCTGAGGCTGAGTGCGAGATTCAACCCTGTATGGTTCAGCTAGATACTGAGGAATCATATCTAGAAGAAGATCTTACTCTGGTAAGAGATCTTGACCCTGTTGACCATCCTGAGCTGCAGTCTTTACTGGCAGTAGGTGGGCCCAACAGGGCAGATTTCAGCAAAGGATAAAGAGAGTGCCCTACCCTTTAAGGTCTTCGCCTACAGGCAGCTTCTCAGCTCAATGGGACTGAGCCTGGGAAGTATAGGTTACACTGGGAAGATGGCCTCTTCTACAGTGAACCGACTGAGTCAACCCCTGGAGACTGTAAAAAACTTGTAGTACCTCTAGTGAACCGACTCCAGCTTCTGCAGTTAGCCAAGGTCGCTCATCTTGTTTTCTGCTGCAGTAACCGTAGTGCTTTCTTTTTGCATGTCTGATCTTATTGAGGGTATGTTTATGCCTATGTCATCAAGCTTATTGTTCACCGCCGCAAACCCAGCCTGCATTGCCATCATGTATGAGTCGATGTTCTTATAAGTGGGGGACTGACTTGCTGCGAGGGGGGGAGATTCCTGGAAGCCCACTGCATCTTCATCAGACTGTTGCACGTTTGTATGCGTGTCCATGGGGCCCTCTTTGTTTCCTTTTGTGACACCACAAGTCATCTCCCCCACGCGGGAAGAGTTACTGGAGATAGTTATGGTTGTGTGTTGTGGCTTATTGCTGCTGAGCACAATCCAAAGTGCTGGGCCCAAATTCTATTTCTTTTATTCCAATATATTTTGAACACTAAACAATTACCTCTGTCATGGCACTCCTCCATTCTCGTGCCAATCTTTAAGAAAGGGGATTGGTCGTCTCCCAGGAACTATCGGCCCATTGCACTTTTAGACTCACCAGGAAATATTTTTGCAAAATGTTTACTTCATGAGTTTTCTATTTGGTCCACAAATCACTTTCATTGTAATCCTTTCCAAACAGGTTTTGTGGCTGGCATGGGCACAACTGTGAACCTTCTTTTGTTGAATGCTATCAAGTCACATTGTCATAAACAAAAACAGCAGATTTACTTTGCATTTGTGGATTTTCATTTGGCGTTTGACTCCGTTTAAACTCATGACAAAACTTATCAAGGACAAATGTCCACCTACAATTTGTGATTTAATTTATCATTTACATTCTTGCACTTCAGTTCAGATTCGACTGACTCTAAATGGCCTTCTTTCTCGACCTATTTCAACATTGCGCGGCCTTAAACAAGGCTGCCTCTTGGCTTCGGCAATTTTCAATTATTATATTCATGACATCAAATATAGGTTTGCAAACATCCAGTCTGATTCACCAAAAATTCATGGTCATCCAATAAAAGCACTCTTCTATGCTGACGATATTGTGCTCATTTCTAAAACCCCGAGAGGCTTACAAAAACTTATATCGGCTTTGGACTCCTACACGTGGACAATCAACTAACAATCAATATTACAAAGACACAAGTACTAATGTATAACCCTAATCAAGGCCTTCATAACCTAAAACACTGGTCTATCAGTGATAGCACTGAACTGACCTTAGTCTCGGCCTACACTTATTTAGGAATCATTTTTGAATCCTCCCTGAAGCCTTCCGTACATCTAAATCAGATAAACACCAAACTTCCTACTGCCATTTCGCAGACACGCATCCTTCTTGCCAAATTCGGCAAGCTTTCTATTATTCCTGCCGTAAAATTTTGGCAAATGAAAGTAATCCCCACTATTCTTTATGGACTCGAAACTGGGTTACCCCTTGTCGCGAGCACATTTGATAAATGGGAAGCAAAATATTGGAAAAATGTACTAAATTTACCTACATGCATTCCCATATCATGGCTGCGCTATGAATTAGGATTAACTCCTCTGTCAGCCATTTTTAACTGGCAACAATGTTCTTTTCTAAGGAAATGTTTAACATCTATTCGATCAGATTCCCTTCTTACAATCTTAGCGAGTTACCTATTTAGCACTGATCACTCTTTTGTACAAAAATGGTTATTGTCAGTATACACAACCATGATCCAAGAATTTCTATCGAATTCTTGATTCAGAATCCTGATAAAGCCAAACTAAAAATCTACCAAACTGCATGGATTATGAATCATCAGACATGCCTTTCATATAAATATGCCTCTAGCCAACGTTTTTCTCCTCATAAAAGAGGTACAACAATAAACTATCTTTCGGAAGCGCCATCTTCTAAATATAGAAATTTAATCCTACGTTTTCAATTGCACATATGGGAAACCAAAGATCTTCTTTGTATTCGCAAACTAATTTTGCCTATTCAGAATGTGTGTCGCTTCTGTCGAATTGTTGAATGTCCTGAAACCATAGAACATATCATCACTCAATGCCCTAAATTAAGTAGTCAGCGACAATTGCACTTTCATAAATACTGTTCGACTCTTTCCATGTTTGATTGCAATGAATGTTGGGAATATATTTATGGCTCGACACATTTGGGTCTTCAAGTTGCGACCATCAATTTTTTACTTTCTTTACATCTTGATCACTTCAAATTTGAATAATCTCTGTTTATTATTTGGGACACAATTGCAAAGCTAACTTCCACTAGTTGCAATTAATTATCTAATAGGATGATGTAAATGTGGTTGTATCTTTCTTGTTGCTTTGTCTTATTTAATTCTGTTGTATTATTGTTAGCTCATATGCATGTTAACAATATCATGTTATGTTTTGGCACTATGTACGTTCATATTTAAATGAAACTTTTATGTATATTGACAAGTTGTTAAGTCAACTAAATCAATAAGAAAAAATAAATTATAAATTGCTGCTGCACTCTTGCATTTACAGGGATTTACAGGCCTGCTGTCTTTTTACTCTCTGATCCTCCTTCTTCAGGTGCAGCCGTATAGTGGGTGAATAGTTCCCCTCAGTACCGGTTTGTAAGCGCTGTTTTAATTAGTGCTGTGGCGCTGTATACTTATGTCGGGCTTCCGATGCCGGCCGTATTATAAAGTCAGTTCCTGCTGGGGCAAGAGGCACCGGGCTTTCCATTCACACTAATCAAAAGGATACTACTATCGGGCGGGACCGACCACGTACCTGTCCCACTCCGGAGTGCCTGAGGTCGCAGCTTGTTTCCGACCGCCTGCTGGCGGTGAGACGCGTATTAGCAAGCAGGGATGTGTGCAGTATCGTCGTGACCCAGGGAGTCCGCGCACAATCCTGCAGTATGTGGTCCTCCATGCGGCACTCCGTTTGCTCCGTTTGCCCCGGGAAGGTCCGCCTTCTTTTGGCACACACTCAGTCCCACGGCATCAGCACAGGATTACGTTTGGTATGCCCGAACAAGGCTTTCTGCAGCATTAGCCAGCAAGTGGAGCGATGTTATGTTGCTCGACCGTTGCAACCTCCAGTGTCTTTGGTCCCATCAATCCGCAGGATTTTCATAACAGAATATCATGAAGTGTGGAGCTCCACACTCACGCTGCCATTTTCGTCGGCACTCAACAGTGCCCCCATGGTCTTCAATTTTGAAAAGCAGGACTGTGACATGCATAACTATATGCTGAAGCACTAGCAGCCCCCCCAACCACAAACAAGCCTGTTAGAGACACTAATTGGTTAATCTGTATAGGGGTAGGAGGAGCCCTTTGAGCACACAACAATCAAGAGTTGGCTAACTATCACTCCTCAATACCTTCAAGTACTTGAGGAGAACATTCTCCAACATACAAAGGGGCAATTGAACATTAGGCTAGGAAGAGGCAGAGAACCCAGTATATTTTGGAACTTGGAGTGAAGGTTCCCATACATGCACAGTACTATTGAGCTTTGAGATCCAGAGGAAGGCAATCCATTTTATCCTGCAAGGTAAAAGGAAAGTTCCCCAGGTATACAACAGTGAACATTGGCGACAAGAGAGAAAACACCAATTGCACGCTGGAACATAAAGGTAAAGTTGCCAGTTGTGTAACAATGCATTTGAAATTGTGAACAAAATAGAGGACAAGCATGATGCTCTAATAATTGGAAGGAAGGTTCCCAAATAATCAGTAAAGCAGTTACACTCTGATGCAGAGGGTAAAAACCTTTCCACACAGGAACCTGGAATGACAGTTTTCAAGCATCCACCTGTACAACAGAGACATGTGATGGGCACGTAGAAGGCCTATTGTACCTTGAAATGTTAAGATAAGATTGCTAAGAACCTAATAACACACGTGAGTAATGTATCTTGAAAATTGTAATTCATATTCGCAGACAGACCAATTTAGAAAAGGAAAACCATACGGGGCAACAGACTGGAACCCTATGCGCTTGTCAGATCAAAAGCCACTTTGTAAAACAAGTCCAAACAAGTAAGTAACCAGATACGTAGCTGCTGTGGATGGTTGTTTATAGGAGGAACCTTTGCCCAACATATCCAAGAGGTAATATAGTATAAGAATGGACACAACCACACTGTGCAATTACATTAGTAATTTATGATCAAAATGAATAAGATGAATATAGCCGAAACGTGTTTCAACCATCAGGTCTTCTTCCAGGCTAGTATCCACAAGATAACATAGTCAAAATTAAATATACAATCGTGACATCCATATTTCGCACATGAATTAACAAAACATTTCACATACATAATATTTGGTAGGTACACACATTTGATGCATCATAAGTTGGTCAAGTACAACCCAGAGGCAAGAAGGGAGGGATAACAGTTCAAAGATTAAAATATATCAATCCAATTTGAATATAAGAAACAAGGAGTATGAACAGTACATACACGTAATCATGAGCAGTAATCATGAGTTAATGCAAAGGATCCAAAGATGTCATCCCGGTCACATGAAAGGAGCAACAAAATAAAAGAGGACGATCTCATTTTAATAACCATTGAAAGTGTAACTCATTAAGAAAAGTATATTGCTAACAAGACTCACATAATCAGTGAGATTGCACAGTACATGCATTACTATTGTGTCACACCAAAGCCAACATCGCAATTATGCGAGGAGTATACTCTCATTAGTCACCAAATTACGCCAATGTAGGAACACGTCTAGTTCTGAAAGCCAATGTGCATGCTCCAGTGTGTAAACCTCGGAGTGGTGATAAACAACCCTGTGCATCATTATTATTTATTTTATTTATTTTAATTTTTGTAACGCGCCACATGCCCGCAGGCCTCAGGGCACACATAAAACAGCAACAGGATGGACGAACATAAAAGCAGGCCGGAGAGTTAGAACCACTCTACTGTAATCTAGGCATGGGCCGCCACTTAACCATTAAAGTGCCTGGTTAAGTCAGATACCACCTATGCGCACCCTTTTGATGGATGTCGAAAAATAATTCTTTGTGGTTGCACATCCCATCATACCAGCAATTTATTTCCTTCTGAAAATACGTAAGCAGTTTGAATCTATCCCTGAAGGGAGGCCAATTGTGAGTGGGAAAGGCGGGGTAATTTAACCCCAATATGTTAACAAATGCCTCACGCCTGTTGTCATACATACACCTCGGTACATAAGGGATACTATGCACGTCTTACAGATTTTTCAAGAATTGCCGATCGATAGTAAACATCTTTTGGTGACTTTGGACCTCCATTAAACATGAACTGGCATTTGAGAGCATTAACTATATAATTAGGCACAAGTCTGTGTCTTTTTATGAACACATTGAGATTTTGAAGGAATTACTAACATTTGCCCTTGAAAATAATGTGTTTTTGTTCAACTGTACCATCTGTAAGCAGAAAGTGGCTATCGCCATGGGAGCTAGCTTTGCTCCTGCCTTCGGAAATATCTGTTAGGGAGAATTCTCATTCAATGGCTAATTTCCCTTACCTAGTGAGTCCCTCAGCAGCTTTGCTGGATTTCTGGAGTTATTTATTTTCACCTGGTAAGAGTGTGAGCTTTTCCCCCACTCTTACCCATGTTTTGCCATGTGTATTTCATCTGTTTTTGTGATTGTGGGCTCTGGAGTGCACCACTTCAGTAGCCCCCCTCTTTTGTGTGTTGTTACACAGCACCTTCAGTGCAGTGACACAGGATTGTCTTTTAGACTTCCCCCCGACTCCATTCCTGGGGCTGACTACTGCCCCCAGAAAAAGGTAAAGTTGCCATTAACTTTACCTAGTCATTTAACCACAGATCCAGTACACCCCATCTTACATGGAGTATTGGAAAGGGTCACTTCTTAGCCCTTTTTATCTGTACATCCTAGAGCATTGTTTTGCTCTTTTAACATTCAGGGCCTCATTACACGGATGGCGGTAAGGATTTACCGGTACCAGTAAAATACCAGTACCGGTAAATCCTTACCGCCTTACTACGAGGTCCCTTTGTGGGTTGGGGGATTTAACACCTGCTTTTTGCAGGCGTTAAAAACCAACCCGCAAAGGGACCCAGGGAGCTAATTACAGTACCGCAATTTGCGGTACCGTAATTAGCGCCTTCCCCATTCCCATTGAGCCCTATGGGGCAAAAATGGGAATGGGGAAGGGCAATGGTGGAAGGGGGAATTACCGCCCCGCCAACCTTGGAATGGGGCGGTAGTTCCCCTTTCCGCCAAGGCGGTGCCGGTATTTTACCGGCATGAACCATGGCGCTAATAGCGCCATGGTTCTCCGCCATCCGTGTAATGAGGCCCTTAGACTTGGCTGGTGGCAGTGGTATCTACCCAAACTTTTCTACTGCATTTATACTATATAAATGTGGTATTGTTTTAGGCTATTATGTTAGCCTCAAACATAAAACCGCTTGACCAAATACTTTTTCTTTTGGCTACGGTCGGGTTTATTCGCCATTTCTTTTTGTTAAAGTCCTTCTTGTGTTTTACTTTCCGCGGCAAACCAGGTTTGCCTTCTTTGTTCACTGTTTTTTGGCGGGCTTCTGCCAAGAAGCCCTCCTCTAGGTGCCTGGGTGTCTAGGCAGGCTGAATGTGAGGGAGGGGTGTAATGTAGTCACCCCCTGCACCAGGTATCCTAGGAAATCCAAGTCGCACTTTGCCATGATTGGCCGAGGTGGTTGTCCGGGCTGGACAACCCCCCTGCTGCGTGATTGACAGCCAGGCTGTGTGAATGGGGGATTTTTGCATAAAAGGCAGGACTCTTGGGCTGGAAGTCAGAGTCGCCACTGGAACTACAAGGAACCGAAGAGAAGCGGAGAAGAAGGCGGCTGCTGTTACTATCCCGTCCCGGTGAAGCCCTGCTGCAGTCCTGAGCTATCTACCCTTCGACGACCAGAGAAGATTCCAGTCTTCTTCCCTTGAGCCTGGTGGGGTCAACCAGCTCATCTTCCACAGCCAGAGGATCCTCTTCTTGGTCGAAATTGCTGCACACTGCTGTAGTGGTCCAGAAAGCCATCTGAAGAGCCTCTCCTGTTTTTAAGGAGCGCACCATTTATTCACCGTTGCTGCTGCTGGCTTCAACTCTGCATAGTGCAGACCCTTCCAGACGTCCTCCTTCTTGCCGAAGCTCCAGGAACCAGAGGTCTGCAGGAAACTACCAGGAACAACTGCCGTGGCACCAGCTTCTTCCTTGAATAAGGTACTGTGTTCTGCTTCGAGGAGCTAGGGTGAATCCCTTTTCTCCTCCTCCAAGGCTTGCCCTTATCTTCCCTCCTTCTTATAACTTTTGCTTCCTCGGTTGACAATATCTAAGTACTGCTGGCAACGTTGAATCTTGAACTGTTCGACTGTGTGATCCTCAACAACAGGAACCCGGTTCCACTTGACACTGGCCCCGGCCTATTGACTCTTGAATTCCTGTCAACTAGTGTTCTCTGATTCTGTCTGCCCTGACAAAAGTATTGCCTATGATTTTTGCCCCCCAACTCTCTCTGGTTAACTCAGGTGCTAAGTGTGTTTTTGCCCCAGTAACATTTCTTGCCGCGGATATGCGTATCTTTGGTAAGACCGAACTGTCATTACTGTCAAAAAGTGATCGCATATGTATTCCCGGTAACGTCTTTTGTTTCACAAAACAGGTCCATTAAAACATAGAGTACTTACCTTGAGTTAAACTGTACCAAGTGAATTGGTTGGTTGTAGTGTATTTTACGTGTGGTTTTGAATTAATAGAAGTGTTGAGTTTATAACAAATGGTTTAAAAATAAATGTACTTATATTTTTTACCTGAAACCTTGAGTCAGTGTTTGCTTGAGTCACAGTAATTGTGGTCCCTTTGTGTAATCTCTGCTACTGCTCATATACTCTTGAGGTAAGTCTGGCTGCTCCGCTACTGCTACCACTTTAACATAGTAGTACAGGCTTGTACCAAAGGTGAACTTGTATTACCACTTGTAGTCTTAATTGTGTCTAGTGGTCCCTAAGGGCACTGCACAGGATTCTGCCTAACACTGGTGTACAGCGGTGAGGATTAGGAAGTAGAGTGATTACACTTAGAGTGCTGCTATTGCTTGGGTTCAACTAACCACAAGGCTAAACACCACTAACTCTATTTAACTGAGAAATCATGTCAAATATGGAAAGCTACACTGAAGAGGGTCTCTTAAACTACACTGCTGAGGTTTTGAGAACCATGTGTAGGGAGAGGAGTCTCTCTGATAAAGAAAATAAATCTGAATTGATTGCAAAGTTAAGTGGAAAACAAAGGGCCTCATTACACGGTAGGCGGTAAGGGTTTACCGGTACCGGTATTTTACCGGTACCGGTATTTTACTGGTACCGGTAAACCCTTACCGCCTTACTACGAGGTCCCTTTGCGGGTTGGGGAATTTAACGCCTGCTTTTTGCAGGCGATAAAAACCAACCCGCAAAGGGACCAGGGAGCTAATTACGGTACCGCAATTTGCGGTACCGTAATTAGCGCCTTCCCCATTCCCATAGAGCCCTATGGGGCAAAAATGGGAATGGGGAAGGGCAATGGGGGAAGAGGAATTACCGCCCCACCAACCTTGGAATAGGGCGGTAATTCCCCTTTCCACCAAGGCGGTGCCGGTATTTTACCGGCATGGACCAAGGTGCTAATAGCACCTTGGTCCAGCGCCATCCGTGTAATGAGGCCCAAAGTCTGGAGATTGGGTCAGAAGGGCCTACCCCTCCAGCAAATGTGGATACTGATGTTTCTGATTCTGAGAGTGTTAATTTAGAAGAGAGAAGAAGTAGATGAGTCTTTGTTAGGAAACCCTACAACTCCTTTGCCTGCTCAGAATGCACAACCTCTGCCCACAGGGACCCCCACAGGTCCTACACTTACTCCTGAGTTTATTGCACTTGAGAAAATGAGAATTGAATTGGAAGTGAAACGTATTGATGCAAAAACTGCTATGAAACATCAAGAGTTAAGGCTCAGAGAAATGGAGCTGAATCATGAACTAGAAATGAAGAAATTGTCTGTAGGAAATGCTTCTCACCGAGAGTCTTCTAGGTCTTCCAGCCCTAAGAGACCCTGTATGCCAAAGGAATTGATTGGTATGTATGAGACTAAACTTGATGCTTTGGATTGGTTAGCAATGTTTGAGTACAATCATGGGATTCGAGGTATCTCAGGGAATCAGCTGATTCACTGGCTTTTCTCTAGGCTTCCCGCTGTTGCAAGTGATGCTGTAATGGAGTTGGGGAGGAGGATAAACAGAATTATGAGTGTGTGAAGCTAGCATTAATAGCTAGATTTGGGAAGACCCCTTCCCAGTATCTCAAGAGGTTTAGAACCCTCAAAAAGCATGATGGTAGCCCTTGGGCTACCTGGGTGTGTGAATGTTTGAAAAACTTAGATGGTTGGATTAAGGGTTACAAAGTGAACACTTATGAAGGTTTGAGGAATGTTGCAATGTTGGAGTCTATTTTTGATGTCTACTCTCCTGAGCTTAGACAGCACTTGGCTGATTCAAAGGAGATAGATCCTAAGAAGTTAGCTAAGGCTGCTGACTTGTGGGTTGCCAACAGGGCTACTCACAAGGATTCTGGGGCAACTCAGAAAAAGGATGAGGAAAAGCAGCCAAAGAAAGACAATAAAAAGAATTCTAATAATTCGATCCAAAAGAGGGCCCCAAACATAACCATGGTAAGCCACAAGGGAAACCAAATCAGGCTAGTGTACCACCTGGTCCCAAACCAGATGGAGGTCAGAACAAGCCCCCATTCCAGAGAGCATTTGGAAAATGCTTTGTTTTTGGGTTAACTGGACATGTGAAAGGGGATACCAGATGTCAGGGTAAACCTTCAGGGGTCCACACTGTCTGCTTAGCCTTCTCCCAGGTGGATGAAGTACCTATAGCCAGTGGAAACGTTCAGTTACTAGCTGATGAGCCCATGAGAGTCTCAGCTAGTGTTTCTTTAGTGTCCTTGGGTCTTTGGGAACAACAGAACTTAGATGTCTATAACTCAATTCCAGATAATACTAAAGAGTATTACAAAGATAGTGTTCTTGTGAATGGTCAGGAAACCACTGCCATCAGAGACACTGGAGCCCGCATAACTGTGGTTGATGAATGTTTTTTCAAGGTCGAGGATGTTGCTAAGGCACCCAAACACCTAACCAAGTTAGCTGGAGGCCATGTGCAAATGGTTCCCCAGTTACCAGCTTTCATCCAGTGTAATGACATGACTGTCAGAATACCTGTAAGTGTGCAAAATAACATACCTGGGAGGGTCCTGCTGGGTAATGACCTTAAAACTCTTGGAGTTGTGTCTAGGACCCCCAGGCCCCCCAGCAGAAGGAAGCAGGAGCTCACAAGGTCTGCAAGGGAGAGAACACTGAGAGGCTCTCCTGGAGACATGATAGAGGAAACTATCACCCCAAGTCCACAGGACTTACTTACTGCTGTTGCAGGTCAGAAAGAGACAAAGGGGAAACCCAAGTCTGCCAGCAAGAAACCAGCAAGCACTCCTGTGCCCAGAAGGACATCTCCAAGACTGTCCAAGGTCACATCTGTGACTCCTCCACCAGCTGAGGCTGAGTGCGAGGTTCAACCCTGTATGGTTCAGCTAGATGCTGAAGCATCAGATCTAGAAGAAGATCTTACTCTGGTAGAAGATCTTGACCCTGTTGACCATCCTGAGCTGCAGTCTTTACTGGCAGAAGGCGGGCCCAACAGGGCAGATTTCAGCAAAGGACAAAGAGAGTGTCCTACCCTTGAAGGTCTTCGCCTACAGGCAGCTTCTCAGCCCAATGGGACTGAGCCTGGGAAGTATAGGTTGCACTGGGAAGATGGCCTCTTCTACAGTGAACCGACTAAGTGAACCCCTGGAGACTGCAAAAAACTTGTAGTACCTCTAGTGAACCGACTTCAGTTTCTGCAGTTAGCCCACGAGAAACCTTTGGCTGGTCACTTAAGTTTTAAGAAGTCCAAGGAAAGGCTCTCCCTTTACTTCTACTTGCCTAAGATGGGTTCAGAAGTAGACAAATTCTGCAGGAGCTGCAACACTTGCCAAACCACTGGCAAGAGTGGAGCCAAGAATGTGGCACCCTTGGTGCCTCTCCCAGTGGTGGGAGTTCCTTTTGAGAGGGTTGGGATTGACATTGTTAGTCCTCTTGACCCTCCCACATCTTCCGGCAACAGGTTTATCCTGGTTGTAGTGGATCATGCCACTAGGTATCCTGAAGCCATACCTATGAGGACTGTTACGGCTCCGGCTGTGGCTAAGGCCCTACCTGGTATTTTTACCAGAGTAGGTTTTCCTAAGGAGGTGATATCTGACAGGGGATCACATTTTATGTCCCACTACATGCAAGCCATGTGGAAAACCTGTGGAGTCACCTACAAGTTCTCAATTGTCTACCATCCCCAAACCAATGGGTTGGTGGAGAGGTTTAACAGAATTTGGAAGTGAGTCAAGTGACAGTTGGCAGGAAGAAGTACTGCCGTCTTTCTTTGGAATTACAACGCTTTTGGTAAAGCTTTTATTTTTGGATTGTCAACACTGCTGCAAGAACGTGCCTTGTGCCTTTAAGACCACTTTGCACCCTAGGACTGCTGTGGGCTCCTCCTACCCACTGCTGCCACGGACTCATAAACCTCACTTCAAGCGAAGCGGAGCATGTTCGCAGTGCACAGGTGTGGTGTGGGTCTGGCGTAACTGCCTTCAATCGCCTGCCAACACTTTCCCAAACCATCGCCGAGCGTGTGCGACCATCTGCATTGAGACTCTACTTATTCCCAAAAGAACCGAACTGTAAGTACACTTGTCCTTACCAAAACTACTAACTAGCCGCAACCCACCCACGCTCCCCTGTCGCTGTTGCCTTCCTGCTGCATAGTATCCTAGATCTAGCGGACTAACATCCCGATCATCGAGCTAGCAGGAGGGTGTGTGTGAAGCCGGGGAACAGCTGAGGCCACCTGTGAGCGTTCGTAGCACCGGAGAGACTGCTGGGCTTGCCCTTTGATCTCCAAGCTGCGTGCGCTCAAGCAGCCTTTACAGCCCGCTCGTTTGCTTTGAAGCAGGGTGCCACCAACCTCACTAATTGTCGGAACTGCTGAGTCTTCCAGTCTGCCCCTCCACATCAGCGGCGAAGAGATTATTTGCTAGAATACACAACATTCCCACTCCTCCCCACCGGGTTTCCCTTCTGCTGTGACTCTCGGACTTGCATCATCCTGTTTGCCCCCCGAGCAAGCGTCCCCTATCTGTCGTGTGCTGCGTCCAGGAGATTGCGGGGGTTCACCCCTTTGATCCTGTCTGACGAGCTGATTTCGTCTGGCGGTGGCAGCTTTCAACAGACCGCGCACTAGATTGCTTTGTACTGCTGTGCGGCTCCGCCAGTCGGCAGCGACACCCGACCCTGCAACTTTCTGCCCGCACCCACGAGTAAGCGACCCCTACCTGTCTTGCGCTGCATCCAGGAGACTGTGGGGGCTCGCCCTTTTGATCCTGGCTGCCGCGCTGACTGTGTACGGTGCCAGCAATTCCTCATAGACCGCCTACCATATATTTCTGCTTTCCCATGCTGGGCTGTCAGTGGGACACCCTCCTTTTACCTCGAAACTCACTGACCAGCTATATCGTTGACCTGCCAGGCCCTGCACAGGAGTGCTCTCCCCGCTAGCACTGTTCTTAGAAATCCCCTGGATCCCCAGATAAAGAAAGAACACGAACGATAAAGAGAGGAGAAGGGACCATTAACAAACAAGGAAACAGAACGAAAGGGTATCAACCTGGAAGGAGAAAAGAAATTAAATCACCCCCCCCCTTAAGTTCTGACCGCAGTGCATCTTACGTGCACGTACCCACCCATCCTCCAGTGGAAGTATCCAGATCGGGGAACTGCGGGGGTTGCTACCCCTTTGATCCTGCCTGGCAAAACTGTTTGGCGTTCACCTCGGCATCCTCAAGCACTGCAATCTGAGACACCTTTGTCATAATCTGCTATTGAACCTTATATCAAGATGCCCTCCCGGGTACACTTATCACCAATTGAACAAGACAACACTCATCCTCAGACATCTGGACCGAGAACCAGGCTACGTGGGAAACGTGACCAAACAAAAAGGCCGATTTCTCTTGATCTCTCAATCCAACCCACTATTGAACAAGTCCTTTCCAAGTCCTTCCACCCAAGAGACTAACCTTGGACTTTCTGGAAAAGAAGAGTCTGACACTTTGTCTGGGAAAACCCCAGCACCCCAGAGACTCGAATCAAACCTTGAATCCAACGAGAATCTCACACCACCGTGCAGAGAAAATTAATTAAAGAAGGTTTCACCGTTGGATCATGAAGAAGCGATTAGGAGAGCCTCTCCCAACGCTAAACCTATCAACCAGGAGGGTCTTCAATCCATTGAATTGAAACCCACGATTATTGAATCCTGTCTTTTTCCGACTGTAATCGTGCAGAGGCCAACATTAGACTCTGAACAAGCCTCTATTAACAGGAAGTGCCCCTCCCATTGATCTACTGAACAAGCCCACTCAAGGCTTCCACCAGACAGAGCAGACCATTGAATCCAATCTGGCCCTCCTATCTAAAACATCACTTGCTAAAGTTCCGAAAGCCTCTATGCACAAAGCGAACATGACCTTAGGTGCTGACTCATCAAAAAAAGAAAGAGCGAAGCAAGCCAAACTGAAATGGCTACAATCTTACAATTGTCGTAGCCTTTAAAAAATCACGACGCAAAGACCGCCAAATCAACCAAACATAAGAGCGGCACGACTCTTGCTAGATATTACCGAAATCGAGTCACTCATGACCAATGTTGAAAAGAGAAAACAAGTCTTTGGAAACCTGTCCTCTAAGTGGACAAATGATCCGCCGTCTACATCCACCCCGGCTATAAGAAATTCTCTTCCACCTGGCAAACATCTTGCTAACACCCCTCAGGATATACACTCAACTACTAATTCCACAGCCACACTAATTAGCAATTTGGATTTTGAATACGAAGAAATAAATCCTCCCATCCCAGCCACCCAAAGGAGCAACAAGAAAAAACCTTCACTCATGTGCGACCCAGTAGACCTCCATGCTTCCACCAACTGCCAGTGCGAAACGCTTGACGATCAATACCAGCAGAGGATCCCCACTTCCATGGTCGAGCTCCAAAACATGGTCATAGCAATCACCACTCAAACCATGATTCCGCTTTGCAAATTATATGAATCTACCAATGAGAACATCAAAGATCAAACTACCCTTTTAGCATTAATTCATACAAAGGAAATCCATCTCGAGTCTTTCATTGCTACCCTGGAAAACCACTTAGACAATGAAGCAGAACCCTCTCACCAATGGCAAACAAGACTATTCGAAATGGCAGCAGCTGACAGGGCGGAAAAAGCCCTCCTGACTTCGACAATGATGACTTTGTTGAAATCCCATCCTGCCCCATCTCCAAAAACCAACTTGGCACCTCCACCAACGATTCCGAAGACGTCTGACAAGCCTTCCAACGTGACGTTGTCACAGAGTGCGACTGAGCTGACCGCCTCCTCATCAGATTATCCGATCACCCCACACATATCAGTCAATGAAATCCAACCTGCAACAAAGCAAACTGATATTTTCCACATTTTTTCTACAAAAAAAATCCAAAATGACATTATCATTAACAAACAGACTCCCAAAACCAAAAATAAAAGAAATGAGGGTAACAGACAAACAGGATCTCGAGCATTATTAAGAAATCTTGATGTTCCTATAGAACCGGTAAGCACCAGCCAATTAACCTCCTGCAGTACAAATAAGAAAAATAATAACGAATCTAAACCAGCTCATACCACTCATCATCGACTCCAAGCAAAGTTGCACCCAATCACCAGAAATTCCGATAGACGACCTTTTAAACTTAACACACATACAGATGTGCGCGAGAACATTGGAAATTCCTCAACTATCAACGACTCAGTACTACTAATATTAGATGAATATGTCATCGACCTTGCTGACCGCTCCAGTAGATTAAACCTCTCATGTGATACTATTTCAGACTCAACATTTTCCTATACGAGCGACCTTACAAGAATTTCAGATGCCACGTCAAATTACTGAAGTGGCTCAACAGGTACATTCGAAGAATCTCCTTCTAATGGCCCTCTCGAACTTCCAACAAATGATCAGACTCACGGTCACTTGCCCAGAGAGAGTGACAGACGGCAGCCGGCCCCGCTTGATGTCTACAAACTACCGCATTTCATTGACCCATTTCAGAAAAAAAGTCCTACGTTTTCCAGATTGCCCTGGTTGACTCCGAAGGCGAACCTATCATACTCAATAGGACTAATCTCCTCAGATTACTAGACGCAATACCTCCTCTAAATTCAATACAATCACGAGAAATTAAAACAGTGATATTTCAGGACGAGCAAGCGCTGAATAAGATCCACATTGAATTATATACGGAAGCTACAATGAACTTAATCTTACAGATGACAGCCCCCTTATTAACTCTGGGCATTGTATGCACACCACACCTAGGAAAAAACCCAGACCTCCAGGAAAAGGCCCTTGCGACAAGACAATTTTCACAATCCATTGAAGAACATACGCGGAGACAACATCGCAGATCACCGCCAACAATGACGAACTCTATGTCCCCAGAAAGAGATGCAGATTCACATCCATCGAATGGCCACAGATCCTGGGGCCCTTCTTGCACGCAATCACCCTTCTGGCAAGACTACGATGATGAACCCTGTCGGCAACCCAAAGGCCCGACTCATGACTCATAACCATTAAGCTTATCAAACACCCAAGGTTGGACATTGTGTTCATGGAATACGAGAGGCCACTCCCATCTGTTCGACCGACCAGCTCCCGAACTCAAATCCTGCACTATTATTTGCCTTCAAGAGACCTGGATCACTAAGCCTCCATTTTGTGAAGGGTTTATTACCCTCCTCAATCTGGCGTTACAAAGTAAGCATGGCCGACCTTCTTCTGGTTTACTGACTATGATCAAAATTATTCACACATGGAGTCTCATTGACTCAGAAAATAGCAATCCCTGGATTCAACTTTCGATCATAAAAATAGCGAATCCTGCAAATTTAACATCACCATTGCATCTGAATATCTCCTCCTCTGGAATGCTTGCGATTATAAATGCTTACTGGAATCCAACAGCCATCGCAGACAACTTTTTAGATAGTGTATTTCTGAACATCGACCGATTAAGCGCGAAGTTTCCAAAGATCGATTTCATCCTCTGCGGCGACCTCAATATCCATCTCTACACTCCAAATGGGACTCTAAAAGAACCCAATGACTTATCAATCAGAGCACGTCGATGGTCCAAAGAGATATCCATGAGAAACTTAATTCTACCTTCTCATCCATGCAATGAACACAACCGATTGATCCCCACCTGGTCAGGCAGAATGTCCTCCGCAATCATTGATTATATCTAGCTTACGCCAGACCTGATGAATCACCTAAAATTCAAAATCCTTCCTACTGATAAGAGTGACCATCGCCTGTTGATGATTCAAGGCGCCGACCGACTTGAAAGGATCTCAACTCCCCCTGTTCCTCCCCTGGAACTGACAGGTTCAACTCTTAGACTAAGAATCAATCCAAAACATAGAGCTTCTCTTCCCCAGACATTTCATCAAACTCACATGACAAACGCAGCGAAATTAAATTACGAAGGGATCTTGATCCCCTTTCAACGAAAGTTCTCAGCTGCAGGCAAACCCATACATGTGCATCATTATAATCCCGAGCTGGCACACAAAAAGAAAATCTTAAAACAAAGTTGCCGTAAATGGAAAAAGAATCTCACTCCAGACAATTTGGCAACCATGAAAAAAGCAAAACAAGCCTACCGCAATTGGAAAAAAAACGTATACACTCACCCTCATGCAAACAGATGCGGAAGCCATGTTATCAACACTTAAAAGCAAAAACCTCAGAAATCTTTGGAATTTGTTAAATAACAGTGTTGATCAACAACAACGCATGATCTTCAACGTCACTGCGGAGAAGTGGATTTAACATTTAACCAATTTGTATAAAGCTCGGAGCCTAGAGACAAATGATCATGAATCAGTAATCGCTCATCAATGCTACATCACTTGGGACAAGCACCACTTCTTAGAGATGATTAAAAATCTAAATGCCTCCCGTACTGCAGGACCCGATGGTCTAACCAATGCCATCTTAAAACAAGCACCCGAGATTTGGGCAAATCTAATGGACCATCTCCTGACGCTAATAAACAAACTCAAACAGCTAACGGCCACCTGGAATCGAGCAGTCCTCATCCCAATTTACAAACAAGGAGACCGGGATCACCTGTCCAATTTCAGACCCATTGCACTGCTAGACCCTCTTGGGAAACTGTTTGCCACATACCTTCTGCAAAAATGTACTGCCTGGGCCAAAGAAACCAATCGATTTGACACCCGCCAAACGGGTTTCACCCCCAATGTGGGCACGAATGTGAATCTTTTGATTCTGAATTTAATCAAGCACGAAGCCATAACTAACAACTTTCAAGTTTATGCTGCCTTCATAGACCTGCACATGGCCTTTGATGCCATTATAGGAACAAGTTATGGCACAAACTTGAAACATGTAAATGCCCCTTGGAGATTAGCGAACCAATAAAACTTATTTATTCCAACACTTCGTTCACCATAAGGCTCACAAAAGAAGGGATAGCAACAGATGAAATAAGAACATGGAACGGATTAAAACAAGGCTGCCTCTTTACGGCAACATTGTATAATCTATACACTGCTGATTATTCCACGGAGATCATACTTGATAAACTCAACCCACCAAAACTTAAATCTCACCCAATTCCTTACCTCATGTACGCAGATGACATCAAAGTGATGGACAAAACTCCATCAGGTCTTCAAAACAATCTGCGTATGACAGAAAAATACATGAGCACGAACCAACTACAGATTAACGTAAAAAAAACAAAAATAATGACATTAACCAAACATCCAGCCACGAATACTCGGTGCAGGCTTCCACTCTTCACCGTAGACAACAAACCTTTGGAGGTAGTTACTACCTATCTTGGGGTCCTAATTAACCAACATAAATCTGAAAAAGAGTGGGTGACGTTCCTTGAAGGCAATACCTTGATGCTAGCCAGACAAGGTGTGATGCTGCACAGACGATACGGCAAATTCTCCTTCAAACCTATAATTGCATTTTACCGGCAAAAGGTCATCCCCATAATCACTTATGGTAGTGACGCAATGATTATAGCGACAGAATTAAACTGGCAAGCCATCGAAGCCTCCTTTTGGCGGATGATTCTGAACCTGCCTACCAACTACCCCATATCCAGAATTCGGTTTGAAGTGGCCCTGGAATCTCTCACGTCAATCGTACTGTGGAAGCAGTTGGATCTATTGCGCAAAGTGATAAATGAAGATAAAACACCGCTACCAAAATCTTATGAGAGACACTGCACTGTATGACCAATTCCTCGCTAAAGGCATGGAAAATAGCTCTAACTCAACACATGATAACTGAAGACATCACCATAGAAATGCTAATCAACCGCCCCCAACGAGCTAAAATCAAGTTGCAGCAAAATGACTGGGCTAAAACATTAGAAAATAAGGCGAAATATACAATGAATTTGCAATGCCCAACGGATATCCGAGCCCTCAACGAACTTCCGCGCTATCTGGCTCTATTTCCAGATCCGACCATTCGCATGGCATTCATGAAAATTCGACTAAACACCTACCCGACCAGACACAGCCTTGCCAATACCAGACAAATATCGAAAGTGGAACAATTTTGTCGATTCTGTCGGGATATAGACACCCCTGAAACTTTGAATCACTTAATCATGAAATGCCCTGCACTCAACGAGAAGAGAGCAATTTTCGGCGAATTATTCAAGATATCGGCCCAACAAGAAGAAGACGACTCCAGATGGACTAAATTACTGCAAGGACAAGACAAGAAACTGATCTATACAGTTGTCCAATTCCTTACGGAGATCTCTGCTTCTTCAAAGATTCTAATTCCATGAACGTAATCTGAGGGGATTTCTCTCCTTTTTTTTGTTGTTGCCTACTTTATTTTTTGATTTGAATAACTCAAGCAAATGCTTTTTTCTGAATGTAATGTTTATTTCTATGAACACAAATGAAAAGTTTACTTTTTTAAACTATATCATTTTAAATAAAAAAAATACAAAAAAGAACTACGAAGAGCATGATAGGTGCTTTGAAGAACCCCTTAAAAGAAAGTGGGACCTTTTACTGCCATGTCTTCTCTTTGCATGTAGAGAAGTCCCTCAGGAGGGACAGGTTACAATCCCTTCGATCTTCTCTATGGCCATCCAGTCAGAGGTCCATTGGCCATGATTAAGGAGGGGTTGGAGAGTGCCCCTTCCCTAAAGCCAGTCAGAGTGACTGACTGTGTGATAGGTCTCCGGAGAAGAATGTCACACATGATGGCAGAGGCAAGTGATAACTTGAAGGCTGGTCAAGCTCTGGTCAAACATTGGCATGACCAGAGGGCTAATATGGTTGAGTTTACTCAAGACCAGCTAGTTGTGCTTTACAGGACAAATGGATAGGACCCTTCAAAGTTGTGGGTAAACCTGGAGAGGTGAACTATCTAGTGGACTTAGGCAATCCTAAGGAGGCTCCCAGAGTCTTTTACACCAACCGTTTGAAGGCTTATGTCTCTAGACCTGACATAGGAGCTTTGCTTTTAGCTTCAGCTCAGGAGGAGGAGGAGAGTGAACCTCTGCCTGACCTCCTCAGAGGCTTACCTTTAGATGAGCAAGTGGAAGGAGTTAATCTCTCTTCCAGTCTCACATCTGACCAGCAGGATGAGTGCAAATTACTGTTAAATCAGTTTGCCTCCCTGTTCTCTCTTTCACCAGGCTTGACCACTTGGGGCCAGCATGATATACTGACTGGTGACTGCCTGTCAAAAGCAAGGGGTACAGAATGTCAGACAATGTAAGAACCCATATAAGGAATGAGGTCAACAAGATTCTTGATCTCAGGGTTATAGAGCACTCTACTAGCCCATGGTCTAGCCCAGTTGTGCTTGTACCAAAGGCAGGAACCAAGGAGTTGATATTCTGCGTGGACTATAGAGCTCTAAATGCAGTCACAAAGACTGATGCCCATCCTTTGCCTAGGACAGATGAGCTGGTGGACAAACTTGATGCAGCCAAGTACCTCAGCACATTTGATCTAACATCAGGCTATTGGCAAATAGCCCTGACAGACCATGCCAAGGAGAAAACTGCAATCTCCACCCCAGCTGGCCTCTACCAATTCAAGGTAATGCGTTTTGGACTAAAGAATGAACCTGCTACATTTCAGAGGATGGTCAATCAAGTTCTGAATGGGATGGAGGACTTCTGCATGGCATACTTGGATGACATTGCCGCGTTCAGCCCTACATGGAAAGAACATATTGAACACCTAGGATATATATTGCAGGCTATGAACAGGCCCACCTGCAAGCAAATGTCAAATTGGTCAGAGTACAGTGGTCTACCTTGGACATGAGGTAGGAGGAGGTGAAATAAGGCCATTGCCTGGCAAAGTACAAGCTGTACAAAACTGGGCCACCCCTACTACTCAAACCCAAGTGAGAGCCTTCTTAGGTCTCCCTGGGTATTACAGGAACCTCATACATTCCCTTGAATGTCATCTCCTCTCCCAAATTCCCTAAAAAGGTCAGGTGGAATGAGGAGTGCAATCAAGCCTTTGAAGGTCTGAAGAATGCCCTTTGTCAAACTCCAGTCCTAAGAGCTCCTGACTACCACCAACCCTTCATTGTAGAAGCTGATACTTCTAATGTAGGTATCGGTGCAGTCCTTAGTCAACTGTATGAGAAAGGTAGGGAACACCCCATTTGTTTCATCAGTAGGAAGTTAAAGGATCCTGAGACAAGGTGGGCAACAATAGAATGTGAATGTTTTGCTATTGTGTGGTCACTGAAGAGTTTTAGACCATACTTGTATGGATCTACCTTCATTATTCAGACTGACCACCAACCCTTGAGATGGCTGATGCAAATGAAAGGGAAAAACCCAAAGTTACTCAGATGGTCAATCTGCCTACAAGGATTTGATTTTTCCATTGAGCACAGAGCAGGAAGTCACCACCAAAATGCTGATGGTCTCTCTAGGATGTTTATAACCGACTAGAGGTATGAGAACCATCCAGGAGTGGATTAAATCCTCCTGTCCCTTAGTTTGGGCGGGGGAGAGCGAGGGTTAGGGAGAATTATCATTCAATGGCTAATTTCCCTTACCTAGTGAGTCCCTCAGCAGCTTTGCTGGATTTCTGGAGTTATTTTTTTTCACTTGGTAAGAGAGTGAGCTTTTCCCGCACTCTTACCCTTTTTTTGCCATGTGTATTTCATCTGTCTTTGTGATTGTGGGCTCTGTAGTACACCACTTCAGTAGCCCCCCTCTTTTGTGTCTTACACAGCACCTTCAGTGCAGTGACACAGGGTTGTCTTTTAGACTCCCCCCCCCCAACTCCATTTCTGGGGCTGACTACTGTCCCCCAGAAAAGGGTAAAGTTGCCATTAACTTTACCTAGTCATTTAACCACAGATCCAGTACACCCCATTTTACATGGAGTATTGTAAAAGGTTACTTCTTAGCCCTTTTTATCTGTACCTCCTAGAACCTTATTTTGCTTTTTTAACATTTAGACTTGGCTGGTGGCAGTGGTATCTACCCTAACTTTTCTACCGCGTTTATACTATATAAACGTGGTATTGTTTTAGGCTATTATATTAGCCTCGAACATAAACCCGCTTGACCAAATACTTTTTCTTTTGGCTCCGGTCGGGTTTATACGCCATTTCTTTTTGTTAAAGTCCTTCTTGTGTTTTACTTTGCGCGGCAAACCAGGTTTGCCTTCTTTGTTCACCGTCTTTTGGCCGGCTTCTAGGCGCCTGGGTGCCTAGGTGTGCTGAATGTGAGGGAGGGGTGTAGTCACACCCTGCACAGGGTATCCTAGAAAACCCAAGTCGCACTTTGCCATGATTGGCTGAGGTGGTTCTCCGGGCTGGACAACCCCCCTGCTGCGTGATTGACAGACAGGCTGTGTGAATGGGGGATTTTCGCATAAAAGGCAGGACTCTTGGGCTGGAAGTCAGAGTCGCCACTGGAACTACAAGGAACCGAAGAGAAGCGGAGAAGAAGACGGCTGCTGCAACTACCCGTCCCGGTGAAGCCCTGCTACAGTCCTGAGTTTCGATGACCATAGAAGATCCAGTCCGGAGTCTTCTTCCCTTTAGCCTGGTGGGGTCAACCAGCTCATCTTCCACAGCCAGAGGATCCTCTTCTTGGTCGAAATCGCTGCACTCTGCTGTAGTGGTCCGGATAGCCATCTGAAGAGCCTCTGCTGTTTTTAAGGAGCGCACCTTTTATTCACTGTTGCTGCTGCTGGCTTCATCCCTGCGTAGTGCAGACCCCTCCAGACGTCATCCTTCTTGCCGAAGCTCCAGGAACCGTGGGTCTGCAGGAAACTACCAGGAACAACTGCTGTGGCACCAGCTTCTTCCTTGAATAAGGTACTGTGTTCTGCTTCGAGGAGCTAGGGTGAATCCCCTTTCTCCTCCTCCAAGGCTTGCCCTTATCTTCCCTCCTTCTTATAACTTTTGCTTCCTCGGTTGACAATATCTAAGAACTCCTGGCAACGTTGAATCTTGAACTGTCCGACTGTGTGATCCATCAACAACAGGAACCCGGTTCCACTTGACACTGGCCCTGGCCTATTGACTCTTGAATGCCTGTCAACTAGTGTTCTCTGATTCTGTCTGCCCTGACAAAAGTATTGCCTATGGTTTTTGCCCCAACTCTCTCTGGTTAACTCAGGTGCTAAGTGTGTTTTTGCCCTGGTAACATTTCTTGCCGCGGATACGCGTATCTTTAGTAAGACCGAACTGTCATTACTGTCAAAAAGTGATCGCATATGTATTCCCGGTAATGTCTTTTGTTTCACAACACCGGTCCGTTAAAACATAGGGTACTTACCTTGAGTTATACTGTACCAAATGAATTGGTTGGTTGTAGTGTATTTTACGTGTGGTTTTGAATTAATAGAAGTGTTGTGTTTATAACAAATGGTTTAAAAATAAATCTACTTATATTTTTTACCTGAAACCTTGAGTCAGTGTTTGCTTGAGGCACAGAAATCGTGGTCCCTTTGTGTAATCTCTGCTACTGCTCATATACTCTTGAGATAAGCCTGGCTTCTCCACTACTGCTACCACTTTAACATAGTAGTACAGGCTTGTACCAAAGGTGAACTTGTATTACCACTTGTAGTCTTAATTGTGTGTAGTGGTCCCTAAGAGCACTGCACAGGATTCTGCCTAACAATATTTTTATGCATTATTTTGAACAACAATTTGCATTGATTAATCTTACGTCTCAGCCTTATATCCACTTAGTGGATTAGGATCTGAACAGGTTCAACTAACCAACTAGCAGACTTTGTTGTGTATCTTAACTCCAATGATTGGGGGCTGGCCTTTACGCACACATTTAGTGATGTCAGCATTGATTTCTTGGATTTAAAAATTACTATGACCCCAAATGGTTATGTGACAAACATTTGTAGAAAAAGTACATCCGTCAATGCAATTTTACATGCGACTAGCTGTCATAAGAAGTTTGTTATCACTTACATCCCCAAGGGTGAATATATACGAGCCAGACGTAAGTGCAGTTGTGTATGTGACTTTCAATCTGAATGCAACAATATCAGAAAGAGCTTTTTGGCCAGAGGCTATTCACCTGCAACTCCTGATATGGCACAACATGAAGTTAGCAAGATGGAGAGATCTGCTTTGTTTACACCGAAAGGCAGAGCACCAGGATCTAATAAACTTAGGTTTATTACCAGGTACAATTCAGAGTCTATTTAAGATCCTCAACAGGCATATGCATTTATTACAACTCAACAAAGATTTAGTTGAGTACATTGACACTAAACCTTGCATCTCATTTAGCAAAAGCTCCCACCCTCAAGAATGTATTTTGTCCCTCATTTATGAGTAACACAGCACGTGAGGGTGATTGGTTACAACGCATGCGAGAAAATGGATTTTACAAATGTGGCAGTTGCTGCATGTGTCCCTACGCTCTTGAAACCAAGGAGATGAATTTTGGATGGACAGGTACACAGCAGGTGGACACTTTCATGAACTGCAACTCTAAATATGTAGTCTATTGTATTATATGTTCATGTGGAGCCTATTATATTGGTAGCACAATCCATGCACTTAAGGTCAGGATAATAGAACACGTGAGCACCATATCTAGCCAAGACGCTAAATATCTGCTTGCAACACATTGGCAACGTCCTCACCGGATGGACGATACTAAGGATATATGTTTCGTTGGCATGACAACAGCCACCTTACCACCAAGAGGTGGTAACTGTCTACTTAAGTTAAGACAATTGGAAGCCCAACTTATTTGTAAGCATTGGACTCTACGTACTGGGCTCGATTTAGACCATGAATTATCGGTTTTTCTGTAATGCAACTGTATTTATAAGTGGGTGAATATCGAGTCACTTTAGACCCTACTGTCCAGAGTTGTACACTAATTAAGACATAGACCGTGCAATTATAATTTAGGTAATTATCATGTTCCCTGTTGGTTCTCACCAGAGCCAATGAAGCAATTGTGCCTATAGCACTGAATGTGGTTGCACAATAATTCAGCATGGTATGTCTTGTCTGCAGCTTTATTATGACATAAGCAAACTGCTTATAAACCAAGGACTTGTTATCTGGCTTCATATATTAGCTGTGTCACTATATATCCGTTGCTTCTTAACTCCTAACCACTTTGTTATGATTATGTACTATCATTGCTATTTATTTACCATCAATACACGCTTTTTGCTCATAATTTAGTTTGGCATAGTATATTAGACATTATATGAACAATTATCGCTTTCTGCTTTGGGCAATATGCGATTTACTATGATCGATATGAGCAACTCTGTTCTTTTTACACAACCAAGGTGGCAGACTATTTCTTCAGTCTGCAGCACCGCACAACTCTTTCTAGTGCTCTCAGTATAAGGCACTTTGCTGGGAGCAGTCTCTGCAAGTTTGGTTACGTGGGAAGCTGAAAAGCTATCGGAAGAGAGGTGAGTACATCCTAATAACGGGGATAGTTGTCTTGTTCTGTCGCGTCACAGGGATTGACATAAAGGTCTAACACCTTGTCCCCTTAATTTACTTCCTTCTGGCCCCAATTTAATTTACAAATGCTGATCCCAGACTGGCAATCCGCATTCACTGCGTTATATTGAGTCCATACTAAGGATTTACGCTTTGGGTTACTGACATGTAGGACCCTAGCCGGGTTGAAATTCAAGCCGTACGTCACTTAATTGAGGATGCTAATGTCAGTTATTTTTTTACTGTTGTTGGTATTTCAGAAGTCTTCTGCGCATTAGCTGACATAACAAACTTTATTAGGTAAGCCTTCATACCGCTCGGATAGTTTGTTTGACTTTTGTTCATCTATGGAAAATCAGACTTCCAAGTGCATTTTGGCGTGCTGTTCTTTAATGTTACCTCACTTTTATTTTCGTCTTTCTATTTGTATCTTAGTTCATTTCCCAATTGAGTGGGTTTAATAGGAACAACCTCAGGTATGCATAGCCCACGCGTGAGTATTCAGAGCCCAACAATATTGGGGTGCGCATAAATAGTATCTGACTTAACCAGAAACCAATTATGCGGATGATACACAGATCCTCATCCCGTTGACAGGAGATTATGATAAGGATTTGGCCTTCGTGAACAGAGTATACCTCATCAACCAGGCATGGATGGCCACTCATGGACTATGCCTGAATGATGACAAAAGAGAACTCCTGATTTTGGGCACTACGGCAAATCTCAACAAATTAGGCCATTCATACTCTAACTTCATCATAGATAATAACAACATCCCAGTAGCCAAGGAAGTGAAAACTCTTGGTTTATACTTAGGCTCCACTCTTACCTTCAAAAAACAAGTGAACTCCATGGCCTCGGCCACTGCTTACACATGTAAGTTAATCAGAGCAGCAAAGCCATTCCTTACACCTAATAACTGTATTACCTTAGCAAGAGCGCTGGTATTATCGGAACTGGATTATTGCAATGCCCTATACGTAGGCTGCAACAAATACATTACCAACAAAATCGAGATCTTACAAAATAATGCCTTGAGAGCCGCCCTTAACATTCCCAAGAAAACCCACATTTCCGACTTCAGACAATCTAATAACTGGCTTTCCACTAAAGATAACATTTTCCTCAAATCAGCATCCCTAACTCATAAATGTTTACATATGGCCGTCCCCCAGTACCTCACGTTCAGATTCCAGAGACAATCCACCAACCGCTCCTCGAGGACAGCCACTGCTAACTTACTTCAAGTGCCTAGATTCAAACGCATGAAGACTGGTGGCATTAGTTTCCCAGTCAAAACCGCCCAAATCTGGACCTCACTCCCACCTTCGTTAAGAGAAGACATGCCTTATCCACGTTTTAGATCTCACCTCATCCAATGGATCAAGGAGCATGATATCTGACATTTCACTGCACAGTTTATACTACTGTCCATTACTTTTGTACATAACGGTAGTTTGATGTCTTCTGTTACTATTTGTTCATTTGTATGATATTTACTAGCACTGTTCATTATTATTGTGTATTGCAACCTACAGCAATGTAACCCAAGCTGAACAATCCTCTTTTTCTTTTTCTCCTGCGCCCTAATACCCTCGGGTCTGGTGCGCATTACAAATAAATAAACAAACAAACAAACAAACAAACAAACGTTAATGGTGTAAGTGGCGGCTCATGCCTAGATTACAGTAGAGTGGGTCTAACAAGCATTCTAATAATGTTGTCAGTGTTATTTATCAGCTCTCCGAGGATTACACACTGGGGTGTGCACATTGGCTTTCAGACCCAGACGTCTTCTTACATTGGCGTAATTTGGAGACTAATGAGAGTATAATCCTTGCATAGTTGTGATGTTGGCTTTGGTGTGACACTATAGTAATGCATGCACTGGGCAGTCTCACTGATTATGTGAGTCTTGTGAGCAATATACTTTCTCCAGCATGGGGTCTGGCATGGATTCACATGCACATGAATATTCCCCGTCGTCAGGCTGGGAATCCTCGGTAAAGAAAAAACCAGTATCAGTTTCGTTTCTGATCTGTCTTTCGTAGTAATAACCAATCACTGGTCTCTGCGTCATACTGACCACAGCCAATGACTGCCCTCTACCTAAGCACCGCCTCTGGCAGCCATCTTCAGATTTTTACCGCACGTTCATGTGTTGGGATCCTCGTGCTATTGCTCTCGAGCGTTAGTGCTATTTTTTCGCGTTTTTTCACAAAAACTCGATTTCTTTCGGTCAAAAGAGCCTCAAGCTCCACCGATCCTACATCCGATCAACGGGGACCCGTGTCGGATTCGTCTGCGCCCCTCAAGGGTGAAGATTTCGTCGAGCTACACTTCGGAGGACTCCAGAAGCTTCTCAGGCCCGGTCTCGGAGATGGCCCAGGAGAAGGGAAGCTCGACGCCCGGAAAGCTGTTCAGGGTCTGCCCTGGATGCCAGCTGCAGAACGTCTTTAAGGAGGACGAACACTCTTTCTGCCTTTACTGCCTTCATGAGGACAAGACGCACGTGGAGAAGGACTGTGCGTTTTGCGGCAACATGTCGGAACGGACCATGAAGGACCGCCATCAACGTCTCGCCAACTGGCTGGAGGGTAAGAGCCCGTCTGGCGAGAAGAAGAAGAAACCCGAGCGGTCTTCTAAGACCTTTGAGGGCGCCCCGGCGACGGGGGCCCAACATAAGGCTAAGCACCGCGAGTCCGCTGGCACCGGGAGCGCCGAACGGTCGGGCTCTACGGGCGCCAGGCAGGGCGCACCCTCCCCGGCACCATCAACCACGAGCCAACGCTCTGGGTCGGGTAAGAGGAAGGCCGAGCACCCGGCGAAACTCCTGGAGAGGCCCCGGTCGAGCTCTAAGGCAGAGGAGGAGCGTGGCAGTGCCCCCTCCCTCAAGGATAAGGCGGTGAGCGCACCTAAGGTGGTGAAGGCCTTGATCCATCCTACCAAGCCCTCTATCGAAACGGTCGCGGCGGCCCTGGCTCAGCCTGTGGAGGCTGCGCCAGTGGTGGCGACCTCGGGGCCCAGAATCTCCCTGCCTCCTCGGAGGGAGTCTTCTTTTGTGCCCATCGATAGGACCCCCGTGAAACCCCCCGTGGGGAAGAAGAAGGGGGGGCAGGGCGTCGTCGTAGATTCGGCCTCAACCTCAGAAGAGGAGCTGATCGAGGTCTTAAGCCACGGCCTAGGCGTGGAAGAAGGCCAGCCCGTCGGAATGGACCCCGACGCAGGTGACGACGACATCGTCGAGGATACCGACAGGGCCCCTGCTCGCCCGTCGGATTCCCCTCTGCCAGCGCCGCAAGACAACTCGGCGGCCATTTTGTTGGCCATACAGTCCTTATGCTCCGAGATAAGGACGAGACTACCGTTATCGACGGAAGAACCTTTCCCGTCGGGGGATCCAGAACCGGGACCTTCTGGTGTTCCCCCTACCAAGAAAAGAAGGATCCATCCACCACCTCCTTTTCAACCGTCGCGCCCCGTCCAGCCCTCTCCCCCGTCCACCCGAGGGGATGATACGGGGACTGACACGGCAGCGACGGGTACGGACGACGAGGCATACGACGAGGATATTCCGTCGTCGCCTCCCGCCAGGGCTTCTCCGCCCGACGAGATCGGATCTTTCCACTCCATGATCTCCAGGGCTTCCGAGCTTTTCCAACTCTGCCCTGAGGAGAAGAAAAAGGAAGGCTTCCTTTATCAGCGGCGCGAGGCCAAGAGGAAGACGGTCCTCGCAGTGCCTCTGTTGGACGACATTTGGGATGAGGGCCTTTCCCTCCTCAAGAACCCTTCCACGACGCCAGCTAGAAGAGACCGGTACGAGAAGAAGTACCGGGTCCCGGACACGGCCCCCCTGTGCCTCCGGGCACAGCCTACCCCGGATTCCGTCGTCTCCGCGGCAGCCAGGAAGAAAGCGGGGGGGGGGTGCGGCCTCCACATCGACTTCCCCGCCGGACGGCGAGGGAAAGAAATTGGATGCTATGGGACGTAGAGTCATCTCGTCGGCAGCGACGACGATTAAAGCGGCCAACGCCTTGGCTATCGTGGCTCGCTACGACAGGGAGCTCTGGTACAAGATAGCTCCCCTGCTGGATTTTCTGCCGGACGACAAGAGGGCGGAGGCCCTGGAGATCCTGCAGGAAGGTGAGGTGGCCTCGGACCACGCCATCACCGTGGCGACGGACATCGCCGACACTGGGTTCCGCCAGCTGGGCAACGGCGTTTGCCTTCGACGTCGTGGATGGCTCAAAGCTACGGATTTCCGGCAGGACGTCCAGACCAGAGTCCTGGACATGCCTTTCGACGGGAACAACCTGTTTGGGAAGACAGTGGACGATTCCCTTCAGGCCATCAAGGCGGATACTGAGACGGCCCGGGCCCTCGGAGTTCTGCAGCAACGTCGGACGCCCTTTCGGAGCAGCGGAGGCAAGGGCGCCTCCAGAGGTTCCGGCGGCGGTTTCGCTTCCTACCGTCAAGCGGCCCGCTCGTCGTCGCAAGAGGCCTACAGAGGACGAGGCAAGTCTAGCGGACCCCGCCGTCGTCGCCCAGGAGGTCAAGGCGGCAAGGCCGCGTCCAAGCAGGATTGAACCGGCTGTGGGGTCGGGCCCCCACCGGAGCACCCCGGTGGGAGGCCGGCTGGCGGGCTTCGTCAGCGTGTGGGAGTCCATCTCCACCGACCGTTGGGTTCTGGACGCCCTGGCCCGGGGCCACGCGCTCGAGTTTCAAAGAAGGTGCCCGCGTGTCCCCCCCGTGGCCAGGAAAGAACTTCACGTCCCTCTACTTCTCCTGGAGGTAAAGGCGATGCTCAGAAAGGGCGCCATCGAAATCGTCCCAAAGAGGCTTCGGGGCTCCGGAGTTTACTCGAGATACTTCCTCGTGAAGAAGAAGACGGGAGGATGGCGCCCCATCCTAGACCTCCGACGTCTGAACAAGTTCATCAAGGCGCAGAAGTTCCGGATGGTCACCCTCCAGCACGTCCTGGGCCAGCTGGAGGAAGGGGATTTCCTATCGTCGTTGGATTTGGAGGATGCCTACTTCCACATTCCCAACCTGGACGACTGGCTCATCCGCGCCAAGACGAGGGAACTCGCCGTGGTTCACACGGCAAGGACCGTCCAACTCCTCACGGACCTGGGATTCTTCGTGAACTACGCCAAATCCCACCTGGTGCCCGCGCAAGTCGCACTGTTTCTCGGAGCGAGGCTCGACACAGTGTCCCTTCTGGCCTCCCCGTCGGAGGAGAGGACCAGGACCATCTTGGGCAAGGTGCAACGGATGTTGGTGGCCGACGCGGCCAAAGTGAGGTCCATCAAGTCCCTCCTCGGGATGATGTCTTCCTGCATCTACCTCATTCCCATGTGCAGGCTCCGGATGCGCCCGTTGCAAGAATTCCTGGATGCGCGCTGGATCCAGACGACGGGCAGCTTCGAGGAAAGGATCAGGCTCGACGAGAACTTCCGACGAGCGATACGGTGGTGGGGCACCCGCGCGCATCTGACGGCGGGCATGGACTTCCAGACCCCAGCCCACCAGGAGACTGTGACTACGGATGCCTCCCTGGAAGGGTGGGGAGCGCACACCGAAAATCTGCACGCAAAGGGACTCTGGCTCCCGACGGAGAAGTCCCTGCATATCAACGTCCTGGAGCTCCGTGCAGTGTTTTGGGCCCTCAGGTCTTTCCTTCCGTCCCTCAAGGGCAAGGTGGTGAGGATCTTCACCGACAACACCACCACCATGTTTTACATCAGGAAACAGGGCGGAACCAGGTCCCCAGCGCTGTCCAAGGAGGCGCAGGACCTGTGGCATTGGGCCGTCGCCCAAAGGATTTTTCTGGTGCCGTTTCATCTGGCAGGGATAAAAAACACCATCGCCGACTCACTCAGCAGGGAGCTGCGCTCGTGCCACGAGTGGGAACTACGGCAGGATCTGGTGGATCGTCTCTTCCGACGGTGGGGCACACCCCAGATCGACTTGTTCGCGACGGCGACGAACACCAAGTGCCGGAGGTTCGCCAGCAGGTTTCCCCAGACGAGGAGCATGGGCGATGCTTTCTCGTTCCCCTGGGAGGGCCTGTTCCTCTACGCGTTCCCTCCCTTGCCTCTGCTAATCCGGCTAGTCAACCTGCTCAAGAAGTCACGGTGCAGGATGATCCTCGTCGCACCCTCGTGGCCGAGGCAGATATGGTTCCCGGACCTTCTGGACTTGTCAGCGTCCCCGCCGATCAAACTGCCGGCGGACGCGGATCTACTCTCCAGGGAAGGAGGCGCCATCCTCCACCACGACCCGAAGTCGCTGAACTTGCAGGCCTGGCTCCTGCAGCGCTAGAGTTTGGAGGATACGACATACCGGCCGACTGCAGAGAGATTCTTGCAAAGGCCAGGGCGTCCTCGACTCTTAAATGCTACGGACACAAATGGAAGAGGTTCTCTGTCTGGTGCCACGCACAGAAGATTAACCCTCTACGGATTACGGCTCCCCAAGTACTGCCGTACCTGCTGACGCTGGCCAAAGCTGGCCTGGCACACGCGTCCATCAAGATTCATCTTGCTGCGATCTCCAGATACACCAGAACCACGGGACGGACGTCCTTGTGGTCTCATCGCCTGGTGAAAGAGTTCATGAAGGGACTGTTCAGATCGTTCCCGCCGGTGAAGGCTCCGGCCCCGGCGTGGGAGCTCAACGTGGTGCTGACCAAGCTCATGGGACCTCCGTTCGAGCCTCTGCACTCGGCTCCGTTGAAGTTTCTATCGTGGAAAACTGCCTTTCTTGTGGCCATCACCTCCGCACGACGAGTGGGAGAGATCCAGGCCCTTTCCTGCAAGGCCCCGTACTTGACTTTCCACGACACGAGGGTAGTGCTCAGGACGCACCCCTCCTTCATGCCCAAGGTACCGTCGGACTTCCATCTCAACGAACCCTTGGTGTTGCCTGTATTCTTCCCGTCGCCTTCGTCGCCGGCTGAGAGGACTTTGCACTCGCTGGATGTAGCTAGAGCGCTGAAGTTCTACGTGGACCGCACGAAGTGTTTTCGGAAGACGTCACAACTCTTTGTGAACTTTGGACCTGTCAATCAGGGGAAGGCTCTCTCGAAGGCTTCCATTTCCAGATGGCTCTCCGGCTGTATCATGTACTGTCATCGGTTGGCAAACCGACCGCTGCCCGGCCGTCCGAGAGCCCATTCCACCAGAGCGATCGCAGCTACCACGGCGTTCCTTTCTGGTGTGCCCCTGCTGGACATATGCAGGGCTGCTACGTGGAGGTCGACGCACACCTTCACGAGATTCTACTGCGTCGACCGGGATTCCAGGGAGGAGTCCAGGGTCGGCCAAGCAGTGCTGCGCAACCTGTTCGCCTGAGGTGAGCCTGGTGAGGAGGTAAGATGCTTAATGTTGAGTTTGATGCTATGCTTAATGTTGAGCCTTTGCCACCTCCCGTGGTTGTGCATGTGTGTACTGCTATGTATTCTTTATTCATGAGCATGTGAATCCATGCCAGACCCCATGCTGGAGAAGGAACAAGTTACTTACCTGTAACTGTTGTTCTCCAGCATGGGTCTGGCATGGATTCACATGCGAACCCTCCCGCCTACCCCTCTGCAGCTCTTCACTTGGTCATACTGCCACTTCACGTGCTTCCAAATCTGAAGATGGCTGCCAGAGGCGGTGCTTAGGTAGAGGGCAGTCATTGGCTGTGGTCAGTATGACGCAGAGACCAGTGATTGGTTATTACTACGAAAGACAGATCAGAAACGAAACTGATACTGGTTTTTTCTTTACCGAGGATTCCCAGCCTGACGACGGGGAATATTCATGAGCATGTGAATCCATGCCAGACCCATGCTGGAGAACAACAGTTACAGGTAAGTAACTTGTTCCTTCCTTTATGAGTTGCACTTTCAATAGTTATTATAATGAGGTCTTCCTCCTTTATTTTGTTCCTGCTTTCATGGGACCGAGATGACATCATTGTATCCTTTGTATTAACTCATGATTACTGCTCCTGATTACGTGTATGTACTGTTCATACTCCACTCCTTGTTTCTTATATTCAAATTGGATTGATATATTTTAATCTGTGACCTGTTATCCCTCCCTTATTGCCTCTGGGTTGTACTTGACCAACTTATGATGTATCAAATGTGTGTACCTACCAAATATTATGTATGTGAAATGTTTTGTTAATTCATATGCAAAATATGCATGTTATGATTGTATATTTAATTTTGATTGTTATCTTGTGGATACTGTTAGGGATAATTCTCTGTATAGGCTAATTTCCCAAACCTAGTGAGTCCCCCAGCAGCTTTGCTGGATTTTCTGGGTTTATTTTTTCTCCTGCTAAGAGTGAGACTCTTTTTCTCCCACTCTTAGGCATGATTTGAGAATGTCCTTTGACTTTGTAATGTGTTTTATGGGCTATGGGGTCTTTTACTCCATAAGACCTCATGTGTTTTTGGGATGTGTGTTACACAGCATCCTCAGTACAGTAACACAGGGGTGTCATAGTGACCCCCAAACATAGACTCCATATCCTGGGACTGACTGACTACTGTCTCCCAGGGCATGTAAAGTCACCATTGACTTTACTATTCTTAAATTGTGAACAGAACCAGTACAAACCATAATATTGTGGAAGTGCAGTCCCCCCTCGTCGAGTTTCTGGCTGGTGGCAGTGGTTCCATGCAAAATATTCCACCGGACTATTTCCTATGGGACTTTCCCATTCATTTTAAATGCGCCACTTTTTTGGTGCAATGTTAAAGACACCGCCGGGTTATTTATTTAATATTTATTCCCCGGTGGGGTCTTTTTGCCAGGACTCGGTTTTAAAATGGCGTTTGTGTTCGCCTCTGTAACTCCAACCCAAGTCGAGCCCTTTGTTCCACTTTTGGTGGGCTTCTGCACAGAAGCCTCCAAAAGTGGTGCCACTCTGTCTGGGTCTACAGGATGTGTGGGAGGGGGGAATAGGCACCCTGGACTGAGTTGCCTCGGCAACTCAAGTCACACTCTTGTGTGATTGGCCCAGTGGTGAGCCGCCCGGCTCACCACTTAGCATGTTTGAGTGACAGCTAGGACTGATGAATGGAGGTTTTCTGCACAAAAGCAGGGCTTTGGGGACTGGAACTTGAGAAATCGCCACAGGACCTAAAGAATCTGAAGAGGGAGAAGCTGAGCTGAACTGCAACGACGACACCACCGGTGGAGACCTGCTGAAACGCCTCACCACTTCCCGACGACAGAAGATCTTCATCCTGGAGAGTCTTCTTCCTTTGAACTGGTCGGGTTAACCAGTTCGCCCTCTTTTCGCCTTCCTGGATCGTCTCGTGGTCGAATCGCCCGTGCCAAGCACCCCGACGGCCGGATAGCCACGCTTCACCACTACTGCGAATAAAATGGTAGTACCTTTTAACCGAGAAACTCTGCGGCTGGTTTCTTCCCTGGCAGTGCAACGACCTCCAGCTTTCCTCCACGTCGAGAGCTTCTCTTCCCCTGGACAAAGCACTGACTTGCACCCGCTGCCAGGAACAACTGCCCCCGCTGGAGCTTTCTCACCATTTCAGGTACTGTGTCCCGCCTGGTCTCCCTTGCAACAGACTGTTCAAGGTGTCCCGTAAATCCTTGACTCTCTATCCCGGGGTGACCTGGGACCTGTTAACTAACTTTTCTGAACTGATCCAACTCCTTTTGAACTATCTGCAAAGACTTTTTAAAGTACTATTCAACTGTGTGATCTTGGACACATTCCGCCTTGCTCTCTCCAAGAGTGGGCCTGGCCTATGACTTTCTTGCTCCTCAGTAGACTCTGCCTTTTCTGACTTGCTCTGGTTCTTTTAAAAAGTGTTGGCATTGTGTGCTTTCCTAATTCTGCCTTTTTCCCTGCCTTTTTAACTAACTTACTGGAGTGCCATCTTAGGTTAAGCGCTCACGTCTGTCTGCAAATAAGTGGTGTTTTAACTAAGACTTGTTCAATAAGTAATCAGGGATGTATATAGATTGATAGTGACTGTGTTTGAACTTGCTTGCCATATTAGTGTTAGTGTATTTTACAAGTGTGTTTTTAAATAAATAATTATATACTTTTATACCCAAGCTCTGGTCAGTGTTTACTTGTGCTACTGTATTTTTGTACCTAATGTGTATACTCTATATACTGCCTAACTCTTCTTGACAGAAATCTGACTGTTTAGCCACAGCTACCAGGTAAATCTGGGTGGTACAGACTGCTACCAATTGGGTTTACTGCCAACACCTGTAGTCTTAACCTTTGTGCAGTGGTCCCTAAGGGAACGGCACAGGTTTCTGCCTAACAGATTCTAACCTGGAAGGAAGAAGACCTGATGGTCGAAACACGCGTCGACTGTATTCATCTTATTAATTTTGATAATAAATTACTAATGTAATTGCGCAGGGTGGTTGTGTCCATTCTTATACTATATAGAAAAGGCGCTCTCGTGAATTAGCTCTAAAGTTCTTACCCTTGTTTATAGGAAAATGCCACACTCCATAACCTGTATACATTTCTTGTTAGCCATCTGCATCCTCCTTATCCATGGATATGTCTAACTGTACTCTTAATTTTCTAACCTTCTAATTGTATCCATGTTATTGTATCTGATGACTGTAAGCCCTTCCAATGACCTGCCCGATTAGAGGCTACCAAATTCTACTGTAATGTTGCCTTTTGATTTGGTGTGCTTTGTTTCGAGCTTGTAGCATTTGTGCTGAAATGGTCCCAATGACCCATTGAAATGTGGGTGAAAACTAATACCTCTTTGATGTTCCTAATCACATGATCTTGTGAGTTCGAGTGGAGAAGCAGACCCTAGCTCGCCAGGAGACTTGTGATGAGGAAAAGTTAGAGTGCTCGGACTGAGAAAGAGGAGACATTCCAGGAGCAACGTTGATGGTGAAAACCCTGAACTGGATGCCAGTGAGAAGTGACAAATTATGGTAGTTAGGCCAAAAAGATAATTGGAGAGAAGCTGGGGCTGTACAATGTGTGGCGCAGAATCAACAGAACGCACAAACCAAAATGAAGTTCAACACTTGGAAGTGACATTTTGGGTTGGGGACTACTCCTACATCGTCTAGGTGTTTAGCTGAAACTCAAAAAGGATAGCTACTAAAAGCATCAGTAAATACCTCAACATGTGGCTCGAACGTAACCGTAAGACGCAGGACCGCTCCATGTACTCTACACTACAGGAATGATCTCTTGAAGAATCTGATACTAACATTAAGGGTGTTTGAATAAATGAATGCAAAGCTTATCTGCGTAACTAAGGGTGCACAACCCTTTTTAGATTCCAATTCTCTAATTCAGTCTCAGGGTTCTAGCACCCATCTTTCTTCTCAACAACTCCTACCAGCATGTATTTTCTCCACCTTGCTTAAGGTGCAACCTTGTCATAGAAGATTGTCCCCCCCTAGTCCTTGAGTGTCCCTCTGGGCCAAGGTCATTAGTCCTTTTAGGTTTCTCTTTGTCCCTGATTCCCTCAAGGGAATATAGCACTCAAGGGTCTTGTTCCTTCCTCTGGTCCTGGCTTCAGTCAGTCTCTGAGATACAGCCCTCAGCAGACTTTCAACTAATTTCCTTCCTTTCAATCTGGTCTCAGACAGGGTCTGAGATCTAATCCTCAAGGCTTTTAGATTCTCATTCCCTTTGGTCTGATTGCTATTGTCTGAGTGAGAGCCCTCATCAGGCTTTCCTTTTCTTCTTTTTCTCTTGGTGTGGTCTCCCTTATTGCTTTTTTCCGGGCATTCTGCTGCCATGGGGTTGGTCAGCTGGTGTTCTGTACTTCTCCGGCATGGTGTCTGGCATGGATTCACATGCTCATGAATATTCCCTGTCGTCAAGCCGGGAATCCTCGGTAAAAGAAAAAACTGTTTCACTTTCACTTACAAACTGTTTTTCTCCGATAAACCAATCACTGAACTCTGGGTCACACTGCTCCCAGCCAATGGGCCTCATTACAAGTACTCCGGTCCGGAATTAACACTGCCGGTAAAACCATACCGGCACCGTTTGCATGTCCGCGCAATCATGACCCGCGGCCCCGGTAATAGCACCACCCTAAACCGCCACCGCGGAAATAGGGTTCCCCTTAATTCCGCCTGCACGGAAACCCCTCCGTTACCGGCAACACGAAACACCGTGAGCATCACAACTAGCGCGGACACGGAAATACCGGGAAAAAAATGGCGGAAATACCGTGATCACGGTGGCGGAACCGCCGCCACCGCGAACATGGCGTTATACACTGCCGGCTGAACTGAATCAGGGCACAGGTGCACCAAATCAGCCCAGCTGGACCTAGCAGGCCACTGGGAGCCTACAAAAGGGCCACACCCAGCCCAACACAACACAGAACCATGCAGGCAGCAGGGCTAGTAGCACTGGGACTGGGCCTACTCAACCAACAGGCAGTACTGCACATGGTGGCAGCAATGGCGCAGAGGAGGAAGCGTAGGCGGAGGAGGCGCAGGCGGCAACCAGCCAACCCTGCAGCTATGGCAAACCCCATTGCCCAGCCAGCCCGACCCCGCCGCCAGCCACCAATACCACGCATCAGGGCCTCACCCTGGAACCTCACCCCAGGACAGATCCACACCCTATACCGGCTGGACCGTGCAACAATCATGCACATCACCGCCATGATTGAGGACAACATCAGCAGCCTAATTGACACCCCCACCGCCATCCCCCCCCTCTTGAAGGTTGTCTCAGTTCTGCATTTCCTTGGCACTGGCACCTATCAACACACGGTTGGTGAGCTGCACGGCATATCACAACCGTGTTTCTCAAAAGTCCTGGTACAGGTACTGGATGCCCTGTTGCGCCATGTGTCGGAACACATAGCCCTACCCCGCACCCTCCCCGGGGTCATTGCCACCAAGTTGGCCTTCCATGCCATAGCAGGCATGCCAAATTGCATAGGCGCAGTTGACTGCACCCACGTCGAGCTGACAGTACCACATGCAATTGAGGCGGTGTTCCGCAATAGGAAACAGTATCACTCTTTGAATGTCCAGATGGTTTGTGATGCCATGCAACTGATTACACACTGCTGCGCACGTTTCCCAGGCTCATCACATGACTCAATGGTACTGCGGAATTCCACGTTGCCACGGTACATGGAACGCTATGCCGGACAAAGCACGTGGCTATTGGGTGAGTACAGCTGACGATGCTACAACCCTGTCGGAGTGGTGTGTGTGTGTCCAGGCAATGAGCATTGTGAGTGTGCCGCTGTGACCGCACATGCATCACCCCCCTTCCATCTACCAAATACACAGCGGATGCCAAACATCATGAAGGAAGACATGACAGGGCACCACAATGTGCCCGTGCACACGCTGCCACAGCCAATCCCGTCACTGTCCCATGAACCCTGTGCCACTGCAGACACCCACCCTCAATTGAAACACTGCCCCAAAAAGCACGAGAGGCGTGTAAATGATACGACGAGTATTTACTACTTCCGTACAGTGGAGTCACTCTGCCATGTGTGGACAGCACTGCACCATGACATGCACACAATCAAATGTCACCCGCAGGGCACAGCAAACATGCAAGTTAATGTGTAGGCCCATATGCAGTCAGCGACATTCCTCGTGATGGCCAAAACATACCTCCAGACACTGCATGGTTCATATGCATGAATGAATGATGATACAAGAATGCACAGCAGCAGATGAGGACATGATGCCACAAACACTGACATGTTCCCCCATCTACATCCCATGTAGGTGATGCGGGATATGCACTCACGCCATGGTTGATGACACCTGTACGGAGACCAAGGAACAGGCATGAAGAGGCATACAATAGGGCACA
This sequence comes from Ambystoma mexicanum, assembly GCF_040938575.1. Classification (NCBI taxonomy): domain Eukaryota; kingdom Metazoa; phylum Chordata; class Amphibia; order Caudata; family Ambystomatidae; genus Ambystoma; species Ambystoma mexicanum. The sequence continues at coordinate 1,209,122,741 of NC_090929.1, read as the reverse complement.
TATCCGCACACGTGGAATGATTGAGAGGACATTTGGACTGCTGAAGGCCCGTTTCCGCTGTCTGAGCAGATCTGGCGGATCACTGCTGTACAGCCCAGTGAAGACGGGCAAAATCACGCTGGTATGTGCCATGCTGCACAATATATGCCTGCGCAGGAACATCCCAATGCCACCAGACGCAGATGAGGAAGATGGGGATGGGGATGGGGATGGAGATGGGGATGGGGATGGGGATGGAGATGGGGATGGAGATGGGGATGGGATGGCACCGCCTCCCCCTGGGGGTGCACATGATGGCCAGAGAGCACGGGATGCCCTGATTCGCATTTACTTTTGAGTCACAGCACATTCACAGTAATGCACAAACATGGTGACGACAATGAATTAATAGTTGCACTGCAAAATAAATGATCAATGTCCACACATGTATGTCTTGATTTGAAATGGTGATGTATTGATGTAATAACAACAGGGAAGAAGGTGCATTGGATAGGGAAGCTGTACACCCGGGGCCACCCACCACCCAAACGTGCCCACCCCCACCCAGAGCCCATTGTCCAAACCCCCAAAACTACCTACCCCACCACCCAAACGTGACCACCCCTCTCACACCCTTGTAGTCCACATGTGTCCTGCACTGCCCCACACACATGCCATCACTTCCGTGTGCGCTTCTGTGCAACCTTGCCCAAGGGACCCGTTAGCCTACTCGAGCGCCTCCTTGGACTGGCAGTAGTGGAGCTGGATGGGGTGGTAGTGTTTGATTGGCCAGAATCAGGGATTGAGGGCATCCGTGCCAGATTTGCCTGTTGGCCAACCAACATGGCCTCCACAAGCCTGGAGGTGTGGTCATTGCCCTCCCGCACATGGCGTGCAAGGGTCACTATGGTGCTCGCAAAGCGTCCAATGGACCTCGACAGGCGACGCACTGAGGCGCTGTAGCTCTCCCTCTGCAGCCTGGATTCCTCTAGCTGCCTCTCCACCAGCTGGGTGAGGGTAGCCTGCTGGTCCTCCATCCGCTGCATGCGGGCATTCAGTTCGGCCATGGATGGGGTGGGCGACCTCATGGGACTCCCCAGTGAAGTGGGGCTGAACCCCAGCTCATGGAAGGAGCCCAGGTCTTCCAATGTGGGCATCTCCCCCTGTGGCCCCGTTTCCGAGTGCTCTTGCGGGGCACTGTTATCACTGCAGGCCGCCCCCTCTGCAGTGCTGCTGCCTTCGGTGTTGTGTTGGGTGGCCATGATAGGTTCCTGTGGCACCTGTCTGGACTCAGCCAGTGTGGAGATGGTGGGGATGTTGGTGGTGGTGGTGGTGTGCTGCACATCTGTAGTGGCTGGTAATGTGGCCAGAGGTGCAGAACTGCCGGCAGCATCCTCCTGTGTGGTGGCGGTGGCTAGTGTACTTGCCGATGCTGATTGGCTGGCCTTTTGTGCAGTATCACTGTCACTTGAAACGGCTGTGGGGACACAAAGGGCATGCAATTAGTGTTGTTGTGGTGGCAGATGGGTGCATCACATGCGTCATTAAGATTGTACATTGAATAGTGTTAGTCACATGCATCTGATTGCTGGTGTCTGCATTCAGTGATATTGGTTGCCATATGGATCATAATGGGTCCTTTGGCCCACACATGCACTGCCTGGGGGGGGGGGGATTGTTAATGGGTCCTTTGGCCCACACATGCACTGCCTGGGGGGGGGGATTGTTAATGGGTCCTTTGGCCCACACATGCACTGCCTGGGGGGGGGGATTGTTAATGGGTCCTTTGGCCCACACATGCACTGCCTGGGGGGGGGATTGTTAATGGGTCCTTTGGCCCACACATGCACTGCCTGGGGGGGGGGATTGTTAATGGGTCCTTTGGCCCAGTACTCACAACTGCATATTTACATGTGGCATTCATGTTTGGGCACTTACCGGCATCTGCAGGTGGGCTCACTCCTGCCTCAGCCTGCCCAATCCCATGGATTCCCTCTAGGTGGAGGACGCTGCTGCAACGCTCCTCCCATGCTTGCAGCCTCAGTGGGGAAGGGGGTCCTCCGCCTGTCCCACTGCTGCGTTGGCGGTGCGTGGAAATGAGGTTGCGTACCCTCAGCCTCAGGTCGTCCCAACGCTTGTGGCAGTCCTTCACGCTCCTCACTGCCACGCCCACAGCGGTGCACTTGCGTGCAGCTTCGGCCCACACCTCCTTCCTCCGCTGCTGTGTGGCACGCCGTTGGTCGGCGCTGAACAGCATCTCAGCATTGTCCACAATGTGCTCCACCAAGACGGTTAGCTCCGCCTCGCTGAAGCGCTGTTTGCGCTGCCTCTGAGCAGGAATCCTGGCAGACATGCTGGTGGTCCCTTTTGGCTTCTCAGAGTCAGGATTGTGCTTGTGCTGGCTCTGGATGGCAATGGATTGTGCTTTTATATGATGGCCGCCTCTCTGTTTCCTGTTTTGGCGATCATGGTATTTCCGGTTCCGTGTCCGTGGCGGCGGAGGCGGAAACGGGTTTTGCGCCACTTGTGGCTTCGTTATTTCCATTTCCGTGGGGTATTCCGTGACAGCGGTAACAACGTTTCCGAGTCCGTGCGGTGCGCGCGACCGACAGCGTGTAATCGTGCGTTTTTTCCGCACCCTTGCGGACACGGAAACGTTTTTACCGCCATCACGGATTTTGCACGGTCCCGGACTGGCAGGTTGTAATGAGGCCCAATGACTGCCCTATCCCTAAGCCCCACCTCTGGCAGCCATCTTCAGATTTTTACTGCACGGTCAAGTGTTGGGAGTCCTCGTGTTTTGCTCCGAAAGCTTTTCTCCATTTTCATGCTTTTTCATTAAAATGTCCCTTTTTTGGATAGATAGAGTCTGTGTGCTCTTTCGCTCCTTTGACCGGCAAGCAGGGATCCATTTGTCGGCATCATTCATTGCCCATCAAGAGCAAGAATCTTCTAGAGTTTCATCGAAGATTTCAGAAGGCCATCGGGTCTACACCGCTCGCCAGACCATGTTGGAGTAGAAGAAGGACGGAGGTTCTCTCTTCAAACTCTGCTCCAGCTGCGGATTGAGGAACGTGTTTGTGGACGACAAACACTCCCAGTGCCTCTACTGTCTCCATCCGGACCACAAAAGCGGATTGCGAAATTGGCCTGGGACTCTTCCCCCTGTGGCAAGCAGAGGCATGCCTCACCCACGACCGGCTGGTCCGAGAAGCGGGCTTTTAAGTCCTTTGAGGGCGCTCCATCCGTAGGGTCCCAAGACAAGGCCTTTCATAAGGATAAGGTTGTGTTCCGCACTCATCCTTCTTTCCCTCCTAAAGTAGTGACTGATTTTCATTTGAATCAATCTCATTGACTGTCTTTTTTCTGAAACGGGCCTCAGACGCAGAGAGAGTATTACACAATTTAGATGCCAGACGGGCTCTGAAGTTCTATCTAGACAGAACAACTGAACTCAATGGCTCCTCTCAACTCTTTGTTACGTTCGGAGACCCGAAAGGGAAACCTGCTTCAATGGCTATGATCTCCCGATGGAGAAGCCTCCTGTATTTCAGAAGCGTATACCATTCAGGGCCTTCAGACTCCGAAGGGCATTCATGCTCATCTTGTACGTGGCAAAGCGGCTGATGTTGCCTTTCAAAAATATGTTCCCTGGGAAACCATTGCCAAAGCAGCTACTTGGGCTTCCCCATCAGCTTTTTGTAAGCATTACTGCTTGGATCTGAGCTCCAGGGCCGATGCTCAATTCGGTCAGGCTGTTCTTAAGAACCTTTTTCGGTAGGGAAGTTCCATCTACCCGTATTACCTGTGAGGAGTGCTTTGTAATCTCCCACAAGTATAGAGGAAAGGGGACGGGACGTAGGAGTATAACAAAGTTACTCACCGTAGTGACTTCCTTACTCCTAGTCCATAGTCCCCTTTCCTCCATACGCCTGCCCACCGTTCCCTCTAATAAGTATCCTCTATTATTGCTTGAATGGTCACAGACCTGGCAATAAAAAAGGACTGAAGGGTGATGCGTGGGGCAGAGCTCAGGAGAGCGGGGTCAACTTTGATGCTTTTTATCAAAAGTGCTCCGGTCCCGTCCTGGAGGACGGAATATCTGTCATGACCCTTGCCCCTGGCCCTCACTGGCAAGTCAGCCTTCCAGTTAGGGCCAGGTCAAAGGCCTTAAAACCTCATCCAAGACTCTCTTGGAGTCAGTCCTGGCTCCTTTGGCGCCAGGCTCATAACCATCATGATACACATAGCCCAGTTACAAGGAACTGAGTTATGCGGTCTAGTCTTTTGGGTGTGGCAGGCCTGGGACTACTTTACCTGGACTACTTTGGGTGTGGCAGGCCTGGGACTATTTTACATGGACTACTTTACCTGAGACTATTTAAACCACACCCAAACAGCAGAACATGCTTTGCGTTATTCTGCTGTGGGCAGCGTAACGCTCACCGTGTCTAGTTATTTGATGCCAGCTTAGCTGAAACCAATGACCTGCAGAGAGAGAAAGAACACTACGAAACTTACCTGGAACAGTATCCTGTCTTCAATCCATCGCTGACTTCAGTTCCACTCACCTGAAGGTACGAACTCCATCATCCGGCACTGCATGCATCCTGGAATACCATAACCTGGAAAGAGGAGAAAGAAAGACGGCATTAGTAAGCGTTTACTCACGTTTCCTCCCGAATGAAGAAAGCCACCCAATTCTTACCTGGATAGTCATCTCCTGGTCAGTATCATTGCTGGAACATTACGGCGCTCGGCAAGGAACATCGCAACCTGCAAGGAGAGAAAAGACACAGGTTAGCAATATAAAAGGCAAAACAGCGCCGTCCATCGCGCATTACTCACCGGACAGCATCGCGCTTTCGCCTACCGGCCCATGCTCATCTTCAAACTGCAAGACAACACCAAAATACCTTTCCATACCTAAAAGGAAAGAAGCAAGACATTATTATTCGAACTAAGAGGAACATAAGAACTGCATTTAAAGACTGTAAAGCAGCAAACCTACGGAGTCGCAGCAGGCCTGGATTCCCACAGGGGGGCTTGCACCAGTGAAGTAACTTGGTCGCTGCTCGCCCCCCACATCTACGCGCCCCTGCCACGAGGAGCAGGACGGAGAATCCACCTTTTACAATATTAAGGTGAGGAGAAGGCCTAAGGGGGAGGAAGGAGTTGAGGCCAAGGGAGGTGGGAAAACATAAAGACAATCTGGTATTGAATCCAGCTCTCCTATATTGCAGACCCATCTTTAACTAGAGGCCTTACCAAGGGACCGGGAGAGGGTTCGAGAGTGCAAATCATCCAACCAGGGCTGGGTGGCGTCCCTGTGGATACCAGGTGAACGTAACAATGTCCCACAAGTATGGAGGAAAGGGGACTATGGACTAGGAGTAAGGTAGTCACTATGGTGAGTAACTTTGTTATTCTCCAGCATGGGTCTAGCATGGATTCACATGCGAACCCTCCCTCCTGCCCCTCTGCTGCTCTTCTTGTTCATACTGACACTTTATGTGCTACCAAATCTGAAGATGGCTGCCAGAGGAGGGGCTTAGGGAGAGGGCAGTCATTGGCTGGGGGCAGTATGACCCAGAACACAGTGATTGGTTTATAGGAGAAAGACAGTTTGTAAGTGAAAGTGAAACCGTTTTTTCTTGTAATAAGGATTCCCGGCCTGACGACGGGGAATATTAATTAGCATGTGAATCCATCCCAGACCCATGCTGGAGAAAAACAGTTAAAGGTAAGTCATTTGTTCCTTCCTTCCTCTATTTGGATCACTATGAAAACAGTCAGCTAACCTGGTTCTATGAGCTAGTGGCAATCAATTGCTCCCTATAAGTGATTGAAGTGAATTGCTTCTTGTTGAGTGGTAGCTGAGGACTGTAAGGGGCTGTATGCCATTTGGGTTACTTGCAAGAGGCCCCGATTTTCACACAGCTGTCTCCAGTTGCCAATGGGAAAACCTGCATTTGTGCGGAATGTGCAGTGCTTGCCTTGGTTTAGGAGGGAGGTTTTCCTGACTTCACTGATGAGATAGGACATTGGGGTTGGGTGTACTCTCGCCGGGATGAAAGTTGCGTATAAGGAAACCCTGTTGATGTATTAGAGGGGAGTCTTTATTTTTTAAATTGTAGGTGGCCCTGCGTAACTACACTTTCTAAAGGATTCTGTCCTCCCACAGATTCCTCCTCTTAGATAAATCCAAATCCTGCTTTGCAGTCTCTATAAAGTTTTCAACTCTGGAGGGCTCTGTGCGCCATTGAGTCGATGTCCCTCAACAGTTACCATTCCTGTATCCGAATTGATGTTGATGATGGTATAAATAGCGTGCACTGCGCCCATTGCCTCCGTTCCGTTTTTCTGCATGCATAGCACGCTCTCAGAACGGTTCGGCTAGCCTCAGCAAATCTCTTGACTAATGTCTTTTAAATAAATCCCCATATCTATGCAAAAGACAGGCTTCAAAACATGTGCAGACTGTGATTTGAAGATGTCGATCACTGATGCACACAGGATTTGTCTCTGGTGCCTCAGCAAAGAACATGAGGTCATTGGTGTGGCTCTTGCCAATCGAGGACCAGCAAGGCCTTGAAGGAGAGAAGATCTAAACTCACCCTAGGTCGGTCAGTCTCCAAGCCTGTCTTTCACACCTTCGAAGCTCAACCGGAGAGAAGTCTTTCTCTGGCAATCCAAGCGGTCAAGATCCAGGAGTGATTTCAGTCACTCTTTCTCTTCGTCATCTAAGAAGAAGTCAAAGAAACGACGCCATCTTTCCTCACCCTCTGACTCCTCACCCGACAAGCGTCAGGTACGTTTTCCCGATAAGACTGCTTCTGCGGCCAAATAGGAAAAGTTCAGAGAGAAAATATTATAGGTCTTTTTGAAGGCAGCCCCCTCCTAGCCCCTCAAAAGAGCCAAAAAAGGCTGTTGAACCTACCACGTCTTCCAAAACCAGCAGAGAATCCAGCAAGGCTTTGACCCACGCACCCAAGAACCAGAGTCTGAAGACCTCAGGGGTGTCATCTCGCGTAGCTTGGACCACAGAGACTTCATCGAAGCAAAATGCTTCTGTGACTTCCTCCTCGAAGGAGTCGAAGTCCAAGGGCTCTTCGACGTCGACCTTTGAGATGAGTTTTAAACCCAAATGTAAGACTGATTTCTTCAGGTCTTTTAGGTCCATCTTCGAGGAAGAGAAGGAGGAGGAGGAAAATGATGTACCCTTCGGGTATGAACGCTTTCGAATGCCCAATGTTCCAGAGGAGATGGTCTCAGACCAATCCTGGCTTGATGACCTAGCCACTTGTCTGAAAGAAGCGAGTAGTCTGGATGCCTCTCCTGACGTGGAATTTGCTACTCACCACATAACCATTCACCCTAGTGCACCCTATAGAACGGTCATGAATATGGTGATTGAGCATTTGGGTTGTGGCCAGCTAAGGACTTTACCCAAAATGACCTTACAGACATTCTGGTTAGAGGCCCTCCTAAGGAGCTTTTGTTTCCCTTTCATACAGCACAAAAAAAACATTCTGGGAAACTGGCAGAAACCTGATATCACTCCTGCTGTAAACAAGGAATTGGTAAAGAAGTACAGGCCTTCTTCTGTTGACCCTGACTTCCTCTACAGGCACCCTTAACCAGAGAGTTTGGTGGTGCAGGTGGCTACTTCAACCTCAAAGGTTGCAGCTGACCCGCGACCCCTGCCCCCCACCCCGGGCAGAGACGATAAAAAATACAACACACTTCCGTATTCTCTGCTAGAAGCATGGCACAGAAAGCCATTAATGCATCTTGTGTTCTGGCAAAATACACCAATACATTATGAAATGTAATTTCCCATGCGGCAGAAAACATTCACTAAGGGGAGATGAGATTGTTTTGACAATCTCATCAATGATGGCGAGGAGGCTTCCTGCCAGTCGATTCATTCAGACCTTGATGCGTCAGACTGCCCTGGCCGGTGAATGGGCTCAAGTGTGGTAATAAGAAGATTTGCGTGGTTACACAAGTCTGGGTTTGCCCTTGACGTCCAATCAAGGCTCCTGATATGCCCTTTGATGGGTCCAACCGTTTTGGACCGAAGACAGACCACAGCTTAGAAAAGCTACAGGCTTCTGAGGCTGCTGCAAAATATTTAGGGGCAGCTATCTGTCAGTCACAACAGCAACACCCGCCTGCGCAGGCTTGGAGAGGGCATTCCTTTTGTTATTTCTCTTCTATGGCCAAAGAGAATGAGGTCAAGCTACCCAGAGAGGTTCACACTTTCTCCCAGAGGGCGTGGGGGAAAAACTGCTCAGGCAGCCACCTCCTCACTGCCCTTTGCCAAAGCCACATCTCCAAAACCTCTCTGAGCACTTTGCTCACAGAACCCCAGTGGGATGCAGGTTGACCCAACATCTGCAAGAATGGCATTGCCTTACTTCAGATGCATGGGCACTACAGACAGTTGGCCAAGAGTACTGTCTCCCATTTCTACAAAGGCCCCCAGATTGTCCCCCAATCAAGCAATCTCTTCAGGAATCAAATCCGCTCCTTCTACAGACAGATACTTTCCCTGTTGGAGAATGGTGCTTTGGAAAGGGTACTTGTAGCGGAAACAATACCAGGGTTGGTACTCCACCTATTGTCTGGTTCTCAAGAAAGACGGATGATTGCAACCCATCTTGGACCTGAGAGGCTTGAACACGTTCCTCAGGAATAACAGATTCAAAATGGTCCCTCTTTTGCAGATCCTGTGGCCCTTCAGCTCTGGGATTGGAGGGTGTCACTTGATTTTCAGGATGCTTACTTTCATGTGCTTATAGATCCCAAGCACAGAAAGTACCTGAGGTTCGCCATTGGCAGTTGCGACGATTCCCTAAATTTCGTCACTTCTCCCAGAGGGGGAGCCCTTTTCCATGAGGTCAAGAAAGTGAGGTTGCTGCCGGAAAGCCCCCAGGGGGTGGAATAATGCAGGAGTATCTCACAGGGATTTAGTCCCCCCCCCCCCGGAACAAGGACCACCTTCTAGGGTACAGCCCTTATAGGACCATCACACCCCCACACACTCTAGCCTTTCCTTCCTCTACTAACCTTTTATGTACTGTTGTAAAGTAGACTACCTCAAGGTCCTGGAAAGTACTGAAATGAAGGAGAATATCAGGAACATAGGTAATCCAAGTACTGGGACGAAGTGGAATACAGGAACAATGAAGAGCAATACCAAGAAGGAACTGCAGTGGTATAGTCTTCTGCTGAGGCGTGGTTTCTTTTACGTGATAAAAACCATGGAAGGACTGCCTGTTGGAGAGACCCAGCCAACCAGGCTGAGAGACCATGATGCCTGGGAAACACGAGGGAGATGCAGAGAAGGCCAGGACCGAGCTGAGAGCAGTCCGCTCCCGGAGTCAAGAGGACAACGGAACTCCTTTGTCCGACAGCTTCCAGACGATAACACGAGGCTGGCCGATGCTGATGGGAATGCAAGAGACAGCGTCCAGATCATCTCTTCAAGAGCCGAGTAGGAGATCCACGAGGTGAAGGCACTGAGACACGGAGATGCCAGGACAGCACATGGAGAAGCAAGAAACCCCGAAAGAACCAGCTGTGCATCCCAGGAACACAGAAGGAAACGAGAGAGGCAAAGGGAACCAGTAGGGGCTGGAAGGTACAGGAGGCAGAAGCCCAGTATAAATGTAACGACCAGGATTATCTTCCTCGTCTCAGTACTTGGCAAGAAAGGCAGCCAAGGGGACATAAAGAGAAGGGGAGAGAAACCGGGGTTGCCGACGCAAGCTATACAAGTCATCTTCCACATGGCAGTACTTGGCAGGGAAGTGAACCAAGTAGCCTCAACCAAAGAAGAAGAGAAATAACGGTCGGGACCCAAACCAAGAGAGTGATACGAGTCATCTTCCTCGTGGCAATGCTTGGCAGGGAAGTGAACCAATTGGGCCAAACCAAAGAAGAGGAGAAACAAGGGTTGAGGACCTAAACCAAGAGAGTGATATGAGTCATCTTCCTAGTGGTAGTACTTGGCAGGGAAGTGGACCATGTGGGCCAAACCAAAGAAGGAGAGAGTAGCTATGGTCGCGGATCCTCATACCACTCAGAGGTGGGTGCTGCAAGTGTGAAACCTAATGAGGAGAAGACCAGGGGGAGGGAGTAATTCCCTTGGTTGTTAGAGATTGTGTTACAGAAACCAAGAGAAGGGAGTCATTCTCCTGGTAACGTGGACCAAGAGGAAGGTCCAACAGGCTTGGGGAAGGGAGTCATACCCTGAGGTCTTTTTGAGACTGAGACCAAATGCTAGGAGAAGAGAGGCATTCTCCTGGCCCACCAGAAAAAGTAAATATTGTTTTGGATTGTTTTTGGAACTGTGTGACCTGGGGAAGGGAGTCATTCCTCCAGCTCTTTTTGAGACTGAATGCCAGGAGAAGGGAGGCATTCTCCTGGTCCACAAAGTGAATATTATTTTGAACATATTATTTATAATTATTTTATATTATAATATTATTTCGCGCTCCCCTGTGCTTTTGCTAATTTGTTATGGGGAAACTGATAGGTTCTTCAGGGTGTCAGTACTGGGAAACTATGTTTCCTTTAGTCTTTTACTATGTTGCCATTTCTTGGTAACTTTTTATCAGCGCACAAAGTACATTACTGTACCGTGCACTGGGGTACTTTTGTTTTATGGCCCTAGGCACCCTCCAAGGAATTTTTGGCGAATGTACAAGTGTACCTATGACCAACTGGTGGCAGCAGTTTACTGTAATGGTATTTTTACTTCTTTTTAGCGAACCGTGCCGTGTTTACTGTGGATGGCTCAGGACTGTGGCCAGTGCCGAAAATGGTTGTGCCACAAATTATTTTCTTCTGTACTTTGGCCATCTTGTCCCTTGGCCTTCCCCCAGGTCGAGTGGACCCTGCATTCTTATTTCGGCATGCAGCCACCCGCAAAAACCGCATCTTTCACGGGCTCCTGCATGTCACATGTGCTAGTGCCCAGTTAGAGGGTTGGGACTGTCTGGTCCCAATCCACACTACTGGTGCCAGATGTCTGGTGTGCATGAATACACGAGGACCACCGTGAGCCATGATTGGACCACGGCTGATGTGCATGCAAGGGAGCAGCTCTTGCATTGATTGATCACGTATCGTACTTTGGATAAGAGAAGGGGCCCTGCATCCATGCCAGGCTGATCTACAGTGGCTTATCTTGAACTAAAGAAGGAGCCAAGTATCCTGTGAGCTGAAGCAGACCCGAGGACCCGCCGGAGACGAGCTGGAAGGTTTGGCACCCTGAGCCCGCTGCTGGCCCGTCAGACCCCTGCTTTGCTCTCGACCATAGGAGGCATATGTGGGTGCTTCGACCCATTTGTGTAGTGGGAACAACTGCTCTTGGCGTCTCCTGATTTCCTGCCAAAAGAGCCTTCTCAGAAGTGTTCCTGGGCCGTCCAGTGAACTGATCAGCTATGTCCCGAGACATCGCATAGGAGCGCTGCTGTTTCGAGTTGGGACTCGGAACTTCGGGTATACCTAGCTTGTGGTTCTCGACACTCTACCGCTAAATCTTACCGGTCTAGCTCCTCTGGGTCACGAATTAGGAGAGGGTGTCACGCCGCACGCCTTTGCGGTCCCTCACTGCGTTGTGGTGACGGTTCTTGTGGGAGACTTTCTCACCTTCTCTGCTGTGCCCCGATTCCTGCTGCACTGGATTTTTCTTCCTCCTCCCTTCATGGGCGGAGTTGTGGCTACTCTCCCGTCAAGGATTACTGTCCCGCCCTGCAGCACCTTCAAGCAAAGGTGGAATTCACAACCTCAGACAACCTCAACTAAACTGGCATAGTTTGGCGTGGATTGGAGCAAGGGGCGTTGAGTACTTGCATAATTTACCGGTGGCCCCTGGCTCATCCATTTGTTATTACGCCCAAGGGTTCCTTGGGATCCTCTCTTTGGCTGGATAGCGTGCGCTCCTTGGCCTGTTTTGAAAGTCAGAAACTGCTCTGTCTGCGAGGGCAGGCCCTTCCCAGGTGATTGGAACTTCGGTTACCCCCTGTAGGACCTTACCTAACTGTCCCAGCATCTTGAAAAGGTACTGTCTTTCTGCACGACCATGCTTTTTTACGCAATGCTGTACAAGGCTTCCCACTTCGTAGGGCTGGCCTGAACAAGTTAGGGTTTCTATCCTGAAGACTGCCTAATGCATAATTCGTTTTAACCCCCCTTCTGTTACAGGTTGTGGATGTTTTACTCCATTTATCGCATTAGGGTGCAGTAGTTATATATATATGTTACATAGTGACATGCTTCTTTGGTAACTGTTGCATTACTAGTTTGGTTATTTGTGTTGTTTTATTGGGCTCAAAATAAATGTATATGTATTTTTGATATACACCTGTCTAAGATTATTCGGCGGTATCTTTACTGTGTGTGCACATTGTGGGCTTCTGGTCACTCTCATTCCTCCTGAGACTTACTTAGTCTTGACTGCCTGCCAACGTACCGTGATTGGTCTGGCTTGTCCAGAAGATTCCCTGTTTCACTATACTTGGGTGGCTTGCTAAATACTTCTGTCCATCAGGCCAGAGTTCAGAAATCCATTCTAACACCTGGGATCAGAACAGTGCTACTTTATTACTTAGTTTGTAGTGTAAAGGTCAGAAGTAGGGTTTTCTTGACTCAGGACGGTGGACGCTTTTACTTTAACAGGCATCCTGACAGTCGTGTTTAGTCGAGGCAGGGAAACCCCTCTTAGAAATAGGGAAAGATAGGTTTTCTCTTGCTTTATTTATTAATAAAAGTCTTATCACCCAACATGCCACCTTTTTGTCAGAGTCCTACTTCTGCACCCTTGCACAGTTCTCATCATCAGTTCGAGTACTGCCTTTCGGGTTCATCGCCAACCCGAGGGTTATGCCAAGTTGATGGCGGTGGGGCCAGCAAATCTAAGGAAGGGAGGCATTCACATCTTTCTCTACCTAGACAATTGGCTGATCAGAGCTCATTCTACCCAACAGGCTCTGGAACATCTCAACAGCACCTGCCACTCCCTCCACAAACTGGCGTTCCTGGACTCTTCCTCAGGGTAGGATTCGCCTCCCGGGTTGAGGACTCAACATATCTTGCAAATGGGAATGAGATTACAGAATGCCCAACTGGCATTTAATTTTCTGAGGATGTTGGGGCTCATTGCATCATGCAATTTCCTGGTGCCAGAATCCCTCGAGTGGGCCTCATATCTCAATGGTCACAATTCTCAGGCAGTATGACAGACCTTCTTCAGGTCCCGAGCAAGGTTGACAGGATCTCCTGTGGTGGGCCTGCAAGGAGAATGTGATGATAGGGGAACCTTTTTGGCAACCCTGGTCAGAGATAACAGTAGCACAGATTCTTCCCTCACTGGATGGGGAGCACACATGAGAGATCTCACGATCAACAGACTTTGCTCCTCATCAGAATCAAGACAACACATAAACTTGAGTGCAGTCAGAATGGCACAGCTGGCCTTCTTGCCTTCCAGACAGGGGAAGCAAGGTTGACAGGATCTCCTGTGGTGGGCCTGCAAGGAGAATGTGATGATAGGGGAACCTTTTTGGCAACCCTGGTCAGAGATAACAGTAGCACAGATTCTTCCCTCACTGGATGGGGAGCACACATGAGAGATCTCACGATCAACAGACTTTGCTCCTCATCAGAATCAAGACAACACATAAACTTGAGTGCAGTCAGAATGGCACAGCTGGCCTTCTTGCCTTCCAGACAGGGGAAGAACGTCCTGATTATGACGTAAAACCCAGTGGCCATGCAGTACCTCAACAAAAGAGGGGGTGTCGGGTGTCACTACCATTGTGCAGGGAGGTAATGCAACTCTGGTTTTGACCACTACAAAACAGGATATATCTGCTGTTCAGCTAGCTGTAGGAGACAATACGACGATCTCAGCTCACAAAGTCCTTCTGGAGATCTTCAGCTTTTGGGGAACCACGCAAGTGGATGTCGCTGGGTCTTTTATCAACAGAACATGAGACCTGTTCTGCTCCAGGGTATTTCCTCAGGGAGGAGCTCTAGGGGACGCGTTCGTAGTGGACTGGGAATTTGCAGTCCTGTCAGCGTTCCCACCAGTCCCCATCATTCCTCATGTCATCTGGAGGCTGAGGAAGTTTGGGAAGTCTATGATCCTGATTGCTCCAGATTGGGCCAGGAAGACGTAGTACCCGGACCTTCTAGACATGGGCATCTCGCAAGAGGGAGGCTGTCTATTTCACCCAGGAATCAGAATTCTGAACCTTCACACCGGATTTCTGAGAGATTAAGATGCAAAGATTGGTACCTCCTGGAAGATGTGAACGAGGTGTTAAGACAGCCTGGGAAGTCCCCAATTACACAGAGGTTCTGGAGCCAGATTCAACTGGAATCAATAACAAAAACAGACAAAGTGAAAAGCAAAACCCAACTTTCTTAGCATCCAAATAAAGCAGGGACAGTACACAAGTATAAAATCCTTGACACTTTAAACATGCTTATCAAAAACTGTTTATATACTCAATATTCGTCATAACTGACATCATACTATGATCTTAGTTACCAGAACCTACGGGGTACTGGATTGGTTAATAGTGATAACTACATATACATTCTGTAGGGGTTACATTTGTGATTGGGTAATACTTGTCTAACAGCTCCTCCTGAGACCACCTCTAAATTGATAACAGTAAAAAGACATATGGGCCTCATCACCAGTTGGGCGATAACCCTTAAATCCCGCTGTAATAGCGCTGGCTATAATAGCGCTGGCGCCCATTTGCGCTATTACAGAGCCATCACGAGTCTAGCATAGATGCTATTAGCACCAGAAAACTGGCAGAAAATCTGCCGAAAATACCCCTAGCCAAATGCTGGAGATAAAAGATCACAGGAGACAGCAAAAAGTGCCCAGGTGAAACCAATGCAAATCAGAGGCCTACAAACGACCCACCCATGCACAACAGACCCTCCACAACACCAGAACACCAGCAGGAGCAGGGAGGAGACAGCAAAAAGTGCCCAGGTGAAACCAATACAAATCCGAGACCTACAAAGGACCCACCCATGCACAACACACCCTCCCCAACACCAGAACACCAGCAGGAGCAGGGAGGAGACAGCAAAAAATGCCCAGGTGAAACCAATGCAAATCAGAGGCCTACAAATGACCCACCCATGCACAACAGACCCTCCACAACACCAGAACACCAGCAGGAGCAGGGAGGAGACAGCAAAAAGTGCCCAGGTGAAACCAATACAAATCCGAGACCTACAAAGGACCCACCCATGCACAACACACCCTCCCCAACACCAGAACATCAGCAGGAGCGGGGTGGAGACAGCAAAAAGTGCCTAGGTAAAACCAATGAAAATCAGAGGCCCCCAAAGGACCCACCCATGCACAACACACACTTACAAACACCATGCTGACATTTGGAGCCGGGAGCCTTGATGTGGACATCTACCTGCTGCGCCTGGAGCTACAGAGGCCAGCCAATCAGGCCAGGGCCCTGGGAGCACTGGGGGTGGTGGGGATGAGGAGAAGGAGGAGCAGAGCAGCACCAGCAAGGCGGCCAGCCATCCCCAGGGTCAGGCCAACACCCTGGGCCCTGACTGATGGGCAGTTGGTGACCAAGTATTGGCTGGACAGGGCAAGCATCACCCACTTGCTGGACACAATCCATGCTGACATAGGCAGCCGTATAGCTAACAGCACCGTAGTGCCCCCGCTTGTGAAGCTCGTGTCCATGCTACAATACCTCGGGACTGGCAGCTACCAACACACCGTTGCCATGATACATGGCATGGCCCAGTCCACCTTCAATGCCGTGCTGGGACAGGTCCTGGATGCACTGCTTCTCCATGTGAATGAGCGCATTGCATTGCCAGCCACACAGGCACAGGTGAACCAGCTGAAGGGCCAGTTTCATGCCATTGCCCAAGTTCCGTCATAGCAGTCCTGGACTGCACATATATAGCACTAGTACCACCATGGGCACATGAGACAGGCTACAGAAACTGTAACAATTTCCATTCCATGAATGTGCAGATGACATGTAGTCCTGACCTAACCTTCAGCCACTGCTGCGCCCGCTATCCAGGATCCACCCACATCTCCATGGTCCTGCACAATAGTATCCTGCCAGCATACATGGAAAGGCACTGAGGCCAAAACACATGGATGCTGGGTGAGTGCAAATGTAGTCCGAAATGCATGTTAAATGACATCTGATGGGGGTGGACATACACAGTGAAACCCCTGCATGCCAACAGGAGATATAGGCAGCACCAGCACTGCAACATTCCCATGCATGTACCTCGCACTAGAACCCTTGGACATGTGCAACACAGCAGAACACACCCAGTCTGAATGGCAAAGACATGTGGGAGCAGAGTCACATATGGAAGCCCAACTACCACAAATTCTTCTGTGTGTGTCGCAGTGTTGCTTCTCACCCTGACACAGCAGAGACATCTCACCCTGGCCACCCAACAGTCATGCAAATGGTGCCTTCAAATAGGCACATCCACGAAGGTAGTACACACAAGTAGTTTGATTCACGACGATGTACATCCCTGAAACACTGACCCCTGATTGGCCAATCACATGCCAGGAGAACTGTAGATAATTGTGCCAATCAACAAACACAACAACAGACAAAGGGAATGCCAATGACACATGGGCTAACAACATGTTGCATGGACAAGCAGATACAATGGTCCTCTCATCCATTGATTTGGACAGAGTACTGTTAGATTTAGACACAGTGGTGGTGCTAGTAGTAAGTAGTCAATTGAATCAATGCTGCTTCCCCTATCACAGCACACACCACAATATAAGTGACCATATGATAACTAGTGCACATGTAGTACATGAGTGTAATACACATAAGCACTCACATATACATTGATACACAGCTGCATGGCAACCTCAGACCATGCATGTCCCAGAAGGCGAAGGGTGTATGCCAACATAGCAATGAGATAGCATGACCTCTTCAACACAAACTTGATACTGCTGCCATGTCACTGATGACTGAGCCTTGTGCACCCACTGAACCAACCTTGTCCTCATACCTGCATTCTCTCCCCTGCAGGTGATTCTGGATATCCCCAGTACACATGGCTCATGACCCCTGTGCGTCATCCACACACTCCAGCTGAGCGGGCATTCAACATTTCTCATGGACGTAAACGCATCTGCATGGAGAGGGTATTTGGACTGCTGAAGTCACGCTTCCTGTGCCTAGACAATACGGGAGGAGCATTGATGTATGCACCTGAAAAAAATGGCAAAATCGTACTTACATATGCCATGATGCACAACATTTGCTGTCGCAGGAATGTGCCACTGCCCCCCGATGCTGATGTGCAGCCACCTGGGGATGGGAGTGAAGATGATGATGTGCCAGAAGCTGGTGCACGTGTACAGAGGGATGGGGTGAGGGAGTGGAGGTTGGCCAGACAGGGCTTGATTGATAATTATTTTTGATATGGGTGATGGGTACATTTGACACATATCACTTGAACATTAAAGATCACTTTATCACAATCATGACTGTCCATGATTTGTATGATTTTTGAACGTGATTTATTATATGTTCCACAATCCCCCCTCGCCCAGTGAACTCCCGAGTACACAATCCTCTCCTCCCCCAGTGAACTCCCCAGCACACAGTACCCCCTCCCCCCAGTGAACTCCCCAGCACACAATGCCCCCTCTCCCAGTGAACTCCCCAGCCCACAATCCCCCCTCCCCAGTGAACTCCCCAGCACACAATGCCCCCTCCCCCAGTGAACTCCCCAGCACACAATGCCCCCTCCCTTCTCCCCCACTGAACTCCCCAGCACACAATCCACCCTCCTCCCAGTGAACTCCCCAGCACACAATCCACCCTCCTCCCAGTGAACTCCCCAGCACAAAATCCCCCCTTCCCCCTGAGAACTCCCCAGCACACAATCCCCCCGCCCCCTGAGAACTCCCCAAAACAGTGCAGGTAGGTGCATGTGCCCGAGGCCCGCCACTACTGTGCCATGTCCATCTACGATGGTTGTGGGCGCTTCCCAAGTCCGGGATCCTCTGGTGAGCGGCATCTAATATTGCGCATGGAACTGCGCCTAGGTGAAGGCTCCAGCGATCCCTCCGTGGGTGTAGTCGAGGTTGATGGAATGGCTCCGTTAACCTGCAGCTGCTGGCGGAGCAGATTGTTCGACTCCCTCATCTGCTCTGCATGCACAGACAGGCTCTCGCACAACTCCCGTACCCTCTGCCCGAAACCTGTCAGGGCCGCTGTGCATCCCTCCACCACTTTACGGGTCTGTGCATTGTCACCGGCCATTCTCTTTGATGCGTTCCGTATGGCACAGCTGATGGCCTCAATGTGGGTGCTGTGCACTGTGGACATGGCCTCAATTCGCATCTGACTGGCCTCAATAACATCCTGACGCCCCATCACTGCAGCTCCCGTGATAAGTGGTACTTCTGGTGTGCCGGGGATTGGGCTGACAGCTCTGCGCTGCCTGGGAGGGAGGTTGTAGGGGGACATGTTGCCATCTTGGGTGGGGGTGCTGATGTTGGAGTGTCTATCCTCAGGGGTACCATTTGACGGTGTATCCACATCTGGCACAGGTGTGCGGCCACAACGCACATGTGGAGTGTGTGCCTCCTTTTCTGCTGGCTCCGGGCTTCCCTGGGGTGTGCCTATTTCATGTGTGACACTGAGGCTTGGGGAGGTCAACAGTGCAGTGTCAAGTGCAGCTGTTGATGTGTGTTCCACATCAGGCTCAGACCCACTGGTGGCTCCCTCAACATCCAGGGTTTCCATGGTGGCTGGTGGTGTATGAGGCGCTGGACCGCTGTGGCCTTGTGGACGCTGCACCCGTGGGCTACGATGGGGTGATGTTGGATGCGTCCTGCGTTGTGTTGTTACTGACCGGCTCCTTTGTGGGGTGGTGGTTCTGGTAGATGCGCGCCTGGTCAGGCAGCCAGATGTTGTAGCTGCCTCACCATCATCATCGGCCTGTGATGGGTGCTGTGTGCCTGTGGGGAACATAGGGTGCTGTATGAGTTGAGAGCAGCTTAGATTTGTATCATGCATATCATGCCTTAAAGTGGGATTGGACACAGTATCAATCATGCTTCCCCATTGCATTTTATTTACTTCCCATGTTGTGATTGGTGCAACGTGTTATTGGCGAGGGACACTGCTTGGACATGTTGGCGTGACATCTTCAGATGTCTGCTGGGGATGCATGGCGACCTTATTGCTGGAGGGCATTCATGCACACTCACACATCACGTTGTTGTGCCATGGCCATGGATGTCTATCCCCTGGGCCTTGTGTTCATGTAGTGTACGTACTCAGGGGACTAGAGGGTGCTACGGTACGGTGATATGAGGGGCGGTCATGGGTGGCTGCGGTGCCTCACGCACATTGCATGCACATATATTTACTCAGTGTCTGGAGGCGTGGCATTTACAGGTGTGGGCAATTTTAGGGGGGCGGCGTCTCACCTGCAGCTTCCTGGGCACCGGCCCCAGCCTCCACTCCTCCGACTCCCTCAATGGTGCCCATATCGATGAGCGTGGTCATTTGCTCCTCCCAGGGGGTGAGCTCGGTGGTGGTGCTGGCCCTCCTCCAGTTGCTGTGTGCCACGTACTCGGACCCGCAAGTAATTGAGGCACTTGCGCCAGTCCTCACCATCCTGGGGCACGCAGCCCACCGCAGACACTCTCTGGCTTATGTCCCTCCATATCTGCGCTCGACGCTGGCCACTTGTCTTGTGCTGCAGTGCACCGTAAAGCTCTTCCTGGTGGGCCACTGCCTGCTCCATGAGTATGGCTAGCTCCTGGTCATTGAACTTCGGTTTTCTAACCCCGTCCAGGGCTGACTTGCCTCTGGTGTGTTCTTGAGACATTTTGCGATGTTCACAGTGGTGGATGGCTTGCAGGGGCTGTGGTTTTGGGCGGATTGTGATATCCAAAATGGCCACCGCTTTATTTCCCGTTCTGGCGGTAAAGCGTTTGTCGCGCGCTAGCGTGCACTATTAGCACCACGGCTTGGCGGGTTCCTGGACAATTTATTATTTTTTTTTGTGGATTTATTGAGCATTTATCAATCGAACATCAGAGCAATTCAAACATGTCATGATTGATAACAAACTAAAATGAAAAACTCGGGGGCGACTCCACCCTCCACTCCCGCTCCCCCTTATTCAAACGGGACAGTTTCAGTTTTCTTCAAAGTCTATCGGGTGGAAAAGTGCATGTGTTGCGATCTGTGGATCAGGAGCCAGTTATCTATAAGCTTCCAGGAATGGGGCCCATTCCATTTCCCTGCTGTGTGAGACGTCATGCAGGAGGCCAGTGATGTTTTCCATGTCGTATAGGTCCATGGCTTTTCTAGCCCAGGTGTCCTCTGTTGGGAGGTGTAAAGACTGGAGAGGGGTGTCTGTACTTCTGCTCTCTATATGGTAGAGGAGAGGCACAGAGGACCCAGCCAAGATTCTCTATTGTTGGTAGCAATGGACGAGCAATCAAGGCTTAGCTTCTCAGGAAGTGATGCAGGCTGATTCTTAAGTACAGTGTAGTCCCCAAGCACCCACAAAGGAATGTCCACACATTGTATTAGTTAAAACACAGTCTTTATCTAATTAAGGTTCAAAGTTATATACACAATCACAATAACTCACTTTGTGCTCAGTTAATCTACAATGGCAAATATATACAGTTCTAAGTGGTACCACAATTATTATCAGATTTCATTAAAGTGCATCAACGGTACTCTGGTGTCACACAAATCAATTAATAAAGGTAACCAACAATAGACATAGGAGGAAAGTAGTTGGTTAGAACAATTGGCAGGATACTGGCCCCTACAACTAGACACAGTTCTGTGTGGAGATCCCCCCACCTGGGCAACCTGTAAAATAAAGATATACTCAAGCCCAGTCCATATATTGTTCAATTAGTCTTATTCCCTTCTAAAATGTTTCTACCACCCCAATGTACTTGGAATAGCAGAGTTCCTCGAGGAGGCGTCGAGGGATACTTCTTGAATGGCTCCCTTTAAAGCAGGAGCCACGGATCGTCGAGGGCCTCGAAGAAAGAATCCTCAATGGAAGTTCGGCGACGTTGAGGCAGCAGCTTCGGTCCTGGCAGTGCTCGTCGACGACGAGTCGAAGACGTCCTGCAAGGAAGAGGCATGCGGGCACCTTGATGTCGATAGTTCAGGACCGCAAAGAGTTGGTGAAGAACTGTGGCCCAGCAAGGGTGTCGAGTCGTCTGGCATCTCTACGGTCTTTGGGTGGTAGGAAAGCCACCTGCAGATGCTCCTCAGTGCGTCGACGGCCTGGCCTTCTTCGGCGGGATAAGGCGGTCAGCGGTGTGGATGAGCGCGTCCGGGAATCAAATGTCTTAATCAACGGAGCGTTGCGGCTCCGGTCGTCGACGGCTTCGACGGACCTCCAGCGGTTATACCAAACCTGCGAACCCTGGTCGACGACGGTGGACAGAATGTCTGGTGCTTATCTTCGTTCTCCTCGGCGGTCCTCGTCTCCGGTCGGCAGCCTGTGGAGGGTCTGACTTCCAGGGAGCTTCGGTAAAGGTTAGCGGTGCACGATGGTTCCTTGTAGCTCGGGAAGAGGCTGCCTAACCAGGTCCTCTCTTGGATCAGTCTCGATGTCACATCGGCTTTCAGATTGCAGTGAAGGTAACAGCAGTCAACCTTCTTCTTCGGGCTCGGTTTCGAGATCAAGCATCAGTTTCGACTTCAGCTTCTGAACGGCATCAGTTTCGATGTCAGTTTCTACTTCAGCTTCTGAACAAATTCTAGCAGTGTGAGGCCCCCAGATATACTGTTGATCTCTCATTCATTCTGCTGGGTCACACTCAGGCAACCAATCACTCAGAAGGGCATTCGGCAGTCAGTCAGCCAATCAGGCATACAGTGCATTCAGGCCATTCTCCTCCCTCTCAGACACTCACAACAAGGAATGTGTGGTGGGACACGTAGCCAGCCATTCAACACTACACACTGCATTCATACCAGTTTCGGGCAGGGCTGTCTCAGTCATTGTGTTTCATACTAGAAACCAGACAGCCACAAGAAGAAGTGCATATTGGTCACACACTCCGTTCACCCAGGTCCCACCCACAGGGTGTACCCACAACATACAGTCACTGGGAAGGCTCCAGCCAGTCTGGCCTGGACTTCACTACAATTCCATATATGGAACTTCCACACAACAGCCAGTCAGGGGCAAGGGATAGAGTCAGGGCTTCCCAGGTCTTTGGGAAAACAAGGTAACAAGCAATAGAAAGCAAGAGGCCACAGGGGTCATCTTGTTTCCTACCAGGAATCAACTGAGTCCAATGGCAGGGCCTGGGTACCCCAAAATGGAGGATACTCAGGGCACCTGTCAAATTCAGCATGGAGCTGCCACCAGCCCATGCCCTGCTCTGTGGGCCACACACAGGTGCCCAAAAAAATACACTAGGGGCACAAGGTTGTTCCCCCACCCATGGGTGCCATAAGTGTATCCCGTGGGTCTGTACACCAAACCAAAAATAGGAAGAGCTGCACTGCCAGGAGTCCTACATGGACTCCTGAGCAGAACACAATACAGAACACAAATCAAAAAGGACTACAGGACAAGGACAGGGAGGCCCTGTCCCTCCAATGCATTTCCAGCATCACAGTAGCCCCCCCTCCCGACTGAGGTTAGGGTGCCTAATCTCCCATGAGATAGACACCCTCATCCAGACGTCAACATACCTTCTGGAAAGGCCATCTGCATTATTGTGACTCTTCCCTGGTCTGTGCTCTATGGTGAAGTTTAGCCCTTGCAGGCTAATGGACCACCTGAGCAGTTTCAGGTTCTCACCCTTCATCTGCATAAGCCACTTCAGGGGCTTTTGATCTGTTTGGACCTTGAAGGTAGATCCTGTAAGGTAGGGCCTAAAATGCCTAAGGCTCCAAACTATGCTAAAACATTCCTTTTCACTATTAGCCCTCCTATGTTCTCTACCCTTGAGTTGTCTACTGATGAATATGATTGAATGTTCCCTTCCTTTGTTGTCTAACTGGGACAAGACAGCTCCAATTCCGGTGTTGCAGGCATCCGTCTGGACGATAAATGGTTTGCTGTAGTCAAGCGCACACAACACAGTTGCCCTACACAGACTTTCTTTCAAGCCATCAAAGGCCCTCTGACAGTCTTCATTCCAATTAACCTTCCCAGGTTGTTTGGGTGAAGTCAGAGCTGTCAGAGGTGCAGCTATGGTTCCATAGTCTGCCATGAAATTGCGATAATACCCGGTGAGGCCCAAAAAGGCCCTCACCTGGGTTTGAGTAGTGGGAGTCTCCCAGTCATGTACATCCTGTACTTTACTGGGGAGAGGTTGGATTTGACCCCCTCCTACCTCATGACCAAGATACATGAGCTATTGGCACTTGGTGGCCTTGATAGTGAGGTTAGCCCTTTTCAAGGCCTGCAACACCTTATCCAGATGTGTCAAATGCTCTTCCCAGGTGGAAATGTAGACGGCAATGTCGTCTAAGTAGGCCACACAAAAGGCCTCCAGCCCACTGAGCGCATGATTGACCAATCTCTGGAAGGTGGCAGGGGCATTCTTCAACCCAAAAGGCATGACCCTAAACTGGTAGAGTCCCTCAAGTGTTAAGAACGCCGTCTTTTCCTTGGCATGGTCCGTCAGAGCTATTTGCCAATAGCCTGAGGTAAGGTCAAATGTGCTCACAAATTTGTCAACACCTATGGTGTCCACAAGCTCATCAGCCCTGGGCAATGGGTGCGCGTCAGTTTTGGTGACGCCATTGACTCCTCGGTAGTCCACACAGAACCTTCAATCCTTGGAACCTGCCTGGGAACTTGCCTTGGGGACAAGGACCACGTGACTGGACCAGGGACTGGTTGAGGGTTCTTTAACACCCAGATCCAACATCTTGGCGACCTCAGCATGGATGTGGTCCTTAACGGTATCTGACATACATTAGCACCTGCTTTTGACAGGCACACTGTCACCAGTGTCAATTCCGTGCCTACACCACAGTGTAAGGCCTGGTGTCAGTGACAACAGAGAGGCATACTGCCGGAGCAAAGCCCTGCAGGCCCTCTGCTGCTCTGTCGTCAGATCTGGAGAGAGATGGACTCCCTCCACTGAGCTATCCTGAGGGTTGCTATGCAGTAAATCAGGAAGGGGCTCACTCTCATCCTCTTCTTGCTCTGAAGCTAGCAAGAGACATGAGACCTCTGCTTGCCTATGGAAAGGCTTGAGCCTGTTGTCGTGGAATACTTGAGGGGCTACCCCAGAGACTCCCATGTCAACCAGATAATTGACTTCGCTCATCTTGGAGATTATCCTGAAGGGTCCAGTCCATTTATCTGCCAAAGCTCGAGGCTTGGTAGGCTCCATCACAAGGATCTCCTGTCCTGGAGTCCAATCCACTTGCGAGGCCATCACTTACCTGCTGTCGAGCATTGCGGTTGCATCCATCTTCCATCCGACCACGTCTCGCGTCTCACATCTGCATTGAGGCCGCATTTCCATCTAAGGGAAGAAAACAGAAGAGAGACATTATTGCGGGCATAAATAGGAGCAACATATACAGACATTAAAGAGGACGAACAGCATCACAAGAGCTCAAGAAAGACTTACCAATTATAAGAAGAAGCATAGTCGCAGCTGGACTGGACTAATCCTTATCAGGGATCAGTGAAGGAACTAGATCCCATTCGACGCGCCCCTGCCAGAAGTAGCAGGACAGAGAGCTTATCTTCCATAATTCACAGGTGAGCTTTATGGGTCGGCGTATGCTCACAGAAACCGTACTTTGGAGTGAAGGGTTCGAGAGGTACAACAATCACAGATTGGTGCACTCACACACTCTTATCTCCACGCATGAGCAGTATCACCACATACCACTGCTCACAGCTTTTCTACTGGGGGAGAGGCCTGAAGGGGGTGATTCAAGTTTGGGGAGGACTGCAACCGTGCCCCAACGCCTCCGCAGAGACCAGGTGAGCATAACAGATTCGCTGTCACCTGACCTATCATCTGTGTCATCCTCCGTCTGAGGCCTAACGATCAAGGCAAGGGGCCCCCCTCACTGGATGTCCAAAGAGTAACTCAAAGGGGCTGAAACCAACACCCTCTTGAGGTACCTCTCTGTAAGCGAACAGCAGGCATGGCAGGAGGAGATCCCATTTCCTCCTTAGGGGCTCTACCAAAGCACCTAGCATTCTCTTGAGAGTTTTATTAAATCTCTCAACCAGACCATTGGTAAGAGGTGGAGAACTTGTAGGTTACCCTGCACTCTTTCCACATGGTTTTCATGTAACTAGACATGAAGTTGGATCCTCTGTCAGAGACAACCTCCTTAGGGAATCCAACACAGGTTAAAATGCCCAGAAGAGCCCTGGCAACCACCTTGGCAGTAACAGTAACAGTCCGAAGGGGTATAGCCTCAGGGTATCTGGTGGCATTATCAACCAAGACCAGGATGAACCGATGTCCACCTGAAGGGGGAAGGTCAAGGGGACCGACAATGTCGGTGCCCACCCTCTCAAACGGTGTGCCAACCACTGGCAACGGCTGCAGTGGGGCAATGACACCGCCTCCAGTCTTGCCAGACAACTGACAAGTTGGGCAGGTCCTGCAGTTGGACTCCACTTCTACTCCCATCCCGGGCCTGTAGAAATGGGCAGAGTGCCTCTGCTTAGTCTTCTTGGTCGCAAGATGACCAGCTAAGGGCACTCATTCGCCAACTGCAGCAGGAAGGACCTGTAAACCTGGGGTACCACCAACCTCTTGAGGGCACCAGGTTCAGGCTTAGTGGCAAGGAGCTCACCCTCCCAATAGATCTGGAATGTCCTAGGCACTTCTCCTTGTGCCTGAGACAGGGACTGTTTCCTCAGACCCTCGAGAGAGTGGCACTCTCTCTGACCCTTACAGAAGTTTGTCTGGGAGGGTCCCCCTTCAGCCAACAGGCATCGAAGGCCAGGGTGGTCCTCTGGGTTGAGCACTGGGTGTTCCACTGGACCCAGCCCGTCCGGAGCATGGATCCCAATGGGTTCTGTAGGAACAGCAGGAAGAGAAGGAGCCCCCTTCACAGAGGTGGTCCTCTTGTTCATCCGTCTTCTTGCCTTAGGCCTCGCCTTTGGCTCGGCTACCTGACTCACAGCCAGACCCTGTGTCACCTGTGACCTAGTGACTGCAGCAGCAGTCATGGGTAGACCATCCGAGATCAACCTCAACTCTACTTGATAATTTCCTAACAGAATGTTAGCAGGGACATTGTCCTGAACCAGGACAGAACACTTTGCAATCTTGTCTCCAATCATAATGTTGACAAAGGCTTCAGGCGATAATTTGGGAGGCCCACCAACTAACCTTGTGGTTCTCAGTGGAGCACCTACATAGTCCTCTGGCTTGAGCAGGGTCCTGTCCACCACTGTCATGCTTGCCCCAGTGTCTCTCAAACCAGTAGAATGTTGGCCATTCAAGAGGACACTTCTCAAAAACCTATGGGTGTTCTGTGGGATTGTAGCCAGTACTTCTGCATAATGGTCCCAGGCCCCATGGGACACTAGGGAAATCTCTACATGAGCACCAAATGTGATTCCTGCAGAGGAGGGGAGGACAGCGGCCTCCACCTCAGGCATGGGGTAAGGGTAGGTCAGGCAGACAGCCTGGACTCCAAGTGCCTTACCTTTACACTTGGGGGTCACCCTTCTTGTGGTCCATAGCCCCACAGTCCCAACAAGTGCCAGGAATGCGGGGTACGGTACTGGAACCACTGGGAGCCTGCTTTGCAGCAGGAGGACCACTACTCTTACTCCCACCACATATGACTTATCCCCACTAGATTTTTGGATCTTAGGAGAGGAAGGTTTTGGTTCTGGGATTGGATTTGCCTGCATGTTTATTTGGGGTTTAAATCTGTTTATTAATAACCCTTCAGAATTGTGCTACATTTCGATCCTTTAGTGCATTTTACATGTGCTCGGCATCATGTTGAGCTAAAATCTGTTCATACTGCTGCGACCAGTTCTTGTATTTGGTTTTAATCTGACATTTGTAGATATTCAACAGCTTTGGCGGTAGTCATTTTAATGAACTGAGTTCCCTTCTCATTTCCCTCTTCCGTGCTAAGAATTTTAGGTCAAAACCGTGCAGATGTCTAGATTTATTAAACTTCGGATGGGGAAGTTGTTTGTATATATTTTCCATAATACTATCATATGCATGATTTTCTAATAAATTGATCAGATCAGCTTCATCAAGCGCTAGTTGAAGAAGAGAATTAAACTGCTCCACTGTTCTATCGTTCCATGAAAAACAGTTATTGGCCTTATTGAAACTTACTTCCTGTTTTTAATGACCTGTACTCGCTCTGACCATGGGATGTTATCTTCATATCTAACCGCAAGCAGCATTGATCACTAGCTGCAGTATCTACCACCGACAATGACACACAGTCGTGAAATGCAGGTTGAGACACAAATATATAATCAATTGTAGAGGATGTAAAGGTGCGGAAGTAAGGCTCGTACACAAAGTTGGCATATTTTTGGGTAGAAACCTTTATTGTCTTGTTACTTGGCGTTTATATAGCGCTCTATATATCATTGGTATGACCTCCAAGTGCTGGTAGGTTGAACGCCCTCGGGAACCATAGTTCTGGTCAGTAGAGAGACATTGGGCCTCATTACACGGACAGCGGTAAGGGTTAACGGTCACCGTTAATGGTACCGGTGACCGCTAACCCTTACCGCCTTACTATGAGGTCCTTTTGCGTTTGCGGGTTGGAGACTTTATCGCCTGCTTTTTGCAGGCGTTAAAAACCAACCCGCAAAGGGACCAGGGTGCTAATTACAGTACCGCAATTTGCGGCACCGTAATTAGCGCCTTCCCCATTCCCATAGAGCCCTATGGGGCAAAAATGGGAATGGGGAAGGGCAATGGGGGAAGGGGGAATTACCGCCCCGCCAACCTTGGAATAGGGCTGTAATTCCCCTTTCCACCAGGGCGGTGCCGGTATTTTACCGGCATGGACCAAGGTGCTTATAGCACCTTGGTCCTCCGCCTACCGTGTAATGAGGCCCATAGTGTTGTAGGGTGCGTGGGCGCACCAGATATGTGTGCAGCTGATGTAATTGCCAGACGGTAGCTACATCCTAGCGTTAGGTGTGGTGCTGAAGATATCAGTTGGATGTGTGCAGTCTGGTGGGTGGACAGCCAGACTGGGCTCTGGCTGCGTTAGGCTTGAGGGACGCATATGTGAGCAACTAGGCCGGAATGTGCTTGGCTAGCTGCGTTTTATTAGGGTGATGAGGTGTTCACGGGGTTGTATTCGTATGTGAACAGCTAGACCGAATTAATCAGGGTTATAGCTGTGTTCTAGTTGTATGATGGTGTATAGTATGTTTATGTTTATTAGGTTTATGTAGCGCTTTAATCCAAAGCGCTTTACAATATAACAACAAGGTACAATAATGGAAGAAGCATATTTACAATCATGAAACAAACCAGTGAAACAATATGTAGAACAATTCACTTAGATGGAGGAGGTGGGAGAAGGGTGAGGAGGAAGGGAGAGGAGGTAGTCAAGGGAAGAGGAACAATAATTCAGTTGTCTGATTTAAATTCAAGTGGGTGTGAGAAGGAAGGGGAAGGGGAAGCTATGAAGGGGATAGGAGGGGGACAGGGGAGATGGGGAGGAGAGATGGTAGAAGGAAAGTCAAGGGGGGAGTGAAGAAGAAGGGTTTTGAAGGAGGTGCGGAAGGAGGTGTAGGTGGGGATGGAGCGGATAGGGAGAGGTAAGGAGTTCTAATTAGGGGGGCCAAGAGTTGAAAGGAACGGAAGCATGAAGAGGCACATGGGGACGGGGGTATAGTGAGTAAGAAGAGGTCAGCAGAGCGTAGAGAATGGGAGGGAGTGTAAAATGAGAGGAGAGAAGAGAAATAGGGGGGAGCAAGGTCATGGAGAGATTTGAAAACCAGACAGAGGAATTGAATTTTAAGTTGGGAGAGGAAGGGAAGCCAGCCAAGTTGAGAGAGCAAGAAGGAAATAGAGTCGCGAGGACCGAGGAGACAGAGAGTATGGATATAGGAGTGGTAGATGGATTTGTCATGAGCACTGCTCCCGAGGAGCCAGGACTGGCCCAGCATCCTCGGAAGCAGGCCCGCCTTTCATTCTTCCGGACCCAGCAGGCCCCTACAGGGGCCCTTTGGACCGTGTCCTGGTGCCTTTGGCGCCAGGCTCATAAAGGGTTTCAGTCCCGGCGCCATAGGCGCCAGGCTCATAAGGGTAAACCATGTCATAATGCTTGGGTGGACTTACCTGGGGCAGACCATGCTGCATACTCACCCAGAGCAACCCAGTCAGGCTGAAGTTCCCAGCCAGCAGGGCTGGGAGGAACTACTTCCTCAAATCAGGAACTCTTTTCTTACCTGGGTGGGGCTGGAGGAAGAACATGCACCAAAGCTCTGCTACACTATTTAAACCACGCCCGATGGATTTCACGTGCTTCGCGTTATTCTGCAGCAGCAGCAGGACGCTCACCGTGTCGGCTCCTGCATTCCTGGTCCGGATACATCCTCAGCTTCCCGAGCAGCAACCTGGGGTTAAGAAAACACGCCGGAATTCATACGTACCTGAATTCAGCCTCCAGAATCCAGTCTCCGAGACCTGCAAAGAAAAGTTCAAGGTTAGAAAACGTGCAAAACGCCCGCAGCCGCGCTCGCTTACCTTATCCATCCTTGATCACTCCAAGGCTCACCGCGGCCTTCACTACGGCGGCATCCTCTAGAGCATCCCAGCACCTGAAAGGGAAAAAGACATTGTTTAAGGCGCCCATTAGGATAAGGCCAGGTTTCATTTATACTTACCGGACTCCGCACGTGCAGCAACGGCGGCATCGTCCACAGCATCCCAGCACCTGAAAGGGAAAAAGACATTGTTTAAGGCGTCCATTAGGATAAGGCCACGTTTCAGTTATACTTACCGGCCTCCGCACGTGCAGCAAAGGCGACATCGCCCACCGCATTCCAGCACCTGAAAGGGAAAAAGACACTGTTAAAGGCGCCCATTTGGAAAAGACCACAGTTCAATTATATTTACGTGCCTCCGCACGTGCAGCAACGGCGGCATCGCCCACAGCAACCCAGCACCTGCAAGGAAGGGAAAGACATTGTTACAGGTGCCATTTTGGAAAAGACCATAGTTCAATTATACTCACGTGTCTCCGCACGTGCAACTGCAACAGCATCGCCCAACGGAGTCTCTGCATCTAAAGACTATTACAAAGGGACTCTAACCTGCACATTGAATTCATCCAGTGACGTAACTGGACTCCATGCGCCCCTGCACCAGAAGCATGATGGAGAGCTCACCTTCACCAAGCCAAAGGTAAGAGCTCGCTGAGAATTGTTGAAAGCCTAGAAGTGGGAGAAGCAAAGACTGGGGGGGAACCTCATCCTATCACTTGGGTATTTACCCCTTTTTCCCATCTACAGAAAAATACCTCACAAACCAGGCAGTTCGTATTCGGAGGTCCCATCCTGAGCGCATCCCGAACCCAGGGTCGCAGTCCAGCCTGAGTCAGCGCCTCCGTAGGAACCAGGTGAGCGTTACAGAACGCGAAGCCTACCAAAAATTTCCTACCCAGGCGCTATGGAAACTTCTGACACAGACCAGTTGGCCCAGTTGTTGGGAGAATTAAGGAAACAAACGCCCTTAGGAGGGAATTGATAGTGTCAAAGGAACGAACTGATGAACTCGCCAGACAGTTATTACAGAGTCAAGCAGGACAAACCCCTCTACCTAACTCAGGGGGGAATTATATTCCAGTGGCCTCAGCCAATCCATTTCAAATCAACATACCTGGAAATGTGCCTTTGGCGCCACCTGAACGCTATTCTGGTGATCCTAAAAGATTTGCAGTATTTATGAATCAGTGCCGTTTGCACTTTCTTTGTAGACCTGCAGCCTTTCCGACGGACCAGACCAAGGTAGCCTTTGTACTTTCGTATCTTAGCGGCAGCGCTGCGGATTGGTCGATCCCTCTAGTTACACAGGTCGATCCAATCCTTCGTGATTTCCCGGCCTTCCAGGCCAATATGGAAAGACTTTTTGCAAGGCATTCCCAGGGGCAGGCCCTGGACAATGAACTCCTTTCCCTACGACAGGGCAATCAAGATCTTTTGACCTACATTGCATCATTCAATAGGCTAATCGTGGAAACCAGATGGCCCGAGGACAAAAGGATCACGCTTTTTTACAGAGGTTTGCGTGGCGAACTTAAAGACGTCCTTGCCCAGGTAGTGAATCCTCCTCAGGATTGTTCAGAGTACATTGATTTGGTGGTCCAGTTGGATCACAGGCTACAAAATAGAAAGATGGATCGATCCAGGTTTGAAACACGAGTGTTCCCTAACTCTCAAAGTTACACCAAGGGAGTAGAAGCCGTCGGACCGATGCAAATTGGGGTTGTAAAGGGCCCCTTAACCCAGAAAGAACGTGACCGGAGACGACAAAAGCAACTATGTCTCTATTGTGGGAGTCCTGGGCATTTTCTTCGAGATTGCCCGGCGAAACCACCTAAGAAGACAGTGGGAGTCTCTGATAAGAGTTCTGAAAAATCTGAGCCGGGAAACGACCTCGCCCGACAAGTATAGAGGTCCGCTTGCCGAGCGTAAAAACCAGTTCTTTGACCTCGCATTTCATAATGCCAATGGTCCTCATAAACCCAGAGCAACCGGATCGCTTGCATGCAATTAAGGCATACATTGATAGCGGAGCAGTTGGAAATTATGTGGATCGCGAATTGGCCTCCAGGATGAACCTACCTCTTTGTTCAAAGGTGGTTAGAGACGTCATTACCACGGTGGATGGGACGGAAATTGCCTCCGGACCAGTGACCCATACCACTTCTGAAGTGATGATACTAGGCCAAGACGGACATCAGGAGGTAATCGTGTTCGACGTGATCAAGCCTCCTCAATTCCAGGTAATTCTAGGGATTCCTTGGTTGGAGAAACACAATCCTCAGATTGATTGGCGAGCAAAGACGATACAGTTCCCAGAGTGTGCAACCACTTGTTATCCTCGACCCAGCATTGGCCTAGCGGTAGCAACGGCCGAAGGACCGCAATTGCCTCCAGAGTATCAAGAATTCAGAGATGTCTTCCAGAAGGAACAGGCTAATACCCTGCCTCCCCACAGATCTTATGACTGTCAAATAGACCTGATACCCGGAGCCACTCCCCCTTGCAGTAGAATTTACGCCCTTACCGAGCCTGAGAATCTTCATTTGCGAAAGTATTTAGACCAGTACCTGGCCAATGGCTTTATCTGTCCGTCGAAGTCCCCTGCATCCTCGGCTCTGTTCTTCGTACCAAAAAAAGAAGGTGACCTTAGAGCCTGTATTGATTATCGCGCTCTGAACCAGATAACTGTAAAAAATCGGTACCCAATACCTCTGATCCCAGAGCTCATTGACCAAGTGAAAAACGCCTGTATTTATACTAAGCTAGATCTCCGGGGAGCTTATCACTTGGTACGGGTCAAGGAAAGGGACGAATGGAAGACGGCATTTCGTACCAAGTATGGGCTGTTTGAATATCAAGTTATGCCCTTCGGACTATGCAATGCACCGGCCGCCTTCCAGTATTTCATGAATGATGTCCTCAGAGAACTCATTGATGTCTGCGTTGTTGTCTATATAGATGACATTCTTGTATACTCATCCTCAGAAGCTGACCATCGAAATCATGTCAGAGCGGTCCTTGAAAAACTTTGCCAACATAAACTTTTTGCCAAGCTTGAAAAATGTGTTTTTCATGTCACGGAAGTCGAGTTTTTGGGATTCATTCTGTCACCAAAAGGGGTCCACATGGACTCAAGAAAAGTTGACGCTATCCTCAAATGGCCATCTCCTACTTACGTTAAAGGCGTTCAAAGCATGCTTGGCTTTTTACCAATTTTTACTGCAGATTTATTCCAGAGTTTTCACGAGTGGTACAACCCATCACCGCCCTCTTAAGAAAGAATAAACGCTTCGAATGGTCTGCGGATGCAGAACAAGCCTTCCAAGAGCTAAAGGCTAAATTTACCTCGGCGCCAATTTTGAAACACCCATGCCCAGACCTCCTCTATATCGTTGAAACCGATGCCTCCAGCTTAGCAATGGGAGCTGTCTTATCACAAAGAGATCCAGAGACTAACCAGCTGCATCCTGTGGCATTCTGGTCTCAGAAGTTCTCGGCGCCGGAGATCAACTACACCATTACAGATAAAGAGCTTCTAGCGATTAAATCCGCCTTTAAGGCCTGGCGGCATCATCTTCTTGGGGCCAAACACACCGTCACAGTGATCACAGATCATCGAAATCTGCAGTATTTAAAAACCGCCAAGGCTCAATCTTCCAGACAACTTCGCTGGGCTCTATTCTTTGCTGAATTTGACTTCGTAATCACCTATCGCCCAGGCCACAAGAACGGCAAAGCGGATGCTCTTTCCCGAATTGGAATGGGAGATAACGTTGCCAATCCAGAACCTGTACCAATAATTCCTGAGCAAAGAATCGTGGGCCTGATTTCTTTACAATCCATCGAGGATATTGAGGAAAAAACAAAACAACTTGTGACCCCATCTGACTTACAGAATTGGTTACAAAAAGGAAAAGATTTCACCGTAAGCAATGATTTGCCTTATTTCAAAGGACGATTATTTCTACCACACACCGATTTACAAGGACTGGTAATCTCCTGCTATCATGATTCTTTAATTGAGGGTCACCCTGGCATTGCCAAAACCACTGAAAAGGTGAAGAGACACTTACATTACAAATTTTGTGATGTCCTGCGGTGTATGCGCTCAAAACAAGGGTCAGAAGAAAAGGCCGGATGGCCTTCTGCAACCATTAGACATTCCACCGTGTCCCTGGCATACCCTTTCCATGGACTTCATCACAGACTTACCCTCCTGTTCCGGGTACAACAGCATTCTTGTTATTGTAGACTTGTTTTCTAAAATGGCCCACTTTATTCCGCTAAAAGGTTTGCCTTCAGCTTCAGTCCTAGCCAGAGTATTTCTCGAAAACATCGTCCGATTACACGGCTTCCCATCGATAGTAATCTCAGATAGGGGAAGCCAGTTTGTTTCTCACTTTTGGCGCAGCTGTTGTCGATTAGCTCAAATCGATGTAAGACTTTCAACCAGCCATCATCCCCAAACCGACGGACAAACCGAGAGAACCAACCAGACTCTCGAGCAATATTTAAGATGCATGCTACAACAGTCGGAGAGCAACTGGAAGGACATCCTTTGGATAGCAGAATATGCATACAACAATTCAGTTCATTCAGGAACTGGGAAGAGTCCCTTCTACATTTTGTATGGTATTCATCCTCGAACTTCCGACCTTGACCCACCTCAAGATCTTGGAACACCTGCCGTGGATCAATTGCATGCTGTTAACACCCAAACCTTTAAAGAAGCGACTGCACATCTTCAACGAGCCAAAGAAAGGTACAAGAAGGGAGCAGACCAACACCGAAGCGATGCCCCTCAATACCAGGTTGGAGATCAAGTTTGGCTGTCCACCAAACATTTATCGCTTAAAGGGCCTCGCACCTTCAACCCCAAATACCTGGGACCATATCCAATTACGGCCATAGTTAATCCGGTAGCCGTCAAATTAAAATTGCCAACCCATATGAAAATACATCCTGTATTTCACGTTTCTCTTTTGAAACCCATGCAACCGGGAACCAGATTGACCAGTTCTCCAGAGCCTGTTCAAGTGAATGGAGAACCCGAATTTGAGGTTAAAGATATTTTGGACTCTAAGATCATCAAATCAAAACTATTCTACCTCATCGATTGGAAAGGCTACGGACCTCAGGAGAGATCATGGGAACCCTATGACCACGTCCATGCTCCTCGTTTAGTCAGAAAATTTCACCGGACTTTTCCCAATAAACCAAAACTCCCGGGAAGGACAAGTTTGGGAGGGGCCCTGCGGGGGGTACTGTCATGAGCACTGCTCCCGAGGAGCCAGGACTGGCCCAGCATCCTCGGAAGCAGGCCCGCCTTTCATTCTTCCGGACCCAGCAGGCCCCTGCAGGGGCCCTTTGGACCGTGTCCTGGCGCCTTTGGCGCCAGGCTCATAAAGGGTTTCAGTCCCGGCGCCATAGGTGCCGGGCTCATATGGGTAAACCATGTCATAATGCTTGGGTGGACTTACCTGGGGCAGACCATGCTGCATTCTCACCCAGAGCAACCCAGTCAGGCTGAAGTTCCCAGCCAGCAGGGCTGGGAGGAACTACTTCCTCAAATCAGGAACTATTTTCTTACCTGGGTGGGACTGGAGGAAGAACATGCACCAAAGCTCTGCTACACTATTTAAACCACGCCCGATGGATTTCACGTGCTTCGCGTTATTCTGCAGCAGCAGCAGGACGCTCACCGTGTCGGCTCCTGCATTCCTGGTCCGGATACATCCTCAGCTTCCCGAGCAGCAACCTGGGGTTAAGAAAACACGCCGAATTCATATGTACCTGAATTCAGCCTCCAGAATCCAGTCTCCGAGACCTGCAAAGTAAAGTTCAAGGTTAGAAAACGTGCAAAACGCCCGCAGCCGCGCTCGCTTACCTTATCCATCCTTGATCACTCCGAGGCTCACCGCGGCCTTCACTACGGCGGCATCCTCTAGAGCATCCCAGCACCTGAAAGGTAAAAAGACATTGTTTAAGGCGCACATTAGGATAAGGCCACGTTTCAGTTATACTTACCGGACTCCGCACGTGCAGCAACGGCGGCATCGTCCACAGCATCCCAGCACCTGAAAGGGAAAAAGACACTGTTAAAGGTGCCCATTTGGAAAAGACCACAGTTCAATTATATTTACGTGCCTCCGCACGTGCAGCAACGGCGGCATCGCCCACAGCAACCCAGCACCTGCAAGGAAGGGAAAGACATTGTTACAGGTGCCATTTTGGAAAAGACCATAGTTCAATTATACTCACGTGTCTCCGCACGTGCAACTGCAACAGCATCGCCCAACGGAGTCTCTGCATCTAAAGACTATTACAAAGGGACTCTAACCTGCACATCCAGTGACGTAACTGGACTCCATGCGCCCCTGCACCAGAAGCAGGATGGAGAGCTCACCTTCACCAAGCCAAAGGTAAGAGCTCGCTGAGACTTGTTGAAAGCCTAGAAGTGGGAGAAGCAAAGACTGGGGGGGAACCTCATCCTATCACTTGGGTATTTACCCCTTTTTCCCATCTACAGAAAAATACCTCACAAACCAGGCAGTTCGTATTCGGAGGTCCCATCCTGAGCACATCCCAAACCCAGGGTCGCAGTCCAGCCTGAGTCAGCGCCTCCGTAGGAACCACGTGAGCGTTACAGGATTTGAGGGGGGTCAGATAAGAGGCAGGGAGTCCAAAGAGGATAGAAGAGCACTAGAAGAGACTGGAGAAGATGAGGAAGGAGATTAAGAGTTTAGAAGCATGGAAGGTGAGGGAGGATCGGATCTTACGAATGTTGAAGAGATGGTGACGACAGGCACGAGAGGTGAGAGAAATGTGTTGGGAGAAGGAAAGCGAGGAGTCGAAGTGGAGACCAAGATTGCGAGCATGGGTAGAGAGGGGGAGATTGGAAGGGGGAAAGTGGATGAAAGGAGGAGGGGTAGGGGAAAGTGTGTTAGAAGGAAAGAAAAGGACTTCCGTCTTGTCAGGGTTGAGGGAGAGAAAATGGGATGACATCCAGTTTTTGATAGCCGTAAAACAGGAAGATAAGACTGTAGAGAGTAGTAGTAGAGAGTAAGCATAGAGATGTGATATGATGGTTCTCCAGCATGGGGTCTGGCATGGATTCACATGCTCATGAATATTCCCCGTTGTCAGGCTGGGAATCCTCAGTAAAGAAAAAATCAGTATCAGTTTCGTTTCTGATCTGTCTTTCTTAGTAGTACCCAATCACTGGTCTCTGGGTCATACTGCCCCCAGCCAATGACTGCCCTCTCCCTAAGCCCCGCCCCTGGCAGCCATCCTCAGATTTTTACCGCACGTTCAAGTGTTGGGAGTCCTCGTGCTATAGCTCTCGAGCTTTTACTGCGTTTTGCGCTTTTTCAAAGAGATTTATCTCATTTTTCGGTTTAATCGAGCCTCAAGCTCCACCGTTTCTACTACCGATCAACAGGGACCCGTTTCGAATTTTAATGAGTTTTCATCAAGTTACGCTTCTTGAAGGATTCCAGAAGTTTCTGAGGCCTACCTCGCGGACGAGAGGATCATGGCCCAGGAGAAGGGAAGCTCAACTCCCCGAAAACTGTTCAGGATCTGCCCTGGATGCAACCTACAGAATGTGTTCAAGGAGGACGAGCATTCGAAATGCCTATACTGCCTCCACAAGGACAAAACGCACATGGAGAAGGACTGTGCGTTTTGCATGAACATGTCGGATCAGACTATGAGGGATCGTCGGACCCCTCTCTCCAACTGGCTGGAAGGCAAGAGCCCAGCAGGTGAGAAGAGGAATAA
Source organism: Ambystoma mexicanum (assembly GCF_040938575.1). Lineage (NCBI taxonomy): Eukaryota > Metazoa > Chordata > Amphibia > Caudata > Ambystomatidae > Ambystoma > Ambystoma mexicanum. Next base: position 1,209,085,181 of record NC_090929.1, on the reverse strand, counting down.
GTCCGAGCGGTCTTCTAAGTCCTGTGAGGCGCCCCCCGGCGACGGGGGCCCAACAGAAGGCAAAGCACTGTGAGTCCGCGGGCACCGGGAGCGCCGAACGGTTGTGCTCCTCGACTGCCAGGCAGGGCGCACCTTCACCGACGCCATGAACCAAAGCCAACGCTCTGGCTCGGGAAGAGAAAATCCGAGAACGCGGCTAAGCTTCTGGAGAGGCCCCAGTCGATCTCGAAGGAACCGGCCGAAGGTGAAGGCCTCAAGCGCGCCCAAGGTGAAGGCCTCGATTGAGGGAGTCGCTGCGGCCCAGGCGAAGCCTGTGGAGGCTACCTCAGTGGAGGCGACCTCGAGGCCCAGAGTTTCCCTGCCTCCGCAGAGGGAATCCTCTTTTAAGCCCATCAAATAGACCCCCATGAAGACCCCGGTGGAAAAAGAGGGGGGGCAGTGGCTGTTACGGACATGGACACAACCTCCGAGGAGGAACTGACCGAGAATTTGGAAGAGGCCCAGTCCCACGGGAGGAATCCCGACGAGGGGGATGACGAGAGCGAGGGTGGCGACAACGAGGTTCCCGTGGAGGAGGAGCAACCGTCGCACCCGCCATGCCCGTCGCAGCCCGAGCCGCAGGACAACTCGGCGGCCATTTTGATGGCAATCCAAGCCTTATGCACAGAGATAAGGACAAGACTGCCCCTACCCCCGACGGATGACCCAGCTGAACCGGGTCCGTCGGGAAGCCCCCCAAACAAGAGGAGGAGAATTCATCCATCGCCCTTTCAGCCGTCACGGCCTTCTCAGCCTTTGTCGCCTTCCCCGGTCCCCAGGAATGACACGGGAACAGACACGGCCATGACGGGGACGGATGACGACAGCAGTGACGACAGGACTGACCTCCCGTCTCCGATTCCTCGGGCGTCCCCTCCCGACGAAATTGGCTCCTTCCACGCCATGATTGCAAGGGCGTCCGAGCTTTTTCACCTCTGCCCCGAAGAGAAGAAGAAGGAAGGCTTCCTCTACCAACGGCGCGAGGCCAAGAGGAAGCCGTTGCTGGATGAGATCTGGGACAAGGGACTTTGTCCTCCTGAAGAACCCGTCCACGACGCCTGCCAAGAGGGACTGGTACGAGAAGAAGTACCGGGTCCCCAACGCCGCCCCGTTGTGCCTTAGGGCATAGCCGATCCCATATTCGGTCGTCTCAGCAGCGGCCAAGAAGAAAGCGGGGGGGGGCATTGGCTTCATCTTCAACTTCCCCACCGGACGGCGAGGGAAAGAAACTGGACGCCATGGGACGACGAGTCATCTCGTCGGCGGCGGCGACGATCAAGGCAGCCAACGCCCTAGTGATTGTGGCCCGCTACGACAGGGAATTGTAGTGCAAGATTGCCGCCCTGTTGGATTTCCTACCGGAAGAAAAAGAGGGCAGAGGTCCTGGCGATCCTACAGAAAGGTGAGGTGGCGTCGGACCACGCCATAACGGTGGCCATGGACATTGCCGACACCGGTTTCCACCAGTTGGGCAACAGCGTTTGCCTTTAACGGCGGGGTGGCTCAAGGCGACGGATTTCCACCAAGACGTACAGGCCAAGGTCATGCCCTTCGACGGGAACAATCTGTTTGGAAAAACAGTGGATGAGTCACTGCAGGCCATCAAGACCGACACTGAGACGGCACGGGCCTTGGGAGTTCTGCAGCAACGGCAGCCGCCCTTTCGGAACTCCGGAGGCAGGCAAGGTGCCTCCAAAGGATTCGGCGGCGGCTCCTCGACGTACCATCAGGCGGCCCGCTCCTCGTTGCAAGAAGCTTACAGGGGACGAGGCAAGTCAGGTGGATCTTGCGTCGTCGCCAGGGAGGCCAAGGCGGCAAGGCCACTTCCAAGCAAGACTGAACCGGCCGTTGCGTCGGGCCCCCACCGAAGCACCTGAGTGGGAGGACGGCTAACGAAGTTCGTCAGCTTGTGGGAGTCCATCTCCACTGACCATTGGGTGCTGGATGCCCTCGCCCACTGGCACACTCTGGAATTTCTCAAGAAGTGCCCCCGAATTCCTCCCGTGGCCAGGAAGGAAAACCACGTCCCTCAACTGCTGTTAGAGGTAAGGGCGATGCTCAAGAAAAGAGCCATCGAGCTCGTCCCAAAGAGGATCCGGGGCTCCGGAGTATACTCCATATACTTCCTCGTCAGGAAGAAGACAGGAGGATGGCGTCCCATCCTGGACCAGCGTTGACTAAACAGACGAGAGGCCTCTGGCTCCCGGAGGAGAGGACGCTCCACATCAACATACTGGAGCTCCGAGCAGTGTTCTGGGCCCTCAGGTCGTTTCTCCCATCCCTCAAGGGCAAAGTGGTGAGGATCTTCACCGACAACACCACCACGATGTTCTACAACCGGAAGCATGGAGGAACAAGATCCCCAGCCCTGTCCAAGGAAGCCCAGGATCTGCGGCACTGGGCCGTTGCCCAGGGGATGTTTCTGGTACCCTTTCATCTGGCAGGGACAAACAACACAATCGCCGACTCGCTCAGCAGGGAGCTGCGCTCGTGCCACGAGTGGGAGCTGCGTCAGGATCAAGTGGATCGACTCTTTCAACGATGGGGCAAACCCCAGATCGACCTGTTCGCGACGGCGACGAACTCCAAGTGCCAGAGGTTCGCCAGCAGGTTTCCCCAGCCGAGGAGCATGGGCGATGCTTTCTCGTTCCCCTGGGACGGCCTGTTCCTGTATGCTTTCCCTCTGTTGCCTTTGCTACTGCGACTCGTCAACCAGCTCAAGAGGTCCCGGTGCAGGATGATCCTCGTCGCACCGGCGTGGCCGAGGCAGATCTGGTTCCCGGACCTTCTGGACTTGTCAGCATCCCCACCAGTCAAACTGTCGACGGACGCAGATCTTCTCTCCAGAGACGGAGGCGCCATCCTTCATCACGACCCAGAGTCGCTGAACTTGCAGGCCTGGCTCCTGCAGCACTAGAGTTTGGAGGGTACGATATCCCGGCGGACTGCAGAGAGGTTCTTGCAAAGGCTAGGGCGCCCTCAACTCTCAAGTGCTACGGACACAAGTGGAAGAGGTTTTCTGTCTGGTGCCGTGCACAGAAGATTAACCCTCTACGGATTATGGCCCCTCAAGTGCTACAGTACTTACTGTCGCTGGCCAAAACTGGACTAGCTCATGCTTCCATCAAGATACATCTGGCAGCGATTTCCCGATACACCAGAACTGCAGGACGGTCATCGCCCGGTGAAGGAGTTTATGAAAGGACTGTTCCGATCGTTCCCGCCGGTGAAGGCTCCAGCCCTGGCATGGGAACTCAACGTGGTGCTGACCAGGCTCATGGGCCCGCCATTCGAGCCTTTGCATTCGGCTCCGTTGAAGTTCCTGTCGTGGAAGACAGCGTTCCTTGTAGCCATCACCTCTGCACGACGCGTAGGAGAGCTTGAGGCCCTGTCCTGCAAGTCTCCATACTTGACTTTTCACAAGACGAGGGTGGTGCTGAGGACGCACCCCTCCTTCATGCCCAAGGTGCCGTCGGACTTCCATCTCAATGAGCCCTTGGTGTTACCAGTTTTCTTCCCGTCGCCTTCTTTGCCGGCCGAGAGGACTTTGGACTCGCTGGATGTAGCTAGAGCGCTGAAGTTCTACGTGGACCGAACGAAGAGTTTTTGGAAGACATCACAGCTGTTTGTGAACTTTGGACCTCTGAACCAAGGGAAGGCTCTCTCGAAGGCTTCCATTTCCAGATGGCTTTCCGGCTGCATCATGCACTGTCACCGGTTGGCAAACCGACTGTTGCCCGGCCGTCCGAGTGCCCATTCGACCAGAGCATCGCTGGTACCACAGCATTCTTGTCTGGTGTACCCCATCTGGACATCTGCAGGGCTGCTACGTGGAGGTCGACGCACACCTTCACGAGACTCTACTGCGTCGACCGGGATTCCAGGGAGGAGTCCAGAGTCGGCCAGGCAGTGCTGGGCAACCTGTTCGCCTGAAGGTGGGCCTGGTGAGGAGGTAAGAGTTGTTTAATGTTGAGTCTATGTTATGCTTAATGTTGAGCCTTTGCCACCTCCCGTGGTTGTGCATGTGTGTACTGCTATGCATTCTTTTCTTTAAATCAACTTTATTTAATTTTCGAGGCAACGCATACATGAGTCCATCAGTGTAAAAATCATAGCAGCCCCTATCCGGGGATTCAAAATAAATATATATGACTGTGTTGCTCATATAAAAAAAAAAAGAGAGAGTGAAATAGAGTAACAACCAATTAACTCCCCCCAACTCTCCCAACATATCCCAACTTGAGTGTTAGAAGGATCAACATTCCGGTTCGTGAGTTCGACAGATTGAGTCACTTATGTTGTGAAAAACCAACTTGCACAGATTGAAGATCGAGGTTTTTATATGATAGATATTGCTCGAAGCAGCCTTGGTTTAAAGAACATCTGTTCCTTGTCGTCCATGAATTCATGAAGTGGCATCCAGGTATTTAAGTACTTGGAATAAGATCCTTCGGCCTGTGCCGTCACTTTCTCCATGGCCATCACCCCCCATAGTATGACCCACCACATGGCTGTCATTGGACCTTCCTTTATCTTCCATGCTTGTGAAAGTGTTATTCTGGCCGCACTCAACATGTGGGTTATAAGAGAGGCTGTAGGGCCTGAGTTAGCGTAGCTCCCCTCCACCTCCTCGCCCAGCAGTACTTCTAATGGGTCATGAGGTAGGCCCACCCCAGTAACATCTTTGATGTGGCTTAGAATCTCCTTCCAGTAGGTCGTTGCCAGTGGGCAGGACCACCACATGTGGATGAGGTCCCCTGGTTGTCCGAAATTCCTCCAGCAGGTTGCGGGATATTCTGGATTCATTGCGTGCATGCGTGCAGGTGTCATGTACCACCGAAGGCAGAGTTTATATGGAGGTGCATTTGGAACCTTTAGCTGTTCTATGCCCAATGCGACTCCAGGTTTCCTCTGGAATTGGTTTACCCAGGTCTGTGTCCCAGTTTTGCATGTATGTGAGCTTTTTTCCTAGGTTAGCCAGCCTCTCCCGTTAGACGATATAATCTGGTTATGCCCCTTTCTGGTTAACCTTCCTGTATTGTTAGGTCTATGCCTGTCGGGTTTCTAGTTGCCCTTTCTTTTACTTTGGCATTGGAGACCCAGTGCCTAAGCTGAAAATAGTGATATTGTTCCTGCTCCGGTATGTGGAATTTAGTCTTGTAGTCCTCAAACGTTAGGGGAGACCCCTCTGCATAAAGGTCTTTTAGAGTTATGTTGCCTTCTCTGCCTCCCCATTGTGTCCAGAAGCTGGCTTGCATCCCTGGAGTAAAGTCTGGATTATAAGCAATAGGGGCCAGCGGGCCCTGCCCTATTTTGATTTTCTTATTTCTCAACACTCTATCACAATACCACAGCGTGGCCTTTGTTGATTCCAGTAGCAGACCTTTTCCCTCCCTGTGTCGTGTGGCGATAAAGCCAAGGTTCCCTAGGGGTGTCTTGGTTGCCGTTCTTTCAATTGTAACCCATTGGTTGCAGTCTTCTCCAGCTGCCCATTGTAGCATCGGGGCTATTTGTGCCGCCCATAGGTACCTGCGAAACTCCGGAACCACTAGCCCCCCGGACATTTGTGATCTGAAGCGAGCCTGTTTTGGTATTCTCGGCTTCTCCCCTCCCCATCACCCCCCCCCCAAATAAAGGACATCACATCTCTCTGCAGTGTCTGGATAGCTGGCCCCGGGATTTTTATCGGGAGGGCTCCTACCACAAATAGAAATTTTGGAAGCAGGGTCATCTTGACCGCCGTAATACGTGCCAGCCAAGACAATTCTTGCAATTGCCATCGCTTTAGGTCAGTAGTTAGGCTCTTAAGGAGGTCCGAGATGTTAGCTCCGTATAGTCTGTCATAACAGGAGGTTAGTTGTATCCCCAAGTATTTTACTGACTTACGTTCCCATTTCAGCGGGTATGAGTTTTCCCATTCCGGGATACGGGTCCTCCCCTCAGTAATGTTAAGAGCTTTAGATTTGGGGTAATTAATGTGAAAGCCTGAGACACGTGCAATTTCCTCCAGCAGTTGTATGGCTGCCGGCAGGGAGCTTCCTGTGTCCTTCAGGAACAAAAGAATATCATCTGCATAGAGTGCCACCTTCTGCGGGCCCACATCACCCACCTCCACCCCTCGAATTCCCAGGTGTTCCCAAACCCTACACGCAAAAGGCTCCATGGCCATGGCAAAGATCAGGGGTGACAATGGGCATCCCTGTCTTGTGCCTTTCTGGATGAGGATATCTTTTGTGAATTTGCCATTGACCATAAGCTTAGTGGAGGGATATGCAAAGTTCGCCATTACCATACGAGTGAAGGTTGGCCCGCATCCGAATTTTCTTAGGGTTAATTGGAGAAATCCGCAATGTAAACTATCAAAGGCCCTAGATGCATCCAGAGCCGTTATTGAGAATTTTTGACCCGTCCTCCGCCCCCAGTCGATCGTGTCTATAGCCCTCCGGATGTTGTCGTATGTATGGCGCCCCTTCACCAATCCGGCCTGGTCTGAGTGAATTATTTCTGGGAGTATCAATGGCAATCTTCTCGCTAATACAATGGAGTACATTTTTGCATCTCCGTTTAATAAGGAGATCGGGCGGTAGCTTGCACATTCGGCTGGGTCCCTGCCCGGCTTCAGCAGTAGTATCCTAGTTGCTGGGCTCATGTCGCGGGAGATTTGCCCTTTATCCCTGATAGAATTAAATAATTGCGTTAGGGGGCCTACCAAAATGTGCCTGAATATTTTAGAATACACGTTGCTTAACCCATCCGAACCCTGGGGATTTATGACCCTTTAATGCCCCTATTGCTTCTCCTACCTCTTCATCTGTTATGGGAGCTTCCAATTGTTATTTGTCTGCTTCATTGATTTGTGGTAAGTCTAGCTGGTTTAAAAAGGCTACCTGTGCTGCCTCTTCAAGGTTATCTTTCCCCATGTTAGTGGAGTGGAATAGATACAGTTCCTCTTCTATTTCCTTCTCTCCACTGATAATGTCTCTGTTACCTTTACAAAGTTGGGTAATAAGGTTCCGGAGTGTTTGGTGCCTCAGTTTGGCAGCAAGGAATCTGTTGGCCTTACCCCCATGAATATAATAAAACTGTTTTGTTTGTACCAGCAAACGTGCCGCGTCATCTGTTAGGTGGGTTTCCAGAATTGCTCTGGCCTTTTTAAGTTCCCGCCAGGCCCTCTGTGAGCCCCTCTTTTGGTATTCTAACTCCGCTACGCGTATATTGACCTCATGTTATGTTGCACCCTCGCCCGAGTCTTGGTATAGTTTGATGATTGCGCTATAAACTCTCCCCGTATCACTGCCTTGCTTGCGTCCCAAATGGTTGCCCAATTAATCCCGGGAGTTATGTTTTCCTGAAAATAATTTCTTACAGTTTGTTCTATGCCTGCCCGGGCTGTGAGGTCTTTTAGTATTATTTCGTTCAAATGCCAAGGTTTGCGGGGTTGTTGTTGTGGGTGATTTAATTCTATTTTCAGAATGACAGGGGCGTGATCTGAAAGGCAACGTGTTCCGATTTCTAGGTCTGTGACTTGTGGGACCAATGTTTCTGAGATGAGTATCATGTCAATACGGGAATAACCTTTGTGTACAGCAGAATAGTAAGTATATGTTCTATCTTGTGCTTTAAAAAAGCGCCATGTTTCCAACAAGTGTAAATCCCTTAAGAATGTAGCCAATGCTTGCCTAAATAAATGGTCGTGGGGGGTAGCTGGAAGGGTTTTATCCATGGCTGCGTCCATCACTCCATTAAAATCGCCGCCAATGAGGATCTTCCCTATGCCCCATTGTGCTATTCTAGGCAGTAAACTCAGCAAGAAACCATCTTGTTTAACATTAGGAGCGTAGACTGAAATCAGTGTGACCAATTGTCCCAGCAGTTTTCCCCCCAATATCAGGTATCGGCCTTCCGGGTCTTTTTTTTTTTTTTTAATTCTTTTTATTGAATTTTACTGTATTGAACAACAGCACAAAACACAAAAAAACCGAGAAACATTCCCTCCCAACCCTCCCCCAGCCCCCAAAGTGACGAGCATTCAAAGTCCACATCCACCTCGTTCCAGACAGTTCCTCCGCCCTATTGTAGCTCAAGCAGTCTCAAGTGCTGCGGACACCATACCACTTTATAGTCATCTTTAAGGAAAGCTATAACCTCCCCACAATCCGCAGCAAAACTTTGCACTTTATTTTCCATGGCGTAAGTTGCCCACTCCAAGGCCACTATGTCCCAAACTTTCCATAGCCAATCCTGTTCCAAGGGGATCACGGGGCTCTTCCACCTCTGAGCTATCGACAGCAAAGCCACAAGGGTCAGGATTACTTTTGCTTTCTCCCTTCCTCTTATTCCCCCCTCACTTGAATCCCCACTGATGCCTAAGAGGATCTGCATTGGAGATCGAGTCTCCCCCGGGCCAAAGGCCTGTTCCTGTGCCCTTTGTACATCCGCCCAGAAAGGTGCAATCATGGGGCACTTCCACCACACATGGTCAGCCGTGCCCGCCATACCACATTCCCTCCAACAACTGCCCGATCTCGCGGGAAACATCTTGTGGATCCGGGCCTGAGTATAGTGCCACCCGAATACCAGCTTATACCATGCTTCCTGGAGCTGATACGCTCTAGCCAGTTTAGGTATCTTTCTCCATAATCTTTCCCACTCCATCCTACTGATTTCTCTCCCTATCGCCTTTTCCCATTTCTGCATATAGGCCCACTGAGGCTCCGAAAGCGAAGAATTCAAAATCTTATAAATATTGGAGATAAGGCCTTTTGTACCGTCATTGGTTAATAGAAATCTTTCAAACTGTGTAGGTTCCCTAGTTGCTGCTATCCTGACTCCCGGGTGAAGTACCCAATGTCTTATCTGAGCATATCTCAGCCTTTCCTTCTCTTGTATCGCAAAGATGCGTTTACAATCTTCGAACGACAGCAATTCCCCATCTCGGAACATGTCACATAGCTTTCTGCACCTTCCCTCCTGCCACCTCTCAAAGGCCCCCTTCTCCAGACCCGGAGTAAAGTCACCGTTCGCAAAAAGCGGTGTAAATGGGGATCGGTAGGTAGTGATTCCCCTAGCACGCACCATATTATCCCAGATATCTGCTATTAATTTAGTTATAGTGCTTTCATAAAGGTGCCGAGGTCTATGCTCTTTAGGAAGCCAAAGCACATCCGAAAGATTGCGGTGCGCCACCGCCCTATCCATTCTCACCCAAATTTTCTCCTGCAGAACTTCCTCCCCCCTCAACCATTCCCTAATGATTCTTCCGGGTCTTTTTTAACAAAACACTTTTCAAAGTTGATACCTTTTGTCATTAGGATCCCCACTCCCCTCTTTTTAGTCCCACTGGAGGCCAGGTATTGTATCAGGAAGGCTCTGTGCTTCAACCTCCATTCATCTTCGGGGAGCAAATGTGTCTCTGGTAGCCATACCACTGAGGCCTGCATGTCCCTCAATCTGTTTAGTATAGATTTCCGCTTAACTGGGGAGTTCAGCCCTTGTGCATTCAGCGAGATAAAAGTTAAGTTCGGCATTACCTCATTTTCAACCATTTATCCCCTTCATTGTGATCCAACTCATGTCTGTTGTAAAAACCTTTGTTTGTATATTGTGCCCTTCTACCCGAAACAATCAGAACGGAACTTGCCCCTTCCCCCTTAACTATTGGACTATAACTTCCAACTAACATAACTAACATATTACCAATCTGGTAAATCACTGGGTGTTCTATCCCCCGGGAAGTGTGGGGTCCGATTGACCCATGTCCCCTTCTCTCCCCCTCCCCCTCTCTTACTCCAGTTCGCCACATAATGGCTCGTGTGTCAGCCGATCGTTTTCCATACTGGCCTGGAAGCTCATTGCAGACATAAGTGTCTGTGTTCCCGATTTCCCTCCCTTCTAGCGGCGTCATTGAAATACCTCCTCTAGCAACAGCTGCGTGACCTCTCAGGTGTGTTCCGTAAGTTGCACATCTTTATTGCGCCTCCGTGGGCGAGGTCGCCCTGTTCTCCATTGGCTCCTCGGGTGTCTCCCTTCCGGCTCGTCATCTCGGGATGGAGAGCCTTCACCATCTGTGGGGTTATCCCCCTCGTCTTCTTGCATGATGTCTGCCATTTCCTCTTCCTTAGCAATCGAGAACCTTTGGCCCTTCCACTCGAAGCGGAGGCACGTTGGGTGGCCCCATCGATAACGCACCTTTCTAGTTCTTAGCCAGTCTGTGACCACGCTCAGTTTTTTCCTCCGGGCAAGTGTAGCTTGGGCTAGATCTTGGAACGGCTGGAGTGGCGTGGAGCGGAAGATGATAGGTTCTTTTTTGCGAGCGGCTTGCATTATGTCAACTTTCAATTGGTATATGTGGACCCGGGTCAGGACGTCTGGGGTCAGGTTCTTATTAATCTGATATGTGGAATAGGTTCTGTGCGTTCGTTCCAGCATGATTTCTTTGCTCTCCTCCACATTCAGGATGCCGCGAAACAAGTCGACCACATATTGATTTAAGTCCGAGTCCGCCACTGCCTTCGGGATTCCACGAATACGAATACTATTGCGCCTGGATCTGTTTTCAGCATCCTCCTGTCTGTTTTGTACTTGCTCCATTTGCTGTTCCAGTTCTTGGACCCTGTGCGCCAAGATGTCATGTTCGTGGCTCTGCTCCGTTATTACCGTTTCAACCTCATTGATCCTCTTTTCTGCTGCCAGAATTCCCTTGTTAAGGTCTGAAATGGATTTAGCCAGGTCACTCGCACTCTCTTTGATATCTTTCTTGAGCTCCTGTAGCATTTCTGAGAGATCCGACTTCCTGATGAGGGGGGTCTTCTGGCGCTTCAGTTCCCTCCGCTGGAGGGTGATGTACCTGGGCTAAAGCTTGTATCTGGTTGCGTTTTTGTATGTTCGCTGTTTGTAGCATAGTCTTGATGTCGCCGGACCCCTGACTTTTGGCTTTCGTAGCTTGTTTGGACATCGTGGTCCCTTCCCCTGGGGCGCCTCAGAGCGGTATCGATGGGCCCGGGTCGGTTATAGTCTCTTCCCCCACGCCTCGAGTGGGTTTTCTAGGTACGGCTGCTTCGCCTGGGTTTCTAGAGGGTCCACCGCCTCCTTACCTCCGTCGCTTCCTGATTAGGGAGTCGTGATGCGCTGTCTGGGGGGGAGCGGTCGTGATCCTCGACACGTGCTTGGCTGGTCGCTTACATTAGCACGTGGCTGTTCATTCCTGGGGTTCTCTGCATGGGCCTTTCCAGGAGTTACCCACCCCCTCTTGACTCCTTTGTTTACCGCCAAGACGTGAGATCTTAGCTATTTGTGACCTTAATCATTGCCTTCGACCTGGCCCTGTGCTCCTGGGTCTCCGGGACTCTCTCCAGTCAGACCACCTCTCCTCCAGACCACTGCGGCCCCCCAAGCCTGTTATGCTCCTTCCAAAGTTCCGGCAGGTGTATATGGTGAGGGAGACCCGATCTATCTGGTGTCCTTCCCCTCGCTAACTCTTTTCCGTGAATGTTTGTTGTTAGCCCACTGGGAGGGCTCCGCAGTGTCAGCCGCGGCTCTGTAGAGTGTCGGAAGCTTAGTGGGCCTTACGTTCCGCCGGGGCCTGGGCTTGCCTTCTATGGGCCTCCGCCGCATTGGGGGTTGTCACGGAATCTTCCGCTGCAGCTCTTCCTCTTTGTGAGTCTGCCCTAAAGCGTGGTCGGGGAACCCTCCACGGTCAGCCCGCATAATACTGCACTGCCACCTCCATTAAACGTGCATGGCGCATGCTGGGGAATATGCTGTTCCGACTCCTCACCCCACTCCTCCTCACCTTCATTGCAGGGCGACCATTCGGATGTCGGATCCCCCCGCGGGCATCTGTGAGCCCCTTCCGCCGCACCAGCACCACCTTCATGCAGATCTGGAGGCGATAGGTGGGGGGAGGGGAATAGTCGTCAGATCTCAACTTCGCCGGCCTCGATTTCCATGTAATTTATGCATTTACGGGACAAGTTACTGCCGTCGCCATCTCAGCGCAGCCACTGGATCCTTCGGTACGTTATATCTTGATCGCTGTTTGATTACGGATCACTTGGTGCTGGAGCTCCGTTGCGTCCGCCATCTTGGCTGCGGGGAGGATCTACGCCCAAAAGTTTGTCTAACTTTGAAGTTCGTGGCTTAAATGTCCTCCGCTGCGGCTCATCTGTTCCCCGCGGGATCCGACGTCCGTCAGTGGGATTTGTTGGCCTGCATGTTTCTTTTTAGGGAGTATTACGGGTTCGAGAAGGGCTTGGGATCCAAAGCTCAATGAGGAGGCATCCAAAGGCGTCCTCGGTTGGCCACGCCCCCCACTGCTATGTATTCTTATATTCATGAGCATGTGAATCCATGCCAGACCCCATGCTGGAGAAGGAACAAGTTACTTAACTGTACTGTTGTTCTCCAGCATGGGTCTGGCATGGATTCACATGCGAACCCTCCCTCCTACCCCTCTGCGGCTTTTCACTTGGTCATACTGCCACTTTACGTGCTACCAAATCTGAGGATGGCTGCCAGAGGCGGGTCTTAGGGAGAGGGCAGTCATTGGCTGGGGGCAGTATGACCCAGAGACCAGTGATTGGTTACTACTAAGAAAGACAGATCAGAAACAAAACTGATACTGATTTTTTCTTTACCGAGGATTCCCAGCCTGACGACGGGGAATATTCATGAGCATGTGAATCCATGCCAGACCCATGGTGGAGAACAACAGTTACAGGTAAGTAACTTGTTCCTTATCTTTGAAGCGCCCGAGACCAGGCACGTGAATAGGATGGACAGAGAGACAGGGGCTGGGTTTACAGCGACGGGGAGGAGGGTACGGATATAAAGCACAACAGCATGGAAAACAGGAAAACAGGGTACATAGTCATACACAGGTGGGGCATGATTTACATTTACATTTCTGTCTGTCTGCGATTTCATCCGGGCACCTGCTTACATCTAGACGTCCATCGAGAGTGGGACATGCCGGCATTTACAGTTCCGTCTAAGTGTGGGACATTCTGGGACCTGCTAACTTTCACATTTCTATCCAGATGTGACTCAGGCTAATGCTCATGATTTCATCTAAGTGTGAATGAAGTGTGATCGAAGCACTTGGGAAGGAAGACATTAGATCAAATGCAGACTAAGTCCCACGATAGTAGAAGAATGACTCAGGAGGCTCATCTCAGTACTGATCTTGATGACATAATATATAGTGAATGTTTATCCTGTCTGGGTGTGGTGCAGGCTAATGTTCACAATTCTAACCAAGTGTGGCATTGCTAACATTCACAATCCTGTCCAGGTCTGGCGCAGGCTAATGTTCACAATTGTAGCCAAGTGCGGCATTGCTAACATTCACAATCTTGTCTGGGTCTGGCACAGGCTAATGTTCACAATTCTAACCAAGTGCGGCATTGCTAACATTCACAATCCTCTCTGGGTCTGGCGCAGGCTAATGGTCACAATTCTAGCTAAGTGAAGAATTGCTAACATTCACAAACCTGTCTGGATCTGGCGCAGGCTAATGTTCACAATTCTAGCTAAGTGTGGCATTGCTAACATTCACAATCCTGTCTGGGCCTGGCGCAGGCTAATGTTCACAATTGTAACCAGGTGTGGCATTGCTAACATTCACATTCCTGTCTGGGTCTGGCACAGGCACAATTCTAACCAATTGCAGCATTGCTAACATTCACAATCCTGTCTGGGTCTGGCGCACGGTAATGGTGACAATTCTAGCTAATTGTGGCATTGCTAACATTCACAATCCTGTCTGAGTCTGGCGCAGGCTAATGTTCACAATTCTAACCAAGTGTGGCATTGCTAACATTCACATTCCTGTCTGGGTCTGGCGCAGGCTAATGTACATAATTCTAGCTAAGTGCGGCATTGCTACCATTAACAATCCCGTCTGGGTCTGGCACAGGCTAATATTCACAATTCTAACCAAGTGCGGCATTGCTAACATTCTCATTCCTGTCTGGTTCTGGCGCAGGCTAATGTTCACAATTCTAACCAAGTGCGGCATTGCTAACATTCACAATCCTGTCTGGGTCTGGCGCAGGCTAATGTTCACAATTCTAGGTAAGTGCGGCATTGCTAACATTCACATTCCTGTCTGGGTCTGGCGCAGGCTAATGTTCACAATTCTAACCAAGTGCTTCATTGCTAACATTCACTAAGTGCGACATTGCTAACATTAACAATCCTGTATTGATCAACAAAGGGTTGGAAACATGCCTCTATATCCCTAAATCTGAGAGGGGTTTCCCTACCTCAAGGAAATTTAGTGAATTTGTCAGAATGTCCAAAACTAAAAAGTCTGTCACTTTCGTGTCCCAAAAAGCCTACTTCTGTCACTAACACTTATATCTTAAATTAACTGTGCATGGATGATCTCTTCCCAAAGTAAAGTGTTCACTGTAGGTTCAACCAATATAAACGTTCCCAGTCTGTTGGATAATCAAAAATGTATGAAAGGCATTTTTTTCCACAAATATAACACTCCAAGGCTTGGGTTGTGCTCCTTTCCCCTACACTCCTTCTTGTTCTACTTTCCTTTTTTTGGGCTCCTGAACCCCATATCTATGTCACTGAGTAATTCACAAGGATACGATTCACAGTTCTTGTCCCAACAACTTTACACACTTACCTACCAAGCATAGGTTTCCTTTCAATTAGTCCTTTTCACTTTCTGGATTCTTGACCCACTTATTCTCAAACTCTCATTATTTAGTCCTTGTGGGTGCATGTGTCAGACTTGCAATATTCTGAACGTCTTGGTTTACTCTTCTGCCAAGCAACTGTTCTCTCATGGACTGTCTCTCTTTCTCTCAGAGTCCCAGACCCTCTTATTCTACGTAACTTTTTAGACTTGTATCCCTCATATGGGTGCGGGTCCCAGACTCGTAATGTGTGGTTGAACCAGCTTGGCTTACTCCCCTGCCAAGCATATCATGCTTCCTTATTTGATTATTTCACAATTAGGGTCCCAGACACTCTTTTTATCAGTTTCTCATATGGGTGCGGGTCCCAGACTCGTAATTCATTATTGTAACTGCTAGGTTCACTCATCTTTCTCTATCCTGGTTATTTTTTGGGGTCACAGACTCTCTTATACTTTGATTGC
The DNA here is from genome assembly GCF_040938575.1 of Ambystoma mexicanum. Taxonomy (NCBI): domain Eukaryota; kingdom Metazoa; phylum Chordata; class Amphibia; order Caudata; family Ambystomatidae; genus Ambystoma; species Ambystoma mexicanum. The sequence goes on along the minus strand of NC_090929.1, from coordinate 1,209,070,024 downwards.
ATTATGGGTGTGAGTCCCAGACTTACGATCTCTTCTCAGGGACCCAGCCTCTCTCATTCCAGCTTCTGTTTTCACCCCCTGGCTTCCAAGGAAATCTAGCACCTCTCGGGTAACCCGCGTACCTGTTTGTCTCTACCGTGCAGGTACCAGAGTTTCAAGAGCAGCGGCATCGCTTCGTGAGGCTCCAGTAGCGTTCGAGTAGCCAGCGGGGTCTGCAGCAGCATGGCAGACCTCTTTCTCTTTGCGGCTGCGCTTCCTCTCTCTCAGCCGCTTTGCTGGGGCCTGGAATGCCCAGAGGTTTGGCTTGGCAGCAGCTCGAGTAGTCCTTCCATCCGGGACCACGTTCGGGTTCTCCTTCTCCTCCGTTCACGGCTTCCCTTTTGGCTCTCGTGTGTTCGCCTGGTGCATGGCTCCCATGGTTCCTCCTCGGAGGACAGCTCTCTCTCAGCATCTCAGCTGAGCTGACTTTAAACTCCTCAACTGGCTTGTTTTATTGCTTTGGGTCAATCACATACTGTGATAGGCTAGACCGCTCACTCTGTTTCTCTAGTGAACCTTTGAATCCCAGTCATCTTTACAGTATTTTTATTAGAACCATATGTGACATACTTTGTATTCGCTGGTGTTTTAGTCCTGTCATGTATTTTAGATTGACCCACTTGACAGTAGAATGCATTGCCTCTATCTAGAGAGGGGGAAGGAGGATTTGGGATTGGAAAAGGGGTATACTGCGGACTCTGGAGAGGGTCATCCCTAATCCCGTAAGGGGTTTCCTGTCCCATGCGATCCTCCCCTGGTGAACCTCCCCCCAGGGGGACTATTGTACTGTGGACACAGCGCAGTAGCCCCATGGGAAAGGTCTCCCCTTATGGGGAGAAGGAATAACATCCTCAGATTCGTCACAAGGAGGACACCGTGTTTTTCCAGGTAGGCTTAGGGGGGATGTCTCCTAGAAAGTTGCCATTGGCCCAATGAAGGATCCAGAAAAACAGCATGTTAATCCATTCCCGCCCTCGCTGGATAGCAGCCTTCAAGTGGGGTAAAGGTAAACTTCATGGTGCCCATATCATTCAGACAACAACAGTTAAAATTACCACACACAAAACATTCCAATCTGTCATAAAGTCTATTAGCATCTTCCATAATTCTCTCAACCGTAGTTAATATTTCAGGGAGAGGATTTGCTAAATGATTCCACTAGATGTTATTGAGCAGAGTAGGAGGCCTATTATTATACATACTTGTATCTCATTCTAATCTGATGATTTGGCAGTAGATATTTGGAGCCTCCATCTCTAAAGCATGTATACCTTTTCCATTTCAAACACCTACTAATAATCCTGCTGAGGACCGACCGCTTATATTATGGCGAGCTTGCTTCATAAGTATTGTAAATCCATCTAAAAATGGTTTCTGTAGGAGCCATGTTTCTTGGAGTGCAAATGTCAGCCCGGGATAGGGTGACGTTTCCCGGCTGAAATAAGTGAGCATGGCCCCTTGTATTTCTAACCGGAAACCCGGATGATATCTAAGGTAGATGATGGAACTAGCTATTCTTTTATGACTGGTTTGGTACTTGAGGCCTTGGCCAGCTGCAATCAGTCATCTGCTTTCTCATCTCTAAGTAATTTCTCGCCATCATATGTAACCTTTCTTAACGCAGGGTCAGCTCTGGTGCAGGTTATTTTTTATGTTTACTTTTATTTTTATGTTTACTTCAGGAGCCCTAAAGACCTTGGTGTCCACATGACTAGATATTAGGTCCTCCTTTCCCACTTGTGATCTGTATGGAGTTCGGTCATACCACTGTTTAAGAAGTTGTTGTGTGGCTTGTAGGAGTGAATTGATGACTATATTATCTAATGTGAAGATTTACCCTGTCTACAACATTCATCCCAAAATTCCACCCACTCTATTTCAGTGGATCGAATGTCACATAGGCTAGAAACACATCAAAATAGAGCCAAGACATTCGACCGATTTAGGATATTGAGCTCATTGTGTTCTTCCACCATTATCATTCTTTTGTGTCTTGCTTGACTGAGCATGGCCTTTACCTACAACATGGCTGCTATTTTTACCTTGCTCTGGAGTGCCTCATCTGCTCTCCCTACCCCCACATTGATTGACCAGCTCCTCTTACTTCTTAGCCAATCACGTTAACCTGCAGTCGAACGCCGGCCCCCATTCAAGGCCCTCAACTAAGGCCCTGTCTCTGCATGTCCGTGCTTGGACGGGATTGCGGCGCCATATCTCACTACTGGGAAAGAATTGTGCCTTGCTGCTGGGCACTTCCTACATGCGCACCTGGACTATGGTATCACGCCTTCCGACATTACGTGAGTGCTGAGTGTCTGCTCTGTTATCTTGCCCATCTCTCCTCTTGACTCTCTGGCACTCCTCACGTGGATCACTGCTCCATCCCAACTGGCATTTCTCCCCTACGTACTTGCTCAAAACTGTTCACTTTTGTCTCCCCTGCCTGAGTTTGTAGTTCCATTGCCTCCACCTCTGTACTGCTGTACTGTAATACCTTCAATGGAAAAAAACAGAAACATTTAATTTAGGTTGTGCTCGCACCTTGCATTGTTTGTATGCCTGTAGCTTAAAATCGAATTTAGGTTGTGCTCACACCTGCATTGTTTGTATGCCTGTAGCTTAAAATCGAATTTAGGTTGTGCTCACACCCTGCATTGTTTGTATGCCTGTAGCTTAAAATCGAATTTAAGTTGTGCTCACACCTTGCATTGTTTGTATGCCTGTAGCTTAAAATTGGATTTAGGTTGCGTAAACACCTGCATTGTTTGTATGTCTGTAGCTTAAAATTGAATTTAGGTGGGCACACCTGAATTGTTTGTATGCCTGTAGCTTAAAATCGAATTTAGGTTGTGCTCACACCCTGCATTGTTTGTATGCCTGTAGCTTAAAATCGAATTTAGTTACGCACACCTGCATTGTTTGTATGCCTGTAGCTTAAAATCGAATTTAGGTTGTGTTCACACCCTCCATTGTTTGTATGCCTGTAGCTTAAAATCAAATTTAGGTTGTGCTCACACCTTGCATTTTTGTATGCCTGTAGCTTAAAATTGAATTTAGGTTGCGTTCACACCTGCATTGTTTGGATGCCTGTAGCTCAAAATCGAATTTATGTGGGCACACCTGAATTGTTGGTATGCCTGTAGCTTAAAATCGAATTTAGGTTGTGCTCACACCCTCCATTGTTTGTATGCCTGTTGCTCCAAATCAAATTTAGGCTGTGCTCACACCTTGCATTGTTGGTATGCCTGCAGCTTAAAATCAAATGTAGGTTGTACTCACACCCTGCATTGTTTGTTTGCCTGTAGCTTAAAACCGAATTCAGGTTGTGCTCACATTTCTGCTTTTTCTTGTAACTGTGCTGACAGGTCACTCCGTTTGCTCTCTGTTCTGTTCTGTTTTCTTCTCCCTTACCCTTTTCAGTTCCCATTGTTTTTTCCTAGTCCTGTTTGTATTACCTTTGTGCGCCTCCTGCTTACTTCTCCCCCACGTACCTCAACTGCTCTGCCTGATTAAGTGTAGCACACTCTGTGCCCTTCTCTATGGCGCTTTCTATCTCTCCTATTAACTCTAACTGCTTCCTTCTCTTTCTCCTATCCTTCAACGCTTACTAAGTCTGGCAGGCAGAAATTCAAGAAGGACACACTGGGCTCCAACTCAGACCTGCCTATCGCTGACACCTAAGCCAGTGCTTCCGCCAGAGAGATTCTCACTGACATCCTCTTTGTCGTTCCTTCATCCGACCTATGGACTCTTCATATGGTTGCTCTGCTCTCTCCCTACTCTTCCTCACACATAAATGGTGGCACCCACTGGGAGGTCCTCCTTGCCTTCTTCTCTACCTCCAGGGTCGTCATAAATGTCTATCGGAATGGTACCATCCTATTGCAGGGGCCTCAACCCAACCTCCTACTTTTGGATAGGCTCCTCCCGCCCCTTATCAACTTTCCACCTTCCTTCTCACTGGCTCCTTTGCCATCTGCTTCCACGACTCCCTGGCTCCCTTGCCAGCTCTACCTCCCCTAGCTACCTTTTCTCTCTCTCTCACTATGGCTCCATCGCCATCTTCAACTCGCCTGGCTCCCTTGCCTGCACTCTCCTCACTGGCATCCTTGTCATCTTCAGGTCCTCTGCTTCCTTCTACCTCTATCTCTCTGGCACTCTTGCCGCTTACAGTGGTGATTTCTCTCCCCTGTACCCACCCATAAGTCTCTCAAAAATGGCAACCTGCTCCATGTTGCCACACTTAACTCTCGCTCTGCTGGCAAGCACTCTTCTGCCATCTGCCCCCTCCTTGAACACCTGGATCTCGATGTTCTTGCTCTTACTGAGACATGGTTTAAGGACAGCTCTGTCAGGAGTTTTGTCACACTTCTCCCCGAAGGCTACAAGATCCTCTCCGGACCCAGGCCCAAAAGGCCAGAAGGTGGAGTAGCCGTTATCTTTCCTGAGTGGATCCGTGTTTCCGTTATTCCCACTCAGTCCTACTCTTCCTTTGAATGCCTGGCCTGCAGGCTCTCTCTCTCCTGTCTCCTATCTTACTCTGGCCACCTTCTATCGCCCGCCTGGCCAGTCCACCCTCTTCCTCTCTGAATGGGAGGACCTGGCCTCTGCTCTCCTTTCCTTCTCTCCCCAACTCCTCCTGCTGGGGGATCTTAACATCCATCTTGACTCTCCCGACTCTTCAGGGCCTTTCCGCAACATATGCGACTCTCTCTCTCTCCATTCTACCTTCGGGTCTGACGCACAGCGCTGGCCACACCTTAGATGCTCTCATCTCCACAGACATCCTTCTCTCTATCCCTCTTACTACCTCACTCTCCTGGACTGATCACGCTCTTCGAAGGGATTATGTCCTCCGACGTATTCCTTATTTTTGATGTTATCCATTCCAGCTTGCTGGCCTTGGAATTCTTTTTCAGTAGAGGGCGCTGCGCGTCGACGTCCTTCGAGTCGGTGTCCCTCGACAGCCTCTGTATCGGTGCCGACATCATCATGAGCATAAATAGACTGTGGGAAGAAAATGTCGTTAACGGATCCTCACCGGATCTGTTTGTGGTGCCTAGGATCGGAGCATCACTGTTCGGAATGTGAGGACTGTATGGCCATGACGGCGAAAGCCTTCAAGGAGCGTAAGGGGAAGTTAGTAAGAGGTAAGGACTTAAAACTTCTACTCCCTCGAAAGTTTCTTCAGCTGAGTCGAGACATTCGTCTCCTCGTCAACAAAAGAAACATTCCCGTTCAAGATCTCGAAGCGGTTCTCATCAGTCTTCGAGATCAAAACACTCTAAGAAGAGGCGTTGTATATCTCCTTCTTCTTCTTCCTCTACTTCCCGAGGAAGGGTCACCTGCCCCACGGAACACAGCTCTCCGGCTAAGTGGGAGGAATTCCGTAAAAAAATGCTTAGCGTCTTTGAGAAAGCAGCCTCGACCCCCTCAGAGACGTCTAAAGTTGATACCCTGGGTGAAAGACCCGAAAAATCAAAACACTGCAAGTCGTTGAACCCGGCGAGAGAAAGTACTCGAGAGCGTCATGAACCTTCGAGTAAAAGCAGTAAGACCGCATCATCGGCGCCGTCGTCGAAGGTTTCTTCGATTCACAAATCTGCGTCATCGACGTCTTTGTCGAAGGGTCCTTCGACGCATAAATCGGTTGCATCGACGCCGTCTTCGATGCTACTGTCGACTCCGATAAAAGACAAACCTACACCTGATACTACGTCACATGCAGTAAAGTTGTCGAAAGCTGCGACCATGACGTCGAGGATGCCATCGACAATCCTGATGACACCGAGTAGGATTCCGATCCTCTCGAGTGCATCAAGGTCTTTTCAAAGTTTATCTGCGCCTTTTTCAGGATTGTCGAAGCCTATGACGTCCACGTCGACAACCTCGACGTTTTCTCAGGCAGCGACAACTAATTTAGCTCCTTATGCTCTAGAACTGGGTTTTAAACCATATCCTAGGTCTGACTACTTTAGAGCCTTGTCCTCTATATATGAGGAAGGGGAGGATTCCGACAATGAGAGACCCTTTGGTTTACAAAGGACTACAATACCCATGCCAGAGGAATTAATCTCTGAGGAGAACAGGTTAAAAGACCTTAAAGACTCTCTACATGAGGCAAGTGGTTTAGCTACTTCTCCAGAAGTAGAGTTTGCTAAACCAGACCCTGGAGAGCATGCTGAGACCCCTTATAGGATTCTGATGGCTAGAATAATTGAATTCATGGGGTGGACTACACCTACACCTTCTTTTCAGCAGGATGACCTTACTGATATTTTAGATAAAGGTCCACAGGAGGATCCTGTTGTTCCTTTTCATACTGCTTTGCAAAGAAAAATATCTGAAAATTGGGAAACTCCTGAAGTTATCCCGGCAGTAATAAAAAACTTTCTCCTAAATACAAAGTATCAGCCTCAAATCCTGAATATCTGAGCAAACATCCAACTCCAGAGAGTTTAGTTGTACAAGCAGAAACTTCATCTAACAGTAGGTCGGCATATCCTACTATTCCACAGGCCAGGGATGATAAAAGATTTGATGCCATGTCAAAATGTATTTTCGGCATGTAGCATGGCGCTTAAGTCTATCAACACCACTTGCATGCTAGCAAGATTCAGCCACACACTTTGGGAGTGTGCTTCATCTGCGGCTTACTGTCTCCCAGAAGGAGAAGAAAGGGAAGCATTCTTAAACATCATCAGGGATGGAAAGGATGCAATGTGCGAGTGCCTCCAAACAGGCATTGATTCTGCTGACAGCATCAGCAGGGCCATGGTGGCAAGTACCACAATCCGCAGATTTGCGTGGTTGCGGAAGTCTGGTTTTGCTCCAGATGTACAAGCCAGACTTCTGAGCATGCCCTTTGACGGCACTTCTTTATTTGGAAAGAAGGCTGATGACAGCCTGGAGAGATTACAAACATTCAAGGCAGCAGCGAAATCTCTTGGGGCTGCAATCCGGCACACTGCAATTCGCCCCTCAGGAGCTTCCTGGAGGGGTAGGTCTTTTCGCTTTTACTCCGCATTCGGAAAAGGCAGAGGACAGCCAGCTCAAAGGAGCAAGAAACAATTCACCCGTGGTGGACGGGGCAAAGGTACAAAAGCCGCAGCAGCAGGTGCCACTTTACCCTCGGCATCTGCGTCAGCCGCTTCTAAACCCCTCTGAGGTCTCTGCTCACAAGACACCAGTAGGGGGCAGGTTAACTCAACATCTGGCAGAATGGCAGGCTATTACGTCAGATGCTTGGGCATTGGAGACAGTTGCCCAAGGTTACTACCTGCCCTTCCTACACATTCCTCAGAGTCATCCACCGGGGAACAACTCTTTGAAGCTTCTAGACCCGCTCCTTATGCAGGAAATTTTAGACCTGCTAGATAAGGATGCCATAGAACTGGTACCCGTCGCGGAGAGGAACAAGGGTTGGTACTCCCCTACTTCCTTGTACCGAAGAAGGACGGAGGACTGAGACCCATCTTGGACTTGCGAGAATCGAACAAATTCCTCAGGAAAGACAAGTTCAAGATGGTAACCCTTTCTCAGATCCTTCAGGCCCTCCAGCTTCAGGACTGGTTGGTATCTATAGACCTTCAGGATGCTTATTTCCATGTGCCAATCCATCTCAAACACAGGAAATACCTGAGGTTCGCACTTGGCAACTCTCACTATCAATTTCGAGTTCTGCCATTTGGGCTGACCTCCGCCCGAGGGTCTTTACCAAGCTAATGTCGGTAGTGGCTGCACGTCTAAGGAGGGAAGAGATCCACGTCTACCCCTACCTGGACGATTGGTTGATCAGAGCAGTATCTCCGGAGCAAGCTCAGATCCAGCTAGATTATGTCTGCCACTTCCTTCACAAGCTGGGCTTCTCCCTCAACTTAAAGAAGTCACAGATGATACCATCACAGAGACTCCAGTTCATTGGAGCAGTCCTGGACACTTCCCTGGGAAAAGCCTCGCCACCAGAGGTGAGGGTTCAACATATTCTACAGATGGTCACCAAGATTCAAAATGCCCAACATCTACCAGCCTTCAACTTTTTGAGGTTGCTATGCCTCATGGCATCCTGCATCTTCCTAGTGCCAGAGGCTCGCCTGAGAATGAGATCCCTCCAGTGGGTACTAAGAACCCAGTGGTCGCAATTCTCAGGAAGAATGTCAGATCTCCTTCAAGTCCCGGACAGAGTAGCTCGAGACCTTCAGTGGTGGGCCTGTCGGGAGAACATCTTGAAAGGACAACAGTTCTGGCAACCATGGCCGGAGATAACAGTAGTCACGGATGCCTCACTCACTGGGTGGGGAGCCCATGCCAACGACTTGACCATCAGCGATCGTTGGTCTCCATCGGAGTCCAGACTACATATCAACCTGTTGTAGCTGAGAGCAATCAGACTAGCGCTGAAAGCTTTTCTGCCATCAGTACAGGGAAAGAATGTCCTGATAATGACGGACAACACAGTGGCTATGCACTACCGAAACAAAAGAGAAGGCGTAGGGTCACTGCCACTGTGCAGAGAGGCAATGCAGCTCTGGTTTTGGGCGATTCAAGAAGGAATCTTTCTATCGGCAGTTCACCTAGCCAGAGAGAAGAACTTGACGGCGGACGCTCTGAGCAGGCAGAGCACAGTCTCCCACGAGTAGGAGCTAGCTCAGGAAGTCCTTCAAGAGATCTTCACCCTTTGGGGAACCCCTCAAGTGGATCTGTTCGCCACCAGCATCAACAGGAAGTGCGACCAGTTTTGTTCAAGGGAATTTCCCCCGAGAGGAGCTCTAGGGGACGCTTTCGTAGTGGACTGAGAGTTTCCACTTCTGTACGCGTTCCCTCCAGTCCCTGTCATTCCTCAAATGATCTGGAGGTTGAGAAGATTCCGGAAAGCCATGATCCTAATTGCCCCGGATTGGTCCAGGAGAGCGTGGTACCCAGATCTTCTAGAAATGTCCATCTGCCCTCCGATTCGTCTTCCGCAAAGAGAGGATCTTCTCTCGCAGAAGGGAGGTCAGGTTCTCCATCCAGACATCAGAACCCTCAACCTTCACGCTTGGTTTCTGAAAGGTTGTGATACAAGGATTGGGATCTCCCGGATGATGTCATGGAGGTGTTGCTTTCAGCCAGAAGGCCACCAACAAAGACTTTATACCGCTGCCGTTGGAACAAATTTTGCAGCTGGTGTAGAGAAAATAATATTGAACCTTTTTCATGCAATACACCAATGGTGTCCTTGCTTTACTTAGCAAATTCAGGTCTTCAAATTGGTACGATCAAGGGCTACCTCGCAGCGCTGTCAATCTTAGGGCGTACTGCTGCGGAACCTTCATATTTCAAATTACCCTTGGTAATTCAATTCCTGAAAGGATTAACTAATGTTTATCCCCAGAGCCTTTTCAAGTTACATTGTGAGACCTAAATCTAGTCTTAAATGTTCTGATGGGTTCTCCTTTTGAACCACTTCATTCCTGTTCATTAAGATTTCTCACTCTTAAAACAGTCTTTCTAGTGGCTCTAACATCTGCCAGGAGAGTGAGCGAATTACAAGCTCTATCTGGCAAACCTCCTCATACAATCTTTCATAAAGACAAGGTTGTTTTACAAGTAAAGCCTAATTTTCTCCCAAAGGTGGTCTCTGAATTCCACATTACTCAGAAAATAACCTTACCTTTGTTTTATCCTCCTCCCCATCCAGGGAAAGAGGAAGAGAGATTACACAGGCTGGATCCAAGGCGTGTCTTGAGTTTTTATATTAGCAGACTTGCTAGGATAAGGCAAGCAGACCAATTATTTGTAGGTTACGCAGGGCACAAATTAGGATTGCCAATCACGAAACAGACCATTTCAAGATGGATCATTTTAACCATTCTAGAATGCTACAAATTGGAAGGAAAAGAACCCCCTCAACATTTTAGTGCTCATTCAACCAGGGGTATCGCAGCCTCTTCGGCTCTCCAAAGAGGGGTTCCAATTAAAGATATATGTGCGGCTGCCACATGGTTGTCCCCACATACCTTTACCAAATTTTACAGCCTGGATTCCTCCTCTAGTCAGGAGACAAGATTTGGGAAAGCTGTGTTACATTCTGTACATCTGGAATTATTTCATCTTTACTCCCACCTCCTCTTTACACTACTGCTATGGAAGTCTATCAAAGATAAATAATACGTCACAATCCCTTCGAAGAACAAGTTACTTCTTACCTGGTAACGTTCTTTCGATGGGATGTTCCTCCGACGTATTCCTTATCGCCCCTCCCATCCATCCCTGCAGTAAAACTTCCCTTGTAGTTGCAGCTTACGCTCCTTCAAGGTTACTAACCAATTCATGCGAAGCAAATTTAAGCTTCAAAACGGAAAAGCAAAGGACGCTGCATGAGTCTATTTATACTCATGATGATGTCGGCACCGATACGGAGGCTGTCGAGGGACACCGACTCGAAGGACGTCGACGCGCAGCAACTTCTACTGAAATTTTTTTCCGAACCCAGCAAGCTGGAATGGATAACATCAAAGATAAGGAATACGTCGGAGGAACATCCCATCGAAAGAACGTTACCAGGTAAGAAGTAACTTGTTCTTCTCTCTTCTCACTTGAAGCTCTCTTCTCCTTAGGCACCAGCACACCCTGAACCGCCGACCACCTTGAAGGTCTTCGACCCATGAAAAGAGTGTCAGTGACTGCCTTTGCCTCCACCTACTCTCCTCCTCCTCCTCCTACTCCTGCGGCTGACTACCACCCTGACACAGCCCTCTCTATCTTTCACCTTTCCATCTCCAACACTCTCGACATTCTTGCCCTTATCATGAGAGTCCACTTGAAGCCTGCCAAAAAGTGCAATTCTCGGCATGACTCCGGTCTGGCTGCCCTAAACGCAAGTGCAGAGCAGCGGAACGGAAATGGGGATCTTCAGGCACTCCCTCTGACAAACTGGCCTGCCACCTGCTCCAAAGGCAATATAGACTCTGCGTCTGCTCCAAGAAAAGAGTATGGGCCTCATTACACGGTAGGCGGTAACCATGGCGCTATTAGCACCAGGGTTGCCACCGGTAGTTTACCGTGTGCGCCTTGGTGGATGGCGGAATTACCGCCCTACTCCAAGGTGAGCGGGGGCGGTAATTCCCCATTCACCAAGGCACTTCCCCATTCCCATTTTTGCCCCCATAGGGCTCAATGGGAATGGGGAAGGCGCTAATTACGGTACCGCAAATTGCGGTACCGTAATTAGCACCAAGGTCCCTTAGCGGGCCCGTTCCTTAACGGCTGGGAAAACCAGCCGTTAAGGTCGGGTCCCGCAATGGGACCTCATAGTAAGGCGGTAAGGGTTTACCGGTACCTGTGCCCTTACCGGTACCGGTAAACCCTTACCGCCTACCATGTAATGAGGCCCTATATATTCAAACCTGCATCTCTGCGACATCTAAAATCACGTCCAAACTTTTCAAAGTCGGCAAGGAACTGGCCAATCCTACTACAGCCTCATCCTCCATGGCACCCTCCCATGCCCTTTGCTCCGCCCTGGCTGCACACTTCACCACCAAAACACTTGACATCCTTAACTCTCTCTATTCTCCACCCACTCCTAGACCAACATCTCTTGGGCCCCTCTCGGCCTCCCCTACCCTTCCACTTCTTCTCTCCTCCATCTCCCGTCAGACCTGAGGATGTCTCTAGACAAGTCCGATCTATGAAAGCCTCTTCCAAACAAGTGGACCCTTGCCCGTCCAAAACCATCAAAGACAACAATCTTCCTACTTCACTCTCTGTCCTCTACAACTCATCCAGAACAGAACCACAAGACTTATCCTTGGCCTCAAGCCCAGGGACTATATCTCTATGGCGCTGGAATCCCTCCACTGGCTCCCCGTGGCTGCAAGGATCAAGTTCAAGACCCTCTGCATAGTCCACAAGGCTTTCTGGTGCCAGGTCACGCACTATATACAATGCTCTGTTCCTAAATACTCTCCTTCTAGAGACCTTCGCCCGTCCTCCTCCAACTCTCTGCGGGTGAGCTGTTTTTCCAAACAGAGATTTGGGGGTAGATCGTTATCCTCTGCAGGTGCCTCCCTCTGGAACAACCTCCCTGCCTCTCTCCGTCTTGAGCCGGATCTCCTTTAGTTCCAGAAACTTGTCAAGACCTTCCCTCTTCTTTTCCTTTTTCTCTCCCCCTCTCCCTTGCTAACCCACTTCCTCCTCTCTCCTACTTCCCTCCTCCTTCTCTTTCCTAACTCAGCTCAGTTTTGCTGACTGGTCGCCTGGTGCACCTCCAGTGCCTCACAGGTCCTGGGCTCCCGCGGCAGTCTTTGCACTTTTCTCCGGGCCTCTGCACGTTGCTCAGCACTACTGCACTGCGGAATTCATTCCATAAGAAGGGTAACCTCTCTGCGCCCAACCCAGGGTCCTGATGGGTTTGCCGCACTTGTTCCCCTTCCCTCCCTTGCACTCCTGTCTCCGCACTTACATTACCTGAATGTTCTAGACATAGTATGATAGCTTTTTGTTCTGTATCTCCCCAGCGCCCCCACCCTATCACCTCACTCTTTGTCATGCACTTGCACTATATGAAGCGTCATTGGCCTAGTACGGTAGTTTATAGATTGTATGTTCTTCTCCCTTTGCACTAGTAGTAATGCCGTCAGGCCTAGTATGCTAGTCACCTTTTGTTAGATCATTCAGAAACTTCAAGGCCTAAGAATGTCTTCTATATTCACTTGTTCCCTTCCCGCCTTGAAGCGCTTTGAAACACTTAACTTGCATATAAGCACTTTACAAATAAACAGACAATGGGAAGTTTCTCTAATAGCAGGAAATTCGTCTTGGCAGCACCATGGCTACCTCCAACCTCGTAATGACCCCTTTTGTGTCAAGAGAAAAGAAAATGCTGCTATTTGTTGATGCTCCAGGTACTCATGTAGTACAATATTTGTGAAGTATCAACATTTGAGTCTGGACTCCACCTGATCCCAATTTTAACAAGTATTCAATGCCAAAGGAAGCCACCACAATAAAATTTGCAAAAGATAGAACATTATTACTGTTCTGTGTTAAAGCAAAAATGAACATAAAATATGAGAGCAGAGAACATAATGCAATTCATACACGAAAAACCAAACCAGACAACTCAATCCGTTACAGTTTGCAAACAAAACATTTTTTGTTGAAAAAAACAAAATAACTCCCCTATGTCATGTTATTAAGAGCTAAAACTTCCTGGACAAAAGTGAGAAGACCACACTCGAGCAAAAGTGAGTGTGGATTAAAGAGCAGACAGAAACCCAGTGTGCAAATGGTGTGGGTGACTCTAAAAGTGGTCACATAGAGTATAGAACAGAGTGGAGGACAGATTGTATCAAACTTGCTCTGTCTGGCATATGCAATCAAAGCAAAACCATGGAACCGTAATAAGTACAAAAATGTGCTGTTAAGGGTTGCACTTATTCATTTTGCTATTCAAAATTAGAGAAAATGAAGTAAAGGGTGAATGGGTAAAAACTTGTTTGACCCTTACTTCGACAAACAAATTGCTTGCAACCCAATCAAAGCAAAACAGTTAAAGATTTGTTGCTGCAAAGTTATCCTACTAACATTATTTATGCACAAGGGTAGTACTTTTCATTTTTAAACATTAATGGTTGGAACCAATTTTTCACCAATTTTTCAGTCTGTTATTTCTGAGAGCCACAAAACGACTCCTGTATTTCCATTCATGTGAAAAGTCAATGTCAGTTCTGTATGTGGGGGGGGGAAACCCCCGTTGGGTCTCAGCTTCTCCTAACAATTCGTGCACCATTGAAGGCCGAGGGGGTGAAGAGTCTGGGGGATTTTCTGGACATACTTCATTAGATGTATCGAAGGGTGAGCCGCTCTTCAAGCCCACCCGCAAGACTTCCAAAAATGAGTTCCTGGCATTCATTTGAATCAGCAAGTTTCTATGATCTGTTATATTCCCATTAATGCTCGTATATAGCCTCACAAGTGATTTTAACACAAAGTCAAGGGCTGTAATTTTTGTGACTCCAACACGAGATAATGCACATGGTTCTTTAACTCCAAGTGACAATAAAGAAGGCATAGAGGAGAGGTATCTAGGCAGGCATTTTTAGTCTCGAAGAGTACGTTCTCCAGCATGGGGTCTGGCATGGATTCACATGCTCCTGAATATTCCCCGTGGTCAGGCTGGGAATCCTCTGTAAAGAGAAAATCAGTTTAATTTTCACTTCTGAACTGTTTTTCTCCTAACATCCAATGACTGGTCTCTGGGTCATACTGCCCCCAGCCAATGACTGCCCTCTACCTAAGCCCCTCCTCTGGCATCCATCTTCAGATTTTTACCGCAGGTTCAAGTGTTGGGATTCCTTGTGCTATAGCTCTCGAGCTTTTACTGCGTTTGCTCTATTTGTTTCAGTCAATCGAGCCTCAAGCTCCATCGATCCATCATCCGACTAACGGGGACCCATTTTTTAAAACTTGATATGCCCCTCAAGGGTGATTTTTCGTCGAGTTCCCTTCTTGGAGGATTCCAGAGATTCTTGGAGGCCTTCGCTGCTTGGACATGGCTGAACATAGAGTAGACTCGATGCCTCTGTTCAGGATTTGCCCTGGATGCGGCCTCCAGAACATTTTCCTGGAAGATGGTCACTCCCTGTGCCTCTACTGCCTGCATACCGACCAGACGCACGTGGAGGAGGCCTGTGCGTTCTGCAAGGATATGGTTCCCCGCACCTTGAAGTACCGGCACAAGCGGCTTGCCAAGTGGCTCCAGACAGGTGAGTCCCGGCAGCATGCTTCACCCATGCCGCAAGAAGAAATCTGAGCAGTCTTTTAAGACATTTGAGGACGCACCGGCGACGGGGGCCCAACAGAAGGCAAAGCACCGTGAGTCCAACGGCACCGGGAGCGCCGATGGGGCGGGCTCCTCGGCAGCCAGGGTGGAGACCCTGCGGCACCTGGGCCGTCATGTGAACTCCTGCACAAGAAGAGGAGAGTTCATCCTCCACCTCCTTACATCCATCGCCTTCCTCTCCTCCGCCGAGGGACAAGACGGAACCGGATACGGCGACGACGGGTATGGGTACGGATGACGACGGCGGAGTGGATCTCCTGTCCCCGCCGCCCGACGAGATTTGCTCGTTTCATGCCATGATCTCTAGGGCGTTCTTCCAAATGGCTCCTGAGGAAAAGAAGAAGGAAGGCTTTCTGTACCAGCGCCGGGAGGCTAAGAGAACGACTGTGCTGTCTATCCCGCTATTGGACGACATTTGGGACGAGGGACTGTCCCTCATGAAGAACTCGGTACCGACGAAGAGGGAACGGTACGAGAAAACGTACAGGCTGCAGACTCTGCACCCAAGTGCTCGAGATCACAGCCTTCCCCGGATTCGGTGGTCTCGGCAGTGGCTAGGAAGAAGTCTGCAGGTTTGTCTGCGTCGACATCCTCTGCCCCTCCGAACAGCGAGGGAAAAATGCTAGCTAGGCGCAATTGGACGACGAGTCATCTCGTCGGCAGCGACGGCCATCAAGGCGGCCAACACACTCGCCATTGTGGCTCGTTACGACAGGGAGCTCTGGTTCAAGATCGCTCCCCTCCTGGATTTCCTTCCCGACGACAAGAGAGCTGAAGCGCTAGAGATCCTGCAGAAAGGCGAGGTGGCATCGGACCATGCCATCACGGTGGCCACGGACAATGCCGACACAGGGTTCTGCCGGATGGGCAACAGCGGTTTCCGTCGTCGGCTGGGTTGGTTGAAGGCCACTAACTTCCGCCAGGGTGTGCAGTCGAAGGTATTGGACATGCCCTTCGACGGGGATAACTTGTTCGGCAAGACTGTGTACGAGTCTCTTCAGGCCATCAAGACGGATACCGAGATGGCACCTGCTTTGGGCACGCTTCAGCAGTGACGGCCGTCCTTTTGGACCTCCGGAGGAAAGCCCCAGGGTTCCTCCAAAGGCTTCGGTGGCTTCACGTCATTTTACCGTCAACCGTCCCGCTCTTCGACCCAGGAGGCCTACAGGGGCCGCAACAAGCCTGTAGGAGGTCACCGTCGTCGCCAAGGTACCCAAGATGGCTCCACCATGGCAAAGCAGGACTGAACCGGCTGGGACGTCGGGCCCCCACCCGCGCACCAAGTGGGAGGCCGGCTGGCGAACTTCGTCTGCGTGTGGAAGACCATCTCCACCGACTGTTGGGTGCTTGATGTGCTGGCCCACGGACACACTCTGGAATTCCAACTAAAGTGTCCTCGTATACCACCCGTGGCCAGGCAGGAAAACCACATCCCTCAGCTTCTGCTGGAGGTACGGGCCATGCTGAAGAAGGGCGTGATAGAGCTCGTCCAAAGGAGGCTCCGGGGCTCCGGAATTTACTCTCAGTACTTCCTCGCCAAGAAGAAGACGGGCAGTTGGAGGCCCATCCTGGACCTCCACCGCTTGAACAAGTACATCAGATCCCAGAGGTTTTGGATGGTCACCCTTCAGCACGTGCTAGAACAGCTGGAAGAAGGGGATTTCCTGTCGTTTTGAACTTGGAGGATGCTTACCAAGTGCCTGGCACCAGTGGCGGCGCAACTGCGTCTACGAGGGAAACCACGTTTACCCCGACCTGGACGACTGGCTCATCTGAGCAAAATCTAGGGAGATCGCCGTTGCTCACATGGCTGAAACCGTCCAGCTGCTGACGGAGCTGCGGTTCTCGACTCAACACAGTGTCGTCCCTGGTGTCTCCGTCGGAGGAGAGGATAGCAGCCATCCTGGGCAAGGTGCAACGGCTGTTGACCCTGAAGATCGCAAGGGTGACGTCCATCAAATCCCTGCTCAGCATGATGTCGTCATGCATATACCTCGTTCGACTGTGTAGGCTGCGGATGCGGCCACTGCAAGAGTACCTCGACGCCCGTTGGATCCAGGTATCGGGTAGCTTCGAGGGCAAGATCACTCACGACGAGATGTTCCGTCGAGCGATACGGTGGTGGGGTGTCCGCGCGCCTCTGTTGACGGGCATGGACTTCTAGACCCCACCTCATCAGGAGACGGTCATGACGAACACCTCCCTGGAAGGATGGGGCGCACACACCGGAGGTCTCCACGCAAGAGGCCTGTGGCTGCCGGAGGAGAAGTCGTTACATATCAACATTTTGGAGCTACAGGCAGTGTTTTGGGCCCTCAAGACTTTCCTTCCGTTCCTCAAGGGTAAAGTGGTACAGGTCTTCACGGACAACACCACCACAATGTTCTACATCCGGAAGCAGCGGGGCACCAGATCCCTAGCACTCTCCAGAGAGGCACAGGACCTATGGCACTGGGCCGTGGCCCATAGGATATTCCTCGTCCTGTTTCATCAGGTGGGAGTGAAGAACAGTATCGCCGACTCCCTCAGCAGGGAGCTGCGCTCGTGCCACGAGCGGGAGCTTCGGCAGGATCAAGTGGATCTTCTGTTCCGATGATGGGGCAATCCCCACATCGATCTGTTTGTGATGGCGACGAACAACAAGTGGCGGAGGTTCGCCAACAGGTTTCCTCAGCCGGGGAGCATGGGGGATGCGTTCTTTTTCCCCTGGGACGGCCTGTTTCTCTATGCATTCCCTCAGTTGCCGTTGCTTCTTGCGACTCATCAATCAACTTAGATGGTCCCTGTGCAGGATGATCCTTGTCGCACCGGCGTGGCCGAGACAAATATAGTACCCGGACCTTTTGGACTTGTCAGCGTCCCCTCCAGTCAAGCTTCCGCTGGTCGCAGATCTTCTCGCCAGAGAAGGAGGCGCGATCCTGCATCATGACCCAGGGTCACTGAACTTGCAGGCCTGGCTCCTGCAGCACTAGAGTTTGGAGGATACGAGATCCCAGCGGACTGCAAGGAGTTACTTGGCAAGACCAGGGCTTCGTCTACACTGAAATACTACGGACATAAGTGGAAGAGGTTCACCGTCTGGTGCCGTGCACAGAAGATACACCCTCTGCGGATTACGGCCCCTGCCGTACTTGCTGTCGCTGGCCAAAAACAGGACTGGCGCACGCTTCCATCAAGATTCATCTGGCGGCTATCTCCCGCTACACCAGAACTCTGCCTGTTCAAGGAGTTCATGAAAGGACTTTACTGCTCGTTCCTGCCGTTGAAGGCTCCGGCCTGGCGTGGGAGCTCAATGTGGTGCTGAGTAGGCTCATGGGTCCTCTGTTCGAGCCTATGCATTCGATGCCACTGAAATTCTTATCGTGGAAGACAGTGTTTCTTGTGGCCATCACCTCCACACGACGAGTGGGAGAGATCCAGGCCCTCTCCTGTAAACCTCTGTACTTAACTTTTCAAGAAACGAGGGTAGGGCTACGGACGCACCGCTCCTTCATGCCCAAGGTGCCGTCGGACTTCATCTAAACGAGCCATTGGTGTTACCTGTTTTCTTCCCGACGCCTTTGTCGCCAGCTGAGTGGAATTTGTACTCGCTGGATGTAGCTAGAGCACTGAAGTTCTACGTGGACCGCAAGAAGAGTTTTCGGAAGACGTCACAACTGTTTGTGTACTTTGGCCCTGTGAACCAAGGGAAGGCCCTCTCCAAGGCTTCCATTTCCAGTGGGCTCTCTGGCTGCATCACCCATTGTCACTGGTTGGCAAACCGACCGTTGCCTGGCCGTTCCCGAGAGCCCATTCGACCAGAGCAATCGCTGCAACTACAGCGTTCCTGTCTGGTGTGCCCCTGCTGGACAACTGCAGGACAGTTACGTGGAGGTCGACGCACACCTTCATGAGATTCTACTGCATCGACCGGGATTCCAGGGAGGAGTCCAGAGTCGGCCAAGCAGTGCTGCGCAACCTGTTCGCTTGAAGGTGAGCCTGGTGAGGAGGTAAGAGATGCTTAATGTTGAGATGTTGAAATGCTTAATGTTGAGCCTTGCCACCTCCCAAGGTTGTCCATGTGTATACTGCTTTGTATTCTTTATTCATGAGCATGTGAATCCATCCCAGACCCCATGCTGGAGAAGGAACAAGTTACTTACCTGTAACTGTTGTTCTCCAGCATGGGTTGGGCATGGATTCACATGCGATCCCTCCCGCCTATGCCTCTGCGGCTCTTCTCTTGGTCTTACTGCCACTATACGTGCTACCAAATCTGAAGTCATTGGCTGGGGGCAGTATGACCCAGAGACCAGTGATTGGTTGTTAGGAGAAAGACAGTTCAGAAGATAAACTGAAACTGATTTTTTCTTTACCGAGGATTCCCAGCCTGACGACAGGGAATATTCATGAGCATGTGAATCCATGCCAGACCCATGCTGGAGAACAACAGTTACAGGTAAGTAACTTGTTCCTTAGGAGAAGCCACTAGCTGGTCGGGCACACAAGCGACGGGTACAGCAGTCTCCAGCTGGTTGCAAAGATGGTTCGGTGCTGCTGAGGCTGTTTGACTTATAGTTTTGCAAATATTCAAAAGATCAGAGTCCAGCACTTCCACATAGATGGGGGCATTGCATAAGCTCCTAACAAGCACATCAAGCACATACTGGGAGGTAAGCGGTCCACCAAAGGAGAACAAGGGGGACGGAAAAATGCTTTTATTTGGAAAGAAATATATCGTTCTAGCGTACAAAACACTGTCCGTACCCCTGTTAATGCTGGTTTTAGTGCCAAGGCCAGCTTTAGCATCGATGTTAGCACCCGCCGACCTAGGTGTCGATGTGCTTTCCATGCCTTGCCCCGCCGGTAAAACTTGCAATGTGGGAAAATTTAACAACAATATGGGTTGTTAGGACATCATCGAAACAGCGCTGGCAGATTTGCTACGAAGTGCATAGGAGGTCATCAGCACGTTGTGCAATTACAGTAAATCTACAATCTATAGAACAATGAACAGGGCACCCACAGGGGACTTGACCAACTCAGTGTAAGAAATGCCCACGCAAACAGCTGAGTACAGCACACTGCACACTCGGCACCACACTCCACTCAGCGCACTCTGTGTCTCACAGAAAGCAGTCCTCATGGCAACCAGTGTTCGGGTAACAACGATCCGTACAGCAGATTGCACACTCGGCACCACATTCCGCTCCGCGCGAGCAAACCGGTTTAAAGAGACTCTGTGTCTCACGAGCAGTCCTCACAGCAACCAGCGTTCGGGAAACAATGATCCGTGCAGCAGACTGCATACTTGGCACCACACTCTGTTATGGGGCTCTGTGTGGCCCCAAACGCGTGGCAAAGCAGGTAATGAGGGACACACGGTGCTGATGGCTCACAGGCCCCGTTATGGTCTGCCGCAAGGGCGCGAAATGGGCCTCTTTATTGACACCTCCGCATCATGGCATAACGCGTAATGCCGCGGGTCCCATGACACCACACTCATTCCAATTTTTATAACAACAGGCTTTTGGCCTTCAGAACAAGTTATAAACAACAAAAGTGAAAACTTGGGTTAAAAAAACCATATCGAATACATAATCCCCGCATATCGAGAGACTCGCGGTCCTCTCCGGTCGGAATATCGGTCTCTAGAGTGACACTTTTTCAGGTGCTCAGGTCATAGTCTTTGAGTCGCACCGGAGGCCCTCTCGAGTGTCTGGCGGGGTAACACCGTTCCGTCTCTGTGGCAAGTGCCGGTCCTAGGAGACGTCCAGGCTCCCTGGGTGTTGGCTCGGCAGTTGCTTCTGGATAGGGGTCTCCTGATACGCCATTGTCTACATCGTCCGCATCAGGATGGTGAACTGTGGGTTCCCTATTTTGTCCATGCCAGTTAGCCTGCAGCCGAGGTGGGCCTGATAGCCTCCTGAAGAAGCTAGAGTTTTGTGTAACTAGCCCGTGGTATTCAGTGGCCATTACTTGCAAACCTTGCACTCGCACTACCTTCAACGACATGGGCTCGTGTGGGAGCGATAGCTCCCTTCTGAATGGCAAGTTATCAGTAGGACTGTGTCTCCAATGGCTATGTCATGTTCTCTTAACCCTCGCCTATTGTTTTCTTTCTGGATTGCCACTTCTCTTTGGGCTATTGTCTATTGTACCTGGATCTCTCCCCTCTTGGTCGGGCAGAAATGTGCGTGGACACCTTTGGAAGAGATGTTGTAATAGGAGGGACAGCTCATAATGGCAGAACCTTAGGCTAAAGCATAAGGTGTGGCACAGAAGGGGTAACCGCCGGTCTAAATTATATCATACTGTTAGTTATATATGATTTACATACTTTGATCAGAGGAAAAGGTGCATCGACAAAAAAGACAGTTCGTAAACAAATTACACAATTGCTCTTAGCCTTATTTATGTGGCTCAAACATGGGATTTATTTCATGTTCATCATAGTTCTGGTTGTAAAACAGTGAAGGTGATGGATACCAGTTTGCCGTAGATCAACAAGTGAATCAGAGCATGAGTCTCCGATTTATAATGAGCCAGGCATTTTTAAACAAACAATTTCAAGCTCCACATTGGATTTAAGCACAGTATGAGTGGAGTCAGGTCCCATTTTTAAGCCACATAAATAAGGCTAACAGCAATTGTGTAATTTCTTTACGAACTGTCTTTTTTGCCGATGCACCTTTTCCTCTGATCAAAGTATGGGTCACTGTTGACTTTCTGAACACCACCACTATCCTTGATTAATAGTAAATCATACATAACTAACAGTATGATATAACTTAGACCGGCGGTTACTAGTTCAGTGCCACACCTTTGGAAAAGAGCCTCAGCTGGAGCTACTGGGGTTGTCCTATACTCGAGGAGGAATTGAAAGAGGTCCCTCTTTTCACATGACCCCTGTCCATGTGCTATGCAGAAACACTTGTTGAGCATACGCATGAAGCGTTCCGCTTCGCCATTTGCGCGTGGCCAAATGTGTGTTATTTTTCTGTGACGGATGCCTCCTCTGTCTAGGAAGTCTTCTAGGCCCGCGCTGGTGCAGCCATTGTCCGAACATACTTCCCTGGGGAAGCCATTGGAAGTAAAAAAAAAAATCCATTACTGGAATGACGTCTTGGAGGGCTAAGGACGGGGAAAATGCGACTTCTGGGTACCGGGACCACTGGTCTACCATAATTAGGAAGTGTGAGTCTCTCTGTGTTGACCCGAAATCTTTGTGGACTGTGTCCCATGGCTTCTCATTTCTGGGCATGCTCTGGATAGCTAATTCTCTGACGTGAGGGGCGGCGTCTTGGCACCATCTGCAGGCTTTGATAAACTCTTTCACCTTTGATTCTAATGTTGAGAACCAAACCTTGAGCCTGAGGCGGCTTTTTGTTTTTGCTGCACCTTGGTGGCCATGGTGGGCAGGAGTTATCACTCAGTCAATCAGTTCCGTGTGGACAACTATGTGGGGCCCTCTTAGTAGGAGTCTGTCGTCTGTGAACGTAAATTCACCTCTTGCTTTCCACAGTTGTTCCAACGTGTGTTTGGCTTCTTGCGTCTTGGAGCCAAGGTCCTCTAGAACACACCTCCACTTTCCTGATTCCATGGCGTCGCACAGGATTTGCAAGCAGGTTTGTGGAAGCTGCTTTGATTCCCGCAATGTCCATAGAGTTGGGGATAGAACTCTTGATGACGAGCCGTAAGTGTTCTCTAGCTGCCGCCAACACCGCGTGGGAGATCGTGTTTGACAGTTTGAGGTGTCGAGCAAATAGTTTGCGGCGTTGCTCTGTCCAGGCTTATATTTCAGGTCACATTGTATTCCTGGAGTGCCAGCAGCCATTATTCAATGCAAGGATGAGGGTTTGTTGACCCACACGTCATGATGGGAAGAAGGGGTTTGTGATCGATGACCACTTTCACCGGTTTCCCGTAAATGTATATGTGGAAAATTGCAGCATCCCCACAGCACTGATAGGGCCTCTCGCTCTATTTGTGAGTACCTTTGCTCTGTAGGTGAGAGTGCTTGACTCGCATATGCCACGGTGCACGGTGTGCCGTCATTGTTGCCCTGGGTGAGCATGGCTCCGAGTCCGAACAGGCTTGCCTCCACAACGGTTTCCGTGCTCTTCTGGGGGTCGAAGAACGACAGTATGCGTTTATCAGACAGCGCTTTCTTGATGTTGTTGAATGCTGTCTGTTCTAGGGCTGACCATCTCCAGGATGTCGATTGCTTGGTGAGGTTCCTCAGGGGCTCTGACACGGTCACTATGTTTTCTATGACGCAGCCATAATAAGTGACCATGCCAGGAAACTTCTCACCTCTGACACGGTTCCAGGTGGTTTGGCCGTGGTTTGGCAGAAATCCCTCCCTTTTGAAAAAAAAAGCCAAAGAACTCGATTTTATTTCTTAAGAACTCGCATTTCTCATGGTGGCGGGTTAGGCCCAGGGACTGGATCCTTGTCAGGACTCTTTCGAGCCTCTCTAGGTGCTCACTCTCGGATTTGGCATGTATCAGAATGTCATTAATGACATTTAGGGTACCTAGCAGTCCTGCCAGAGCATCGCGGATGGCATTCTGAAACACCTTTGCGAAGGATGAGATGCCGAAGTTCAGCCGTTTGTATAGTCACTGCGCATCAGGGTTGGTGTTTTCCTCGCACCCCGACCGTGAGCACCGCTGACACTAAGAAAACATCTTCTTCTGTCAAACCCGCACTAGGGGGGTCCCCTCGTGGGTCAGTGGACGTGGTGTTGGCGGATTGACTCGCTCTATCTTGCGGGAGACCTCTGGGGCGTTCCTTTCCTCTCAGCACTGTGGTCGGGGCTGAGGGTCTGCACACTCTGGCAAAATGGTTTGGGATTCTACACCTTGTGCAGGTGTACCTCTTTGCTGTACAGTCTCTTTCATGAGGAGGTAAATACCCACACTGCAGAGCTTTACCGAGTGACATCCAATGATAATTTGGAGTCTTACCTCCTCTTCTTCATTTTCCCACCCACAGCTCGAGGCCAGGTGCCTGAGCCAACTGTGATATTTGTCCAAGTTTTCGTCACCCTGCTGCATGGCTCTGCGCATCACAAACTTCTTGTAGTCCGTGTTCAGTTTCTGTCTGGATCATGAAGTGTTAAGAGGAAACATTTGTAACTGCCTCATCTAACAAGCATGTTGGCAGTTGTGACAGATATGCCGCGCTTTGAGTCAAAGAGCAAGCATTAAGTAGCCGTTTTCCTCCACTTGGCCTTCCAGCAGCAAGTGAGCTGGGAGATGTAGGCATATTGCCTCCAGAGTACATGTGCTAAGCACAGTGTATGTATACAGGCCATGATGTGCTAACTGGCAATCAAGTAATCAGGCCTCATTGTTCCAACTGGGGACAGCAGTGTCCAACCTTCATGTGGTTACTGGGTCTAATGTGATTAGGCCTCACGATACTTAGTAGGAATATGTATATCTGACCTTACTGCACTTACTAGAGCAAGTCTCACTGTACCAACTGGGTATCTGATCTTACAGGGCAAAACCGTACAGTACCAGGCTGTCTGTGCCAACTGGAAATTGTGTTATTTGACTTTTCTGCACTTAATGTTCTAAATGTTCTAGCGATACCAGTCATCACGGCAATGAAGGTGTATGTCCTTATTGTGCTTACTGGGCCTAATGGATAAAGGCCTCACTGTGCTCACTTAACATACTGGGTCTAATAGAAGCTTGCCTGACTTTTCACAATGGAAATATTAGTATTCATCCTCTTGGCCCTTAATGGGTCTCTTGGAATTGGGCCTTACTGATCTAGCTGGGAATAAAGACATCTGACCTTGCTGTGCTTGCTCAAATGTTGTTTTATGGTGGTAACTGCCAATGATGTCTGTCCAGGCTATGCGTTGTAACACATATGGAGGAAGACCCTCTTTGCTAACTTGGCATAATGGTACCAAGTCCTAGGTGCTTACTAATACTTGTGATATCATGGCTTGTGCTAGCTGGGAATAATTGGATGGTTCCTTACAGGACACAGCGGCCTCTGACCAGTCTTTCTGTGCTTACTGTCTATAATGGAATCACACTGCTGTGCAAACCGGTAATATATGGCGCTACCTGGACATAAAGGGATTTGGAACTACAGTCCTAACTGGCATAAATTAATCTGGCAATGCTGTTTGAAATGGCACAATAGAATCTGGCACTATAATGCTTACTGGGCAAAACAGACAGCTCACTCACGTAGACCAATGTCAAAGGTGTTGCCGATCAAGTTTTTCTTTATTCTTACATTCGGGGAGTGGCAGATCTTACTTTCACTTTTCCATTCTTAACTGCAACACCAGAATGCATAGGAAAAACAGCACAAGATTGTTTTTTATCTGCTTAGCATGGATCAAGTTAAGAGTTATACAATTTGGCATGATTGTGCTAACTTGGCATAATGAAGTCTACCACTTGTTATAACTGGCCATAATGCAACCAGGTAATGGTGATGAGATTAAGAGGTAATTGTCAGTTACTTGTTAGACACATGGTGATTTGTAAGGCACCGGAAATAAATGTATGATCTCATTATGTTCTGTGCATAGTACACGCCTGAGTATGTTGTAATCCCGTCCTCCCTTCTGCTGTTATTCTCAAGTCCATTTAAGATTGGCATATTAGATCAAACATGCGTGCCCTCTATCTGGGACCATTCTATGTC
Organism: Ambystoma mexicanum; assembly: GCF_040938575.1. NCBI lineage: Eukaryota > Metazoa > Chordata > Amphibia > Caudata > Ambystomatidae > Ambystoma > Ambystoma mexicanum. The sequence continues at coordinate 1,209,044,493 of NC_090929.1, read as the reverse complement.
GAGACCGGAGGCGAGCATTATTCTTAACTTCCTTATTGCAACTCTTCAGCAGCCATGTAAAAAACTGCGTTAAACTAAAAGACACTCCATGAGGACTGATAACTACATCTCTCAAGGAGACACTCCTCTTGAGTAGTTTTCTGAATTTCCATTTACACCAATCTCTGTCACTGTCTACTACCATGACACTTCCTGTGAAAGGCACCTTCTGTTCTTGTGCTGCTTTTCTGGAGATAGTGAACCCTTTTCGGTTTGCCCGAGTCTTTATAGGGGGTTTTAAGCATCAACGAGCTGTTCATTGATACCATGATAGCCACATTGAAAGAGAGCATCTGAGCGCCATTGTTCATACGTGCACATCAACAGGAGTGTAATGTTTATTCAGCACAAGCGCGGTCAAGCACCCTCATTTGGCATTGCATGTGCAGGAGCAGACACGTTGGTACGCTGGCTGGGCATGTGGGGCGAACTGTGTCCACTCTGGTGCCCTAGCTCGCACACAAGGGACACGCCAGCAGATGATGCAATCTTTGTCATCAAAGGTACCAGAGGATGCAGGGGAGTACAACAGAAGTACATGATCAGGCAATGTAATAGGGCACCTACCGTGCCAAATAGGGAAGAGCGACATAATTGAATCACGAACCGAGCACATTGGGCTCTCCCCCTGCTCCTTCTTCTGAAGCCAGAAATCCTGGAGTCATCTTTGACTCCTCTTTATCCTTCCTCCCTCACACGCAGGACGTTGCCAAGAAGTCCCACTCCCAACTCTTCCTTCTCAAAGGAATTCTTCCATTTCTCACTTTCCCCAAGAAGCTCAATGTTTCCTGAGCCCTGGTTCTCTCTAGGCTTGACTATTACAACAGCCTCCTCCTCAATCTACCTTTTTCCACGCTGCAACCCCTTCAGATAATCCAGAATAGAGCATCGAGACTTATCCTTGGCCTTAAGCCCAGTGACCGCATCTCTCCTCCCTTAGAAAGCCTCCACTGGCTCCCGGTCGCTGCACGGATCAAATTCAAATCCCTCTACATCATCCACCAGGCTGACTGGGGCCAGGAGTACACTATCTGCAACTCTCTCTTACCAAATACTCTCCTTTTAGACCTCTACTGTCCTCTGGCACCAACTCTCTGTGTGTAAAGCGTTTCGCTAAACAGAGAGCAGGAGGCTGCTCGCTTTCCTCAGCTGGATCCCTCCTCTGGAACAGTCTCTCCCTCCCGCTGCGTCTTAAGCAGGACCTCCTGAAGTTCCGAAAACACCTCAAGACTGCCCCTTTCCTCCTCCTTCCCTTCTTCCTTCCTTTGCTAATCCCACGTTTGCCGTGATTGGTGGCACCCTTGGGACTCTGACTCTGACCTTTCACACCCAATCTCCCCAGCATCTGTCTTCCTTCAGCACTTGCCTCAGCACACCCTCAGCACTGGAGATTTGCACTGTCAACCAACGTGGCTCCTGGCTGCATAGCACTTGCCATACGTTGCACTTCATCTGCAGCTCACCCTCAGGTACGTACACCACAGCACCTACCCCACTGCCCTCTTCCTTCCTGCACTTGCACGTTCTGAATACTCACAAGGCATAGCAGGTTCGGCCGTCCCTTCCCCCTCTGTAATTCTTTTTTTTTGTTGTATTTATTTGTGCTGCTATCCCGTGTTCCCTCCCTGCTGCCCTGTGCGCGCTTTGAAACAGGATTTATTTCCTGTACAAGCGCCGAACAAGCAAACAATAAATAAATAAATGATTGATTTAAACAAGGCGACACTGGAGCTTCTGGCTTAGAAGATGAGACTTATAAAGAAGTAATTTTGACTAATGCTCAACAAAAGAAAAGTTCTCACTCAGGCGTTTAGCCAGGATAGTAGCTCTATTAGTGGCACCTATATAAACCTTATTTCCTTGTCCCCGTCAGTACAGGGCAAGATAAAGACCAAAGAGCAGGTATTTGCAAGATGATGCAGTACCACCAAATGTTTTACTTCTGGATGAGGAGGGGAAATCTGAGATGGAATGGTGGTTTCAGAACATGAAGGCATCGAGCGGCTGAGCTATTTTAAACGTTCCAGACATCGTTATAGGGGCGAGCAGAACTCAATGGGGTACCAGGTGCAGTTTGCTGACAACAGGAAGAAAATGGTCACAAGAGCTAGCATTACACATCAATTGCTTAGAATTATTAGCAGTGTCATTTGCAGTGGAAACGCTAGTGATGGACCAGGTGAACTGTTATATTTTCTTCAGAATGGACAGCATCTTCTGCTGTGAGGTACATCAACCTGCCTGGCAGGATTGAGATTGAAGATGCTGGTCAAGCTGCCAAAAGACTTTTGACACTACTTCCTGAGGAGACAGATTTCAGTCAGGGTGGCACATCTCTCAGGGGCGGAAAATTAGGTAGCAGATTACAACAGACGTTATCTTCAGGACTCTAGTGATTACAGTTTGAGCAGAGAGGTATTCGAGAATTTAGAAAGGATATGGGGTCAGTTTGACACAGATCGTTTTACCTCCATGCTGAATGCTCAGCTACCCAGATATTTCAGTTGGAGACTAGATCTGAAGCGTCAGGGACAGATCCGTTTCAACATCTATGGTGTACGGGTGTGAACGACATCTTTCCTCCGTTTGCAATACGAGAAAGCTGGCCAAAGGATTGCAGGAACAGAGCCATAGTTGTAATGGTCCTGCCAGCCTGGGCATTGCAAGCATGACTTCCAGTTCTGAGGGAGCTATCTTTGGATTTTCCTCAAGTAATCCTGAAACTAAGATCTCCTGACAGATCCAGCCGGGAGAGGCCACCCAATAGTAGTGGCAGGAGACCTCACTTTGCTAACTTGCAGGATTTTGGGCATAGATGAGGATTACAAGGTCTTTCTGGACAAGCTCCTTCGTCAGCCACGGGCTATAGCGCAGTCTGGTGAATATGGGAGACATGGTGCGAACTGAGAGGTGTTCATCCCGTTTCAGCCCCTATAGTGCAGATTCTAGACATGGTGCGAGCTGAGAGGTGTTCATCCCGTTTCAGCCCCTATAGTGCAGATTCTAAACTTCTTGGCTTCCGTGCCTGAGGAAGGTAAGGCGTTTTGGACCATAGGCATGTATAGATCATCTATTTCGTTAGACCATGAGAAGATAGAAGGTACAACAGTGGGGAACATCCACCAGTGGTACGGTTGTTAAAGGTCATCACAGTATGTAAGCCACCAACTCCACAGTATTCATCCTTCTGGGATGTTAACAAGGTGCTAGACCTTCTCAATAAATGGCCTGAAAACAAACATTTGTCCCTAAAGCAGCTACTGAGGAAGTTAGCGGTTTTACTATTCTTAATATCATACAGGAGAGTGTTGGACGTTGGAGAGTTAGAAATCGACAGGAAGATTGCTTTCTTCGAAGGGAGTATCATTTGGTATCACAAAGTGCACTAACTCGGTATCAAAGGACCTATGCGACCCATTTTTTGTGGTAAATAGCAAGTTATGCATGGCAAGATGCATTAAGGCTTAAAAGAGGGTGACTAGGGAGATCAGGCCAGAGGGTGTGACTCAGTTGCTCATTGCACATAGGAAGCCTGTTAGAGCAGTTCTCCAGCATGAGTTCTGGCATGGATTCAAATGCTCATGAATATTCCCCGTCATCAGGCTGGGAATCCTCAGTAAAAGAAAAAAGCTTCACTTTCACTTTAAAACTGTATTCCTCCTCTAAACCAATCACTGTCATGTGGGTCATACTGCCCCCATCCAATAGCAGTCCTCTCCCTAAGCTCCACCCCTGGTGGCCATCTTCAGATTTATACCACACGCTTCAATGTTGTGAGTCTTCAAGTTGCTCTCTGAGCTATTTTTGTGCTATTTTGAATATTTTCCCCAAAAAGTTTTAGAATTTTGACAGATTTTTGCTTGATAGTCTTCGACAAAGGACAGAATCAGGCAGCGGGGACCTGCTGCCGGCGAAGATTTTCATCCAACGTTGGATTGTCATCAAAGTTTCGAGAAGGCCTGGCCTCGGGCCTACTTTGCACTTTTCAGCCATGGCTGAGGAGAAGAAGGAAAGCAGAAGCCTCTTCAAACTCTGCACGAAGTGTGGATCAAGGAACGTATTTGTGGAAGATCGGCATCATAAATGCTTATATTGCCTGCATCCGGACCACAATGAGGAGATGTGCAAGGTGTGAAGTGGTTTCTCGAAAAAAAAAAAAAAGACCAATACAGCAGACTGTCAGCACGGCTCAAGTCGAGCAATGTCACTGACTCAGCCTCCGGGCATGGTCAAGCCTCTTCTAGGACGGTCTGAGGAGCGGACTCCCTCTGGGAGGAGGTTGAGACCCTTTCAGGACACCCGCTCGCAGGGGTCCAAGAAAAGGCCGAGCTCTGCGGTGCTTGGTCCGCTGGGTTTGCCACTGATGCGGGTCCCGAGTCGGGCAGGAAGTGATCGCCATCACCATCAGCCTCCACAGTGAGCCTGCCGACTAAAGGGGCCTCTTCTATGAGTCCCTAACTCCATCCAAAACTCTGTATGTCAGTGGATAAACCGACGATGGACAAGTCCAGAGAGGACTTGTTAAAGCTAACTAAGACATTGCAGCCTTCCAGGTCAACTGAGTCAACAACGGTGATGCCAACGAGGGCCTCGACAAGCACATTGTCGACAAAGGAAGTGTCTGCCACGGCCACCCCACGGGTGTCCTTGCCCCCGAGGCAAGAAACGGCTGCAGAGGCAGCAACAAACACAGCGGCCAATCCGGGATCGGGGAAAGACCCGGCAACCACATCGACCCAGCAGCCTCCTGAGAGAGAGGGGGAGAAAGTCCCCCAAACCCCACGGTGGAACCTCTTCCGTACGCGGACTCGGGGGCTGCTCCAGATAGACCGGAGCAGATTTACTCAAGTTCCAACGAGGGAGACGATAATCTGCCCAAAGGGGAGGATCTGGGGGCGGTGGACCTAGGTATCCTGCTCGCAAGAGGAGACGCGTCAGCCCAGTCCCTACGCCGCTGCCTCCTTTCACCCCTAGACCGAGGGGCATGTCACTGGATATTCTAACGACTCTGCACACACTGGTCACGGAAATTCAGCAGAGAATGCTTCCGACAATGGGGCCTATGCCTCCGCAGGACCCCCAGGAACATCCCAGGTTGAGCCAGCGGAAGAGGACGTCTAAGGGGGCGCTGGTCCTCAGCGTCATCCAACACCTCCACCACCACCACCTGTTCACGACATGACCTCACGCGAAGGCCCGGCTCCGCACACTGGCACGGACACTGCTACCATGGCTACGGGCACCAATTAGGACAACAGCTTTGTCCAGGCTGACAGAGAAACACCACACACGGATGAGCCCCATAGGGCCTCCCCACCAGACGAAGTTGGATCTTTCCATTCCATGATGTCAAGGGCCTCTGAGCTGTTTCAGCTAGTTCCCAAAGAGACTAAGAAAGAGGGGTTCCTGTACCAGATATGGGTTGTTTGATCTAAAAAACTGGACCTACTGCGCATTTAACCAAATTCTTTTGACCTCATTTTTTTTTACCTACTCTGGAGGGAGACCCCCCCGCAACACCTCCTAATGCGGGGGGAGATCGCCACACCTCCCCGAATTCCCCCCACCTCAATCTGTTCCCTTACCCCACCCCACAATTATTTATTTTAAAGTGTACCATTTGGCCTACCGAATTAGATCAAAAAGATGGAGGCAAATGGGAGTAGGTCAAGTTGGCATTAGGTCAACTATGCCAATACCCCTGTAGCAGCGACGCGAGTCAAGAAGAAAGACCATAGTGTCCATTCCCTTCCTGGACGACATCTGGGAGGAGGGCCTGTCGCTAATGAAGAACCCGAGTATGGCTCCTCCCAAGCGTGACAGATTGGAGAAAAAGTATAGGGTACCAGAGTCAGGGCCCAAGTGCAGGCCATCAAATCGTTGCTGGGCATGATGTCCTCCTGCATCAGCCTCGTACGCCTCTGCAGACTTCACATGAGACCTCTCCAGGGGTTCCTGAATACGAGGTGGATGCAACTATCAGGGACCTTTGCGGACAAGATATCCGTCGACAAGGAGTTCCGTCGAGTGATACAGTGATGGGGTGTAAGACTGCATCTCGTCCAGGGGACTCTGTTTCAAGTTCTGCCTTACCAGGAAAAAGTCACTACAGACACCTCTCTAGAAGGATGGGGAGCCCACACCGAACAGTTGCACGTAAGAGGCCTCTGGTAACCGGAGGAAAAGGGCCTCCACATCAACGTCCTGGAGCTTCGGGACGTATTCTGGGCCCTCAAGTCGTTTCTGATGTCGCTGAAGGGCAAGGTGGTGAGGATCTTCACAGACAACACCACCACCACCATGTTTCACATCTGAAGGCAAGGGCAGACCCGCTCACCGGTGTTCTCCAAGGAAGCCCAGGATCTGTGGTTCTAAGCCATTTGGTAGGGCATGGTCCTCGTCCCCTTTCACCTGGCCGGCATCAAGAACACCATCGCGGACTCACTCCGCAGGGAGTTGCGTTCCTGTCATGAATGGAGGCTTAGCCAGGACCAGGTGGACCTACTGTTTGTCAAATGGGGCAAACACCAGATCAATCATTTCGCGACAGAGGCGATCGCCAAGTAGCAGAAGTTCGCCAGCAGGTTCTCTCCGCTGAGGAGCATGAGGGATGCATTCTCGTTCCTGCATTTTAAAATAAAAATCTTTTTATTGTTGATTTTAGCTGATTACAACTTTTACAAAAAACGAAAAATATACAAGAATTTGTTTTTTAGTTTACATAAAACATTTATAATTAAAAAGAAATCAACATATAAAATATAACATAGGTCTTAATTACAGCAACTATTTACTAACACGTTATAAGTATAGTCTTTCTGCAATTTAGTGCAAACGTTTTTTGTCATTTAGGTCATGATAAATAAACATATACTTGTTGGTTACAGTAACTTATTGCAAGCACATAAATCATTTAAACTTAATTCAATATAAATCAGACATATGTTTTGTTTTCATTTTAATTCGCAATTGACAAGCATGTGGTTTCGTAACCAATAGAAGACACACTAGAGTTTTTATGTGTAATGCACATTGTATGACATACATTTTTATTCAACAGTCATGGTTTTTAGGGATTCTTCAATCTTAAAAAGAAGTTTAGTTAAAGCTAAAACTAAAGAACGATTATTTCCCCACATACATCGCTCCCAAAACATTTGTCTAGAATTCAGATTGCGCTCAGTATAAAAAATAGCCAGTGTTTTTACTCTGTCCTGTTCAAAGTGTACACCAAATAACACTAGGGGCCTCATTACGACCCTGATTACGATGTTCCCTTCTCGGGACCCGGATCAGACGCCTGGTAAAACCAGGCGTCCTTTCTGGTCACACGAGGGGAAGAGGGAGGTAAAAATGGGACACTCATTATGTGCCCGTTGTTACCTCCCTCCCCATTCCCATTGAACCCTATGGGGGCTCAAATGGGAATGGGGAATGGTTCCTGCAAGGAGGACTTACCGGGTCCTCCTATGTTGGAGTAACCTGGTAAGTCCCCATTGCAGGAACCCGTTAAAGGAGGCCGGTTTGGAGGCAGCCATGGAGCTAATAGCTCCATGGCTGCCTCCAAACTTGTGATGAGGCCCTAGATGTTTAAGTGTTTCCAACTGATTCTGGCGGAGGCAGAAGCGGCAATTCTCATGGTCATTAGTCCCTCTTGATTTAGACCAATGTTTAATGTGTTCCATCGTGGGAAATTGATTCAACTTAAAGCATACATATATGCACCGTGCTCTTACGCATGGAAAAAAATGACACTTTCCTTGGAAATAAAGCATATTCTGTTTAGGTCTTATAAGTACTAATTAAATCAATCGTATTTGACCAGTCAAGTTTGTATAGTTACTTTTAACGTTAGGAAGGCCTAGCTTGAGGTCATCGCTGGAAGCAGAAATATTTGATAGTTGTTGATTCGTGGTTGATTTAAAGTGATTAATAGACGGCACGTTTGATTTGTCTAAAAGTGTCTTAAAATCCTCATATAAAGAATTGCGTGGGGGCAACAACATTTTACAGTAATTTGAAAGCATACACCATTGGAACCTAGGTACAAGAGAAACAAGACCTAATTCATGGCATATTATGGAGTTAGGAACAGCCATAGCAAGTCCTAGTGTTTCTTTCCATATTCTCCCTTGAATTTTATTCAACAAAGAATGGACATGTAACAGACAGGTGTCCAATGTAAATAATAGAGTCAGCTCAACTTTCATAAATATAAAAGTCAATTAAAGAAAGCAATGAAAATTAGCAGTATTTTTTACAAATGATCTTCATTTGCAAAATAAGTGGTCTAGACTTGATGTTCAGTTGGTTAGTTCAGCACGATGTTGAGGAGTCATCATTTAAAGTATAGCCCAAATATCTTAAAGAACATGAACGTTGGAGAGAAGTTCCTAAAAGTTTCCAACAACATGCTCTCAGTTTTTTCCTATTTGTAAAAATTATTACTTGGGACTTTGCTGAATTAGCCGGAAGATTGTGTTTGGCGGCGTAAGTAGAAAAAAAAACCTGTTTGTACTGCAAACCATAATGAGTCCTATCAAATAATATGACATCATCAGCGAATGCCATCCAGTGTAATTTGACGGTGCCCAGTCTGACAGGATATGTAATTTGCGAGTTCCACAATTTGTCTAGGTCGCACAACTAAAGGCTAAAAAGGGTGGCAGCAAGATTGTTACCCTGCTTGACATCGGTCATGGTTGGAATAGGGAGTGTCAATGCACCTTCTTGGTTGATGCGAATTTGGAACGTAGTGTCAGAGTGTCATAGCAATACGATGAATTACATTAGGTGAAAATCCTAATCTAGTCATTTGTGCCCACAACAGTTCCCTAATGACGCAATTGAAAGCTGAAGGTAGATCTAAGGTGGCCATGTAGTTGGGGCCAGAGTTGGACAATTTTGAATCAGCTAACAGATGGGCTATGATTGCAGCATTTAGAAGCGTACCCATGCCCTTACGAAATCCCACCTGGAATTTCGAATACATGTCGTTATCAGCAATAAAAGTTTCCAGATGTTTAAGGATTACAATTGCGAAGACCTTAGCGGCCGCATCCATAAGGGCAATGGGTCGATAATTAACCTGATCTTGGGGGTTGCCCTTTTTATATATAGGAATGATGATGGCGTTATGCCATGAGACAGGAATTGAGTTTGTGTGTTTGATGTGTTCAAATTTACTATACAAGATAGTCGCCCAAAAGTGTGGGTCCGACTTAAAAATGCAAGGAGGGATTCCGTCTGGCCCGGCCGCTTTTCAATGTTTCAAACTATCAATGGCAGGTATGATGTCATCAATAGAAAATACACAAGTACATCGGCGTGTATGAACATTTTTTGGTAAATGGAATTTTTCGCAAATATACAGTTGCCATTTGTCTGCTGAAATGGACGATCCTAGGTCATTAGCTGTCGAATTTGACACTGCTCTCAGGCGAGCCCAAATATTTCTTGTATCTGTATTACATAATAAAGCAATCATTTGCGGATTCTCTTTTAGATGAAATTGATGTTTAAGAAATGTTATTTTGTTTCTATATGTTTGCCTTATTTGATGTTGACGAGTTTGTGTCTTGTGATGCAATACATTAGATCTTTTTAGGTCTTTTAACTTTGCATTCTTATCACGCTTTAGTAGCAGTGCTCCAGATTAAACTTTGAGAGTAAATGTGATTTTAAGATAGTAAAAATTACTTTTCTCCTTTGCAAGAGAGTAATATGTATGCAACGTCCAGCCAACGCATGCGCAAACTGTATGGGAATCATTACCGTACAGCTGCTTTCTGCATTGTGATACAATACACCTTTCATTATTTCTCTAAGGTCTGGCCATTTGATCTCTCCTGTGTATATTTAATTGTTGAAATCACAAAAACCTAGCCAATTACATAGTAAAGCAAACATGAATTGTATTGTGTGTTTTGAGGTTCGATAGCAGAATTGTCATTTGAATGAGTCCTCATTTTCTGGAGCTATTACTACCTAATGGTATGCCAATGTTATGATACAACAGTGCAGAGAGGCAATGACTCCATGCTAAATTCTACATCTAATCTAATGGTCAAATGGTTATTGATATAGTGCTTTTGGCCAAGCGCTGTACATAGAACATATTTATCAAAATGATCCCCAAACCAAAGTTTATCGACTTTATCGACCTCGAAAGGATGAAAGGCTGAGTTGGACTTGCTGGGATTCGAGCCTGCAACCTAGAGATCACGCACAGATTGCAGCAATTAGTGCTCAACCGGCTGAACTATCTTATTGGCTAACACCCTTGAGCAAAGACTCTGCTGCCACTGACCATTTATAGTAATGTACCCCATTGACTGCAAGGTTGAATGGATGTAATCTAGACTGTGCGTAGTCATCATTTTTTTTTTTAACAAATATTTTTATTAGTATTTCAGTATACAAGATACTAAATCAGCAATGACCAAGCATACATTAAGGTTCTCATGAATTCATTCATCGATAATAATAATCAAGCGCATCAATCACATCATGAGTTCATTAAGCTTTAGTCTATCTCCCCTGAAAGAACTCCGAGGGGGCTTCGTGTTCAGATGCTGACCCAGCCATAGGCGTACCCTAATGCGCGTCGAACATTGTAGCCACAGTCTCACATAGAACCTTACCTCTACATATTGTTTCGAAACCATATTAAACAAAACTACAACAATTCATAAACCCTTCCCCCAACACCTCCCCCCACCCCCCTCCTTGATGGCATGGATCCAACTTTCTGCAAATGAATAGGGTTGTTATATATTGAGTAGGAAGCAGCTGCAGTGCACCGGGACTCTTGCTTTTGATTTGGTCATGTTCAAAATTGGAGAGCTCTTAGAAGATTTGGCCTAAAGAAATATGCCTCTCTGTCTCTGACATGAACCAGGAAGGGCTCCCAAATGTCTCGGAATTTCAGATATTTGCCATCCCTCAAGGCACCCACCCGTTCCATGGCTAGCACATTCCAAATCTTAACCCACCAACAGGCTACCATTGGGCCTTCTGGGTGTTTCCACGCCTGTGCCATGGTCATTCTTGCTGCCATCAAAAGATGGGTAATAAGCATTGCATTGTTTCCTGTTGCAGGATATACACCTTCCACTGGAGTGCCTAAAAGGATCGCTTTAGGTGCAGTTGGCAATTGCTTCCCAGTAATATCCTTTATGTGGCCCAAAATGTCTTTCCAATATAATCTTGCCTTCGGGCAGGACCACCACATATGAAATAAATCGCCAATACCTCCACAGTTTCTCCAGCATACAGGGGGGTAACTGGAGTTCATCTTATGAAGTCTATAAGGAGTCAGATACCACCGGAAACAAATCTTGTGTGCAGTTTCCCTGACAGCTGAGCACATGGAGACCTGTCGTGACCTTGCCCATATTTGAGACCATTCCTTTTCAGTGATGGGTCCCCCTATATCTTTCGCCCAACTGTCCATATACGGGTAGGTGTCACTGATTTGCGCTTTGTCCAGTAACTTATACAGTTTAGAGAGAGCTCTCACATCCTCTCCTTCGTGTAGTGTTAGTTCCAAACCTCGGGCTTCCTTATGGCTGCTTTCTTAACTTCCTTCTGTGCTATCCAATGTCTGATCTGGATGTAGGTATACCTGTCTACCTCTCCTACTCCGAATTTCTGCTTACATTCTTCAAAAAGCAGCGGGTTACCCTCCTGATAAAAGTCCTTCAAACATAGCGGTAGGCCCTGACACCAGTTCTTCCAAAAGCCGGGCCGCTTGCCCGGTGTGAAGCTTTGATTATGTGCCATAGGGGAGTATGGTCCTAGCCCTGGGGCAATGTTCTGTCTTCTCAGTGCCCGGTCCCAACCTTTTAACGAGACCTTGGTTGCTTCTAACAGGTTCCCCTCTGCCTCCATATCGGCTCTCTTGAGACCATGCAATGCTTCCAGTGGGATTGTGGTCACGTAGTCATCATTTTACACACTTATAATAATAGTGTAAATTAAATTATCAGTGTAAAAATGATCTGCCTCTGCATGATTATGCACACAGCACCAGAACTCTGAAAAATACAATTGTGTAATAATGGTTTGCTTTCACTGGAAAAATAGCATAATTTGGTACAAAATATTAATTCTCAATTACAACTTAGTTTTCAATCTTATTAAAGGATAGTTCCGGGACTTTTTTTTTATTGTCCCTACGGTTCGGCCATGTGTTTTTAAGCATAAATCGGTAGATCGTAGAAAACTTTCCTATGGACCTTACCCGACTTTTCGTCCATTAACGCACTCGAAATCGGCCGCCATTTTCTGATAATCCTATCATTTCCCCCCATCGACCTGGCTCATCTGCTTTTGCGGCACTAAATCAAATCCCCCGCCCCTGAGCCTGACATCAGCAGACGCGTACCGCCCATTTCCCAACGCCAAAGCACGTTTCGTGTCAACAATCGCTGCGCCTCAGCTAATGAAGTGTCGCCATGGAAATGGCAGGACGCCTCTTTCCTCAATAAGTATAAACACACCGTTTCACAACACACAGCAGCAGATTTTCGATTCCATTACTCTCTCTATGTTACTTTGAGTATTCTGTGACTCGTTTCTGTGCTCTGGTCAGCTACCTTCGGCGCTTCTAGGCCTTGTGAACACCTGTACCATCTCTGTAAATTATTTTACTTTCTTTACCACACAATGGCTACAATAATGCCGTATATGTACGAGCCCGAGTACACCGAGCAAGAACTACTGGAAAGGCGAGCATGCGAAAACGATGGGGATTCGGACGGCAGTTGGGAGGACCAGTCAACGGATGAAGAGCCTGGACCATGTCGCATGGACGGCGTCTCCACCTGGTGCACGTGCAATCGGTGCGAGCTAATGCCAACTGAGGAGGAGAACTGCTGCTGCCGTGAAAATTCCGGGTGCTTGGCCTACATTTCGGAAGGCGAGCCAAGTCCGCAATGCATCACCGAGCTGCCAGAGTTCAGGGAAGCCTGCCTCTCACGGACAATCCTAAAATTCTAGGAAATTATGCACAGTGCTTCTAAAGCTGAATGTAAAGAAACCATTCCTTTTATCATAGTGTGCAGTTTCGTTTTTTGAAAGACTTCAGAGAAATACATTCTGTTTCAGAGGTGGCTTGCAATTACATCCATGTAGATAAAAATCAAAATAAGCCTCCTAGTTTCTATAAAGTAACCTGACCTTTGCACTGCCCTTTGCTCTAAACCTGTGTGTAAATGTACCCAGGAAAAAAATAAAGCTGTCGTATTTGCAAGATTTTCATGCAGAAAAAGGCCTGGTACCCACCTTATCTAGAGGCCTGTTTAGTAGAGCGATTTTTGAGTTGTAGGGATTGATATGCAAACCTATTGTCATGATTCCTGCCCCTCATGTCCCCAGCCCTCCAAGATGTCAGGCTGGACCCAGGCCACGATCACCTACATGGCCCTCAAGGGCCTCTTCATCCCTCCAAAGACCCACTTGGAGTCAGACTTGGCGCTTGTGGCACCAGACTCACTCACTCACTCCCACAGGATAACATTGGGGATTGGACTTGTAGTGCATTGATGGGGACAAGATGGATGCCCCCACATATTTTGGTTCCCAGAACTGCATGTGCAGTCTAGTCTTTTGGGTGTGGTTCAGCCCAGAGACCCCTGGGATACCCAAAGACTATTTAAGCCATGCACAGGCTGAGAAACATGCTTTGTGTTTTCTGCACCTGCAGCGTGACACTCACCGTGTTCGGATCGGTCTCCAGTAGGCCTGCATCTTTCTTCTGCAAGAACAAGAACACCGTTAGGAACAGCCTTACCTTGCGGCGCTTCTGGCCATCATTCATCGCTCCTTCTGTTCTGCGGGCATCTTCGGCGGTGTCATTCCCATCCCGGCACGCCGCTTACTAAGGAAAAGGGAAAAGAACAGAAAAAGGCATTAGTAAGCATTCAGCAAATCTTTGCTTATTTTTTAAAGACTGTACGAGCTTGAAACGCTTAACTGAATCCCAGCCGCTCTGGGGGAACTCTGCTCCAGAACTTCTCATCCATCTCATCCATCTGCAAGAGGGAAAAGACACTCCAGATTAGCGTGGAAACATCTAGAGGCGCTGCATACCGCGCTTACTCACCGCATTTCTTCTTCATAACCGGCATCCACGCTGAAAACTTTGCGGCACCTAAAAGACCCCGAAAAAGAACTCAGTTCAATACAAATACGAAAGGGTTGCATCGCGCTCTCACTCACCTTCAGCGCTATTCATCTCAGCAGCACGTCGCCATCCCCGGACGCCGGCCATCATCTAAGAAAGGAAAGGAACGAAGTTAGAGAACTCGCCAAAAGACTCATTATACTTACCTGTCGGACTCTTGCCAGTGAAGTAACTAGGCCGCAACAAGCCCACATCAATCAACACGCCCCTGCGCTGAATGCAGGATGGAGAGCACACTTTCCAAGAAAACAAGGTGAGCTGTGGATCAAAGGGAGGGGTTGGACCTCGGGGAAGAAGGGGTTCAAGCACACAGAGACAATAGGGAGTTAAACTCTGCCAATCCTGTGTTTCAGGCCCAGTCTCCAGTCGAGTAGACTCCAGGGAAGGGTTTGAGGTCGTAAGAGGTCAGAACAGGCTGAGTGATGTCCCCGTGGATACGAGGTGAGCGTTACAGAAAACAAAGCCTCACAACAAAATCCACCTGGGTGTCATGGAAACGTCAGAAACCGACCAGTTACCCACATGTTGGGGCAGTTACGTTTCGAAGTATATGCAGCCAGGCAGGAGACCAACACCCTGAGGAGAGAGCTGATAGTAGCCAAAGAACGCACTGATGACTTAAGCTGGCAACTTCTCCAGTCACAAGCAGGGCATGCACCATTGCCGGGAAGCGTGCCCTCGATTCCAGCACCATCAGCCAATCCCGTTCAGATAACCCTTCCTGGGGCAGTTCCCTTGGCCCCGCCCTAACGATTTACGGGGGATCCCAAGAGGATTGCAACGTTCATGAACCAGTGCTGCCTGCACTTCCTTTGTAGACCAGGGGCCTTTCCGAATGACCAATCACAGGTCGCTTTTGTGCTATCCTACCTGGGTGGTAGCGCCGCAGACTGGTCTGTACCCTTTGTGGCCCAAGACGATCCTTTGCTGCATGACTTCAGGGGCTTTCAGCAGGAGATGGAAAAGCTGTTCGCCCGTCGTACTCATGGGCAGGCATTAGACAACAAACTTCTGTCCCTACGCCAAGGGAATAAAGACCTATTAACATATAGAGCTGTGTTCAATAGACTCGTAGTTGAAGCAGGATGGCCAGTGGAGAAGAGAACCACGTTATTTCATTGAGGGTTGCGGGGGGAGCTCAAGGATGTTCTCGCACAAGTAGTGAACCCCCCGAAAGACTGCTCAGAATTCATTGACCTTGTTGTTCAACTGGATCATAGGTTGCAGGACCGAAGAGCAGATCAAACCAGACCGGACCCTCGCCCTATGGATGTGCGTTCAAAGGACAATATTGCCTGCACAACGGAAGGTTCAGGAGAACCAATGCAAATCGGGGGGGTCAGATCTCCCCTGACTAAAGCGGAAAGGGATAAAAGGAGACAGCAGCACTTATGTCTGTACTGTGGAAGGTCAGGTCATTTCCTTAATGAGTGCCCTGTGAAGCCACGAGGGGGACGGTAGGGGCCACGGACAAGGAAGATACCATCAAGGAATCGGAAAACTCCCCAGCCCGGCAAGTGTAGGGGCCCACTTGTCGTGCGAAGAAAGTGAACTACAGACCTCCCATTTTGTGGTTTTGATCAATCACCAACAACCATCTCGGATGCACGCAGTAAGAGCGTACATTGACAGTGGAGCTGTTGGGAATTACATCGACCAGGATCTTGCGGCAAAGATGGGGCTTCCGTTACACCCTAAATCAACAGCCGACACTGTTACCACTGTCGACGGCACAGAAATAGCTTCTGGTCCAGTATCCCAATGCACTGCAGCTTTAACCCTTCTGTGCCAGGATTGACACCAAGAATCGATCGTTTTCGACCTCATTAAGGCACCACAGTTCCGGTTGATTTTGGGAATGCCATGATTGGTAGCTCACAATCCTCTAATCGATTGGCGAGCAAAAGAATTGGCCTTTCCCGAGACTTGCGCCCACACATGTTATCGCCAAGAGAAAGAACCAATAGACGCCAGAACCTCCATGCTTGCGACTGTGGCAATCGGCACCCTACCAAGCGAATACCAGGACTTTCAAGATGTCTTTCAGAAAGAACACGCTAATACCCTGCCACCGCATAGACCATACGATTGCCAAAATGACCTTTACCGGCGCACAAATCCCTTGTGGGTGAATTTACGCACTCACAGAACCAGAAAACCAGCACCTGAAGGCCTATCTTGACCAATACCTGGCCAACGGGTTCATCCGTCCCTCGAGGTCTCCAGCTGCCAGTCATCTATTCTTCTTACCGAAAAAGGAGGGGGAATTGAGAACGTGTATCGACCATCGCGCACTGAACCAGATTACCGTAAAAAAACGCTACCCCCTGCCACTGATCCCTGAATTGCTTGATCAAGTCAAAGATGCCCAAATCTACACAAAACTAGACCTGGGGGGGGCATATCACCTTGTTCGCGTAAAACAGTGGGACGAATGGAAAAACGCTTTTCCCACCAAATACGGCTTGTACGAATATCAAGTAATGCCCTTTGGTCTTTGCAACGCGCCTGCAGCATTTCAATACTTCATGAAGGATGTCCTACGGGAATTGATTGATGCCTGTGCTCTAGTGTACATCGACGATATTCTAGTATATTCCGCATCAAAGCAGGACCACGTTAAACACGTCTGATCCGTATTGGAGAAATTCCGTCAACACCTGCTCTACGCCAAGCTCGAAAAGTGCTCATTCCACGTCTCTGAGGTGGAATTCCTGGGCTTTATTCTCAGCCCGAATGTAATCCGAATGGATGTACACAAGGTAGATGCTATCCTGAAATGGCCATCCCCAAATTCATTCAAGGGGGTTCAAAGTATGCTGGGTTTTGCAAACTTCTACCGCTGGTTCATCCCAGGATTTTCGCAAATCGTGCATCCCATCACGTCATTGCTAAGGAAAAGCAACAAAAAGGTCCAGTGGACAACAGAAGCCGAGGAAGCTTTGAGGGAACTCAAAGCAAGATTCACATCTGCCCCAATCTTACCCCACCCTCGCCCTGAACTCCCATACCTGGTGGAAACGGACACCTCAAGCATGGCTATGGGAGCCGTCCTCTCACAAAAAGACCCCGAAACGGGCCAGTTACACCCTGTTGCCTTCTGGTCGCGTAATTCACACCCCTTGAACTCAATTACGCTATCACAGACAAAGAACTCCTGGCCATTAAGTCAGCCTTTAAGGCATGGCGGCACTACCTCTTGGGCGCCAGACACACAATCACTGTTAGGCAGAAACCTGGGCAGTTCCCTTAGGGACCACTGCAAAAAGTTTAAGACTACAGGTGTTGGCAGTAAACCCAATTGGTAGCAGTCTGTACCACCCAGATTTACCTGGTAGCTGTGGCTGAGCAGTCAGACTTCTCTCAAGAAGAGTTAGGCAGTATATAGAGTATACACATTAGGTACAAAAATACAGTAGCACAAGCAAACACTTACCAGAGCTTGGGCATAAAAGTATATAATTATTTATTTAAAAACACATTTATAAAAAATACACTGGCACTAATATGTCAAGCAAGTTCAAACACAGTCACTAGAAATATATACACCTCCCTGATTAATTATTCGACAGGTCTTAGAAAAAGAACACCACTTATTATCAATACAGAGGTGAGCGCTTAACCAAGATGGCACTCCAATAATTATTTAAAAAGGGAGGGAAAAGGCAGAATTAGGAAAGCACACAATACCAACACTTTTAAAAGAACCACAGCAAGTCAAGAAAGGCAGAGTCTACTGTAGAGCAAGAAAGTTCATAGGCCAGACCCACTCTTGGAGAGAGCAAGGCGGGATGTGCCCAAGATCACACAGTTGAAGTACACTTTAAAAGTCTTTGCAGATAGTTCAAAAGGAGTTGGATCATTTCAGAAAAGTTAGTTAACAGGTTCCAGGTCACCCCAGGATAGAGAGTCAAGGATTTACAGGACACCTTGAACAGTCTGTTGCAAGGGAGACCTGGCGGGACACAGTACGATCACCTACATGGCCCTCAAGGGCCTCTCCATCCCTCCAAAGACCCACTTGGAGTCAGACTTGGCGCTTGTGGCACCAGACTCACTCACTCCCATAGGATAACATTGGGGATTGGACTTGTTGTGCATTGATGGGGACAAGATGAATGCCCCCACATATTTCGGTTCCCAGAACTGCATGTGCAGTGTAGTCTTTTGGGTGTGGTTCAGCCCAGAGACACCTGGGATACCCATAGACTATTTAAGCCACGCCCAGGCTGAGAAACATGCTTTGTGTTTTCTGCACCTGCAGCGTGACACTCGCCGTGTTCGGATTGGTCTCCAGTAGGCCTGCATCTTTCTTCTGCGCTCAGCTCCTGCAAGAACAAGAACACCATTAGGAACAGCCTTACCTTGCGACGCTTCATCACTCCTTCTGTTCTGCGGGCATCTTCGGCGGTGTCATTCCCATCCCGGCACACCACTTCCTAAGGAAAAGGGGAAAGAACAGAAAAAAGGCATTAGTAAGCATTCAGCAAATCTTCGCTTATTTTTTAAAGACTGTACGAGCTTCATATGCTTACCTGAATCCCAGCCGCTCTGGGGGAACTCTGTCTCCGGAACTTCTCATCCATCTGCAAGAGGGAAAAGACACTCCAGGTTAGCGTGGAAACATCTAGAGGAACCGCATACCGCGCTTACTCACCGCATTTCTTCTTCATAACCGGCATCCACGCTGAAAACGTCACGGCACCTAAAAGACACAGAAAAAGAACTCAGTTCAATGCAAATATGAAAGCGTCGCATCGCGCATCACGCTCTCACTCACCTTCAGCACTACTCATCTCAGCAGCACGTCGCCATCCCCGGATGCCGGCCATCATCTAAGGAAGGAAAAGAACGAAGTTAGAGAACTGTTCAAAAGACTAATTATACTTACCTGTCGGACTCTTGCCAGTGAAGTAACTAGGCAGCAACGAGCCTGCATCAACCAACGCGCCCCTGCGCTGAAAGCAGGACGGAGAGCACACTTTACAAGAAAACAAGGTGAGCTGTGGATCAAAGGGAGGGGTTGGACCCCGGGGAAGAAGGGATTCAAGCACACAGAGACAATAGGGAGTTAAACTCTGCCAATCCTGTGTTTCAGGCCCAGTCTCCAGTCGAGTAGACTCCAGGGAAGGGTTCGAGATCGTAAGAGGTCAGAATAGGCTGAGTGACGTCCCCGTGGATACCAGGTGAGCGTTACACCTATGTTGATTTTTGTACTTCTGACAATTTAATTTAAATGAAATTGGATGACCTTAGTATTCCACTGTTCAATGGTTTCTAAGTTTGTGTTGGAAAAGTGAGAGTGACGATAAACATCCATATTTACCCTGTACATAAACTCCCTGCATAACTTGGTGTTCCATTGTACAGATAAATAAGGTCTATGAACTTGAATAAGTGTGAGAGATGAATCAATTGCAAGAGCTTGAGTTTTGAAATGCACTTTCAGTGAAATCAGACTATAATCACCAATATGTAAAGATAGTATAGATACAGGGTCAAACAACAAGCATAAGTTGTCCAAGACGAAAAAATAGTCGATATACGAAGCAGAGGATCCTCTCTGCCAGCTGCCAATACGAGATCCCTTTTCATAGTCGACTAAATTTAATTCCCAGTAAAAAAGATATTCTAGCCAGTGACGTCCTCTCTGTGCAGAGTAGCTGCAATTATTTAAATTAGTGAGCGACCCATGGGTTTTGGAGAGCGAAGCACGTGTGGAATTAAAGTCACCTCCAAGCATAATGTAGTAATGGGAATTGTGTAAAAAAGCATCTACTAAAACCAAGCATAAAGACCTAAAACAGGCATCTAGGGTGTGCTTCGCCGGATTAAAATAAAAAGATATGATTAGAAAAACAGTGTTAGATGGGTCATGGAAGGAGTATTTTATGGCCAGTATTAAGGCCTAAACAGCTGTAGCTGGTTAGTGGGTGTTGTTATTTAAGAAATACTCATCAAGAGGGGCGCAAGCCACGGAATATTTTTAAGTGAGCCAGCAAGAGTAGACAATCGAGCTAAAACATCCCTAGTAGAATGATCTTTCAAGCTGTCATTACTTGAATCGACAATGGATAACTGTGCCTCTACGAACTCCTTGTCCAATTTGAGAGTATCAAATAAGTGGAGCTGAAATCCCCAATGAGCAAAATCTGGTCTGTGGTCCCACAAAAGTTTGGTTATAATGCGGGAATGAAGGCCACAGATCCTTCGATAATTATTGTGATTAGAAAGAGTTAACCAATCTATATCCTGAGACTCTAAATTCCTCATAGTCGGGCTTAATTTGAAAGTATTTAACATAAAACAGCGATTTAATCGCTGCTTGCCATTGATGTCCGGATTACTAGACCATCCAATAATATTCTGAGTTTTGTCCGTTACTGTGGCTTCAGAGATTTCAATATCAGATTCCCTGACGGGATTAAGAGGAATATCAGGTATGGGGAGAGAACAAGAAGAATTTGGATGAGAATTTTTAGAACATGCGCTTGGTTGAAGAGAATTGTCAGTAATGCATGAGCCAACATTGGTCTTTGAGTCAGACACAACAATTAGGAACAGCATTCGACGACATCTTGGATGTAGAGTGTGGTTTAAAGTCATGTTGGATTTCAATTCTGACATCATTGGGAGACGCCTTATTTGACGGAACAGGTTACAGAAGACAAGTCAGTATTGTCAGTGTTGCTTGGTAGGGTGCCCGCAATCTTGGCAACGCCAATTGGTAGATGCAAACTGTTAGAGCTCACTTGAGTCTTTATCCCTTTTTCAGATGGTATAGATGGAATACTTGGGACACATTTTGGGGAGCGGTTGTCTGAATTGAGAATCAGCTTGGATTCACAAGTCAACTGATTTAGATCGATGATATCATCGTTGGACAAATTGCAAAGATGCTTAAAGGAATGGTTCGGTCAAAATGTGTTATTGCCCCTACGGGTCGGCCATGTGTTTTTAAGCCTAAGTCGCTCGATTTTAGAAAAATTTCCTATGGACCTTACCCGAATTTTCGTCCATTAAACGCACGCGAAAACAGGCATCAGGGAGCTGCCATTTTGTGATAATCCTATTATTTCCCCCATCGCCCTGGCTGACCTGCTTTTGTGACACTAAATCATATCCCTCGCCCCTGAGCCTGTCATCAGCAGACGCGTACTGCCCATTTTACAACGCCAAAGCACGTCTCATGTCAACATTCGCTGCGCTTCAGCTAATGACGTGTCTCCATGGAAATGGCAGGACGCCTCTTTCCTCAATAAGTATAAACAGACCGTTTCACAACACACAGCAGCAGATTTTCGATTCCATTCCTCTCTCTGTGTTACTTTGCGTATTCTGTGACTCGTTTCTGTGCTCTGGTCAGCTGCCTTCATTGCTTGTAGCCCGTGTGAACAGATACCAGTACCAACGTTATAAATTATTTTAGTTTGTTTAACACACAATGGCTACAATAATGCCCTACATGTACGTGCCCGAGTATACCGAGGAGGAACTACTGGAAAGGGAAACACGCGAAAACGATGGGTCTTCGGATGGCAGTTGGGAGGACGATTCAACAGCTGAAGAGCCTGGACCTAGTCGCATGGACGGTGTTTCCACCTGATGCACATGCAATCGGTGCAAGCTAATGCCAACCGAGGACGAGAACTGCTGTGAAAACTCGGGATGCGTGGCCTACATTTCGGAAGGCGAGCCACGACCGCAATGCATCACCGAGCTGCCAGACTTCAGGGCAGCCTGCCTCACACGGTCCGTGTTGAGGATAATGATGGTGCTTATGCACAAACTTCGCGCAAATGTTCGTCCGAGTAATCCGAGTAACGAGTAAGTATACTCTGCTTGTCATGCCACTCCTATTTCATGGTCTTCTACTATATCCAAAATTACATATACATATCATTGTAACGCATGAAAGTCATTCAATAGTGTGCAGTGTCTAGATAGCATTTGTCCGAGCAGAATGCCATTAGTTACACGAATTGTCATTGACAACAAACGTTTATTAAACTTATCTTGGTCTTTTAAAAACAGTTTGTTTCATTCCTTTTCACAGGTGGTACAGGCTGGTGACCTATCGTTCCTTTACATGGTGGCTTCACGGGAGGCTTGGGCACCGCGTTCGAAGAGTGATACCCGCCTGTGCCGTTCGTGCCATAAGAGAAACGTTCCCGAGTGACAGCGGTCAGTACAGGGGTTTTTCTCTCGCTGTGCTGCAACCTGACCTGTACAATGTTTAAAGTCTTGTATTTTTGTGTGATCAAAATAAAACACCACATATATTTTAACAACGGTTGTTTCGATTTTTTAAATGAATCAAGTGTGTCTCCATTCAAGGATGGACGTCAGACATCTGTGCTCGGAATGGGTGAAGGTCAGGTCGCTGTGAAGGAGGGTGGACACTATGTAAGCTAACATAATATATTATCAATAATGCATGCACTAAATAACACTTGTTCAAAGTCTTTCAGTCGGTTATGTCTCTATAAAAGTCACACATATATCTATACTATCAATTAACATTGGATTATACAGGCCTTAGGTCAAGGGTCTTGACCACTTTAATACACTGTTTGAAGTGTGGGTCTGTGCTCACAAGAATCTCCGGTATGTGGCATTTGTTATTGATAGGCAACGATATACTGCAGTAGGGGTCTAATGTTAGTTGGGGATCTGCTAGGTGGGCATCATGGCGTGGTCAGTGGTCTGGCACATGAAGAGAATACCTTGCAGGGACACAGGGTCAGAATGGCAGTAAGTTTCCACTGGCGAGGGTACGTGGGCAAGGACACGTTTGTGGAGATGAACGAGCTATGTGCTAAGTTCAGGCTGGTTCACATGCAGGACCGTGATCTCAGAGGAAGAGTGATGTGTTACATTTATTAGCTGTTGCAAATACCTCTGGAGTTTTCCAGTCAGAGTGGGAACAAGGGTGTGGGCCATGTGCTCTGCGCTGTACTATCGCAGTGAGGCCTGGTCACCAAGATGGAGTAGAAAGGGGGTACAAAAATGGATGCCCCGTGTCCTGCTCAGTGTTCCCATCTACGCGAATGTCATCCAAAGTTAACATCACATAAGGGCAAGGGGCGAACCCACTACTGGAGGCACTTGGCATGAGTTTCTACTGAGAAGTAAAGGATGAGAGGGGCCTGATGGCCCCTCGCTCCCAAACACTTGCCTTCACGCCCCAGGCCCATCCATCCCACCCCCCTCTATCAAAGGCGGTTCGCACCCGGGGATGAGCGCTGGCATGGGGGGCTGTCACAGGCGCAAACGGCCAAGGTGCCAAACAGCATGTACACTTCAAAAGGTATCCCACGCCCAGGGGCCATCGCTCACTTGGCCTCCTCAGACCCCGTGTCTCCAGGCAGGCCTCCCCTGAGGCAGGCTGCCCCCCTGCAATCCACATAAGTGTGTCTCCATTCAGCAGTCTTCCTGTGCCTTATCTGCATGCCCCAGGCCCATCCATCCCACCCCCTCTATCAAAGGCGGTTCGCACCCGGGGATGAGCGCTGGCATGGGGGGCTGTCACGGGCACAAACGGCCAAGGTGCCAAACAGCATGTACACTGCAAAAGGTATCCCACGCCCAGGGGCCATCGCTCACATGCCCTCAGACCCCGTGTCTCCAGCCAGGCCTCCCCTCAGGCAGGCCGCCCCCCTGCAAACCACATAATACCACGACATACACACGTCATTCATTCACAAACGCACCCCTGTTTCTAATACTTTATAAACCACTTGATATGTCTCATGAGAACATCTTTGTGCTTTGCAAGTCAACTCCTGAACCGTCTACCTAAGAAGCACTGAGATCTATGCTAATCTGCTCGTCGTCGTGCTATCTGTGACCGCTTCGAGCAAACTCGTCAGTGTGCTACCTGTGGCCATCTACCTGTTCTCCTGCAACATACTGCTCGGCCTGCTGAATCCAACTGTTTGTTGGTCAAGGTAAGGCCATGTACCCTAGTCATATTTCGGTCATTTTTAAATTTCTATCTATTTGCGATTACAGTACCCAATAGAGCTATGGTCATTGGTCTCATTGCTATTGACTTTAGTTTCAATTGTTATGCTATCAATAGATCTATTTATTTTCATCTGTGTCAATTGTCATCGAATTGCATCCTTCGGGGGTCCAGTCTATAATGTAAGCATGTTTCCTTTTCGTGCAAGACAGAACATCCAAGGGACGAGTCACATGTTCAGAGTTCAGTCACATAATTTAAAAAATGTCTGTAACTTATGCAAATACTAAGCCGCACATGATGAACTGGTATAGTTCCGGCGACCAAAACAAACCTTGCATTGAGCATGGTATGGTTCATTTACTTTTTTATGACATTTTTATTCATCAAGGTTTTATAATAATCTTGATATTTACTTTTCAGAATTTTCAACATTGCTGCCTGTTCGATTAGCGGTTGCCCTTCGAAGACCCATGCTAAATCTGAAGGCACTACAATGCATGTATTCCCGAAAACTGTTGATCGAATAAGAGAATGGGTCAGACATTGCAGAAATCCACTGCATGAGCTGGAAAGTAGAGTCCAACAAGTCTTTGAGGACAAGAGGGGTGATCGATACTGCATCTGCAGCCGGCACTTTCTCTCGAACATCTTGGGTAACAAAGAATAATAAACGGCGATGGACACGAAAATTGCTCTCAAACGCTATTCCCACTCTATTCGTCCACATTCCGCCACTGGTGAGTCAAGTGTCAGTTTTTAGCTTTAGGCCTTGCGGTATTGTGTAGGTAGCCGAATGGATTCATTGATATTTTAGGTGTTGTTTCCAATTTGTAATACTTTCGACATTGATATGAGTGTATAGCTTTTTGAATAATGACATTTATCAATATATTATTTTTAGATTTCATAACCCACAAACGAAATCTATATATGGGCACAGGGAACTGTGCTATATTGCGCATTACTCAAGTATTCTGTCTCCTTACATGGCAATTTTAAATATTGGCATTTCATTATCAAACAATAATTTACTTTTACAACTTCTTGACTAACCCTTGAATCTGAAGCAAGAACATTCTACTTCTGTGACGTGCTCGCAGTTATCAACCACTTCTAGCGCGTATCAGGTAATCATACTTGGCTATTCTGCTACAGACTTGTTTTATGCATGTCAAGTAATAGTTTTTATGTATCGTGTGATTATTTTACCAATTGTTTGGTTACTGCTTTCCAATTGATATACACCTTAGTTGTCGTCCCCTGGTGTTTGTTTTCAGTTATAATTAGTTTTATCCATACTAATGCAAGTACTGTCTTTCAGGGAGATGCTGAAGCGTCCACCACATTGACAACAGCCCTAGATGTTCTTCAGCAGCACGAGGTATGGATACTGACAGCTCAATCGACCGTGATCATCAGGACTGGAACACTTGTCGTTTGATTGTTCTACACCATGTTTCATTCGTGGTTAGCCATTGATATGTACCTGTGCGGTCCGCCCCAAGCGTGTGTTGTGTTTTCAATATTGTAATCCCTACTAATGCAAATACTATGCTTCAGGCAGTTGTTGAATCGTCAACCCACGCACTTGATGCAGAGTCTGACATTCAAGTAATTCCAGGGGAAGCGGGACCATGCAGATACGAATCGGCGCAACAGCTTTCGGAAGTGCGCCCCACATTGACAACAGCCCTAGATATTCTTCAGCAGCACGAGGTATGGATACTGACAGCTCCATCGAGCGTGATCATATAACGTGATTCCATTTGCTATACTTTCTTCCCTATTAACGCAAGTACTGTGTTTCAGGGAGACGATGGAGCTTCCACTACAATCACAAGATCCCATTTAGATGATGCAGATGTAAAGAAATCGGAGAAATAAGTCGATTAAATCTGATCATATTTAAATATTCCTTGATTCCTTTAGACAATGCAACATTTGTGGTTATCTCTTTATATGTACCTGTGCCGTCAACCCCAAGTGTGTGTTATGTTTACAATATTGAAAACCATACTAACGCAAGTACTGTGTTTCAGGGAGTTGTTGATGCCTCCTCTTCAATACAATCATTCGTGGCAGTCCATGCAGAGCCAGAGGTATGGATACTGACAGCTCCATCGAACTAGATCATCAGTGCTCGAATACTTGTCGTTTGATTGTTCCACACAATGTTTAAATCGTGTTTGGCTATTGAGATGTACATGTGTGTTCGTCCTCACGTGTGTTTTATGCTAACAATATTTTGATACACAGTAATGAAAATACTATGTTTCAGGGAGTCGATGGAGCCTCATTCCGTTCAGTCTATGCGGATACAGAAAATATAGTCGTTGCAGCGCAAGAGGAAGGAGCGGATACGTATCGGAGCAACAGCGTGCAGATGTTGAAGGTCAAGTCAAAAAAGTTGCAAAGAAAAGAAACAAAAATAAGGTTAGTTACAAACAGTTCATAACTTTAGAATTTTTTTTGTGCTGGGGACTATTTTATGTTTTTTTCCAGTCAATTGTACTATACTTTATCTTGTGTTTAAACTGAACTTCCCTTTTCCAATCTGTCCTCTTGTTACCCATGGGTCTATGAACTATACATACACAGACAGTGAAGCGAATGAGAGATGTTGCTTGCCAGACCATTTACAGTATGGAGGCTATGGAGGAACTATTAATTCAGACGCAGCGTGTTGAGACTCGGGATGCTCATGTCCAATGTACAGAAAATGAAATTAATATGTCCGGAGAATCCGGCAAAGTTGTTTTGGACCATTGCTACAGTACGACCGCACTACCGCAACAAGATGATACTGGATGTATTGAAGATAGCTCTGAAGTAGTCGCAGATCAATTCACACAATCTACACCTGCCAAAAAATTGCCACCAAAAAAGCTGTCGACATTGTTGTTTTCTCCCATCAATGTTGAAGTAGCAGATGTTGAAACGACAGAGAATGAACCAGCAGCAGCATTGACCGACGCATCAGAACTTGATAGCAGCGATATTTCTTTCAAATGTGGTGATATGTCCTCAATGTCACAGGCCGAAACAACTTTGACGCAGGATGACAGTCTAATGAAAGAGGGCAAATACATAGTATTCGACAGTTGTTTGATGGATATTATAAGTATGCTGAAATGTGGGCATTCCGAGAGAGGGAAAGTATGTGGGAAGCCATTGTTTCATGTGACTCGTCAAAAACAAGGCAGTAACGTCACAATACATGCCGCCTGTACATTGCATCATGCGTTTTCATGGTCTGCACAACCGATGCTGGGGAAACTGCCAGCAGGCAATCTACTCTGTGCAGCTCCATCATTTTTTAGTGGCTCCAGTTTTAGAAAGTTAGAGTCTTTCTTTCAGTTTGTGGGACTCCATTTCATTTAAAAAACGCAGTACTACAAATACCAACGTGATTATCTGTTTCCGGTCATTAGTGATGCTTGGAAAATTGAACAATTGTCTCTAGCAAGTACATTCGAAGGCAAACGATTCAGGCTAGCCGGCGATGGACAGTGCGACAGCCCTGGATTTTCTGCCAAGTACTGCACCTACCACTTTCTAGACATGGATAGTAAGAAAATTGTCCATTGTCCTGTGAAGCTGAAGAAGGGATAAAAGAGACAATAAATGCACTACTAGCACAAGGGATCATAGTGCCTTCAAACTCACCATGTAACACATACATTTACCCAATCAAAAAAGCAAAGGGAGGGTCTTGGAGGATGATACAGGATTTACGCCCCTTAAATGATGTAATTCAGAAGGAGTTCCCTTTGGTCCCGAACCCTGCATCAATACTATGCAGCATTCCAAAAACGGCATCACATTTCACGGTGGTCGACTTGAAAACGCATTTTTCTCCATCCCCCTGGCTGAAGAGAGTAGATACCTGACAGCATTTACACTAGGGGGTAAGAGATATGAACATTGCAGATTACCGCAGGGATACTGCGAGAGCCCGAGCATATTCAACCGCATATTGCATGAAGACTTAGGAAACCTATCAGTTGAGAGTACAATAATTCAGTACGTAGACGATTTACTCGTCTGTGCACCAGATGAAGAAGCATGGTGGCGAATCTCTTTCTTTGTGCTCCACCAACCACACTACTACCTCACTTACTGCAAATGTATATCCATATAACTAATGCTGTAAATAATGCAGGTGGCGGGCCGTGCGCTTGGGTACTGCAGAGGGGACTACAAATCTTTGACCAAACGACAATTGTGAGTTTGGTCGTGCAGGTAACACAATGTACATCCTCAGTGGCCATGGAGAAACTAGGATTTATAAAATCAGTGGAATATCTGCAATCGAGGGCAATGCACATCCACCTCATAACCACGGACAGACATGTTTCAATTGCCAAGACAATGAGAGAGCAGTTCCCACATATTAAACATCAATTTGACGTATGGCATCTTGCTAAATCAATCATTAAGAAAATCTCGGCTGCAGGGAAAAATAAGGTTTGGAAAGTATTTCAGAGTGGTCCCAGTCTATCAGCAACCATCTTTGGTGGAGCTCCAAAACTTGTGAAGGGTCATTGGAAATACTACTTGAAAAATGGCGGTCACTGATGCACCACTGTACCAACGTGCACTGCTGGTCAGAAAACCTACATTTCCACCAATGTGAACATGGCCCTTTGTCCCCAGTGGAGGCACGGAAGAAGAAGTGGTTGAATCCATCTTCACCGACACACAAAGCCATTGAGAAGATTGTTTTCGATAAAACTCTATCAAGAGATTTGAGGGGACTGACAGAATTCTGTCACACAGGAGGTTTGGAGGTGTTCCACAATATGTGCCTAAAGTACAGGCCAAAGCGCTTGCATTTCAGCATACAGGGCATGAGACATAGGACTCTACTAGCGGTCTTGGCCCATAACGAGAATCTCGGCCGTGAACAATCTAGGACTAAGGGTAATGTAAGGATGCCTCGCTACACTAAGGCCTTTTCAAAAAGAAGTAAGCAATGGGTGATCAAACCAGTCTATGAGGAAATGGAGTTCGACTTTGTCAAAAGCCTTATTGTTGCTGTATTAGAGAAGCACAGATATGGAATTTTGAACGTTTCTGTGCAGAGCACTGATCCATTGCCACCCAACATTGCCACTGTGCCATGTCCACCCAAAGGAGAGCTGGTTGTGAAGTACAAATCCCGGTTTAAATAATTGTAATACGATTGTCTTTTTGTAAATAAATGTTATTGTACAGTGTGCATGCAAAGTACGCTAACCCTAACCCCTACCTTCACCATCCTGGGTGCCGAACAACCTGGGTGTCATCTTTGAATTCTCTCTCTATTCACCTCATATTGCTGACCTTGTCTATATGTGTATGTATATATTTTTGTTGATGTAAGTAATTTTCGCAATCTCTTGTAAATGCTGCGCACTGTTAACCGAGCGGAGGCTTGCGTATTGCAAATAATAAAACAAACAAACAATACATCTCACTTTCAACTCAACTCCTCGGGTACTTTATACTTTCCCTGACCTTCCCCAAAAAATTAAAAGTCTCAATAGTTATGGTTCTTTGGGGCTTCAAAGCTCGCAGACAACGAGGACAAAATTGGGGGCCTTAGAACGCGCCAAGCGAGCCGTTGCAGATGGGAGAGAAGTCAGTTCGCATTTGCACATTGAGGCGCAGTACATAGATGGATTCGAAACTTCAAGTTCTCACAGATGGCTTTACTACGGGATGTTGCAAAGAAAGAATGTATGCTCATTTCTAGTGAAGGTCAGCGGCTTTGATTTTCAGCTCGCGCCCTGAAGTGGCCCACAGCTTGCACTGGCAGTATAAGGTTCTATTGTTTTTTGACCTTGAGAGACAGGGACCCTGCCGAAAGAACTTCATTTGAAGGGGGGGGTGCAATAACGTAAGAGACGATAAGGCAGAAAATTCTGAAACTAGACCGAGTTTCATGTTAGTTCAGTATACGAAAAATCGTTGACAAGAGCACAGTGGGATTTACGGACTGCATTACGCAGAGACACAATGGAAATTGCAAATATAATGTAAGTAACTCTTTAGACGCTTTTATACCGGAATGAAGAATTAATGAATGGATGCATGAATAAATGAATGAATGAAGAGCTTGGAAAACGTTTGTGGGATCGTCCTTGTAGCGGGCACATGGGCATGCAGGTCCACATTCCACACGCATGTAGACAAAAAGTCGTTTCTCATTGTGTACTAACCTCGATTTATTTCGTTACTTTTCGCATTGATTTTAGAGCCGAACATACTCCATTGCACTATCCTTGAAAGCAAATAGTTTCAGCTCGGCCGTGATAAATAAAATGAATAATATTAATAAAGATCGGCTGGCGAGACTAATTATACATTTTATGTTTTCAAAACAGGTATATCCTTCCCTTTTGCTACTGCCACCAGTTTCAGACACCGGCAGATGGTTTTTTTAACCGCCAGCTGCAGCTTAATGTAAACAACTGCACAATCCTGATGATTTTATGGGACGATCGCCAAGGGCCCATATGCCCTTACGCGGTACTAGCGGCTAGAAGCAACATATCAACCTTTACGCTGGCCTAGTGCCTACTTGATGGAACAGCTTTGCGGTTCAACGTGCGACAAAAGTGCTTCTTTTAACGAAAACCAACACCCTGTGTACCATATTGAACAGCGCGTGACTCACGATAAACTTTTACGGATTTGCGGATAGAGATAAAAGAAAATAAATGGCTTTCGGAGTTCATATGGCAATTGCTGAATATTCTATAAACATTTAATGTCAAATAAATGTACTTTACCAAATGTACCGTGTTGCTGTTTGATTTTAAAGTACAGTTTCATATTCCGAATTGTGGCGCGCTGTGTTGTGAGTTGATCTGTGTTGGTTTCCGGGTTCTGTGTGAAGTCGTGTAGAAGACGACTGGGCGCGTTTGCCTACGCAGCACAGAAACGTCACGGAGAGAGGCGGGGAATATGAATGTTTTGATAATGTCAGGCTCAGGGGCGGGGGATATGATTCAGTGCCGCAAAAGCAGGTCAGCCAGGGCGATGGGGGAAATGATAGGATTATCACAAAATGGCAGCTCCTTGATGCCTTTTTTCGCGTGCGTTTAATGGACGAAAACTCGGGTAAGGTCCATAGGAAATTTTTCTAAAATCGAGCGACTTAGGCTTAAAAACACATGGCCGACCCATAGGGGCAATAAAACATTTTGACCGAACCATTCCTTTAATGTTGGAATTGTGGCCATCTACCTTAAGATTTCTTTCATTTTTTGTTTTTTTTAAAGTTAGAGTTATGTTTCAACGCTCTGGCCTGCGCTTGTTTCATTTTGCAAGATAGCGGTTGTGTGGAACTCTGGTGACCCTCATGATTGCTGATTATGCTCATGTGAGCCGACTCTTCAACACTCACATGTTTTGTTAATTCAATGGCAGCTAGAAGTGGTGATGAACTATCAGGGCCATCAACCAAAACTTCAGCAGTATGATTTGTTTAGCAGTGTGTAAGAGCAGGTAAACATAATCCCATCAGGGGGCGACCCTTGTTTGTGATTAAAAAGTGAAACACATCGTCTAACTTAGCTGAATTGGATTTAACCCCTTCCACCAAGATGGCGATTTTGTCGTCACTTTTAGGTTTGGTGTTTGAGGGTTCGTCACGTACCACATCCGCATAGGATCTACTTGTTGATACTATTGGTATATTTGGGGAACTTGTCTGTGTACTTTTGGTAGTTGTTAGATATTGATTTTTGACATTAAGCCGATCAATCATTTTGCCCAGTAGATCCATTTTCTGTGCTTCTGTGTGTTCGTGAGCAAACAAATAACCCTCTACTCTGTGTAGCTTACACATAATTTCGGACATGGAGTTCTTAATATCACATAATTCAAGATCTGTAAGTTCACGGTCTTTATCTAAAAGATTAAGTATCCTAGTTATGACTGGAAAGGTGAAATTAGGAGACTCAAAGGAGTCTTGAAGATGAGATGTGGCTTGAGGAGGTAACTGATGGTTACGGTCAGGACCACAGGAACCTTGTTCATTCCTAGTTGAGGTTGAGACACCTCATGAGTAGGCTGATTAAAAGGCCCAAGATTAGGTTTGCCATGGGTCTTAGGAGATGTTGTGGAATGTTGATTACAATGCTCACCATTTCGATGCAGGTGCCATTTTGGCTGTTCATTATCAAAAACACGTTGAGAATTGTGTAAGCAGATATCCTCAATCTCTGACGGAAGCATTGAAACTGGAGAGGACGGGGTCAAGCGAAACTCTAATACGCTTGGCCCATTCAACTCCTATTGCTGGGGCCAAAATTGAAACGTCCGAGATCTGGTTTTCGAAACGTTCAATATACTCCGAACAAACATGAGGGTTTGATTTAGACATTGAGATGGGATTCAAGGAATGTGTCGGAATATGAAAAGTACCACTGTGCCCATACATCGAGCTTGGATGTAAGCTAAGATTACATAGTGTTTGTGGCAAATGTGGTCGCAATGAGGGAGAAGGAGGCTCAGCATTAGGTTCAACAGCCATAGATTGCATGCTATACAAAGCTTTATGGCAGTCCATTGGACGTTCGTGTCAAGCTGAGTGTCTCAAAGAAGTGTTTTCAAATGAATCGTGAAATTGAATAGGAATAGATGAGTTTAGTTGGAGAGGAGCAGGTTGTGTGCCAAGGCATTTGCCGCTATGCAGACCACCAACCATCTCACAACTGATACCCACCAATTATCACCGAAAATAAACTAAGAAAGAAAATATTGAAAGCGGGTTAATGGTGACACATTCCCGCTTTTCAGTAATACATTTGAAACAAGTGTACAAGATACTGTTAGTAAGTCAAGGCTGTATAATGGCAGTTTTGGTTGCTCAAGAGTAAGCACCGTATTTGCACAAGTATATTCTGTTCACTAGGCAACAGTTGCATTTGTTCCCACTAAAACTTCGGACTGTTTTTCAATTATGTAAACACATTGTAGGCATACTGGTAAAATTGACCTGCACTAACAATGAGGTCACTCGATGTTAACGACTTGGCAATTTACACGTTGCCTTTTGTCTTACTAACGTGATCAGAACCCAGTTGGAGTTATGAGTACAGGTTTTAAGCGTTAGTGATAATAGACATCAAGAAAGAGAAAGCTGGCGCTGCCGCTCTTCCTCGAGCTTTCCCCAGCTCTCAACAAGTCAGTGAGTGCACAGTACGTACTGCACTCGAATCATAATATTACGACTGTCTTTAAACAAACATGAGACTTCCAAGAAACTACAGTTAGGGTGAATTGATTCGCTTATGTGGTTGACCTATTACGTGAAAAATGCACACAAGATTTCCGTGTATACAAATGTTTACAATGAATTACAACCTAATATGAGTCGGTGACTTAAACAAGTTAATCATAGTTTCTACGTATTGCCCACAAATGGAATCAAGCCAGTTAACAGCTTAACACTGACATCAAAGACAAAGTTAGACACTTGCCGTTATTCAACGTAAAGCACCGCCGACCCGCCCCGAGCCAGACACGCTCGACAGGCACTGCTGTGGGCACTCCCGGGGGCGCAAGGGCGCTGGCCCGTGAAATAAATGGAAAGTGGTCAGAGTATAGAGGGCGGAGTTAGGCAATGAGGGTCACTGTAAAGATAGAAAGATTGCAGTGAGTATGTGATCATTTAAACTTAACACAGTGCAGAGTCCAATAAGTCCAATGGACGTAGACAGCAGCAGTTGAAAACAAACCGTGATGAGAAAATGAGCTGTATGTATTAATGAAGCAGCACACAGTCGGCACACTCCAGGCTATGACAGGCTCTGTGGGCACTTCTGCGGGCACTTCTGTCGGTGCGCGTGCAGGGGCGCGGGCCTGTGAAATATATGGGAAGTGGTCAGAGAATAGAGGGCGGTGTTAGGCAATGAGGCTCACGTGATGAGAAAAGGATGCTGCATGTATTTTTGAAGCAGCTCACAGTCGGCACACTCCAGGCTACGACAGTCTCGACAGGCACTTCTGCTGGCACTTCCGGGGGTTTTCCTCCATTTCCACTCATGCTACGTGTGATCAACACACCCAGACAGTACCACTGCAAGATTATACTCGTCGCTCCAACGTGGCTGAGGCAGATCTGGTACCCAGACCTGCTGCGTCTGTCAGTGGCTCCGTCCATCAGGCTACCGCTGTTCCCGGACCTTTTCAGCAAAGAAGGAGCTGCAATTATGCACCACGACCCGGGGTCGCTGAACCTGAGGGCATGGCTCCTGCAGCACTAGAGTTTGGGGGTTATGCTCTGCCAGCGGAATTTAAGGAGATCCTGGCCAAGGGGGGTTTGGCACACGCCTCTATCAGTTGCACCTCGCTGCTACATCCCCATATACCAGGTCATTGCTGGACGTTGCTCGTGCCTTGAAGTTCTACGTAGCACGTACAAAGAATTTTCAGAAGACTTCTCAGTAGTTCATCAACTTTGGGCCTGTAAATCACAGGAAAGCCTTATTAAAGACTTCCATCTCCAGGTGGCTCTTTGGCTGCATCATGCACTGTCATTGATTGGCAAGTAGGCCACTGCCAGGCTATCCAAGCGCACACTCCACCAGAGCCATTGCAGCAACTACAGCGTTTCTCTCTGGTGTGCCTCTGCTTGACATTTGCAGGGCTGCTACATGGTGGTCCACGCACACCTTCACGAGGTTCTACTGCGTCGACAGGGATTCCAGGGAGGACTCCAGAGTCGGCAAAGCGGTGCTACGCAACCTTTTCACTTGAGGTCAGGCTGTTCCAGAGGTGAGTGTGTTATTGCTTCTTTTGCGCCTTGCCACCTCCTGTGGTTGTGTATATGCACTGCTGTGCAATCGTTATTCATGAGCATGTGAATCCATGCCAGACCCCATGCTGGAAAAGGTTGTCACTCTTGTTCTTCAGCATGGGTCTGGCATGGATTCACATGCAAACCCTCCCTCCTTCCCCTCTGTGGCTCTTCTTGGTTCATACTGCCACTTTGCTTGCTTACCAAATCTGAAAGTGCTCCCCAGGGGTGGAGCTTAGGGAGAGGAATGTCATTGGATGGGGGCGTTATGACCCAGCGGACAGTGATTGGTTTAGAGGAAAAATACAGTTTTAAAGTGAAAGTGAAACTGTTTTTTCTTTTACTGAGGATTCCCGGCCGGGAATATTCATGAGCATGTGCATCCATCCTAGACCCATGCTGGAGAACAATAGTTACATATAAGTAACTTAAACCTTTCTTCCCATATGCTAACTAGATGGCCCCGCAAAATGATGGAGCAGGAAGGGATAGACACCGCCAATATTTGGGTTACATTCAGTGAGAGGCGCCATGACATCAAGGGCTTTTTCTGTGGGCGCTAAATGAGAAGACCTCTTGACATCGGCCGATTGGTCTAGCTATTCTACCTTTAAGATGTTTTACAGTAAGCCGATTTCAAGATTGGCATCTATAGTAATGGTAAGCTTTAAACCAGTTTAATGCTCGCCTCTGGTTTTGACATACAATGATTACCCAGGCTTACAGCACAGGGTGACTTGATTATATTAAAGACACAGAGGCAAGCATTATCCTCCCCAGGTACCGAAAGTAGTGGATGAGGATAAAGCTAAGGTATAGAATGATATCAATGTCAAATGGGAATAATGCTTGAGTAACAGCCACCCTTAATGGAAGTTATTTGTTATCTACAGGTGAGGAGCAGAGAAGTGGCTGAGAAGATCTGTCCAGATTGGCTTGATAAGAAAACTGATGAGGACTTATCCATGCGTAATGCAGTTTTCATCGAATACGGGTTCCGGCGCTGAAGTCAATGGTGTCTGGAACGGTTCAGTTGCATGCAGTTCATAACATTTAAGGTTAATGATGCAAAGAATGGGCCTCGGATCATCAAGAGAAGAGGAGCTGCCTTGAGGCAGGAAGAGTCATGAAAGGAGACCAAGACATGGATTGCTGTAAATGGACGTTCAGAAAACTGCTCAAGGAGTATCTCCTGAGGAATTGTAGTTTCCAGTCATATTGGAGTGTGTTCTAGTTAAATGTTAGTTACATGCTTGTTTAAAGCAGTTTTTTACATGATTGCCGAAGTGTTGCAATAAAGAAGGTAATCACAATACTTGTCTCCATGTCCTCATGGAATCAAGACTCCCTGTGCTGTAAGCCTTGGTAATCTTTATTATTGCTCATAATCCCTATTGGGCAATTTTTGCAAATTAGGACATATATATACTCCTACGTCCCGTCCCCTTTCCTCCATACTTATGGGGACATCTCTCCGTCCTATGGGACGGGACCAGAGCACTTTGTAAAAAGCAACCAAAATATTTTTTTTCAAAAATGTGTCCTTCCTCTCTTTCTTGCGCGGGGCCCGGCACACGGCCGTAACCCCGGCCACCTTGGCTCCGACCCGCGCCCATCAGTCCTTTTCTCCGCTCGTTCAGGACTGGACGCACTTGCATCCTCGGAAGATTTTCTTCCCTTTTTCCTCTCTGGCTCTCGCTAGCAATCGTGTACTAGTCTGTCTATGTCGTTCAAACTAGACTTTCCAGATTGTTCATCGTGTCACTGTCGCTTTGCGAGGGCGGATCCCCATCCTCTTTGTTTAGAGTGTTTGGGTCCGGATCACCTTTGGGACTCCTGTTTTTACTGCGACTCCCTTTCGGTCCGGGCACTTCAACGTCGGTTGGAGCTGTGGGAGGAGGTGTTCCGACGAACTCCTCCTTCACATTTTCAGGCGTTCATCGACGAGAAGAAAAAACGCCCGGTAAGTTCTTTACTTTTCAGACCACCCCGGCCGGGGGATACCTTTCCAGGTTTCTCTCGGACTGGGAGGAGCGTTGATTGCTCTGTCACCTGGGTTCGCCCTGAGGTGCCAGTTGGGCCTAATAATTGTACCAGAGTTTTCTCCGAGGGTCTCCGTAAGGGGCCTGTGGATACCGGAGCACGCTCCGAGGCCCCCCCTGTGGGGGCTGTTTGTAGACCCAGTTCTACTTAATTGTGGGATACCGGAGCTCGCTCTGAGGCCTCTCTGTCGGCTTCCCTCAAAAATAAGACCGGGGTGCGCCCCGAGGCCTTGGTGGGGCTTGCTGTCACCGAACGGATGTTCGAGGGCCGCACGGATAAGGCTGTCACCGGACGTGGGTCCGAGGTCCCTCTTTCATAGGCTAAAGCTACCAACATTTCTGAGAGGCCTGACAAAGCCTTACCGGTGAAGGCTGTTTCTCACCGTTCCCGCTCTTGCGGCGGCACCAGATCTGTTGAGGGGGCAAAGAAGGAAAGTTCTTCTTTTACCGGCAGTGCCGAGGTCCTTCCTGGGAAGGCTAATTTGGCGGTTGGTATGTCGCAGAAACATTCCAGGCCTCATAGTACCGGCTCTGCCGAGGTTCCTTATGTTAAGGCTAAAGTTAAGACCCCTGATCCATCGGCGGGGACCCCTGCCTCACTTCCTCATGTAACCGCAGTTCTCCTCAGGCGATGACAAAATGGCACCCGTTCCCGCCACGACCGCGGCAGCCATTTTGGGTGCTACCCCTAGAACTACGCCATCGGCCTCAGGTGTAGGGCTTGGTTCCTTGGGTGAACATAGAGTCTCTTGTGCGCATCCTTATCAGCCAGTTTACGATTGGAACGCCCGGATGCCTCTTCCGCACAATGTTTTGTTGCCTGCGGGGTGGGCACCTTTGATTTATGTGGATACGTTGGTGGAGGGGCCAGTGTGGCACCCTTCCCCGTTACGTCCCTGGATTTGTCCACCTCATGAGAGGCCTCCTCAGGTTCCAAAACAGTCCCCGGAGGACGCCTTTTTCAGTAAATTTCAAACGCTCATGCGTACCGACCCCATGAGGGAGTATTTCAAAGGGCTTTTTAGGGAGATATGTCCGCCCGCGCCTCCGGCTCCACCCGTTCCTCCGGTGGTTCCGCCGGCGCCTCCCTTGCCTACGGGGCCTTCCCCGACTCTTCTACCTTTGCCCCCATTGTCCCCTGTGGACAAGGCAGCGCCCGACACGGTTCAGCAGGATCCTGACCTGTCGGATGATGCGCAAGGCGATCAGGACAACAAGGACCTGCCCCGCTCTATTAGAGCTTTTCATGAATGGGTACTGGACATGATGTGCTTCTTAGATGTTCCAGTGCCCGAGGCACGCGCTCCGCAGGAGGGCTGGCTTTCTGGGGTATTCACCCTGTCTCCTTTGGAGCGTACCGGCCTGTTCTTGCAGAAGGACGTTCTGGCCGAGGTCCGCAGGGTCTGGGAAAAGCCACACTCTGGACTTTTCGTCAATAAGAAAATTGACGCGAGATACAGGCTACATTCTTCAGAAGAGGTGGCCCTGTCATCTTGTCCGCCCACCTCCTCCACAGGGGTGGCTGCGGCCACTTTGCAGTCCAGGCCTGCAGCATCCTTTTCCACGACGGCTACTCAGGTTCTGGGAAAGGAGGACAAGCTCCTCGACTCCCTCGGGAGGAAAATCTTCACCAACTCGGCCTTGCAGCTGAAGCAGGCCAATGCCGAACTGGTGTTAGCGGGGGCTAATATGCGGATGTGGAAAGGTCTGTCAGAGTTTGAGGAGTTCATCCTGGTTGAGAAGTTGTAAGACTTTAAGGGGGGTTTATCTGACGCCAGGGTCTTGGCCCAGGATCTCCTGGAGGCTGCGGCTCATCACGTAGACACCTCAGCTCGGGGCCTTATGCTGGGGGTTGATACCTCACGGCAGGCGTGGCTGCCTGCCACTAAATTCTCAAAAGAAATGCAGGACAAGGTGTTGGACCTTCCGTTCGATGGTAAGGAGCTCTTTCATTCTACAACGGATGTAGAGCTCACCAAGACGAAGGATAGCATCAGACAGCTAAGTCCTTGTCGGTCCTTGTTAAGACCCCTTTCAAAACCCAGAGACCTTTGTCCCAATTTTGGGGAATAACCGCCGTAGGCAACAATGGACTCGGTTTTTCTCCCACTCCTCAGCCTCCTCCTCAGGTTCAGGTGGCAACACCACCGAAAAACCTGCTAAATGAGGGTTCTCCGCGCTTGCACAAGACCCCGGTGAGAGGACGCATTGCGTCTCATTGGGAGGCGTGGCAGACCATCACCGAAGACAGATGGGTCTTGTCAGTCGCCGGGTGGGCTTCCGCTTACCCCTACCCCACCCTTCAACCCTCCTTTCGCCCTCCCTAAAAGCCAAGGTTCAGAAGCTTCTGGACCTCAGAGCGGTGGAACCCGTTCCCCTCGGGGAACGAGGGGAGGGCTTCTACTCCCGGCTGTTTACGGTGCCCAACCCCAACCAGGCTGGCCTGCGCACCATCCTAGACCTTTCCCAGTTCAATCTTTTCCTACCCCAAGATAAATTCAAGATGATCACGCCCAGCCAGATACGGTCCTCCTTGAAGATGGGCGATTGGCTCAGCGTGGTGGATCTTCAGGATGCGTACATGCATATTCTGATTTGGAATCCACACAGGAGATATCTCCGTTTCTCTTTGGTAGAGGAGCACTTCGAGTTTTGAGTGCTTCCTTTTGGCCTCAGCTCGGCGCTGCGTGTCTTCACGAAGATGATGTTGGTGATTGCGGCCTATCTTCGTCTGCAGGGTGTCCATGTGTATCCGTATTTAGACGACTGGCTCTTACGCAGGCCTTGTCCGTTGGAAGCAGCGGGCAATCTTCAGTCTCTCCTTCAGCTTCTGTTCCATCTTGGGCTGTTGGTGAACTGGCGGAAATCTTCCATGACGGTCTCGCAGGACTTGATTTTCCTGGGTTTTCACTGGAACACGATCGACTGCAGAGTGTACCTGACCGGGGACAGGATGGCGGATCTGTTAGCCACGTGTCAGATGTTTGCGCAGTCAGAGAGCATGTTGGCCTGGTGGGGCCAGAGGCTTCTGGGCCTCATGGCCTCGTGCGTGTTGGCTCTTCCTCTTGCTCGTCTCAAGGTGAGACTGACCCAAATGGCTCTTCGGAGTTCTTGGCGTCAGGCTGTGGACCCGGATTCCAAGCTGATAATGATTCCGGCTTCCATGAGAGTGGACCTGGAATGGTGATCATCTCTCAACAACCTGTCGGTGGGTGCGGGGTTTCAGGACCCAGCCCCTACAGTGACGATCACAATGGACTCCTCCCTCCTGGGGTGGGGTGCGACGTTAGATCTTCAGGTCTCGGATCTCTGGTCGCCTCAGGACAAGCTCCTCCACATAAATCATTTAGAGCTTCTGGCGATCTTCCTAGCGCTCAATGCGTTCAGACCAATCATAGCCAACAAGGTGGTCCGCATACGTACGGACAACGTGGTGTCAATGTATTACATCAACAAGCAAGGGGGAACCAAGTCTCCCCCCCCTCGTGGACCTGTCCATCCAGATTTGGGAGTGGGCCGTGCTTCATGGTATTTGGCTGCTTGGAGTGCACATCCCTGGCCAGCTGAATGTCACAGCGGATGCCCTCAGGCGGCGGACAGCGGTCAGCTACGAATGGGAGTTGAAGGCAGAGGTCCTCTCATGGATTTTCTTGCGTTGGGGCACACCGGAGGTGGACCTCTTCGCTGTGGCGGTAAACAAGAAGCTTCCTCAGTATGCCTCCAGATGGGGGCTGGGAGCCTCCTCTCTGGGGGATGCTCTCGAGATTCCATGGCACAACATGAGAGCTTACGCCTTCCCGCCTCTGCCTCTAGTCCATCGGGCAATTTGGAAGCTGAAGAACTCGGTGAACTTTTCCCTTCTACTCATAGCCCTGTGGTGGCCGGCCAGGTTTTGGTTCTAAGAACTTCAACACCTGTCGATGTGTCCGCCGATCAGGTTACCAGTGGCCCCCGATCTTCTTCATCAGGGGGAACAGCAGATGTGTCACCCCTCCCCACAATCGCTCAGCTTGGCGGCATGGTGCCTGAGTTCAAGTCTTTAGAACATCTTAACTTATCTGCGGATAACATGCGTATTATCCAGGCAGCCAGGAAACCCTCGACTAGATCCCAGTACATAAGTAAATGGCTCAGGTTCTGTCATTGGTGTTTGAAAAAGCAGTTGGACCCAAGGGAGGCAACGATTGACACGGTGCTGTCCTTCGTATCCTTCCTAGCAGAGTCGGATGTTCACGTTCTGTCATGCAGAACTTACCTTTCAGCGGTCTCTGCTTATCTTTCTACGGACCAATGTTCTTACTATCTGTGTAATCCAGTGGTTAAGAGGCATTTGGCAGGCTTGACATGACTCTACCCTCCAGTTCGTAGTCCACACCCGCCGTGGAATCTAAATGTAGTCCTGACGGCCTTGTGCCATAAGCCTTTCAAACCCATGGCCACGGTGGACCTCAAGTACCTATCCTGGAAAGTGTCCTTTTTGGTCGCCGTTACGTCAGCAAGGCGGGTGAGTGAGCTCCAGGCCTTGTCGGTGGAGCATCCCTTCTTGGTCTTTCACAAGGATAAGGTAGTCCTACGGACGAATCCTGCTTTCCTGCCAAAGGTGGTAACTGAATTCCATCTGAATCAGTCGATCTCCCTGCCGGTCTTTTTTCCGAACGCTACCTCAGAGGCAGAAAGGGTTCTGCATTATCTCAATGTCAGAAGGGCTCTTAAGTTCTATCTGGACAGAACTTCCGAGCTTAGGAGTTCTTCTCAACTATTTGTGACTTTTGGTAACCCTCAGGGTAAGCAGGCCTCTTAGGCGACTATTTCTCGGTGGATCGCCGCCTGCATTACGGAGTCTTTCACCGTCCAAGGGCTGAAACCTCCTAAGGGTATTCATGCACACCTGGTGCGGGGCCAGGCAGCCGCGGTTGCTTTTCAGAAATATGTTCCCTGGGAGTCCATCGCTAGGGCAGCTGCTTGGGCCTCCCCATCTGCTTTTTATAAGCATTATTGTCTTGACATGAGCTCAAGAGCGGATGCTCAGTTTGGTCAGGCTGTGCTGAAGAACCTTTTTCAGTAAAGTATTTCCATCCACCCGTAGTTCCTGTCAGGAGTGCTTGGGAATCTCCCATAGGTATGGAGGAAAGGGGACGGGACGTAGGAGTATAACCAGGTTACTCACCGTAGTGACCACCTTACTCCTAGTCCATAGTCCCCTTTCCTTCATACGCCCGCCCGCCGTCCCCTCTAATAAGGTTCCTCTGTTATTGCTAATAGGTTTCTGACCTGGCGATAGAAAAAGACTGGTGGGCGATGCGCGGGGCGGAGCCAAGGTGGGCGAGGTTACGGCTGCGTGCCGGGCCCCACGCAAGAAAGAGAGGAAGGACACATTTTTGAAAAAGAAAATGTTTTGGATGCTTTTTACAAAGTACTCCGGTCCCGTCCCACAGGACGGAGAGATGTCCCCATAAGTATGGAGGAAAGGGGACTATGGACTAGGATTAAGGTGGTCACTACGGTGAGTAACCTGGTTATTTTTGCACACTTAATATAGATATAAACATTTATCATCTGACATTGTAGATAATCTGTCAAATTTCTTTGAGATTTTCGTTTTAGTTTATTAATCTAAGCGTAATGAGGGGCTTTTTTTTGCTCTCTATCTGTGATGGCAGACCTGGTGATACCACTTCCTGTGACACCATGGATGTCATGTGACGTCACTTCCTGTGATGTCTTTTAATATGCAAATTAGCACACTGTCATGGTATCATGAGTCAAGACACAGAAAGTTCAAAGTAAATGTCAGGATGGTGGAAGGCCTGACTTGCCCTATACTAAAGTGGGATTTCCCTACCTGAATCAAACTGAGGAAAGTCTGCATCAAAGAGTTCAACTTAAAAGTCTGTCTGTGTCCAAAACCTATACTTGCCCTCACAACTAAAACTA
Source organism: Ambystoma mexicanum (assembly GCF_040938575.1). NCBI lineage: Eukaryota > Metazoa > Chordata > Amphibia > Caudata > Ambystomatidae > Ambystoma > Ambystoma mexicanum. The sequence continues at coordinate 1,209,001,528 of NC_090929.1, read as the reverse complement.
ACCAAAGTGTAGGGATGTCAAAATCAAAAGAAGTAGTGTTCAACTCAAAATTCTGAGCTTCTTCCAGCTTGCAGCTTCCCTTCTCCAAGAAAATTCCACGAAAAAGTCTCAGGATTACTTTTCTCCAGTTCACGGTAATATAGTTAAATATAGTTCAAAACCAATCCTAAGGGTTCCCTTCGCCAAGTTTCAACCATCACAGTTCACAAAAGGTCTAGAGGCTTTGTTTGTCAAGACCACACAATGTAGCTCCTCAAGTCTCAGGGTTCCCTTCCCCAACACTTTCATTTCATTACCACAATGTCTTTGGGTTTTCAACATTTAGGGCTCACTGGGTTAGGCGCAGTTGTAAGACCAAACGGTCCACCCATCACAGGTCACCCAACCCGGATCCCTGACCTTGATGCCTCTTGGCTTTGATGTGTAGCTTTACAATCGTCTGGCTTTTCCTTCTCAGCCTCTTGGCCCTGCCATTACTTGTTTTACATCCTTTGCAGACTTTTATGCCTTGCCGCTCTGCATTCATTCGTAAAAGTTCAGTTGAGGGTGTTTTACTCAGATCCATCTTCTTATGCTTCTCTGACACCCTTGTGCCCTCTTCTGTAAATGGTTTTCAGTTGGGCATTTGGGTTATTCACTTTTAATTGTTTGGGTTGATTCCATTCCACCCTTAGAATGCTTAATTTCTATGTTTCATTTCATTCAATGTCTGATAAGCATTCATGGCGCTTAATTATAAAGTTTCTTTCAGTGAGGTATTCAATATGTTTTTTTTATTTTTTATAAATATTTAAACAAACAATACAAACCAAACCTGCAGTGTATTCAATAACATGTTCATTTTACATTGTTCAATCGCGCTCACAGCTTCACCTTTCCCACCCCCCATTACGAGCCTACTTCCGCTAATGTTTTATTCTGCATCCTGTGATGGGGATTTCCTGTCCGTGAGGCCCGTCGAGTCTGGCACAGACCCAAATAATTCTGCTATCAGCAGTTTCCAGGCCATCAGGGTCTCAGTATACCCCCCCCCCAGCATTGCTGGCTTCCTGCCACACCATGGTTTCTGCCTCCGGCCATTTCTGCAGATCTTTCGGCCATACCTCTAATCGAGGTTTGTGGCATGTCTTCCACCCCATAGCAATTCTCCTTTTCGCAAGTGCATATGCCAGATCCTTCAATTTGCTTACATGCCTGAGTTTCTTCGGCCTAGGGAACCCCCCCAACAGACAGGCCCTCACAGTATCCACCACAATCTTAATACCCTTTTCTGCTAATTTATGTGCGACCTCACTCCAGAAGCGCCCAATAACCGGGCATGACCAAAACATATGCACCATGCCCGTATTCTCCTCATCACACCTAGGGCATGCCTGCCGCCTGCATTTTTTAACTCGGCTCTCCTCTGGGGTGTCAGGTACGCCCTGTGCGTGATATACAATTGCATCTGCTTAAGTCTTGCATTCCTAGACACCTTCTTGTGATACCCTTGGACTCGTTCCCACATCCCATCTTCCATCGGGGTACCCACTTCCTCCTCCCAATCTAGTCTCAATTGTGCCACCTCCTTTCCTACTTTGGACATCATCATCTCATATATCCTAGATATCTTGTGCGCCCCCTCTGCTATATCATATATTATGTCCACAGTAGCGTCTGGTTCTTCCTCAAGCACAAAATTCAGACCACGTTCTCTTGATCTTTCCACGTTCTCTTGATCTTTCGCACCATATGGTGCGTGATATACTGGCCAGTGTGTAGTCCAGTTTCCGCCCCCAACTCCCTGAAATCTATTATAGAGCCCTCCCGCCAAATGTCCTCCATTGTCACTACTCCAGCCGGCTCCCAATGATTCCTGATTAACATCCTTAGCTGTTCTTTCCCACCCGCCAGTGGTGCCAGCGGTACCTGAGGGGAGCACGGACCTGGGTTCCCCATCAGCTGCCATGCCCTTCGCCACATCTTCCATTCCAGTAACAACATCTTGGGGCGCCCATCCATTGCAGCCTGGGGCAACCACATAATCTCTTTCAGGTAAAATGGGACACAATCTAGTCTAAACAGGCTGGTTTCTGGGGTCACATCCTCTGAAAGTCATTTGGCTACATATTGCAGCTGACTGGCAACATAGTAGACTTCATAATTAGGCAATTTTATACCTCCTTTCTCGAAAGTGTTCTGTAGTTTCCAGGGGGCAACTCTGTTCTGTGTCCCATGCCACAGGAAGTCTCTACACATGCTGGCCAATCTACTAAAGAACTTCGGTGGTATCATAAACGGAATATTCCCGAAGTAGTGCAGGAGCCTAGGCAGGACGACCATCTTTAACATTGCACTACGTGCAATCATTGCTAAGGGCAGTTTTACCCAGAACCGCATGCAGTTCTCTATTTTGGTGATGGCTACTTCTGTGTTGCGCTTATGTTCCTCCTCAACTGCATGACATATATCTATTCCTAGGTAACGAAACGTGCTAGTTGCCCATGGTACTTGTAACACCGGTAGTTGTTTCAATGGGATCCCTTTGTATCCACCCAATGGGAACATGCTGGATTTATGAGGGTTCACCGCTATTCCGGACATTCCTGCATATCTACCCATCACCTCCAAAACGTATTGGAGGTTTTCTTCTGGGTATCGGAAATACAGTAGTATATCATCTGCGTATGGTGAGATCAGGTGTCGTTCCCCACCCACCAGAATGCCTATCATGTCATATTGTTGCCTTAGGTAGATCGCTAGGGGTTCCAGGGCCAATATGTAGAGCATAGGGGACCATGGACAGCCTTGTCTGGTTCCCCTACTCAGCTTCCACCTTTCCGATACCACTGACCCTGTTTTAAACCTGGCCAGTGGCTCACTGTATAACATTTTAGCCCACTGTAGGTACCCGGGACCCATCCCATAGCCAGCCAGGGACGCCAACAACCATGGCCATTTAACTGAGTTGAAGGCTTTTACTGCATCTAGCGTCACAATTGCCAATTCGTCCTCACTGTCGTTTCCGTATTCAATGACTCTGTGAAGCCTTCTAAGATTGTTGGATATGTTCCTATTGGGGACATATCCTGTCTGGTCCAGGTGTATCAGCTTGCTTATGACTCTCCTTAATCTGATTGCCAAGACGGCGGTCAAGATTTTACTGTCCTGATTCAACATCGACAGAGGTCTATAAGAACTGCAGCTATGCCCTGGCTTTTTTGGTTTGGGAAGTGGTATTATGATAACTTCTTTGAGTGACTCCGGCAATCTGCCCAGCTCGTACGCCTCATTCAACATATCTAACAAAGGGGGGAGCACCTCATCTTTAAATGTTTTATAAAACTCACTTGGGAGTCCGTCAGCCCCCGGGGTCTTACTAGTTGGCAACTGTCTCACCACCTCCTCTAGCTCTTCCAAAGTAATAGGTGCATCCATTTCCTCTATATCCTCTGCACTGATCTGTGGCAACCCTATGTCTTCCAGCATTTCTATTATCATTGCGTGATTATCCTCCCCTTCATCCCCATATAGCAGCCCATAGTAGTTTGCAAATTCTTGATTAATTCCCTCCTGGGTATCTACCACTTTTCCGTCTTCCCTCGTTATTGATCTAATCGGGGGTCTAGGGGTCTCGCTTTTGTACAATCATGCCAAAATCCTTCCTGGCTTATCTCCTCCAGCATGCTGCCTCTCTATATATTTTTTGTAGTTGAGGCTACACAATCTTTCCCAGTGCACTGCGCATTTTTGCTGCAGTTTTAGTATCAAGTCACCATCTGGGTTGGTACCATTTTCTCCTCTAAGTGCCCTCTCCAGTTCACCTTCGGCTTCCTGTAAGTCCGCCAATACCCCTCCATGCAATCCTTTGGATTTTGCTATAGCCACTCCCATTATCACAACTTTAAAGGCCTCCCACAATGTACCCGCTGAATCTACGCTGCCCGTGTTCGTCTCAAAGTAGCTAATTATTTCATCTCTCATGTCTTCTCTAAAAAGGGGGTCTCTGAGCACCTCTGCCCTGAGGCGCCAAGTGGGGATCCTCGCCCTCAGGGGACGAAATTGCCATCCAAGGATCAAGGGCGAGTGGTCCGAAAGGGCCCTCGCTTTATATTCAACATGCGTGACCTCTGTCAATATTTCTGGAGTGACGAAAACATAGTCCAGCCTTGTATGTAGCTGCTGCGGGGCAGAATAACGCGCCCTCCATGCATCTTCTAATCCAAAATCATTCAGCAGCGTCTGTAATGCCTTAGCCGATGGGGGAGGTCTGTCCAATTTCCCATCTGATCTATCCTCTCTAGGGTTTAGAACACAATTAAAGCCCCCCCCCCAAATCACCGCACTCCCCACACACACACATGCTAAGATTGTTACACAGCGATTTAAAATATGTTGCAGTGTTTTGGTTCGGGGCATACGTGTTTACTATACTTATTTCCCTATTTTCCACCAATCCCCTCACCACGGCCATCTTCCCGTCCGTATCCACCAGGGTCTGTAACAGGTGAAACGGGACGTGCGGCGCCACCCAGATGATCACTCCCCTGGCATAAGCCGAATACGAGGAACCCACCACCGTTCCCTTCCATTTCCTCCTGACCATTTCCATCTTGTCTCGGATCAGATGCGTCTCTTGCAACAGGGCAATATCTATCTTCTGCCTCCGTAGGTATAGCATAACCTTATTTCTCTTCTGGTAACTGTTGAGACCCCTGACATTCCATGTGACTATTTTAAGGTCCCCCATGGTATCTCTGTATCCCTCTCCCCCCCCCCACTCATGCAGTCTAGCTCCAGTTTCTCAGCTCTTCTATATAGGCTCGTACCCCAACTCAAACACCCTCTAACTATAAACACAACATCCCCCCACCTCCCTCCAACCCGCCTCCCTACCTTTCCCAAACAACACCCTCCCCAACTGTTGTCCAGCTCCATACCTGGATCTCGGGCACCCCCGCATATAGCCCTTTCTGTCAAAAGACAGTACTCGCGGCTCAGCAGGGTAAAGTCGCCCTTATGGCCGTTTTACTACTAATTCTCGGGGGTAGGTAGCTGCCATCTTGCCGCTCCTGTTTGTTTCAAGTTTGCTACGCCTAGTCTACCATGCTCATTTGCAATTTTTATTCACTATATTCTAGTCCAACAGGGTCATAGAGTCCAAAGGCTGCATATTGCCAACCAAATGTCTCAAAGCGTCAAACTAGGACGCCCCTCCCGCTTAGCCCCTCAGTGTGCATGATACAGTCTCCTCACTTATCGTGCTCCTGGCGCTCCTGTTCTTCACCTCGCTCCGGACAGCCCTGCAAATCCAGCCATGACGCTGCTTCAACTGGGGTATCAAAAAATAGCACCCTGCCATTGTGCAAAACTTTCAGCTTCGCAGGGTACAATAGCAAGTACTTGAAACCAGCTGTATGCAGCCTTCTCTTGACCGCCACAAAGGTATACCGCTGCCTTTGCACCAGCATAGTATAGTCAGGGTATGCCGTGATCTTGGAGGAAGCTCTGTCTATCGTTCCACCCTTACGAAAATACTCCAGGATCTTCTCTCTGTCCTTATAGTTCAGAATGTTCGCAATTATCGGCCGCGGTGGAGCTCCATGCCGTGGTTTCCTCATCGGGGCCCAATGCGCCCGCTCAACCGTGAACCCTTGTGAAAGCTTATCTGCTCCAATTTCTTGCAGGATCATGTTTTCCACATAGTCTGTGGGGTCTTGGCCTTCTTCTCCCTCCGGCAGGCCGACCACCCGGATGTTGTTCCATCTCGCCCTGCCTTCTGCTTCCTCCACTCGATTTTCAAGGTTAGCAACCTGTTGTTTTAGTACATGGACCTCTTTCGCATTGTTCGTGCTTACATCTGTATTGGTCTTCACAGCGCTTTCCAGGCCGCTATTCATTTCTGCTAGCGCTCTGACGTCTTGCCGCAGCAGTGTGACTTCGATTCCTACAGCATCTATCTTGTTCTCCAGGGCCATACGTAGGTCCGCCATTGCTGTACCCCACTTAGTGCTCAGATCCTTATGGCCGCTAGGATCTGATGGTTTTCTCCTCCCAGGGTGCCACCCCCGGTAGCCGCTACTGCATGCTGCGCCGGCGTCAAGGGGGTCTGTTGTGCCTTTGCAAAGGTCTCGATTATGGGTTGTTTGTTCTTGGCCTTCGCCCCTTTCACCGACATCTTGCAATCTTTCTTTTGCGTCTGTTATCAAGGCTACAATGTTATTGTGTTTTCACCAGTTCAGTTTAGTGCTGGAGCGTCTTTCTCAGTAGACTGCGCTAACCAGTGGTACATAAAGTTACATTTCGAGTGGGCTGTGCCCTCCCACGTCACTTTTCTGGCTACTGTAGTCCGTGTTCCAATAGCATGTTTTTGGAGGCCAGTGTATACACCCTACACACTCCTACCTCAGTGCCTTCACTCTGGATGTCAGGATGCCAGTTTGTTCAGGTGTCTATGTCGCCTGGCAGCGCTTCGCTATAGGCTCTGTATCTGTTTTGCAGATCCCAGCCATTTTCGAGGCCCCCAACGTTGCATCAGCACCTGGGCCCTTATTGTGAAAGGGCAGACTTTCGGTGCGCTTTATGTGCTTATATAGCACTACGTTTCATGTGGCACTTCATCCCAGCAACGCCCTAACCGGACAGCATATCAGTCCGTGTTTGTTGTGTACTACGACAATGAGACATTTACTGTCATCCAAGAGTCCTCTTCGCCCTGTGCAACTCGCTTCTGGCGTTCTGTTTCTGTTTGCTTTGTGCTTTTCACATGCGCCCGGGGCCCCGCCGCCCTTATTTGCAGACTGCTCGCGGTCGGTGTCCTCCGCGGATCTCACCGCCGCTCGCTATCCCGTGTTGTAGTGTTTATGAGCAACAGGGGGCCGCGCGAACATCAGGCGCCCGTCCTCTATTTCACGGCAACTGGTACTGTTTATTTTAGCCGTTCCGCCCTTTCAAGCAATGCGGAAACATTTGCTATCAATCAAGCATCATCTTCGCCCCGTGCAACTCGCCTTCAGCGGTCTGTCTCTGCTTGCTTGTGTTTATGCTATCGTCTGCTGTCCCATGCGCCTGGGGCCCCGCTGCCCTTATTTGCAGACCGCTCGCGGCCAGTGCCCTCCGCAGATTCCACCGTCGCCTAATGTTTATGAGCGTCTGGGAGCCGCGCGGGCATCAGACGCCCGTTCTCCTTTACACAGCAACCGTTACTGTTTATTTTAGCCGTTCCGCCCTTTCAGGTGCCGAAGCGCTGCCACAATGTTGCTTTGCGTAAAAGCAAAACTTGGAAGCAGTGTTGCGTGTCCTTTGGCAGCTGGCTTCCTTCGTCGTCCACGCTGTTTAGTTGCAATCGATCCTTCTCGGGGTTGCGAGTACGGTCCCTTTGTTGTCCGCCATCTTGGCGAGAATGTATCCGCACGGCTGCCTCCCCGAAGTTCTTTTTCCTCTTGAATCCCGGGCGCGATGCACTTGATTTTCAGTATAGCTGCAGGGCATACATTTAAACGTCCATGTCTTCAGTTATAGAACGCATGTGTCATTTTTCAGGCATAATTTCCAGGATCAGTGCCGGATCAACAGCAGCTGCACACGAAGGCACGTCCTAGTCCATGGCTAGTTAGCCACGCCCCTTGGGTATTCAATATGTTAATGTTAAAGGTATTTGTACCGTGCACCGTCACCAACGGAATTGGTACCCAGGCGATCTGGCAGATCTGAAAACAAGAAGGCTGGGTGGGTTAGTTGGGTGAAGGAGTAGGAAAGTGAGAGACGTGATGCGCTGTTGGCAGCTTCAGTTCGGTTTTCACTGTGCGCTGAGCTTTGGTGTGAGTATCGGACTCACGCAAGACCTTGTGTGCTGTTGATGTGGTTTATTTGTTATTTGTTTGTTGTTGCAGTGTGATGAAGTGCCTGTGGTTTGCTGAACGAGAAGATGGTTGTGTGGATTTTCGTGTGAGTTAAGTATGCAGAGATTTGAGCATAGGATTAGTGGGTATATATTTTAGACCTTATAAATCCTGTTCTATGCATCCGGCTCTTCTATCGGTAGGCATATTTTCCACTTTTCTTTACTGGCTGTAAAATTTTTATGAGTGATGACGTGGCACATTCCCAGTTGTGTTGTTTTTGAGCTTAGTGTGATGGGAAGGGGCGTGTCTTGTCCTCCACTCTGGTATTGGTACTGTAAATGAGAAGTCACCCACTGCCTTGCTATCTTTTCCTCTCTGTTGTACATTGTTGCCTGTGTGTAGTATGTAGGCCAAGGTGTTATTGATAAATCGTCATTGCCCTTCCATCCCAATCTATCTGTGGTCCTTCTTTTGTATTGTCCTGTCATATCTATCTCTCAAGGTAAATTGATAAGCCGTCGATTGCTGTTCCTTGATTTCTGTTTGTGGGCATTGGATTCCCTGTATTTTAAAGTTTCATTCGTTTCGGTTTACCATAACCATTAGTTTAATTTAGATTTAAAGCTATTTAGTTTGGCATTCAATAAACATTGTCTCGTGTAATTTTTAAAGTTCAATTTTGTTCGATATTCAATAAACATTTTTGCATGTCATTTTTAAAGTTACATTTAGTTTGGTATTCAAATAACATTCTAGGAGCGCCCCTGTGTTCATGAGCCTTCTCCTGACACTCACTGGCTTGTGGCATCTCCTTCTCTCACGCTCCGCTTGCCTGCTGCGTGTCTTTCTCTGCGCGTCGGCTTTCGGAATGCCTTTTTCTGGACGCACACAGAGTCCCCTCTTTCTTGGTGCTCTGCCGCAGCTCCTGCTGCTGAGCACGGTTCACAGAGGCACCCAGACTGGAAATACTTACACAGCCCCCTGGCTACGGGCTGTGTAAGTCCCCTGGGACCTGGGAAGTTTACCGGCATCCTGGCTCCTCATCTGGCCTACCCACAGCTGCTTCCTCTGAAGCACGGTCCTCTGCTGGCTTCCTCCACACAGTCCTCCTTCTTGCTCACTGCTCTGCTGCACTGCTCTTCTTTTATACACATGCAGCCCCTTCACATGCTGCAGGTGTGGATCTCTAATGAGAATTCCCTGACCATAGTTAAAGGGACATGCCTGATCCTCGTAGCTCCCTGCAGGCATCGTCCTCTTCCCAGTACTAACATGGCGAATGGCTATGGTCTTCATTACTCTTAGTTGCTTCCTCTTCGTCTCGGTACAAAAGGGGTGAAAGGGTGTAGTCTTCATTGCTCTTAATTGTTTCTTCTTTGTCTCAGTACTGCCAGGTGTCATATACTTGGAAATGAGGAGGAACAGCTTTAAAATAGCCTATAAAGGTCAGGGAGGGTTGTGGTTGAGTCTCAACAGGATAAGGGGGATACCATGTCTCTCCTAAAGGTATCCCACTCCCAGTCCCCAAGGAACCTCCACTCAGGTGATCCTCCCTTGCTTCTCCAGGGTGTCCGGTCAAATGGTCGAAAATAAATGGTCGAATGACCATTTGATCGAATCAAAATGGTCGGAAAAAAAAAAGGTCAATTTATTTATTTATTTATTTATATTTTTTTTAAAGTTTTGGTTGCTTAAAAACATTTTTTAATAAAGAAAAAGGGGGGTTGGGGGGAACCCCCCCATAAAAAAAAAAAATATATATAATAATTCGACCTTTTTTTTTCGACCATTTTCCTTCGATCAAATGGTCATTCGACCATTTGGTTTTCGACCAAATGACTGGTAACCCTTCTCCAGCCCAAGGCCAGGATTCAAAAGCAATGTCCTTTCCCTGGCCACATGAGAAGAGGATCCAGGGGTCTTTGGAGTGAGAATACCCTCAGGTTTCTCACAACACCTAACCATTTTTGAAAACTTGTGAGCTCTGCCTCACTTCCCTGATGTCTCATATCCATCCATCAAATTTAACTGGGACCTTAATATTCTAACTTGCATCAACTGGGCAATGGTTTAATCAGTTTTGCTGATGTATCCCCCCAATGGGCAAATGTGCATTCCTGCTGATGGTTGCTTGCATGTCCACTCTTTCCCCTTCTGACATCCCCAGTAGCGCATCCATAATTTTCGAACTGGCAATGTCTGATGCCTTTACCCTGACTCTGAAATGGATATATGGATTATGGGGAGCCATGCGTTTGCAGACTCTTCTCCTGTGCCTGCTGCCCCTTCAATTGGGGTGCACCTGTGGTCCATTTCACTCCAGCTTCCATAAGAGATCTGTGGTCCAACTAGAATTAGGGGTTCACAGAGAGGACCTCCAGCTATTTTCTTCTTCTTGCTCCCCTCGAAATAGCATCACATCATGTTAACTATTTGCCTGGTTTCCTGAGTATCCCTTCCAGCAATCCTGACCTGCAGGGCCCCCTCTCAAGTGAAAATCCTGCCAGTATAGTTCTCCTTGGAGGGGAGAGTGTGTAGGGCTTTGTCAAGGTTTAGGAATCTGTACCATTCCTTTGACACTTTAGCTTTTGTACCGTAAGTCATCTTTGACTCCAGTTGGATTATTCCTATTTGGAAATTGATCGCTTCACTCCTCATATCATCCTTGTAGAAACATGCTTTAAAAAATCTTCATTTTCAAATGCAGCAGTTGTGCCAGATGTTTAATTGACTACTCATCTATTCCAAGCGTTTCCAGTGCAAACCATGCCTGCTTCAAATGCGTCCTCCAATATTAAGCAAATGGAAATCCTAGTAAAATAAAAAGAGTCCTTTACTCCCGCTCGTCTATCAGTCGAAAAGGGACATAAAGAACATCTTCGCTCCTATTATATTGCCATCATTTTAATGAATATTTATTCACCTTTTGGATGCCTGTTTCAGCTGCTTCCTTGGCTAAGGTTTCATTATCTTACATAACCTCTAAAGCACATCTAATTATGCCTGCACTATACCACTGTCTAGCCTTTACTTATATAATTACGTTAACACAAAGGTAGAAGTCTCTTTTAATTTCGCTTCAGGAAAATAACACGTCAAAGAAAACAGATGACCATTTTTTATTATAAACCACTTGCTGTACAAGAAATTCTAATCAGGTAGGTGGGATTGCAGTTTGCTCTCGAAGACCCAGTACTGAACACTCCTGGAAAGATTGTAAAGTGATTGTTTTAAACATTATTCATCACAACTACATCCTATATGTCACAGTCATTGGCACCTTTCATTGTATGAACCAAACAATAAAAATATTGTAATCTACATTAGCTTTCAGGACCAAATACCAAATAGGGGGCTTTTTACAGATCTGAAAAGCAATTAGGACGACAAGTCTTACTTAAAAAGAGTGTTTTCAATGCATTGAAATTGTAAATGTCAATCCAATCAGTGTATTAAAATATTAAAAGCCACAACTTTTACTTTTTCCTGATAGTACCACATGTTAAGTGCTCTTTCATTAAATAACTGATTTGTAGTTGTATTGACATTCACTGTGCACTATTTGTAGAAAAACATTGTGCTAGAAGTTTAAGGCAGATGCACAAATTCTTCTGAAGATCATACAACTTCTTTACTTTTCTTATAAGGATGCATCAATAAACCCAATCATTCCTTTTAGGTCGAGGGCAAGTGCTAAGATCTGGAAGAGGACAGAATGGCTTTCAACTTATTCTCGTGATGACTTTTTCAATACGTTAAAAATTGTTCATTTGCAGGTGAAAAGGCTCACAAAAATGTGAGGGATAAGAAATGTACTGGACATATTATCATTGGCAGAATATTTTCTTGTGTATAAAATGCTCAAATTGTGAATGTGATACTTTGCTCTGTATTTTACAAAATGCTTTTTTTCCCAGTTTGTAAGAGCTGCATTGTACAACACTTTGAAGAAAGCAATGACTGTCCTAGATGTGGAAATCAAGTGCATGAAACCAATCCATTAGAAATGCTAAGGTAAGGGATCAAACATTTAATGAAGCGTTAAAGCTCTTACGAATATTCACTCACATTCCCTTCTGCCTGAAAACCATAACACCTCTTTCTTTTTAAAGGTTAGAGATTGTTCATCTATTTGGATGCACTAAAATAACGCTTGTCCTTCCAGTGAGATGGCAAATACGTAGTCCAAAGTATCTGTGCTCCAAAATCTAGTATACAGTTCATGCACAAACACTAACTTCACGTTTGTTTGTTATTTAACTTACTTTTTGTTAATGTTACTTACAAACAGGAAACACTTCGTTTTTCATCATTTGTTAAAATCAACATATTGCAATTTCTTGTTTAAAATTATTAGCTGCAAAGGGATTTGACATGTAACATATCATTTGCTCGCGTACACAGCGATCCCTGTCTACTTCAATGTATATTGTGGAAATGTATTCTTAGTTAATGACAAAGTGTTCATGCTTTTTCTGTATTAAGCAGTGTGCATCAATTCCATCAAGTCGTTTAGTAACTTGTTTTACACTTAATAAAGTAGCCATAACAAAACAAAGAAGTACAACTGCTATTTAAGTGCTGCATATCCAAATCCATTCTGAAGTCCGTCCCGCTAATCTCTCACCTGCCCGTCAGCCCATCAACCATGTACAAAGGTCTTAAACTTGTGTGTGTAATCCTGTAAGGTATGTTGCCTATAGGGCTAGGTTGATGAAATGAGAGAGCGTCAAGTTTAATTTATACCCTCTTTCATTTTTGTAATTGTAGAGTTGTTAAAATGCTACAAATACTCATTGATCTGGCTGCTGTCACCTTATTTACAACTTTCCACCAATTGGTAATATTAAATATTAAGTCTAGGACTCTCTAGGATAATTATTTAGCTAAAAAGTATTTTTACAAAATGGGTTAAAATAAATTAAACAAATTGTTCTTTGCTAGTCTAATTCAAGCCTAATGCTTACCTATTTTACTTTCTTCTTTGATTCCGGAAAAGAAGATACGATTGCCTTCTCTACAACGCCTGGATCAGCGTTGTGTTCCGCTTTCATTTTAGCCTCCGGTTTATAGCCGGAATCATAACGTCATCACGTTGATTAACGTGATGACGTGAATGCGTAAAAAACGTCTGGTGGCCATTTTAGAACATCAGAGTTACCACGGTTTTTAGAGACGAATAATATGTATTCCTATGTACTTTAGGTTGCATGTTTGAAATAACGTGCTAACGTTATTAACTGTGTTGCAGCTGTTTGTGTTCCTCTTTATTGTTAACTAGTTTACAGAGTGTATTATATTTAGACTAAACAAGCCTGATTAATACATTGTGTAGTTCAAGATTTTTAGTGCATAATCTATTTTGGGTATATATGTTCAAAACTAAAGATAAGAATAAGCAGATTAGTGCTAATAGGAAAGGACAGAAGTAACATAAAGCTTAATTGTGAGCCTTAAGTTATTCATTCTTTTGCACACAGTTTTTCAAAACAATTATTGATAGATGTGATGCAGTAATGATTCAAAGCCAATATGCCATCTCATGTTTAAAATTGAGTCCAGATTGACATGTGTCCATAGTACAGATCCATTTGACTTCTCTTTTGCGTAGTAGCAATTCTCTGTTTCCTCCTCTTTCAGGTAAATCTACTTTCTCTAAACCTAGAAATGTGATGTCTTTAATGTGCATCGGTTGATGTTCTTGACAGAAGTGTGTAGCCAATGGTTATGTGGTTACTGTAAAATATGTCCACAAATATTAAATGGAGTCCAGCAACAAACCTCAGGACTCAGCCAACAGAACAACTGGCTATCCACTAGAGACAAAATCCTCCTAAAAACGGCTTCTCTAACCCACAAATCTCTCAACAATGCCGCCCGATCTATTTGATCAACAGATTCCATAGACAGGCATCCTCGAGACCCCTCAGAACTGCATACAAAGACTGCCTCCCTGTCCCAAATTTCAAACTTGCCACCTTAGGAGGTAACAGTTTTCCGGTAAAAGCAGCCAAACTGTGGAACTCCTTGCCTCCCAACCTTAGAGCAGACATGCCCTATCTGAAATTCTGATCCATGGTAGTTGCATGGCTGAAAACGAGGGACCACCAAGATAGCTAGGTGCCAAGGCTATCACTTAATGCTACCCGCACACTGTGCAACCTCGTGCGCCCATTCTGTACTCGTGTTTATATTGTGTATATTGCTTGTTCTCCTCATTATGCTCTGTATATACTTCCATTGCTAACATGTACAGTTTATATTTGTAACTAAGCTTCGCATATTCTTGTAAATGCTGCCCCTTGACACCCCCGGGTATATCTGCGCATTATAAATAATAAAACAACCAAACAAACAAACCTAATGGCAAAACTCAAAAAATCAGACAGTTTATAAACTGTAACAGTAAAATTATTATAAATGGCACAATTTGTGTCTGCGGCAAAATATACATAGGGAGTACCATTAGGGCAATGAAAACACGACTTATGGAACACCTAAGAGAAATAAAAAATGGTGAATTAAGATACCCATTGGCTACACACTTCTGTCAAGAACATCAATCGACGCAAATTAAAGACATCAAATTTCTAGGTTTAGAGAAAGTAGATTTACCTGAAAGAGGAGGAAACAGATAATTGTTACTATGCAGAAGAGAAGCCAAATGTATCTGTACTATGAATACATGTCAATCTGGACTCAATTTTGAACATGAGATGGCATATTGGCTTTGAATCATTACTGTATAAGAATTGCTAATTATTCCACAGAAACTACTACAGCACTTCTATCAATAATTGTTTTGAAAAACTCTTTGCAAAAGAATGAATAACTGAAGGCTCAAAATTAAGCTTTATGTTACTTCTGTCCTTTCCTATTAGCACTAATCTGCTTATTCGTATCTTTCGTTTAGAGCATATATACCCAAAGTAGATGATGCACTAAAAATCTTGAACTAGACAATGAATTAATCAGGCTTGTATAGTCTAAATATAATCCACGCTATAAACTAGTTAACAATAAAGAGAAACACAAACAGCTGCATCACAGTTAATAACCTTAGCACGTTATTTTAAATATGCAGCCTAAAGTATATAGGAATACATATTATTAGTCTCTAAAATCCGCGGTAACTCTGATGTTCTAAAATGGCCACCAGATGTTTTTTACGCATTCACGTAATCACGTTAATCAACGTGATGACATCATGATTCCGGCTTTAAAACCGGAAGCTAAAATGAAAGCAGAACACAACGCTGATCCAGGCATTGAAGAGAAGGCAATCAGATCTTCTCTTCCAAATTCAAAGGAGAAAGAATAAGAAAAATAGGTAAGCATTAGGCTTGAATTAGGCTAATAAAGAACAATTTGTTTAATTTGAACCCATTTTGTAAAAAATACTTTTTAGCTGAATAATTATCCTAGAGAGTCCTACACTTAATTCTTAATATTACCAATTGGTGGAAAGTTGTAAATAAGGTGACAGCAGCCAGATCAATGAGTATTTGTAGCATTTTAACAACGCTATAATTACAAAAATGAAAGAAGGTCTACATTTAACTTGACCCTCTCTCATTTCATCAATCTACCCCTATAGGCAACATACCTTACAGGATTACACACAGAAGTTTAATTTCTACATTGAAGACAATCCTCCAACTCTAAATAAGAAGTTAATAAAACCTATGGGTGAGTACACCTAAAACCTAAGAAAGGTTAAAATCTACCCCTTAAACCTTTCTACCTAATCTACATCTCTTTTAAAATTCTTCCTTTGTTCTTTTTTCACTTTTCAATTTTGTTGATGTCTATTGTACTTTTTACTTGCAGTATCTCTCCTGATGAACCATAGATTTAACTATGGGGAAACACGTGTTGAGAGAGAAAGTACAAATGTATGAAACAATAATAATCAATGAAATCAATGAGGATGAATGTATATCTGTATGAAAATTCAAGCGAACATGAAATGAATACAATAAGAAACGACTGGAAGAAAAAGGATATTGTATGAATACCAATACAATATACTAGGTGATAAATGGAATAAATTTGATCTAAACATCAAAAGTAAACACGTATGTGGTTCTTGGAATTACAATTGATTCAATTCAGTACTGAGAGTGCACAGTCAAAGTACCAAACAAAAACAATATTTTCTATTATTGCTACAGTCACAATAAGGGTACAAGACGTGCAGATCACAGTATAAACACAACACACTACCATACAGGAATTGCCCAGGGGAAAAGAAAAAAGCCAACAGTGACTGGAACCAACAAAAGAAAAACATGTGCAAAGGTCTGCCTCCTCCATATTTTCCTTCACTGATGAAACAATAAGTCTCTATCAGCCATTTAAAAAGATATCTTTTGGATTCTGACAAGTTATTGTGATAAATTTATTGAATGCTGCAATTTCTATCCGAAGTATATTTCTTTTTTTTAGTCAAAATCCTTTTATTGAAACACCAATACATTGAGTTCGGCAATGAACAAGTTAATGGCAAAATGGATTCCTTAAAACAGTACATCGGACAGCCGCCTCCTTGGCACCTGTCCCTTGGAACCCTGCCCGCCACTCATAAGGGTTCGTAAGGTTCAGCGTTTGACTCTGTTCATATTCAATTAATTCATCACAATGCATTAACATTTCATTTTAACATTTTTACAGTTCTTGGTATTAAAACGGATTCGTGGAAATCTGTTGGGGTATAGTATAGCCGCTATATCATCCATAGTGCATTTAATTGCAAGGGAGAGAAGAAAGAAAGAAAAAAAAGGTTTTTACAGTACAACTTTTCTCATATTCACCGTTAAGTTCACGTAAATTCAGTCCATGACATCCCCTTCTTCATTTTCCCTGGTTCCAGGTATTATCCTCCAAGGCCCTCTGGGATTTTTGTCCTAACTCCCCAATCAGTGGATCCTCCCTTTGTTCCCCCGATGTTCAGGGTTGAAGAAGGAATTTAGTCAATCTCGGTTGAAAGACCATGTGTTCTTTTTCCTCAACGTATTCAAGGAATGGGCCCCAGATATTCTGGAATTTGTTTGGTCGGTTTTCCACAGTAGCTGTTAATTTCTCTACTCCCAAAATATCCCAGACTTTAACCCACCAATGTGCAATGTGGGGGCCTTCACGCTCTTTCCAGAACCGGGTGCGCGTAAGGCGTGCCGCCATTAACAGTTGTGTGATTAGCCGCGCTCTGGAGCCCGATTGAGGGTAGGAGCCATCATCTGGGGTGTCACCCAATACCAATATCAGTGGGTCGAAGGGGAGAAGAATGCCGCAGATATCCTTAATTTTGGACCTGATCTCCAGCCAGAAGGATTGGATGATCGGGCAGTGCCAACACATGTGTCCCAAGTCCCCCTTAGCCCCACATCCATGCCAACAATTATCTGGGTAATCTGCGTTTATTGCATGCAGCCTCTGTGGCGTGAAATACCACCTGTAACACATTTTTAGTGCGCACTCTCTGGTGGTTGTGCATCTCAAGGACCTGTGTGCCCTATCCCATATTCTTCGCCATGATTCAGGGGCTATCTCCCTCCCTATATCCCTTTCCCATGCGGTCATGTAAGGCAATTGTTCTTCTTCTGGTACATGTTCTAGAAGGTGTTAGCAGGTTGCCACCTTGTGTGTTCGCTGCCCTTCTGCAACCGTCAGTTCTAGACCCATGGGTTGCCTAGAAGCCGCTTTCCTCACATTCGGGTTGGTGATTCAGTGTCTAAATTGTATGTATCAAAATCTCTCCGTCTCAGGGAGGCTAAATTTCTCTTTGCATTGCATAAACGTCAGGGGGACATTATCAGCATATAGCGCCTGTAGTCTCAGAGTTTCCCCTCCCGACCATTTGTGATAAGATGTGGGTTGGAGACCTGTGGTGAACATTGGGTTCTGCGTGATCAGGGTCAAGGGGCCCAGCCCCGGGGTTAATCCTCTTAGATTTAACTGCCTGTCCCAACATCGGAGCGTGGCATGCGTCTTTGGGAGAATGGATCCCCAGGATCCCAGAGCCTCGCGTGGTAGAAAGGGGAGGTGAGAAAGGGGCGCCCCGGCGGGCCTCTGTTCAATATCCTGCCATTTGGGGGGGTCTGCTTGGGTAGCCCAGCTCAGGATGGGAGCAATTTGTGTAGCTCTGTAGTACCTTAAGATCGATGGGAGTCCAAGGCCACCCATTTGCTTGCTTCTAGTGAGGTTCCGACGCTGGATTCTGGGAGTTTTGCTCTGCCAGATAAATCTGCCTATATCTTTCTGCAGGTTATGCAAGTCTCGCTCCGGGATGTGAATTGGGAGCGCCTGAAATGTGTAAAGCATACGGGGTAGTAGGGTCATCTTGATGGCAGTTACGCGGCCTAGCCATGATATCTCCTAAGGGGACCATTTTACTAAAGAGTCCTTAGCCTCTTTTAACAAAGAAGGGATATTGGTCCGTACCAATCCTGCGTATGTTGGGGTTAGGTGCACTCCCAGATACATTATTTTGGAGTTATCCCACCGGAGAGAGTAGGTGTCCTGTAGGACATTTAGTACCTCTGGCGTTTCCGAGAGGTTTAGGCCTTTAGATTTTGCCTTATTAATTGTGAGCCCGCTACCCTCGCAAACTTTCCCAACAATCTCATGAGCGGCGGGACCGAGGTCTGTGCCTCTCTTAAGAAACAAAGCACATCATCAGCGTATAACGCCACTTTGTGGGTTTGGGCTCCCACCTCGAACCCTTGAATTTCTGGGTTCAGGCAATATGCTGGGCTAGAGGTTCCATCGCTGAAGCGAAAACCAGAGGTGATGGGGGCAGCCCTGTCTGGTCTCTTTACCCAGTCTTATCTGAGGTGTCCATTGGGCGTTGACCCGTATTCGGGTCGTGGGGATCTGAAAGTTGGCCAGGACCAATCTAGAAAAATGTAGGCTAAAACCAAACCCCTCTAGGACTAGGCGCAGGTAATATCAAGACATGCTATCAAAGGCCCGGGTGGGCGTCTAGGGAGAGCAATGAAAGGGGGACAGGTGTAGAGGGGGCCAGGGCTATTAAGTCTATTGCCCTCCGGATGTTATCATGGGCCGATCTTCCTAAAATAAAGCCTGTCTGGTCCCTGTCTATTAATGTAGGTAGTAAATCTCCTAATCGGTGTGCTATGATTTTGCTAAACAGTTTGGCGTCCGTATTGAGCAAGGCTATGGGTCGGTAGGATGCACAGTCCGTTGGGTCTTTTCCGGGTTTTAGTATTAGAATTGTGGTAGATTCCGCCATGGATTGGGTGACCGAACCCGTTTCCCATAGGATGTTGAATAGTTTACTAAGATGTGGTATGAGTTCCTTCGCAAAAGTTTTATAGAATTTATTCGTGAATCCGTCCGGACCCGGAGCCTTGCCCAAAGGGAGAGTTTTGATGGTGTGTTCAACTTCTTCCAACACTATTGGGGCATCTAAGAGTTCTAAAGAGGATTGGGGGAGTTGTGGGATATGATATTAGATATGAATGCTTTAACCGCTTGCGGATCACCCTTGTGTGAGGTTGTATGTTCCCTGAAAAAATCTTCTATAATGTGGCATTTACCCTCCTCAGAGTATGTGTCTTTGCCAGATTTATCTCGTAGAAGGTCAATTCTGTTTTGTTTCATTTGTTTACCCAGTTTAGCGGGCAATAGTTTGTTAGCTTTGTTGCCTTTATTATATAAAAATTGTATTGTGCGCATCATGCTATATGCCGCCTTTCCCATATGATGCGCTTCCAGGGCTTTTTTCGCCACTCTCAGGTCCCTTAGTGAACGCCAGGAGGGCTTTTTCTTATGCGCCCCTTTAAGTCTGAGTACTTCCCCCTCCAGTTGCTCTCTCAGGAGTCTCCTGGCTCTCCCTCGTTGGGTTGCCTGTTCTATCAAATGGCCCCTGAGCACTGCCTTTCTCGCATCCCAAATCATTCCCCAGCTAACCTCTCCCGTGTCATTCTCGCTAAAGTATGCTTTGTTAGGGAGAATTCTCTGTTTAGGCTGAATTTCCTAACCTAGTGAGTCCCCCAGCAGCTTTGCTGGATTTTTGGGGTTTATTTCTTTCTCCTGCCAAGAGTGAGACTCTTTTACCCTCACTCTTGGGCATGATTTGAGTGTGTTTCTTTGAATCTAGATGTGTTTAATGGGCTATGGAGTCTTTTACTCCATAGGGCTTCATGTGTTTTTGTGATGTGTGTTACACAGCACCCTCAGTGCAGTAACACAGGGGTGTCATAGTGACCCCCCAGTATAGACTCCATACCCTGGGACTGACTACTGTCTCCCAGGGCATGTAAAGTCACCATTGACTTTACTAGTCTTAAATTCAGAACAGAACCAGTACAAACCATCATATTGTGGACGTACTGGCTGGGGCAATTCAATTGCCCCAGGGTCTGTTAGTCGAGGGGGCACGTCTCCGTCCCCCCTGATCGAGTTTTGGCTGGTGGCAATGGATACTACTTTTTATATTCAACCTCGAATATTTCTCTATGGGATTTTCCCATTGTTCCAGGCTACTATCTTTATTTATTTAATTACGGTAGCCTCGAACGTACCGCCGGTTTATTTAATTAATATTAATTCTCCGGTTGGTATTTTTTGCCAAAACTTGGTTCTAAAATGGCGTTTGTGTTCTCTTCTGTGACTCCAACCCGAGTCGAGCCCTTTGTTCCACTTTTTGGCAGGCTTCTCCACAGAAGCCCTCCAAAGTGGTGCCACTCTGTCTGGGGTACTTAGGAGGGGTGGAGGGGAATTTAGGCACCCTGGACTGAGTTGCCTAGGCAACTCAAGTCGCACTCCATCCTGATTGGCCCAAGTGGTAAGCCGGCCGGCTCACCACTTAGCATGTTTGAGTGACAGCTAGGCTGAGTGAATGGGGGTTTGCTGCATAAAAGCAGGGCTTTGGGGACTGGAACTTCAGAAGTCGCCACAGGACCTAAGAATCCGACGAGGGAGAAGCTGAGCTGACCTGCCACGACACCACCACCGGTGGAGCCCTGCTGGACCGTCTCACCACTTTTCCCAACGACAGAGGAGATCTCCCGCCGGAGAGTCTTCTTCCTTTGACTGGTGGGGACAACCAGTTTCACCGTCTTTTTGCCTTCCCGACGTACCTCGTGGCCGCCTTGCCTGTGCCAAGCACCCCGGCAACCGGGATACCACGTTTTACCACGACCGTGAAACAAAGGTACCACCTTTAACCGGAAAACTCCACGGCTGGTTTCATTCCTGGTAGTGCAACGACCTTCATCTTTCCTCCAACTCGAGATCTTCTCTTCCCCTGGACGACGACGCAACTTGCACCCACTACCAGGAACAACTGCCACCGCTGGAGGATCCTTCCCACTTGAGGTACCGTGTCCCGCCTGGCTTCCCTTGCTACCGACTGTACGGGGTAGATTTAGCCCCCGGCTTTCGAACCTGGGTTAGCCTGGGACGCCCTGGTTAAACTTTCCTAAACCTCTCTAAACTCTTTTTGAACCCTCTGCAAGTCTAGTGTAACTGTGTGATCTTGGGCGCATTTGTGCTCCGCTCTCTCTAAGAGTGGGCCCCGCCTTTGGACTTTGGCTCACCAGTGACTTTTTCTCTTCTGCCTTGCTAACAGTGTTCCTGAATCTTAGAGTGGTGTATCTTTCCATATTCTGCCTTTTTCCCTCCCTTTCTCACAAACTTATTGGAGTGCCATCTAGTTAAGCGCTCACCTCTGTATGAAAATAAGTGGTGTTTTACAGTGACTTATCTGATAAGGAAAAAGGGGTGTATATATTATAATAGTAACTGTGTTTAGACTAGTTTACAACAAGAGTGCTGGAGTGTTTCAAACAGTGGGCCTCATTACACGGTAGGCGGTACCGGTAAACCCTTACCGCCTTACTACGAGGTCCCTTTGCGGGACCCGACCTTAACGGCTGGTTTTACCAGCCGTTAAGGAACGGGCCCGCTAAGGGACCTTGGTGCTAATTACGGTACCGCAATTTGCGGTACCGTAATTAGCTCCTTCCCCATTCCCATTGAGCCCTATGGGGGCAAAAATGGGAATGGGGAAGTGCCTTGGTGAATGGGGAATTACCGCCCCCGCTCACCTTGGAGTAGGGCGGTAATCCCGCCATCCACCAAGGCGGACACGGTAAAATACTGGCGGCAACCATGGCGCTAATAGCACCATAGTTACCGCCTACCGTGTAATGAGGCCCTGTGTGTTTTTAAATAAATAATTATATACTTTGATACCAAAGCTCTGGTCAGTTGTTGTATCTGAGTGCCTATTGTGTATACTTTGCATACTGCCTAACTCTTCTTGAGGGAAGTCTGACTGCTCAGCCACAGCTACCAGGTAAATCTGGGTGGTACAGACTGCTACCAAGTGGGTTTACTGCCAACACCTGTAGTCTTAAATATTTTGCAGTGGTCCCTAAGGGAACTGCACAGGTTTCTGCCTAACATGCTTCAATGGTTTCGCTAATGTTTGCACGGGTCAGTGGGTCATCTAGCAGGAAGTCGTTTAGCTTCCAAGCGGGTTTCCTTGGTAGGGCCGCTCCAAAGGGGGCTATCGCCAATAGGACCGGAGAATGATCTTCAAGCGCTTCAGGGAGTATGTCCACCATTTGTACGTATTGGATCAGTGGGTCAGATATAAAAAACATGTCTAACCTTGAAAATCCCCCATGAACCGCCGAGAAATAGGTGTAATCTCTTTCTTCCGGATGGCAGTATCTCCATATCACAATCAGGGAGTGGTCTCTCAGTAGAGAAGTGAGGGCCTTAAAATTGTTTCTGTCATTATCTGTGGGGGGTATGGTTTTGTCAACTAGGGGGTTGACCACCGCGTTGAAGTCCCCCTCGCCCCCAGAATCACTTCTCCCTCAGCATGATCAGATATCGCGTTTGACAGTTTCAGGAAGAATTGGCATTGGTTGTTATTGGGGGCATAAATGGAGATCAGCGTGACCATACGGCCATCTAATATGGCGTTGATCAGCAGGAATCTCCCCTCTTCGTCTTGGACCACTCCCTGGGTTTTAAATGAGATCCCCTTGCGCACCAAGATGGCAACCCCTCGCTTTTTCGTCCCGCTAGAGGCAAAGAATTTGGTCGGGTAAAGGTTATCGCTGAGACGGAATTCATCAGCCAGTTGTAAATGGGTCTCCTGAAGAAATAGGAATGATGCATCCAGGGATTTTAATCTGTGGAAGAGGGCTTTGCGTTTCAGGGGGGAGTTTAATCCCTGGACATAAAGCGAGATGAATTTATAGCCAGGGGTTGCCATGGTGTATCTGTGAGCTATGCCTTTTGGGATTGCACTTCGCAGTGTAGCATGACTGAGTGTAGTGGTAAACCAAAGCATAATGACCCCTCATCAGTTGCCAGATAGGGGTAGACATAAAATACCTAAAAAAGGAATTGTAATAAAAGCAGGTCAACATTAATGAGCATGTTACCTTCCTTAAAAATTGCATTATCCATAGTCCCCATGGTAATTTAAACCTCGTACCACACATGTCGGGCGTCCATTCTGACGCCCAGATCTATTTTCAAACAGAATTTTCAGAACTTACAGAACTTTCGGAACTATCAAGCCCAAACTCAGGACAATTGAACCATGAACTCAGGTGGGGGGGGGGGAGGCACATCAACGCCCAAGAACATCTCAGTAAGTTATTGTGTTGTAGCAGCCTCCCTCCGTTGCTTCGGTTGCAAGCCGACCAGGGTCCCAGTGAGGAGTTCCTAGATATTCTTCCAAGACAACGCAAAGTGACCAATACTTCCAGGGTTCCCCTTTCTCCTGGGACCCGCGTCCTCGATTAAGGGTATCCTAAAGCCCAACCGGGGTCCTGAACAAGAAACCACTCTCCACTGAGTGCCTCATAGGCCCTTCGGGACTCCCATCCTTGTATCGTTCAAGTTACTGCC
This sequence comes from Ambystoma mexicanum, assembly GCF_040938575.1. Lineage (NCBI taxonomy): Eukaryota > Metazoa > Chordata > Amphibia > Caudata > Ambystomatidae > Ambystoma > Ambystoma mexicanum. The sequence continues at coordinate 1,208,977,805 of NC_090929.1, read as the reverse complement.
CAGCTTTCTCCCTCCTACGACGCTGGAGGTGAGGCCTTGCCAGGGAGTTCGGGTGTTTTCCCCGGGACTGGTTCACGGTCGTGGAGTGTTGCGGTCGACGTCGTGACCTTCCTCGCCTTGGTTTCGGAGGGATATGTAGAGCGGAGCCGTTCCCTTCCTGGAAGCATTGGTTGAGGGCGTCATTTTCCAGTGGGGTCTCGCCCATTATACCTCTCGCTTCCTCCTCTGAAGTGATCGTATGCTGTTGGTTATGAAGTTCAAAGATCAACTTACATGGGAATCCCCAACGGTAGCAGATTTTTCATTCTCAACCAGGTTGTCACTTTCTGTAGTTGCCGTTGGCGCGCTAGTGTGCAAGGGGCTAGGTCTTGGAACAATCGGATCTCCGTGCCCTGAAACCGTATAGTATCTGAGTCTCTGGCTGCAGCCAAGATTTCTTCCTTTTGGCGATAGAAGTGCACTCGGGTGAGTAAATCTGGGATTAGGTTTTTCTTCATCTGGGCCGATGAATACACCCGGTGTGTTCTATCCAGCTTAAGGTCCTCATTTGGAGGTAGTTCCAAAAGGGCTCTGAAGAATGTCTCCATGTAATCAGCAAGCTCCCGATCAGGTATCTTCCGGGGGACCCCACGCAGGTGCACATTGTTTCTCCTGGATCTATTTTCTAAGTCGGCTTGTTTAGCCCATAGCTCCTCAAGATGTTCCTCAATAGCTTTCACTCTACCCGTCAGCACTTCGCAGTCATGAGATTGGACACAGGTCACATTCTCCAAATCGCTGACTCTGGATTCTAGGCCCCCAAGGTGGGATGAAAGATCTGCCAGGGATTGGGCCAGGGAGTCTTTGGAGGTTTTAATCTCCTTTTTTATTTTTTGAGTGATGTCTTGTTTAAATGATTTGAACATTCCCTCCAGGTCCTCCCTGGATACCGCCATTCTAGGGGGTCGGTTCAAAGGTGGGGGCCGGTGGATGTCCGTTTGGTTTTCAGCCGTAGTACGGCTTGTGTTGTGTGAAGCGAGGCTGGGAATTGTAGACATGGTTTCATATATGACTGAATGCTCTGTGGCTTTTTTTTTGCAATTGGTTTGGGCATCACTTGCCGGGGTAGCCGTTGTCGTGTAAACGTCTTCGCCTCCAGAACCTCTAGGTTCTTCCCAGAAGTAAGGTGCACAAGAGATCCTCACCTCTAATAAACTGTTGATGTGCCCCCTTCGCTTGGGTCAGTGCTGTGAGAGGTAGAGAGTTCAGTTAAATGATCAAATAGCATTGATCTTGAAGTGTTCCAACTGAGATGTATAGAAAATCACACAGCATGGCTGTTGGGTGCGTTTGGGAGATTCAGTATGGGCGCTATTTGAAGTTGCAGAAACTGCTAGCCCCTCAGAGTTTTGTGGCTCGGGACTAGTGAGCTTACCGGCGCAATCTAATCCGCCAGGCTGGCGGGGCAGCAGGGGCCTCCTTTCCCCGTCTTCATGCCACTCGTCAGGCCCGAGCGCTAGCGAGCCACGGCAGGCCCTCCCGCGCCGCACCCAGGCCGGGAGTTCTAAGGACTCGTCGGGGGAAATGGCGGGACAGACCTCCGCGGGCACTGGCTCCAGCGCCCCGCTCTCCCAAAGCGGTTCGTCCAGGTGTCAGCAGGCCGGGGGGACAGCGAGTTGCAGTCGAGCAGGAAAAGGGGTGGGGCGCGGGTCTCACCTCCGCCCCCGGGAGATCTCTCCGCTCGGGCTGCAGGCTCTCAGCTCCAGACCAGTTCCCCAGAGGGCAGATCAGCTGCTTACCGCCTCGGCACCGCCGCCCGCCTCTACAGCGTGGCTCCCGCAGTCCGGGCCAAACGGACTCCTCACTTCTGCTGTGGCCACGGTCTCTCAGGGATCACCTACTCCCCTGCGGGTCTCCTCCGCGGCAGGACCAACCGCCTGCGGGGAGGCCAGCGGCAAAGCGGTTTGGGCGGGTCACGTCTGCAGCCCCGTTCCCCCCCCTCATCGGGGGTTCGCTCGTCGCCGCCGCTGTTCTTGTCGGCTGGCTTCACTCGTCCGGCGCTCTCCAGCAGACCTCGCAGCGAGTTGCCCGGGCTCGGCAGGGTCCGGCGCAGGGCTCTCCGTCTCAGGATAAGCCCCGGATGACACGCGCTGCCATCTTGCGTGATTTACTCCGACCCGCGTTTCTAGTCAAAAATAGGCTTCAAGACGGGCGCACAGGGGAGAAGAGTGCACCAGAGGATGCCCCAGCTTCTTGAGATCATTTTCCTGTAGTTTTGGGGTGAAAGTTCTGCATTTTAATGGCGAATTTCAGCCAATCTGGGTGACGTGAGATGGAGCTCACGGGAAGCACGTCCTCATGGCGTGCTGCCTAGCCACGCCTCCCCCATCAAGTATATTTCTGTCATGAGATGAAAGGTATAGTACACTCTCACTCAAAAATATGACCAGGAATGGGGATAAGTAATGTCTTTCCCTGTTATTTCGTTTAACTGGGTTTTGACTAATGATGTAAAGGCTTACAGTTTGTGGCAGCACCAAAAGATGTGAACATAGGTGTTTGACAGCTTCTCCAGCATCTCTCTGCTTGGGGTCCTCTTCATTTACTGCCAGTCGCTGGTACACTGCCACTGGATATCAACTTCCACTGGAACACTCACTGTCGGAGGTGGCATTATTTTGTCTTGAGGCAAATTGGGTTTGAAAGGTTTTCTAATGAGGTGGTGATGGCCATTTCCCACTCCCATTAGGATTCTCCACTCCAATACAAGGTCCCTTTTGTCCAACTCCGAAGTTTTCGTAGTAGAGAAGGGAGTCCTCACCAGACCATTACCTGCATTAATACTCTTTGCTTTGGGAACTGGTGGGGGGGCTCTGTTTCCCAATCACATTTTTTACATTTTATTTTTAATTTATTTTGAGGAGTATGTCTCTTGTTTTATTTGCTTCTATGGCGCTTCACAATAATTCATGAGATAGTACATTAAGTGATATGATGACATAAATAACAGAGAAGAAAAAAAGTTCAAAAAAGAGCAAAAGAAACCATAAAGGCAGAAATACAACAATGAATCAAAAAACAGATCACGTGATGGTCCATGTACAACAAAAACAAACAAACCATCCCTTAATTTCAGTGGTAGCTAGGGAGGGGAGGTAAAGTCTAAAAATACAAAGAGTCAGGATGATGTGAATATAATGTCTAATCTAGAGATATATGTAGAAGGTGTAGTGTGATGTACGAAATGCTTCCCTCAAGCTAGCAAAAGGTTTTGACATACCCCCTTGCTGCTGAGAGTTGGAGTATATATTGTAGACCCTGAAGGGTCCATCTATTTAGCAGCATTGGTTCCAGTTTCCATTTATGAATCACAATTTACTATGTTCTCAGTGTGTAGAACATGTGATTTTATGGCTTTACTTTAACTATTTTACATTGCTCAGCCAATCAAGCAAAATGTTTTGCCCTACTATCATATGGAGCGAAGTTCTTCTCCTTAGTTTTTCCCATGCCTTGTCTCTTTTTCCCCCCAATCAATGTCATAATATAGGGCGGCCCTGAAATATAATGTCATGCGGATAGGGATTCTTCCCTGCATCAGCATTCCTTGAGAAGAGTTAGTGTACTGTGACTTTCTCGGTTTCCTCCCCACCCACATGAATTTTGATATGGATCTGTCTAGTTCTCCAGCATGGGGTCTGGCATGGATTCACATGCTCATGAATATTCCCCGTCGTCAGGCTGGATATCCTCGGTAAAGAAAAATCAGTATCAGTTTAGTTTCTGATCTGTCTTTCGTAGTAGTAACCAATCACTGATCTCTGCGTCATACTGACCACAGCCAATGACTGCCATCTCCCTAAGCCCCGCCTCTGGCCGCCATCTTCAGATTTTTACCGCACGTTCAAGTGTTTGGGATCCTCGTGCTATTGCTCTCGAGCTTTAGTGCGTTTTCGCGGTTTTTCATAGGAAAATTCTCTTTTTTCGGTCAAAAGAGCCTCAAGCTCCACCGTTTCTTTATCCGATCAACGGTGACCCGTGTTGGATTCTTCTACGCCCCTCAAGGGTGAAGATTTTGTCGAGCCACGCTTTTGGAGGACTCCAGAAGTTTCTCAGGCCCATCTCGGACATGGCCCAGGAGAAGGGAAGCTCGACGCCCGGAAAGCTGTTCAGGGTCTGCCCTGGATGCCAGCTTCAGAATGTCTTCAAGGAGGACGAACACTCCCTTTGCCTCTACTGCCTGCATGAGGACAAGACGCACGTGGAGAAGGACTGTGCGTTTTGCGGGAACATGTCGGAGCAGACCATGAAGGACCGCCATCTGCGTCTCGCCAACTGGCTGGAAGGAAAGAGCCCGTCAGGCGAGAAAAAGAAGAAGTCCGAGCGGTCTTCTAAGACCTTTGAGGGCGCCCCGGCGACGGGGGCCCAACAGAAGGCCAAGCACCGCGAGTCCGCTGGCACCGGGAGCGCCGAACGGTCTGGCTCTTCGGTTGCCAGGCAGGGCGCAACCTCCCCGGCGCCATCAACCAAGAGCCAACGCTCTGGCTCGGGTAAGAGGAAGTCCGAGCACCCGGCGAAGCTTCTGGAGAGGCCTCGGTCGAGCTCGAAGGCCCCATCGGAGGGGGAGCGAGGCGGTGACCCTCCCCCCAAGGAGAAGGCGGTGAGCGCACCTAAGGTGGTGAAAGCCTTGATCCACCCTGCCAAGGCCTCTATCGAGATAGTCGCGGCGGCCCTGGCTCAGCCTGTGGAGGCTACACCAGTGGAGGCGACCTCAGGGCCCAGAGTCTCCCTGCCACCGCATCAACAGGACCCCCGTGAAACCTCCGACGGAGAAGAAAAAGGGGGGGCAGGAGGCCATCATGGGTTCGGCCTCAACCTCTGAGGAGGAGCTGATCGAAGTCTTAAGCCACGGCATTGGCGTGGAAGAAGACCAGCCCGTCGGGAGGGACCCCGACGAAGGAGACGACGAGAACGTCGAGGGTGCCGATGAGGTTCCTGACCGCCCGTCGGAACCCCCTCAACCAGTGCCGCAAGACAAATCGGCGGCCATTTTGTTGGCTATACAGTCCTTATGCTCGGAGATAAGGATGAGATTGCCGTTACCACCAACTGAGGAGCCGCTCCCGACGGGGGACCCGGACCCAGGTCCTTCTGGGAGCCCTCCTCCTAAGAAGAGAAGGATTCATCCTCCACCTCCTTTTCAACCATCACGCCCTGCTCAGCCCTCCTCCCCGTCCACGACCCATGGGGATGATACAGGGACGGACACGGCCACGACGGGTACAGACGACGAAGTTTACAACGAGGATCTTCCGTCGTCACCTCCTCCCCGGGCTTCCCCGCCCGACGAGATTGGATCGTTTCATGCCATTATCGCCAGGGCATCTGAGCTTTTCCAGCTCTGCCCGGAAGAGAAGAAGAAGGAAGGTTTCCTTTATCAACGGCGCGAGACCAAGAGGAAGACGGTCCTCGCTGTACCTCTACTGGACGATATCTGGGATGAGGGTCTCGCCCTCCTCAAGAACCCATCCACAACGCCTGCGAGAAGGGATCGGTACGAGAAGAAGTACCGGGTCTTGGACGCGGCCCCCTGGTGCCTTCGGGCACAGCCGACCCCGGACTCGGTCGTTTCCGCGGCGGCCAGGAAGAAAGCGGGGGGGCATTGGCCAATACGGCAACCCCCCCCCCCGGACGGCGAGGGCAAGAAATTGGACACGATGGGACGCAGAGTCATCTCATCAGCAGCGACGACGATTAAGGCTGCCAACGCCTTGGCTATCGTAGCCCGCTACGACAGGGAGTTGTGGTACAAGATCGCCCCCCTGCTGGACTTCCTACCGGACGACAAGAGGGCGGAGGCCCTAGAGATCTTGCAGGAAGGAGAAGTGGCGTCGGACCACGCCATTACGATAGCGACGGACATCGCTGACACTGGGTTTCGCCAGTTGGGCAACGGCGTGTGCCTTAGAAGGCGTGGATGGCTCAAGGCAACGGACTTCCGGCAGGACGTGCAGACCAGAGTTTTGGACATGCCGTTCGACGGGAGCAACCTGTTTGGAAAAACAGTGGACGATTCCCTACAAGCCATCAAGACGGACATAGAGACGGCCCGGGCTCTTGGTGTTCTCCAGCAACGACGGGCGCCCTTTCGGAGCACCGGAGGCAAGCAGGGTGCCTCCAAAGGTTCCGGCGGCGGATATTTCACCTACCGTCAAGCGGCCCGGTCGTCGTCACAGGAAGCCTACAGGGGACGAGGCAAGTCGGGCGGACCCCGCCATCGTCGCCAGGGAGGACAAGGCGGCAAAGCCTCGTCGAAGCAGGACTGAACCGGCCGTGGGGTCGGGCCCCCACCGAAGCATCCCGGTGGGAGGCCGGCTGGCGAACTTCGTCAGCGTGTGGGAGTCCATCTCCACCGACCGTTGGGTGCTGGACGCCCTGGCCCAGGGTCACGCGCTCGAGTTTCTAAAGAAGTGCCCGCACGTCCTCCCCGTGGCCAGGAAGGAACATCACGTCCCTCAACTTCTCTTGGAGGTAAAGGCGATGCTCAAGAAAGGCGCCATCGAGCTCGTCCCAAAGAGGCTTCGGGGCTCCGGAGTTTACTCAAGATACTTCCTCGTGAAGAAGAAGACAGGAGGATGGCGCCCCATCCTGGACCTACGACGACTGAACAAATTCATCAAGGCACAGACGTTCCGGATGGTCACCCTCCAGCACGTCCTGGGTCAGCTGGAGGAGGGCGATTTCCTGTCGTCGTTGGATTTGGAGGATGCTTACTTCCATATCCCCATCCTAAAGGGACACCGAAAGTTTCTCAGATTCGTGGTACAATGGCGTCACTACCAGTTCAGAGCCCTTCTCTTCGGATTGAGGTCGGCACCCAGGGTGTTCACCAAGTGCCTCGAACCGGTGGTGGCGCGGCTGCGCCTGGAGGGGATCCACGTCTACCCCTACCTGGACGACTGACTCATCCGAGCAAAGACAAGGGAGCTCGCCGCGGAGCACACGGCGAGGACCGACCAACTACTCACGGACCTGGGATTCTCCATAAACTACGCCAAGTCCCACCTGGTGCCCGCGCAAGACGCACTCTTTCTGGGAGCGAAACTCGACACAGTGGCGCTTCTGGCCTCTCCGTTGGAGGAAAGGACGAGGGCCATCTTGGGCAAGGTGCAGCGGATGCTGGTTGCGGACGCGGCCAGGGTGAGGTCCATCAAATCCCTCCTCGGAATGATGTCTTCTTGCATTTATCTCATCCGCCTCTGCAGGCTTCAGATACGCCCGTTACAGGAGTTCCTGGACGCTCGCTGGATCCAGACGACGGGCAGCTTCGAGGACAGGATCACACTCGACAAGAGTTTCCGACGAGCGATCCGGTGGTGGGGCACCCGCGCCCATCTGACGGCGGGCCTGGACTTCCAGACCCCGGGCCACCAGAAGACAGTGACCACGGATGCCTCCCTGGAAGGGTGGGGAGCGCACACCGAAAATCTGCACGCGAGAGGCCTTTGGCTTCCGACGGAGAAGTCCCTCCATATCAACGTCCTGGAGCTCGGTGCAGTGTTTTGGGCCCTCGGGTCCTTTCTTCCGTCCTTCAAGGGCAAGGTGGTGAGGATCTTCACCGACAACACCACCACCATGTTCTACATCAGGAAGCAGGGCGGTACCAGATCCCCAGCCCTGTCCAAGGAGGCGCAGGATCTGTGGCATTGGGCCGTCGCCCAAGGGATGTTTCTGGTGCCGTTTCATCTGGCAGGAATAAAAAACACCATCGCCGACTCGCTCAGCAGAGAGCTGCGCTCGTGCCACGAGTGGGAACTACGACAGGATCTAGTGGACCGCCTCTTCCGACGGTAGGGCACAACCCAGATCGATCTGTTCGCGACGGCAACGAACTCCAAGTGCCGGAGGTTCGCCAGCAGGTTTCCCCAGCCGAGGAGCATGGGCGATGCTTTCTCTTTCCCCTGGGAGGGCCTGTTTCTATACGCGTTCCCTCCATTGCCGTTGCTGATCCGGCTCATCAACCAGCTCAAGAGGTCACGGTGCAGGATGATCCTCGTCGCACCTGCGTGGCCGAGGCAGATATGGTTCCTGGACCTTCTGGACTTGTCAGCGTCCCTGTCAATCAAGCTGCCAGTGGACGCGGATCTTCTCTCCAGGGAAGGAGGCGCCATCCTCCATCACGACCCGAAGTCGCTGAACTTGCAGGCCTGGCTCCTGCAGCGTTAGAGTTTGGAGGTTACGACATACCGGCCGACTGCAGAGAGGTTCTTGCAAAGGCCAGGGCGTCCTCAACTCTTAAATGCTACGGACACAAATGGAAGAGGTTCTCTGTCTGGCGCCACGCACAGAAGATTAACCCTCTACGGATTACGGCTCCTCAAGTACTGCCGTACCTACTGACGCTGGCCAAATCTGGACTGGCGCACGCTTCCATCAAGATTCATCTTGCTGCGATCTCCCGATACACCAGAACCACGGGACGGACTTCTTTGTGGTCTCATCGTCTGGTGAAAGAATTCATGAAGGGACTGTTCAGATCGTTCTCGCCGGTGAAGGCTCCGGCCCCGGCGTGGGAGCTCAACGTTGTGCTGACCAAGCTCATGGGACCTCCGTTCGAGCCTCTGCACTCAGCTCCGTTGAAGTTCTTGTCGTGGAAAACAGCGTTTCTTGTGGCCATCACCTCCGCACGACGGGTGGGAGAGATCCTGGCCCTTTCCTGCAAGCCCCCGTACTTGACTTTTCACGACACGAAGGTAGTGCTCAGGACGCACCCCTCCTTCATGCCCAAGGTGCCGTCGGACTTCCACCTCAACAAACCCTTGGTGTTGCCTGTTTTCTTCCCGTCGCCTTCGTCGCCGGCTGAAAGGACTTTGCACTCGCTGGATGTGGCTAGAGCGGTGAAGTTCTACGTGGACCGCACGAAGAGTTTTCGGAAGAGGTCACAACTTTTTGTGAACTTTGGACCTGTCGATCAGGGGAAGGCTCTCTCAAAGGCTTCCATTTCCAGATGGCTCTCCGGCTGTATCATGTACTGTCATCGGTTGGCAAACCGACCGCTGCCCGGCCGTCCGAGAGCCCATTCCACCAGAGCGATCGCAGCTACCTCGGCGTTCCTATCTGGTGTGCCCCTGCTGGACATCTGCAGGGCTGCTACGTGGAGGTCGACGCACACCTTCACGAAATTCTACTGCGTCGGCCGGGATTCCAGGGAGAAGTCCAGGGTCGGCCAAGCAGTGCTGCGCAACCTGTTCGCCTAAGGTGAGCCTGGTGAGAAGGTAAGAGATGCTTAATGTTGAGTTGTTGTATTGCTTAATGTTGGGCCTGTTGCCACCTCCCGTGGTTGTGCATGTGTGTACTGCTATGTATTCTTTTATTCATGAGCATGTGAATCCATGCCAGACCCCATGCTGGAGAAGGAACAAGTTACTTACCTGTAACTGTTGTTCTCCAGCATGGGTCTGGCATGGATTCACATGCGAACCCTCCCGCCTACCCCTCTGTGGCTCTTCACTTGGTCATACTGCCACTTCACGTGCTACCAAATCTGAAGATGGCTGCCAGAGGCGGGGCTTAGGGAGATGGCAGTCATTGGCTGTGGTCAGTATGACGCAGAGATCAGTGATTGGTTACTACTACGAAAGACAGATCAGAAACAAAACTGATACTGATTTTTCTTTACCGAGGATTCCCAGCCTGATGACGGGAATATTCATGAGCATGTGAATCCATGCCAGACCCATGCTGGAGAACAACAGTTACAGGTAAGTAACTTGTTCCTTCCTCACCATCCTGGAAGGTTGTGGGGTGAACTGTGGAATGGGTAAACACTGGAAACTATATAATATCTTAGATAACATGTACATTTGAATGATTTCAGTCCATCCCCTCAGTGATAGTGGTAAGAGGTTACTTTTTTTTTTTAAATTGTCTTTATTTGCATTTTACAACATACAACATTACTCAACAGCATACCAACGAGGAACCCCTCAACTAAATACCGCAGAATAACTAAACCCCCCTGGAGCCCACCCACCCTCCTCACCCTCTCCCCAAGCATATTGTCAGCAAATTACTTTAGCACCTAGGGAAGAAGAGCCATTTAACTAAAAACAGATATAGGGCCTCATTACACGGATGGCGGTAAGGGTTTACCGGTACCGGTATTTTACCGGTACCGGTAAATCCTTACCGCCTTACTACGAGGTCCCTTTGCGGGTTGGGGAATTTAACGCCTGCTTTTTGCAGGCGTTAAAAACCAACCCGCAAAGGGACCCAGGGAGCTAATTACGGTACCGCAATTTGCGGTACCGTAATTAGCGCCTTCCCCATTCCCATAGAGCCCTATGGGTCAAAAATGGGAATGGGGAAGGGCAATGGTGGAAGGGGGAATTACCGCCCCGCCAACCTTGGAATGGGGCGGTAATTCCCCTTTCCGCCAAGGCGGTGCCGGTATTTTACCGGCATGAACCACGGCGCTAATAGCGCCATGGTTCACCGCCATCCGTGTAATGAGGCCCATAGACAGAAATTAAACCCAAACACTGTACCACCGTCCCCAAATTGCGACCATAACATTGCCCAGCCCACATAGAGTACGACACACCCCAGGATCACCACACCATCGACTACACGTCTGAGTCCGCTTCTGAGTCCTCCTTCCTAGCTATATAGCTCCTGAATGGGCCCCAATAGTCCTTAGGTTTTCTGGCAGTTGGAAGCGTTAAATTGTACTGAGTCTCTCTGTGTTCACAGCACGCCATCAGATTGAGCCAGTGCTGGAACGAGGGAGGTGCCGGGGCTCCCCACTTCCGTGCCAGTAGCGATCTAGCCACAACTGAAGCCATGCCAACACGGCGTCTTTGGCTAACAGAGCCAAAAATCCATCAGTGCCAGCAACCAGCATTCGCGGGTAAGGAGAATAGCAATATCAATCATACTCGACATAGCCTCTGCTATACTCGACCAGAGAGCATAAACCAAGGGGCACAACCACACCACATGAAGGAAGTCAGCAGGGGTTTGACATCCCCTCTTACATTCCAGGGGCTGAAAAGGAAACATCTTGTGTATTCTTAGAGGGGAAAGATATGTTTGATGTAAAAATGTAAAGTGTATCAAGCGAAATCTACAGTTGACAGAAATGGACCTGGTCTGAGTGCAAATTTGGCTCCACTGCTCTTCCGACCACACTTTCCCCAGGGCGCCCTCCCACCTACCCCTATAGCCAGTACGAGATGGAGGGTGAGCCGCCCGGGCCATACCGTACAGAGTCGAGATTAGCTTCCTAGTGGAAGCTGGCTCAGTGGCGTATGAAATGAGAGAGGGACGCGGAGGGGCGACCGGGAACTCACTCCACCAGGCTCTCAGCACCTCCCTCAACTGAAAATACAAAAGCTGTGTTATAGGATTCCAAGGGCCCCTTGCCGTGAGATCGTCCCAGAGCACAAACTTACCGTCCAGCGCAACATCCTCCAGAGTATGAATCTGGAGGTTAGAGAAGTGTTGTATAAACACTGTCTCATGTGTGAGCGTGAGGCCCCTAACGCGGTATATAGCCATCGCCGGGGCATACCACTCGGACAACCAAATCCACTCCGCGAGCCGATGCCAGGCTCTGATAGTGATGTCAATAGGTTGGATCTCAGCCCTGGGGCATCTCTCCCGCGGAGCCCATAAGAGACCCCTAAGATCATCAAGATACGCGATGGCCTTCTCCAGACGAGAATGCGGTAGGTCAACTGAGGGGGACCACCACCACACAGCATACTACGCCTGTGCTACCAAATAATATAAATAAAGATCCGGCATGTGCATTCACCCCTGGGAATAGGGACGACACATAGTTTCCAGAAGACGCGAGGGTACTTCCCAGCACATAGCAGTTTGTTCATCAAGGTCTTCACACGTCGCCAAAAAGAAACTGGAGGCCAAATCGGTACATTGTTGAACACATACAACAACTTAGGCAAAACTACCATCGTAGACAATGCAATGCGAGCAGATTGAGAAAGAGGAAGGCAGGCCCACGCATCCACTCTGTGCTCCAAGAGTTTTAAGGAGGTGAGATAATTCTCCTCGTAAAGGGGATGTGGATACCCGGATACCCAAATAACGAATACCTAGTGGACGCCACGCAAAAGAGTCGCCAATATCTGTAGGGGAAACGACGGGGGTAAGTGGAAGCACCTCCGATTTTGCCCAATTGATACTAAGACCAGACAGAGCCCCAAACTCCTGGATCTCCTCCACCACAGGATTCAGATTAATTTGCGGGTGTTTTATGTAGATTAACATGTCATCCACGTACAAGGAAACAATAGACGTATTGGATCGAAGTGAAACACCCCTATGGGCATGAAATTCCCTAAGAACACAGGCCACCGGTTCTATGGCTAAAGCGAATAAAATAGGGGAAGAGGGACAGCCCTGCCTAGGGCCCCTCGATGGAAAGATAGGAGCGGACTGGATGCCATTAGTATATACCAGGGCCCTTGGGGCCGTGTACAACAAGCGGATCCACTGCAAAATGTGGAGCCCATCCCAGCCCTCCTGAGGACCTTGAAAAGAAAGGGCCACTCGACAGAGTCGAATGCCTTTTCTGTATCGGGTGCTGCGACTGCAATAGGGACTTCAGGGTTAATGTTGTGCATCAGAGTGAACAGTCTACGTAGGTTGTTCTGAGTATACCGGCCCGGTATAAATCTCGCCTGGTCCGGAAGTACCAAGGCTGGCATGAGAGGTAGAAGCCTATCTGCTAACAGCTTAGCAATAATCTTGTTATCCATATTTACAAACGACAGTGATCTATACGATGCACAATATCTGGAATCCTTATCTGGCTTAAGCAGGACAGTTACTAAAGCTGTCCTAGTGGACTCGGGGAGAACCCCGGACGAAGCAGACGCTTCAAACATTTTACGTAAATGAGGGATTACTAAAGCCGGGAATGCCTTGTACAGCTCGGCAGTTATACCATCTATTCCCGGGGCCTTACCATTAGGAAGAGATTGGATAACTTTAAGCAATTCTTCATCCGTGGGAGGTTCATTCAGCAAAGCCCCAATTGCTGGGTCAAGCCACCCCAGTGCTACCCTGTCCAAGTATCGGGCGATGCTGTCATGAGACGCCCTCGAGTTAGAGCTATACAGCGTCCAATAATACCCCCGAAACGTTTCATTAATCTTACCACTATCCCTGGTGGACTCCCCCTCTGTACTTTCGATTTCCACTATAGATCGTAGATGACGTTCCTGGCGAATAGCCCACGCAAGCGTTTTGCTGGGACGATCTCCCTCCACAAACCTGGAAGCTATAATCGGGTCTCCCAAAAACCTGTCCTCATCGGCTAATAGAAGATGTTTTTCTCTCTTCTTATCCTCAATGCTATCCTGAGTTTCTGGGGAATTGGACCCCGCTGTCATGATGCCTACCCCTGGGCAGCTGGAGCTAGTCCATCAGCCCCGGGAGCAGGCATCCGGATACCCATTAAAACCCCAGCAGCCACGGCTGGGAGCTGTTTGGGTTCAGTCCTGGCGCCTTAGGTGCCAGGCTCATCTTAGAAATCAGTCCTGGCGCCATAGGCGCCAGGCTCATAGACATTACTTACCTCATGCAGACCATGCTGCGAATGAATCCAAGCCAACGTGAGGCCTGGATGGGACTATTTTATTACAGGGACTATTTTTTACTTGGGTGTGGTTCTGGGGAACTTCTTACCTGGAACTACTTTGGAGGCTATTTAAACCATGCCCGAACAGCAGCACACGCTTCGCGTTATTCTGCATTCTGCAGCGTAACGCTCACCGTGCCTGCAAGTCAGCATCCAGTCTTCTGCCACGCCCGCCTCGAATCCAGAGCTCCTAGAAAAAGGGGAAAGAAGGAGAAAAGGTTAGATCATGGACATTATTTTAATTCCTTACCTGATTCCGGACCCAGCACGTCTCCGAGCCTGAAAGGACATTACTTCAGCACGCGTCGCATTGCCAGCAGCAGCGTCGCGTCATACTCACCAGTCCACAGCATCTTTCGACTCGGCGCTGCCTCCATTATTGTCTTCGGCGAACTCCAGCACCTGGGGGAAAACAAAAGGAATAACAAGGTGAGCCGAGAGAGAGTCGACAAATACAATCACTTTTACCACCATAGGCTTACCTGATTTACCACCGGAGGGATTACCCTTTAATACGCCACATCTTCTTATGCCACACCTATAAAGGGAGAGAAAACAACAAGTTAAACTCATGCAACTTTTACCGGACAGTATTGGGTAATACAGACTCTTACCTGAACGCCATCAGCAGCCTCCAGACAATATTTTTAGCTGCAATTCAACAAGGGAATTGAACAAGAGTGAACATCGGACATATTGAACTCTTTGAACTTTATAAACCCCGGAGTCAATATTCCTTCGGAACTCCTCCAGTACCTTCAAACCAGTGAAGTAACTGGTATCTACGCGCCCCTGCATGCCACGCAGGATGGAGAGCTCATCATTTAAAAACATAAGGTGAGGTTACTAAAAGGGGATAACGGAGGTGACTAGTGGGGAGAACGAGAACAGTGGGGAGGGGCCATCACTAAAATCCACGGGTGGCTAAATTCCTTTCTCCACTTGCAGGAGAATACTTCTACGGGTCAAGCAGACGAGATTAGACGGGCCAGTCCAGACTGTCATCTCTGCACTACTCATCACGTTGGTGGAGACCGCAGCTGTCCGGGTCCGATCGACACCCCTGTGGGAACCAGGTGAGCGTACTGGAACGCGAAGCCTATCTACAAATCCCCACCCGGGCGTAATGGAAACCTCAGAAACCGACCAACTAGCCCAATTGTTAGGGGAACTTAGGGCAGAAGTGCACTCCGCGCGCCAAGAAACTAATGCCCTCAGGAGAGAACTGATTATGTCAAAGGAGCGCACTGATGATCTTGCTAGACAACTGCTGCAAAACCAAGCTGGGCAAACACCACTACCTGGACTCGGGGGGGGGAATCCAACTCCCGATTCATCGAGCAATCCTGTGCAAGTGATTCTACCAGGTAGCATTCCTTTAGCTCCACCCGAATGTTTTGCTGGGGAGCCGAAAAGGTTTGCCGTGTTCATGAACCAATGCCGCTTGGACTTTTTATGCAGACATGGAGCTTTTCCAAACGACCAAGCCAAAGTAGCCTTTGTATTATCATACCTTAGTGGCAGCCCAGCGGATTGGTCAATTCCACTAGTCAACCAGGATGACCCTCTTCGGGATTTTCAGGGTTTTCAATTGAGCATGGAAAGACTATTTGCCAGACATTCACAGGGACAGGCCCTGGATAACAAACTGTTATCCCTACGACAAGGTAATCAGGATCTGCTAACCATTATCGCAACCTTCAATAGGTTGGTGATGGAAACCGGATGGCCAGAGGAAAAACGAGTTACATTATTTCATCATGGACTTCGGGGTGAACTCAAAGATGTTTTGGCCCAAGTTGTGAACCCACCTCAGGATTGCACAGAATATATAGACTTAGTGGTCCAATAGACCACCGACTTCAGAATAGAAAGGCTGATTGAGCTAAATTCGAGAATCGGGTATTGGTTAAACCCAATGTTACCCCCAATGGAACAGATGCATCAGAACCTATGCAGATCGAGGGGGTTAAGGGACCCTTAACTCAAAAGGAAGTAGAAAGGAGACAGCAGATGCAATTGTGTCTGTACTGTGGGGCCTCAGGACATTTTCTACAGGATTGCCCTATAAAACCATCCAAGAAAGTAGTCGGGGTTGCTGATAGAAATCAAACAGAGCCTGATTCGGGAAACAACCACGCCCGACAAGCATAGAGGTCCGCTTGCCGAGCTTGAAGAAGGACACTCAGACCTCGCACCTAATCATACCAATGGTCCTTATTGATCCAAGGCAGCCATCACGTATGCACGCAGTAAGGGCATACATCGATAGCGGGGCCATAGGAAACTATTTGGACCACAAATTGGCTTCTAGGATGAATCTACCTCTCTGCAAAAAGACCACTTTGGATGTCATCACCACAGTCGACGGAACTGAAATTGCCTCTGGGCCTGTAACTCATTCCACCACAGAGATGACACTGTTGGGTCAAGATGGGCATTGAGAGACTATTGTGTTTGATTTAATCAAAGCCCGCAGTTCCAAATAATACTGGGGATACCTTGGTTGGAAACACATAATCTTTGTATTGATTGGCGAGAGAAGAGAATAACCTTCCCGGATTGTGCACACACCTGTTACCTGGAAAAAACTTGAACAAAGGTCTGGCCACAGTCACTAATCCAGTCGTGCAGTTACCTCAGGAATATCAAGAATTCCAGGATGTTTTCCAAAAAGAACAGGCAAACACCTTACCACCTCACAGATCATACGATTGTCAAATCGAACTCATACCCGGTGCACAACCTCCATGCAGTAGGATCTACTCCCTTACGGAACCCGAAAACCTTCACCTACGACAATACTTGGACCAATACCTTGCTAATGGCTTCATTCGTCCATCCAAGTCCCCTGCATCCTCAGCTTTATTCTTCGTACCTAAAAAGGAAGGTGACCTCAGAACGTGCATAGACTACCGCGCATTAAATCAGATTACAGTGAAGAACCGATACCCATTGCCTCTGATCCCCGAATTACTAGACCAAGTAAAGGATGCTTGCATCTACACTAAATTAGATCTCCGAGGGGCATATCATCTGGTACGTGTAAAGAAAGGCGACGAATTGAAGACTGCCTTCCGAACCAAGTACGGATTATTCGAATATCAGGTGATGCCCTTCGGGTTGTGCAATGCACCAGCAGCCTTCCAGTATTTTATGAACAATGTCCTTCGTGAACTCATTGACGTCTGTGTTGTCGTATACATAGATCATGGGTGCACAACATACGGCCCGCGGGCCAGTTGCGGCCCGCCATGCTCTTTTGTCCGGCCCGCGAGGCACAAAGACTTTCCTAATGGAGGGTGGCCCGCGGCTGCCCTCCATTAGGAAAGTCTTTGTTGTCTTCCGGGCCGGACAAAACACTGGCCCTCATTGGCTCAGCACACACACGCACTACGTCGCTCCTACGAGCCACGTAATGCGTGTGTGCTGCACCAATGGAGGGCCATCACTACGGCTGGCGTGGTCCATAAGGCTTGATGCCGGAAGGGGGGGTGTGTCGGATGTGATTGAATGTTTGGATTTTACTGTTTTTTGTGTGTATGTTGAGATGCGGAAGTGGGGGGGTGTCGGATGTGTATGAATGTTTGGATTTGAATGTATTTTGTGTGTATGTTGAGATGCGGGGGTGGGGGGGTCGGATGTGTATGAATGTTTTGATTTGAATGTTTTTTGTGTGCTGAGTTGGGGCGTGGGGGGTTTGGGTCTGTATGGGTGCATGTTTGTGTGTGTGCTGAGTTGGGGGCGGGGGGTTCGGGTCTGTGTGTGTGCTGATTTGGGGGTGGGGGTTCGGGTCTGTATGGGTGCATGCTTGAGAGTGTGTGCTGAGTTGGGGGGTGGGGGTTTGGGTCTGTATGTTTGCATGTTTGAGAGTGCGCTGAGTTGGGGGGTGGGGGTTCGGGTCTGGTTGGGTGCTTGTGTGTGTGTGCTGATTTGGGGGGTGGGGGTTTGGAGCTGGGGGGGTGGGGGGTTCGGGTCTGTATGGGTGCATGTTTGTGTGTGCTGAGTTGGGGGGTGGGGGTTTGGGTCTGTATGTTTGCATGTTTGAGAGTGTGCTGAGTTGGGGGGTGGGGGTTCGGGTCTGGTTGGGTGCTTGTGTGTGTGTGCTGATTTGGGGGGTGGGGGTTTGGAGTTGGGGGGGGTGGGGGGTTCGAGTCTGTATGGGTGCATGTTTGTGTGTGTGCTGAGTTGGGGGGTGGGGGATTCGGGTCTGTATGGGTGCATGCTTGAGAGTGTGTGCTGAGTTGGGGGGGTGGGGGGTTTGGAGTTGGGGGGTGTGGGGGGTTTGGGTCTTTATGGGTGCATGTTTGTGTGTGTGCTGAGTTGGGGGGTGGGGGTTCGGGTCTGTATAGGTGCTGGTTTGTGTGTGCTGATTTGGGGGGTGGGGGTTCGGGTCTGTATGGGTGCATGTTTGTGTGTGTGATGAGTTGGGGGGTGGGGGTTCGGGTCTGTATGGGTGCTGGTTTGTGTGTCTGCTGATTTGGGGGGTGGGGGGTTTGGAGTTGGGGAGGTGGGGGGTTCGGGTCTGTATGGGTGCATGTTTGTGTGTGTGATGAGTTGGGGGGTGGGGGTTCGGGTCTGTATGGGTGCTGGTTTGTGTGTCTGCTGATTTGGGGGGTGGGGGGTTTGGAGTTGGGGAGGTGGGGGGTTCGGGTCTGTATGGGTGCTTGTTTGAGAGTGTGCTGATTTGGGGGGGTGGGGGGTTCGGGTCTGTATGGGTGCATGTTTGTGTGTGTGCTGAGTCGGGGGGTGGGAGGTTTGGGTCTGTATGGGTGCATGCTTGAGAGTGTGTGTGCTGAGTTGGGGGGTGGGGGGCTTGGAGTTCGGCGGTGGTGGGGGGTTCGGGTCTTTATGGGTGCATGTTTGTGTGTGTGCTGAGTTGGGGGTGGGGGTTCGGGTCTGTATGGGTGCTGGTTTGTGTGTGCTGATTTGGGGGTGGGGGTTTGGAGTTGGGTGGGGGTGTGGGGGGTTTGGGTCTGTATGGGTGCATGTTTTTGTGTGTGCTGAGTTGGGGGGTGGGGGTTCGGGTCTGTATGGGTGCTGGTTTGTGTGTGTGCTGATTTGGGGGTGGGGGTTTGGAGTTGGGGAGGTGGGGGGTTCGGGTCTGTAGGGGTGCTTGTTTGAGAGTGTGTGTGTGCTGAGTTGGGGGGTGAGGTGGGCCAGGGTGAATAACATCAGAGACAACGGGCAGCCTTGCCTGGTGCCCCGTAGGATCACCCAGGCAGGTGAAATGTATTTGCCAGTGCGAACCCTGGCCACTGGCCTGATGTATAGCAACTGCACCCAGTGTGTAAATCCCGGGCCAAACCCAAATCGGCATCACCACGTAGATCTGTTCCCATTTAGTGATGCTCTTTGGCATTCGCTGCAGTCCCCTAAAGTTCATACTCCTAGGTCCAGAATTGTCCCTGGACATAGTATGATAGTAACAAATGTTTGCCCCCCACCCCCGACTTACTTTCCCCTCTCCCTCTCCAGCACTATCTGAAATGTCGTCAGGCCTAGTACGATAAAAGCTTGTTTTGTTCCACTCCCTCCTTTCTCCTCCCCTCTCCCTCCCCTTGTATAATTCTCCGGCTCTACCAGAAATAAACTATCATAGCATATCATTAGAGATGTTGGGCCAGAGTGTCAAGGGTCAGCAGTGGGTGTGGTTTATTTGTACATTCCTAAAGCTTTCAAAATCGGCTGCAGCCTTTTCTAGTATGGTCCTGGATGATGTCTGCTCCTGTAATTTTGCAACTAAACCTCGATCAAGCGTTTGAGACCCATTGAGTGTGGGTAATTGTTACCTTTCTACAACCCCATCAAGCATTGGTCAGGGGGATAGAAGCACAAGCAGAAACTATTTC